>NC_142437.1:11140000-11765000 GCF_059453495.1 Arachis ipaensis | reverse complement strand
TGATTGCATCTTATTTTTAATTTTTAAGGTGACAAATCGTTTATTTGATTTATGATGTAATTAGTAGTAATTTAACCTTTTGGTAAGAGCTAATTAGTTTTATTGTTGATTTATACATTATTTACAAATAATATCATCACAAAACTATTGATTTTTTTATCATTAAATCTGTAATAAATTAATCAACATAGAAAATTAATCAACATATTACAAAATCTCTTGTATTCTAGTAGAAAAATTGAATATTCTATTAATATTAACTTAATTAAATATTCAAATTTTTTTACCAAAATTAATTAGTTGAAACAAAAATGCATAAAAATAAAAATATCATATGTTATCAGTTTCATAACAAATTATCTGTTCTGAAAAGGGTGGGATGAGCTAGTCCGTTAAAGACAAATAAATAGCTGTTCTATGCTATTTTCTTTGAAAAAATCAGAGAAAGTGAGAAAAACAAATGGACAACAAGGTTGCAAGATTGCAACAAAAAAAAAAAAAGAGAAGATGGTGTGGGTTAAGCTTAAGGTGTTGTTTTGTACTTCTGGCTGAAAATGCCTTTCAAACAAGAATCGATACTTTTATAGCAGAAAACGAAGAGATTGTTGAAATAGTAGCGACTACCCGGAAAGAAATGTCGCCGCCACCACAACCGAGGACAAGAAAAACCCCACACGGCCGTAGTGCCCCAATATCCTGCTGTAAGTAGTTTCTGCATGCTCTATTTTTCTGTGGTTCCTTAGGTTGTGTTGCTACCTTCCTAACTCTTCATATCACTATATGTCTAAGTCCTTATCTTCCTCTCACATGCAATGCACATTCAACTTTTAAGTCTAAATTTTCACAATGCTCATACTTTTAGGGCAACTTACACTAGGATAGCACAATAAATCATTTCTTACATATTTCGACTTACTAAATACAGTTCATTTTGAACTCGCCCTCTTCATTGTCACCACCACAACCGAGGACAAGGGAAACCCCACACGGCCATCGTGCCCCAATATCCTGTTGTGAGTAGTCTCTATATGCTCTACTTTTCTGTGGTTCCTTAGGTTGTTCTGCTACTTTCCTAACTCTTCATATCATTATATGTCTAAGTCCTTATCTTCCTCTCGCATGCAACACATTCAGATTTCTAAGTCTAAATTTTCACAATGCTCCTACCTTTAGGGCAACTTACACTAGGAATAAACCATTTCTTACATATTTCGACTTACTAAATGCAGTTCATTTTTGTTACGGATCCGGCCCACGGATCCTACACCCAGAACGGTCCCCGAACTCGGTTACCAGGGTCCGACACCCTTCGCCCTTCCAGAAGGTCCGAAACCAGCCCACTAGAGCTCCTAACCAACTTTCGAATTCAAACGTCTCTCTTATCTTAGCCAAATAAGATAAGATAAGATAAGATAATTCAAACGTCTCCCTTATCTTAGCCAAATAAGATAAGATAAGATATTCACCATCATCTATAAATAGAGGACCCAGGTCCCTCCAGGTATTCATTCATTCCTCACACCTTCTACCTCTTAGATCCATTCTGACTTGAGCGTCGGAGTGTCTTTGCAGGTACCACCCCCATTGCTCCAGGCAAGTGATCCGGCATCTGCCTCAACCCGCAAGTTCTCGATCCATCTCTCAACCCGTACCAGAAACATCTTGTACAATTTTGAATTCGCCCTCTTCATTGCCGCCACCACAACCGAGGATAAGAAAAATCCCACACGGCCACTATGCTCCAATATTCTCTGTGAGTAGTCTCTACATGCTCTACTTTCCTGTGGTTCTTTAGGTTGTGATGCTATCTTCCTAACTCTTCATATCACTATATGTCTAAGTCCTTATCTTCCTCTCACATGCAACACATTTAGATTTTTAAGTCTAAATTTTCACAATGCTCCTACCTTCATGGCAACTTACACTAGAATAGAACAATAAATTATTTCTTACGTATTTCGACTTACTAAATACAATTGATTTTGAACTCGCCTTCTTCATCATCATTTTGTTATTGTACATATAGTCAACAACAATGGGCACATCTTTTAGGCTTTAACACAGTTCCATCAAATCAAGCTGCAAATTCGACATTTGCCATCAACAATAGCATGGAGGATTGGCTCCTCAAAGTTTGTTACGATGCGACAATTCCGATGCCTATTTTCTACCGGAATGAAACCTTCTTAACCCAGAATGACGGATCCTTCTACGGCTTTCAAGTTGTGCTCCCAGGCCATCCATTTGGAATCCATCTACATGCAAAAGGAAGATACTCCTTAGTCGAGCGAGATGCAAGACAAGACCCAACCTATTGCATGCTTGATACCGTCCTTCACATGACACATCAGAAAATTAGGAACTACAACTACCTCCGTGCAACAATAATTCTGCAAGAGGCTAACAATGATTGTATTGCCTGGATTACTGAATTGGAAAAAAAGTGCGAATACCTTGAGGCTTTCTATAATCCCACTAATCAATACGTTTCTTCATCTTAGGTCCATCTTACCCATAAAACTTCTTTTATCATGTTTTTCCTTCATTTCAATCGTATTATGTTTCTATTTATCAATAAATTTTTTTTACTAGCTACTTTAATCTCTTAACGGAAATCAATGTTTTTGTTTTTGTATGAATAACGCATATCAATAACAACTAAAGCGTACTATCGTCTTCTATACTTCGTTCTCTTATAAATTTGCTTGTGTTGCATAATACATAAGTTTTTCATATATGTTTTTTAAATACTTATAGTCTATATTTTGTATCTTGATTAACCTATTCCCAAATAATAAAAAATCAATAATTTTGTGACAATATTTTTTTGCAAATAATGAATAAACGACTAATAAAATTTATTAACTCTCACAAAAATCAAATTACTATTAATTTCCTCATAAATCAAATAAATCAAAGACAATTATGAATATAAAAGCTCAAAAATATATAACATGTCACCGATCACACTAAGTTAAATTTTTAATTAATTATTACGCAGCAAAATAAATCATTCATGTTCTACTCAACCATTGTTAATTTAAAATTTTAAAATTTTACTCTTCATAAAATATAATACTATTTTTTATTTATTTTTACAAAATGTGTTTGTAAAATTAAATTGTTTGCAAACTTAACAAATAATACTTATCAGAGTACATTATATTTCTTAAACATAATAAATAAATAAATAATTTTTTATTAAAATAAAAATGTCCAAATTTATCTATTATTCTAAAAACATTAAAAACCACTTTGTCAAACTCCTTTTTTTTGGAACAAAAAATTTATTAAAAAAAGTATTGAAGTATTACTCATAAAATGGACAAATTAAAGTCTTGAAATTAATATTTTCTATCATAAAAAAATTTTATATTAATCAAATTTTATACATATTTACTAAAACATTCTATTATTATTATTATTATTATTATTATTATTATTATTATTATTATTATTATTATTATTATTATTATTATTATTATTATTATTATTACACAATTATATAAATTGAGAGCAGTCCATTATTCCATATACGCCTCGGTGTTTAGAACCCATCAGCCCAAATATCATAAACAAAAACCTATGACCCACACTTCAGATGGCTTCAACTACCAGCTCACACCAAGACAAACATTACTTGGCTACACAAAACGACAAGAGTTAATAGAATTGTAATGGACAATTTTAAAATGAGAAGAGAGAGAAGTGGGCAACAGCTTGCTGAAAGGTAGACGAAAAAAGAGCTCAACTCTGACAGTGGTATTAATTGCATTGTACAAGGGTTGGTCGGTAAACAATGGGCTTTGGATTCGTCATGTGAACAAAGTCAACAAACTATAAAAAAAAGAGTTAGGAATAGAGGTCGCAATATGTACCTTATCCGCAGATATCCAACCCGATCTTATTCGGTCGGGTAGGGTTGCTAACTCGATCTGTAATGGGTAAGGTAGGGTGTGGGTAGATTTTCGTGCGGGTCGGGTAGGATATGGGTTGAGCCTCAACCCTACCCGACTAACCCGCACTCTATATATGTATATGTTATATACTTATATAAAAATATATTTTAAGTGGATGTTGAACCAAAGATCTCTCACTAAATGCAAAAGATCCTTAGTCATTAAAAGAAGATTATTAATTGATAACTTAATAAACTTTTTTTTTACATAAAAGTCACTTGTATTTTAAATTATCATCAAGTTATATAATAATGTTGCATCTTTTTTTGTAACATGCGGATAGGGTCGAGTACCCACGGGTTAAGAGCGGGTAGGGTTAGGGTTGACTCCAAACCCTACCCTACTCTACCCAGCCACCCCTAGTTAGGAAGCCAATGGACTATTTGTACAATTGTGTATCATGGGCTATTGAGTTACAAAATGAACATCTCACATATTAGCTTAAACTGATTTTGGGGTTCACCAAGGATCGAACTCGTGACCTTTCGAATCTAGAGCTCTAATACCATGTCATGATACCACTCATCCCAAAAGTTTCAGCTAATGAAAAAAGGTAACACTAATGATTATATATGGTTATATCTCTAATACTTCATAAACCTCCATTATACACATTGTACAAATATTCTATTGGCTCCTCGTACTTTCTCTAAAAAAAATAAATAATGTTATATAATATTAATTAAGAATTCAAGATCAACTGTTTTTCGTCATGGGAACAAAGTCAACAAAATATAAAAAAAAATAAATAATGCTCTATAATATTAATTAAGATCAAGACCCTGTTTTTCATTCTGTGAACAAACTATAAAAAAAATAATGCTATATAATATTAATTAAGATCAAGATCCTGTTTTTCCGCTTTCGTCATGTGAACAAACTGTAAAAAAAATAAATAATGCTATATAATATTCATTAAAATCAAGACTCTGTTTTTCGTCATGTGAACAAAGTCAACAAACTATAAAAAAATAAATAATGCTATATAATATTAATTAAGATCAAGACCTTGTTTTTCGTTAAAAAAATGCTATATAATTTCAATGACCTGTGATACTTTTTATGAAAATTAAAGATCTTAATTCTTTCAAGTGATTGAAAGAAGTCTCTATTGTCTTTGTCTTTTCACTTCACTTCTCTTTCTTTTTCTTTTTCTTTTCTTTTCTTTCTGGTCTTGCATGCAACACATTACTATTTTCACGTCTTTTTTATAAACCCAATTCTCACGAAAAAAAAAAAAAAAAAAAAAAACACAAAAAAGCTTCTTTGAATTGACCAGTCAGGGCTTCTAATTTCTGTTATGGTTGTTTGCTGTCTTTGTTCTGGTTAAGGACTAATCGCAACATGATACATCATGTTTGAAGTGGAGGTTTGTCTCTCATTTCATTATCTACTTTCTTCAGATTCTTGTATCTTTATTGGGTTTATATATCATGTTAAGCCATATTTTAAAGATTATAAAATAAAAAAGTTTTAATTAAAAATATAAAAAATTAAAATGTAATAAGAGAAAAAATAAAATGTTTTAATACAATTAATTAATAGGACACTTATTCGATCTCTCTCTCAAAATTATATCATCATTATGGGTAAATTTACATAAAAAAAAAAAAGAAACAGAAGAACTATGATTAGAAATAAAAATGTTAAAACTTTAAAGAATAAAAATAAAACGGATATTATAAATCAGGGGAGTATTTTTATATTTCATCATTTATACATTTTCAATTTCTCATTGAGTTCTACATCATGTGTAGCATGAAGATGTAGCAAAATTAAAGGATACCAAGGATGAAATAAAAGCATGTCGATCCCCTTTGTACCTGACTTTTTGCAAGAACGTGCATTCGATGCAGTATCTACTTTCTTAACAACGCAACTAGGCTACGTGTGGGATTACGAGAAAAGATTTGACAATGTAAGCAAAGCTGTAGAGGCTCTCAAGAATGATAGAGATGGGGTGCGTGATAAAGCCGAAGAAGATGAAGGACGGTATGGGAGAGCTATATATGATAATGTTGTAGAATGGTTGGCTCGTGTGGATGCAATTGTTGCTAAATATGAAAAATTTAAAGAAGAACATGATAAAAATGAAGGATATGCACTTGCTTTTCCATTTCAAAATCTAGACATAAGATATCATCGCAGCAAAAAAGCAGAAGATATCAAAGAAAGGGTTGAAGAATTGCAAAATGAGAAGCATGATAGTATATCTCGTTGGCAGGGCCCGCCTTCTTCAATGGGTTATGCGCTTCCTTCTGTTGAATATGAAGAGCTTGATTCAAGAAAACAAAATATGGAAGATGTTAAAAAAGCCTTGGAAGATTCGAGTGCTACAATGGTTGGTGTTCACGGCCTAGCTGGTATGGGAAAGACTACTTTGGTCATAAAAGCTATTAACACACTTCAAAATCGAGAACCTAAGTTATTTGATATGGTCATTATGGCAAATGTGGGCAAAAATCCAGACATCAGAAAAATTCAAGGACAGATTGCTGACATGCTCGGAATAACATTGCAAGAGGAGAGTGAGTGTCTATCTATCTATCTATATTTTATACCTATAATAAATGCAAACAACTATATTTTCAAAACTGCTCAAACAAAAAAAAGAGACAGTGAATTTTCGGTGGTTGTTTGAGTAGCATTTTTATGAAAAAGTCTAGGATAAGTAATTTTATTAAATTTTGACTAATATATAATTAAAAAAAAATGAGTAATTTTACATTGTTGGATAAAATCTCACACCATTAAAAATATTATTAATGGCTATAAATCACAAAAGTTGCTTCCCCTAACCTTCCTCGCATTTTATTTGTAATGTTCTTTGCTCTTTGGTGGTTTACCTCTACTTCCATTAATTAATAAACGTTTTTTAGACTTTTTTTTTATTTTTTTCTAATTCACTTAAATAATATACTATTTAAAATATTATTATACCAGTCATCAATAATACACATATATAGAGAGAGATCGATCAAATACTACTAGTTTCGTAAAAATATTGGAGTAAGTATTTGGGACAAATCTACAAACATAATATCTAGAATATTGTTAAACTTGATAATTCTTGCACAATCAAACTGCATGGAAAAAAATTATTCATTAAATTAATCATTTAGTTATATAAAATGTGTGTTAAAATATAAAAATATATTAAAAATAATTTAAATAAAATATTTATTTATACACAAATATATAGTAACTAACTTAATACTATTTTTTGTATGTATATAGTAGTATTTTTGTTAGATTAATATTATAGTCATTACTCATAAAAGTATTTTTATGTATGAAAAATATTGATATATTAACACATATTACATTAAATAATTTAGTGAAATATATCATATTATTTAATAATTTTTAAATATTATCTTAACATAAAAAATATTTTTATATAAATATTTATCTCCTTAATCTTTATCTTCGATGGCTATGCCTTAAGAGAAAAGTGGCCCTAAATAGGTCTGATGGCATTGTTGGGGTTGATTTTTCTTTTTTTTTTCTTTTTTAAAAAATAGTTTTCTGTTGTATTTGTGTTTTATATCTATGATACTTTTATAACGTAGGTGAGTATGCAAGAGCTATTCGCATAAGAGAGAAATTGAAGAAAGAAAAAGACACTCTTATAATCCTTGATGATATGTATACAAAAGTGGACTTGGATATGTTGGGAATTCCATCACAGGGTGAAGATGACAAAAAGAATCTCGTTCTCAAACAAGGAATAAGATCTTCTAATCCCTCTGGAGCAGCTTTAACTAAGGCAGAGACAGAAAATTTTGTTGGTGATAAACAAAATTTGGCAGAGACAAAAAATTTTGTTGGTGATAGACAAAATTTGACAAGATTAAAGTCAGGAATAGATGGTAACAAATTATAATGCACAAATATTTTAATTTTTATTTCCATACGCATATCATATATATATTTATATTAGATAATACCTTAAATTTCTTAAATTTATAAGCAACTTTTTATTATCATATTTATATATTATACATATACTGTTTTGCATTGTATTCAATACTAATATCCATATTTTTGTAGCTAACAAGACGAAAACAGAGAAACAAATTAAAGACACCTCTAGTGGTTCTAGTAAAGCAGGGAAAGCATCACAAGAGAATAAAAAAGGATGCAAGGTTTTGCTAATTTCTGAGGCAAAACGAGTATTGAACCAGATGGATGTGAATGCAAGTTCAATTATCTCTCTAGATGTCATAAATCCTAACGACGCCAAAATATTGTTCAAAAATAAGGTTAGAATCTATTATTTATAAATACATTATTTTTAGCCAACTATTCGTTATTTATATATATCTACATTAAATATTGGATTAAAAAATTTTAATATCGAGCTAAAATATATTTTATGGATATTGGTATTTTTGTGTTTTTCTCAAGATATGGAGATCATTTAACAAAATAAGAAATTGCTGGGTTTGATATCTATTTATGAGATTTTTTTTTTTTGAAAAAAAAATGTTAAGTACAATTTTATGTTTTTAAAATTTCTACTCTTAAAAAAGAGAATTATTGGGTTCGATTTTAGTATTATAAACTTTTAAGATATTTTAATTTTTTGAAATAAAAATTGATGGATCTGATTTGATCAATTAAAAAATAAATTTGAATCTTCTAAATTTTAGATTTTCATTTTAGAGGATAAAATTAGATTTCTTACTATTAAATATTTTTTTTATATATTTTTTTTGTTTCACCTATGAAATAAACAGTGATAGATCATATTTTATTTTCTAAAGTAAAATTCAAACTTCAAAAAATTCAAATCTTTAAAAAATTCCTGGATGCAATTTGAGTCGTATTGAAATTGCTGCAAGAGATTTGTTCTTTCTCCTCTCAGTATGCCAATACAAGCGTATTACACCTCTGTCTCTCACACATGCGTATTTTGCCCAAACCTAAAGATTATTTTTGTGCAATATTGTGACACAAATTTTACAGTATGTTTAGCTACCTTTTCGTTACCATATTGTTTTACCTTGAGAATCAATTTTAATGGAACAAATTTAATGAATATATATATATATATATATATATATATATATATATATATATATACGACTACGCTACGTGTACATTAAAATTAGTCACCAAAGTGAGCCACCATTATAAATTATATATTGGAATACAAATACATATTAAAAATATATTATACCACACATGTATTTATACACAAATATATTAATGAGTAATTTTAGTAGCTGATTTTGGTGTACAAATAACATTATATATATATACTAACTAAGGTTTTGAAAATCGAACTAATCATCGATATTTATTAGTTTATTAGTTTAACCGGTTTAACTGTAATTCAACTAAAATAACGGTTTTATAATAAAATAATAAATAAATATAATATAAATAATTATACTAAGTGTACATTAAAATTTGTTACAAGAGTAAAATATATATTAAAAATGAGTTAAATTATATATATATATATATATATATATATATATATATATATATATATATATATATATATATGGTGGTTGATTTTGGTGTATAAATAATATTTTTATAATACAAAATAATCGAATTATAACAAAATAATATATAAAATAATAAATAAACATAAAAAAACATTAATACAAATAATTAAATTATATTCTTATTATATTAATTAATATTTTAAATTATAATCTTTAAAATTAAAATTTTATATTAGTGTTATATTATAATTATAATTATTTGACTAAAATTTTTTGACAATTTATAAAATTTTAATTCAAATTAAAATTATTAAACACTTGAGATTGTGTTACTTTAGTTAACTTAGATTAGGTTGCACCTGAACTTCATCATGAGTAATCCTAGCTAATCATCATAAGAAGGGTAAAAAAATTGTAGAATTTGACTCAAATAGAACCCTAATTATCACTCATAACTTCCTATGAATCCCTTATAATCCAATCAGTAGGTAAGGGTATTAATATCCTAAGCCATAATAAAGTGATAAAACAAAGTAACAAGCTCCAGTGCTCCTTTTTGCACATCCATTGTCCCTCAATCTCAAAATCATTGTCATCACGCCTGACTATTCTGGATTCACCGTACATCTTTGATCCGCTGCTTTCTCTATCGTTCTGCTGGCATTTTCTTCTTCATTTTTCACTTTTCCCTTCTTTTAATGCGTTATTGCGTTTATGATTTTCTACATTTCTCTATGTTCTTTTTTTCTCTGGAGGAAGTCCCAAGTGTTGTTCGCGGAAGAGAATATATCAATGAAATGGTGTTAGGTAGTTGAATTAAGCTCTGTGTGTATTTTGAAGGTGAGAGGGTTGAGTACATTTTTTTAGGGTGAGAGTTTTTTTTTTGTTTTTTTGAAAACTGGTTGGGTTTTGGTTCGATCCGATCAACTGATTTTTATCCAGTTCAATGGTTCAAGAACGGTTTCTGTCTAGGCAATTTTAGATTGTAAATCAAACCGTATAAGTTAGCAGTTCTTGATTGGACAGTTTTACTGTTCGGTCTGATTTGACTGTCTGGTCCGATCCGGTTCGATTTTTAGAACGTTGATACTAATAGTTAGGGAGGAAGATTAGAGAGAATTTGGGGGTTGCACAAGATGTAGATTTTTTTGAGATGAAGGGTAGAGAAGTAAAGGTGCTGAAGGTGAAAATTCTCTTAGATGTAACAAAACCATTGAAGAGATCGCTGAAAATTGTAGAACCAAACAGAAAAGTAATTGAATTGTTGGTCAAGTATGAAAAAATCGGTAATTTTTGTCATTACTGCGGACATTTGGGACATGAGAAAAGAACATGCAGCTCCTTTGTAGAAGATGAGGATGAGAATGAATGTTTGGAGGAGGGATGGGGGACATGGTTGAAGACTGAGAAGTTTGGGAGATGGTATGTATCAGATAAAGAGAATACCAATCTTATTAAGCCCAAAATAAAGGAGTCTCTGAAGAAGGGTTCTCAAAAGCCAATTCTAGTTAGCTTGTTAAGGAGTTTGAAAAAATTATAATGCAGGAGAATAAAAAATATAAGGCGGGAGAGGAACATAGTTTAGTGTACAAAATGCAACATGAAAAAACCTAAAGAAAATCAACTACAACTAACCACAAAGCAAGTTGGGGTAGTAAGGAACAACGCGAATACTCCGCAGAAATTGAAGATGTGGTTAAAATTACATTTAATGAGCAGAGTAGCAAGAGGACAGTGGGAAAAGTAGTGCCGAGCACAAATAATCTCTTCTGTTTTGGCCAGTCAAATGAACTAGAGTAAAAAAAAAGAAGAATCATATAAGAAATTAGCTAGGATGCATGGATGAAAGGAGAGGGATGTGAGTTGAGAGAAGAGGATAACTATGGAGGTAGTAGAAGAATTTGGGACCAAGAAACAGTGATGCAGTGAGGAGGATATAATGATGAGGGAGGGCACCAACCCAGAATTGGCACCCCAAGGTCCATGAAGATGATGACGTGAAACTGTCGGGGTTTGGAAAAATCCCTGATAGTTCACAATATACAAGAGATTAGTAAATCTCATTCTCTCAAAATATTATTTCTATGCGAAACTATCAACAATACTTCGTTCGTTATGAGACAATGTAAGAAGGTGGGGTTCGATAATGTCCATTGTGTAAATTCGTAGGGATTGGCTAGTGGTTTATCTTTGGCATGGAAAACTAATACACTAGTAACAGTGGACAAACATGAGGATTTTTACATTCAATTCAGTTGGACAGATCCGAATAGGACTCAAACTTGTACTGTTTTTACAGTTCACCTACCTAGTAAGGAAAGAATGCGAGAAGCTCAATTTGAAAAGTTGTTGAATTTAATTAAAGATGCAGGGCAGTACTATATAGTGGTTAGAGATTTCAATGCCATTTTAGCCTATCATGAGAAACAAGTAGGGAGGATGAAATTAACCACATCTATAGAGAGTTTTAACAATCTTCTTAATGTAGGCAGGTTAGTGAATTTGGGTTATGAAAGGAGAAAATTTACATGGAACAATAGACAGTTTGGTGGATGCTTTATTAGAGAAAGAATTGGCAGATGTTTGGTTACAGGTGAGTGGAAGTTAAACTTCCCAAATGCAAGTGTTTTGCACTTGTCAGATCAAAGATCCGACCACTTTCCACTGTTGGTTAACTTTGATTTGAATAACAGTAGGCCAAAGAGAAGGTTTAGGTTTTAGGAATGATAGTGTGAGAATGTGGAGGCTATAAGGTTAGTTAGGGAGACGTGGAAGGAAATAGTTGTTAATTCACCAATGTTTTATTCTATTCAGTAAGTTAAAGAAAGTGAGACATAAATTCATGGATTGGCAGGTTCATAGCAATTGCCACTCCCAATGGCAGATCCTAGAACTTGAAGGAAAAATTGAAGCTAAAAAAGAGAAGACTGGTATGGCTGATGGGGTTTTCTTACGGTCTTTAGAGGAGGAGTTATCCGAAGCATACATTAATAAGGAAATATATTGGAAAGAAAAAGGCAGAATCCAGTGGTTGAGATGAGGTGATCAAAATACGAAGCTCTTCTATGCCAAAGCTCAAGCGAGTACTCGAAAAAATAGGTTAGGGCACCTAAAGGATGAAACAGGAGAAGCTCACTTCACGTCCGAGGGTATAGCAGGACAGGCACAGATTTATTTGGAAAACTTGTGTGCTTCTAAAATACCTGAGGCTGCAACTGAAGCACTAAAGACTTTGGAGAGGAAAATCACTAACCATATTAATCGAATTCTCACACGTCTGATTGTAGACAAAGAAATTGAAAGGGTAGTATACTCTATTAATGCTTTTTCAACGTCTGGAGAGGATGGTTTCACCACAAAATTTTTCAATTTTTCTTGGAGGATATCAGGGAGGATACATGTAAAGCAATAAAAAGCTTCTTTGTAAGGGATAAGATACTTAAGGCTTTGAATCACACACATATTTGCTTGATTTCAAAGATACCAGGGGCAGATGCAATGAGCCATATGAGACCAATTAGCCTAAGTACAGTTTTTTATAAAACTATTTCCAAAGTTCTTGTACATAGAAAGCAATTCATCATCGATAAGATTATCAATGAAAACCAGAGTGCTTTTATAAAAGGGAGACACATTAGTGATAATGTTCTAATAACACATGAGTTTATGCATTATTTGAAGTATAGAAGGTATGGGGGATGGGACTTAGCTTTGAAACTAGACATGAGTAAGGCATACAATAGGGTGAAATGGAATTTTCTATGAGAGATGATGCAAATAATGGGTTTTTGCAATAGAAGGATTGACTAGGTTAAGGAATGCATCACTACTGTTTCCTACTCTGTTACTGTGGATGGTCAACCACGTGGATTTTTTAGGCCATCAAGAGGTCTCCGATAAGGAGATCCTCTTTCTCCCTATCTATTTCTCATATGTGCATAGGGGCTCTCTCATCTGCTCCACAGAGGAGAACAAAAAAATTAAGTTGTTGGGCTAAAAATTAATAGTAGATTCCCTTCCATCAGTCATTTGTTATTTTTGCAGACGACTCAATTTTATTTTTCAGAGCAGATGCACTATCATGTCAAAATCTATTGAGAATTCTACAGACTTACAATGACATAACGGCCAAGAAGTGAACCTCAACAAGTCTTCTATTTTCTTCAGCCGAAATACACCTCCCGAATAGAGAGACGAGCTTTTCTACACTGCTGCAGGTCCCACACATTGGCATGCAAAACAAATATATGGAAATTCCTGTATTTATGCACCGGTCAAAGAAAGAAACATTTAGTTACATTAAAGACGAAGTCTCTAAAAAGTTGCTACACTGGAAGAGAACGATGCTTTTAGCAGTGATAAAAAAGTACTAATTAAATTAGTTGGCTTAGCAATCCCATATATACACTTGGTTGCTTTAAACTACTAGAAACATTGATTGAAGAAATTCAAAGGCAGATGATGAAATTTTGGTGGGGGCAAAAACAAGAGAAAACATATTGTATTGGATAAATGGGATACTCTCAGCAGAAGTAAAAGTGAGGAAGGCCTTGGTTTCAAGGACCTGAAGGCTTTCAATCTAGCGATACTAGAAAAACAGGAGTGGAGGCTAACTACAAACACAGACTCTCTAGTTTACAAAGTGCTTAAGAGCCAATATTTTTCCTATTCATACTTCCTTAAAGCTGGCACTGGTACCAACTCATCTTGGATTTGGAGAAGATTATTGGAGGGTCAGAAGGTTCTGGAGAAGGGAATTTTTTGGTAGATAGGTACAGGGTCCCATATACAAATTTGGGAAGAGAATTGGATAGCAAACCACCCATCAACACTAGAGTCTATGAGTCAAAATGCAGTACAAAATGTGGTGTGGATTAAACAACTAATGACTGAACAAGAAACCTGAAATGCAAAACTCATTACAAATACTTTTAACACAAACACAGCCCAACCCATCTTGAATACACCAATCAGAGAAGGAAGAGACAGAATCATATGGAGTAAAGAGAAGAAGGGTACTTATTTGGTGAGCTCAGGTGACAAAATTAGGTACTAATTCTTCCATCCTCTAGTGAAAACATTGCTAGAGTACTTTAGAAAAAAATATTGTGGAGCTCAGTCTGGAAAATGAAATGCCCACCCAAAGTGATGAAAATTTTTGTAGGAAGGCCTTGTATAGAGGAATACTCGTAAGAAAAAAGCTTTATTCTCGGATCAGAGACGTTTCACCGAAGTGCCCAAGATGCAACCGTGAGGAATCGATGAGTCATTATCTGCTAAGCTGCGGCCACTCTCGGCAAGTGTGGAATCTAAGGGGAAAAAGCTCTATTAGCTAAAGAATTCACAGCTACTAGAGGAAGACACTAGAACTTTTACTCTGTTTTATATTATGATAATTGTTTCTTTGAGTATTTTCGACATTTTTAATTGGTTGTCCACGAAGGACCACTCGGTATTCTTTTTTATTAAATGAGTAAGTACTATCTTTGGGAAAAAAGAACACAGTTTATATACGCTTATATAGACTTAAGTAACTAAAAAGAAATCAACCAATACAAAAAAAAGTTCAATACCCAGTCACAATTTTTTTGAAATTACTTTTATCTTTTTTTTTAATACCACAATTTCACCAATCACCACAAAAATATTATCTCAACTACCAATCACTATTGTTGCTGTGCCTGCCATAACTGCCACTGTCGATCACCTCCAGCCAGGGACCACCGCAGACCATCTCTGTCGCTACAGGCCACCTCTATCGCCGACAACCACCTCCTTCATCTACCCACTATTGGTCATCCTAAATTCTAAATCTTAAATCCTAAATCTAAAACCTTAAACCCTAAATTCTAAACCCTCTCTAAATTCAAATATTAAACCCTAAACTTTAAACTCCAAACCCTAAATTCTAACTTTAAACACTAAATTCTAAACATAAATTTTGAATACTAAATCTTAAATTTGTTGGTTTGAATTTTGGATTTTTTATTATTTCTAGTTTTAGATGTTTTGCCTTCTATTTATTGTGAATTGTTGGCTAAAAATTATTGTTTCTCTCTACTTTTTTTTAACAAGTTAGATACTATTTTTTAGATATCATAGCAATAACCTAATTTAAATAGGTTATGCTAGGTAACCTGAAGGTCGTGGAAGGCTTAGAGAAGGGGGTTGAATCTATGCCTTCCATTTAAGTTGCTGTTATGACCCTTTTTAAACAAACTTTCAATTCTGATTCTGTTTGTACTCAGCAGCAGAAATTTATGAGACAATTTATTTTTGTCTCATGAATATCAGAAAACAGAACACAGCAGAGAAGAGAAAAGCTAACACCAGCATGTATCCTGGTTCGGTTGCCTTGTGCTATGCAACCTACGTCCAGTCTCCTCCACAACAATGGAGGAATTTTCACTATAGTTAAAAGTATTACATACACCAATTTCACATTCAAGTTCTACCCTAACTTGATATTGGCTATGCTAATACCTAACTTTTCACTCTTAGTGCTAACCCAATTAAGAAAGGGATACCTCACAGGTACAAGATACAAGACATAAATATACCTAAAGAAATCTGAAATAACTCTAGGCTTTTTTTTTTACTCAGCCTTTTTCCACTCATGGCTTTTACTTGAGCTTTCTCACAATGCCTTTTCTCACAAGAAATTACAGAAAGATAAACATAGAAAAGTACATCACAATCTGTAAAACATGAAGGAGATTGACTTCATTAACAGCCTCTTTGCTATGTGAAAAACCAGATTAGCAAATCTCAGATTCAGTTCTTCATACTGGCAGAATGCATAGGAAGCACTGTCCAGTTAGATGAACTTCTTCAAAGACCTTTTCTCAGAACATACACCTCAAGAACACTGGTTTTCTCTCCTTGCCTCTGAATGAACAAAAAATCTTCTTTTATCTCCTTGCATATTGCTTGGTTGCTCTCCTCTGAGTCCACTCCTCGAGCTGTGTGCTACACCAACCTATCCTTTCACTTTCTTCCATTTACCTCCAAAAATGGAATGCTAGAATAGACCCCTTTTTGCTTGACCGAAAGCCTTAGATCATCATAAACAAATGTTTCCAATGGTAAAATCCTATCTCAGCCATTGAAAACCAACTTGGTCCCCAAGACACACTTTTGACCATAGATTCACAACAGTGTAGATCAGAGAACACTTTTTCCATTTATCCAAAAATGGTAAAGCAGAAGATTTGAGATGAAGTGAAGAAAGTAAGTTGCATGCAAATGGAAATAAATCACCTTTTAATTTCTGACTTAGTTTAATATGGATTGATGTGGGTGATTAGACATTTGCTTTCTGAATAAGCTTTCTCTTTCTTTCTTCTCTATTGAAATGAGTAGGAAGGACGAAGCTCTCTTTCTTGTGTCTTGTTGCTGACCGAAGCAATAAGAGAGAGTGAAGACTTCAATCTTGTATGAGAAGCTTGGTGGGATCAACTTGGAGTGATGGATACGGGCTTGGATCGGGTTTGAAACAAGTTCAGCCCGTTGGTTCCTTGCTTTGTTTTCTTTGGGCTTTTATTGGTTTGTAGCTCGCCAGCTTTGTTTTTGTTATCATTCAATTTTGGGCTACAGCTGAATATTGAATTTTTGGCCTGCATCACTTTAACCAAAATAATTAAAACTAATTAGTTAATTTGCCCAATAAATTATGTTTGTCATCATTAATTAATTTAGTTAATTTCTTAACTCAACAATCTCCCCCTTGATGACAAACATAATTGAAACAATGCTCAAATAGAAATGAATTTGATTTAGGTTAAGGAACTTCCCTTTGAATAATGTTACTTGCTTTTGGGTTGCTCCCCCTTTCTTTTTCAAGAAATGCTCCCCCTAGATTTGTGCTCTTCTCTTCCTTCCTGTTTGCATGTACTCATAGGAAACACAATAATAGACTATATACACTATGTTAACTGTGGATGAAGCAGTCAGCAAGGTTTTCAAACAATTTAACTTCTCATGGACCTGAATCAAGGGATTGTGCAAACAACCAATATATATCTCAAAACTGAACAAAATATATCAGCAATGATACCAGATATCTAGCCCAAAATTGCTCAAGAACTTAGCAATACAAAGCATCACGACTAGCAATGGCAAAGCAGAGCAATAAATCATGTAAAGCAAATTCACATTCTCATGCCAAACAAAACACAGCAGCAGCAAAATTTCAAAATCACAGCAAAATTTCAAAATTTCAAATTCTTCGTTATGCACTACTCCCCCTTTTGTCATTAAGGGTGGAACAAACAGACACAGTAAAACAGCAATGATCAATACAAGTTTTGGTGTCCAAAACTTAGTAAGACATAGCAGCTTATCATGTAAGGCAGATTCATAACTGAAATTCACTTTCAGAAATCATATGACAGCACATTCAAAATTCACATGACAACAACTTATTTAAAATTATCATAGTAGCAGCAATCAAGATTCACAATAAAAATTCAGCAGCAATCAAAATTCACAATCATGCTACTCATACTCATACAGCCACTCTATCTCTAGATTTTCTGAGGAAGTTTTCATGCTTGGTGGCTAGTTTTCTTTACTCCTTACTCCTAGCAAACAAATGGTTTGACTGAGAAACAAATTCCTGCACCACATCCTTAAAAAAACTTCATATAGAACAGTTTTGTATCTAGTGAAGGCCGAAGTTCCCGTGGAGGATGGAGGAGGAGATTCCTCAGGAATGAAATCACGATCATCATTATCAAGAACCGGCCTTTCAGAACGAGTGGGTCTCTTGTTGTTTCACTGAACCACCTTCCTTTAGATAAGAGTGTCTATTCTCATATGACTCTTTAGACAAAACAACACCAAAGTGTTCAAAAATGCAAGTTAAGAATATGCCATAAGGAAGAGCTTTATCTTTCTCACTTATAACAAAATTAAACATGTATCTTACCATCAAATAAGAAAAAGATTTCTATTTTAGTGAGAAGGGCATACAAAACAAGAGTGTTAGTATAAGAGACCCTTTGATATGAACCACTTTGAGAAAGAATGATGTGGTTGACAATTCGGTGCAATTGAGCATGTTCATATCCTAGGGCTTTGTGAGTGGGTGTAATGCCATTAATCAGGGAAACATGTTCACAAACATGAGTCAAAGCATCATTGAAAGAAATACCAACTCCTTCATCCCACTTACCCGAAGTAAATGCACAAGCCCCAATATCAATGTATTTCAATGAATCACTGATTGTTTCATAATTTAACACAATGTGTCGCCCCTTGACATAAGAAAGAACACTGTCCTCATGGTAAATCATATTAGCATAAAACTCTTTGACCAAAGGTGGGTGCATTGGCTTTTTGATGTTAAAAAGATGATTCCAGTCCAAAAATTCCAATGTTTCAATCAAAAGAAAAATCTTTCTTTTTCAGATTTGGTAAATCAACCAAAAAGACTTGACATCACAAAGAAAAGTGATTTAATCTTATTAAAAAATTAAAACAGAAAGTAATTTTAAATATGAAAACTTTTTACTAAAGGACAAAAAGAACAAATTAAAATAAAATGAAACACATGTATGATGTAGCACTCATTTAAGCCCAGAGTTGGTTCATTTTAAGGAAACATGTATGGACCACACAGAATCTGAATATTTAAGATAGGCCCAGATGATTCAGCACGTGCAATAAGGCTAGAGAATGCAGTTTAAAGAGAAGGTTCTTCATTTGCCCAGAATTTTCTCATACCTGTTTATAAGACAAAAAGCTCAAGAAAACACATTAGCAATTTTCAAACAATGAATCATAGTTTAAAATTCCTAGGCTAGTCCTAAGCATGCCGAATCTGTCCTCAGCAAGTGGTTTTGTGAAAATATCTGCTAATTGCTCCTCCAATTTAACAAATTTAATGCTAATATCCCCCTTTTGGACACGTTCTCTTATTGAGTGAAATTTCACTTCAATATGTTTAGTCCTAGAGTGCAAAACTGGATTTTTAGAAATATTAATGGCACTCATGTTATCACACAGCAAGGGAATATTTTCAGCATTTAATTTGTAATCGGCAAACTGTGTTTTTAACCACATAAGCTGAGAACAGCAAGAAGAAGCAGCTATATACTCAGCCTCTGCAGTGGATAAAGCCACTGTTGGCTACTTCTTACTTGACCAAACATTCAAGGACCTTCCAAGGAAGCAGCATAAGCCCGAAGTGCTCCTTCTATCAACTCTATCACCAGCAAAATCTGCATCACAATAATCAACTGCAGAAAAATCATCAATCTTAGGATACCAAAGATCAAAGTTAGATGTGCCATGAACATATCTAATGATCCTCTTAACTGCAGAAAGATGTGACTCTTTAGGTTTGGATTGGAACCTTGAACACAATCCAACACTTTGCACAATATCGGATCTAGAGGAAGTTAAGTACATAAGAGAACCAATCATTCCTCTATACCTAGTCTCATCTACATCTTTCTCAGTTTCTCCCTTATCTAATTTTGAATTAGGGTACATGGGAGTCCCCATGGGTTTGGCATTTTTCATACCAAATTTCTTAACCAATTCCTTGGCATACTTCTCTTGATGAATGAAAATACCATTTTCAGTTTGTTTAGTTTGTAGCCCAAGGAAAAAATTAAGTTCACCCATCATACTCATGTCAAATTCACTTGTCATGAGTTTTCCAAATTTAGAACAAAGGGATTCATTGGCTGATCCAAAAATAATGTCATCAACATATATTTGGACTAGAATAAAAGAATCATTAGAATTCTTGATGAATAGAGTTGTGTCTGTGGTGCCTCTTTGAAAACTATTTTTCAAAAGAAAAGAGCTAAGTCTCTCATACCAAGCTCTAGGAGCTTGTCTTAAACCATAGAGAGCTTTAGATAGTTCGAAAACATGATTAGAATGCTCTTTATTTTCAAAATCAGGTGGTTGCTCCACATACACTTCTCTATCTATCACACCATTCAAAAATGCACATTTCACATCCATTTGATATAATTTAAAACCATAAAATGCAGCATAAGCTAAGAGAAGTCTTATTGCTTCCATTCGGGCAACAGAGGCAAAGGATTCATCAAAGTCTATTCTTTCTTCTTGGTCATATCCTTGTGCCACCAGCCTTCCCTTGTTTCTTGAATGCTTCCATCTTCTCCTAACTTGTTCCGAAATATCCACTTGGTGCCGGTCACTTTCTTTCCACTTGGCCTTGGAACCAAAGTCCACACTTGATTCTTCTCAAACTCAAGAAGCTCATCCTCCATTGCTTTAACCCAAGAAGGGTCACTAAGGGCTTCTTTGACATTTTGAGGCTCCATTTGTGAGAGAAGGGCAATGTTTGTTCCTTCATTTTCTTTTCTTGTTGAGGACCGAGTTCTAACTCCATGAGAGACATCTCCAATGACAAATTCCTCAGGATAATTCTTCAAGAATCTCCATTCACGATGTCTGGTGGACTTGGAGGCAGTTTCAGTCACCAAAGGATTCTGGGTGCTGCTGGCTTCAGGATTTCCTTCAGATTCATGAGACAAAATGGAATTGTCTCTTGAATTTTCAGCTACTGTAGTTTCTGGTTCAGTTTGAACAGAATTTCCATTTTCTTGATTTTGCACAGTTTCATCATCCTTTTGAGCTTGATTTTCTGCATCACAATCTTCCAAAATACTTTGCACCAAGTTAGTATCACAAAATGTAACATGTATGGATTCCTCAATAATCCTAGCATCATGATGATAAACTCTATATGCTTTACTAGTTGTGGAATATCCTACAAACAAACACTCATACGCCTTTGGATCAAATTTACCCAAATTATCCTTGTTATTTAAAACAAAACATTTGCATCCAAAGATGTGCAAGTAGTCTAAGTTTGGTGGGTAACCTTTCCAAAGTTCATAAGGAGTTTTCTTAAAAAATTTTCTTATGATTGTTCTATTCAAAATGTGACAAGCTGTGTTAACCGCTTCAGCCCAAAGGAATTTTGGAACATTACTCTCACAAAGCATAGCTCTTGTCATTTTTTGTATGCTTCTATTTCTTCTTTCTACCACACCATTTTGTTGTGGTGCTCTTGGACAAGAGAAGTTGTGAGATATTCCAAATTCCTCACAAAAGGATTCAAATAAATTGTTTTCAAATTCAGTTCCATGATCACTTCTTATAGAAGAGATTTTTAAATCCTTTTCATTTTGAATTTTCTTGAAAAAAGGTTCAAAGACCGAAAAGGCTTCATTTTTGTGTGCAAGAAATAAAACCCAACCAAACCTAGTATAGTCATCCATAATCACTAAACTATAATGTTTACCACCTAGGCTTTGAGTTCTTGTTGGACCAAATAAATCAATGTGTAGCAATTCAAGTGGTCTTTTAGTGGAGATGTCTTCCTTTGGTTTAAAGGAACTTTTAGTTTTTTTTCTCATTTGGAAAGCATCACAATTGATGTCTTTGTCAAATTTTATCAATGGAAGACCTCTTACAAATTCTTTCTTCACAAGTTTGTTTATTTGAAACATACTTGCATGGCCCAATCTCTTGTGCCATAACCACTTTTCAGATTCTTTAGAATGAAAACAAGCTACGTTTTGATCCTTTAGTTCATCAAGAGTAAGTCCATACACATTATTAAAACGCTTGGCAACAAAAAGTACTTCATTTGTTTTCTCATTAACAAAACAGTATTCAAGTCTTTTGAAAGTCACTAAATATCTTAAATCACACAGCTGACTTATACTCAAAAGATTGTGCTTCAAACCACATACCAAAAGTACATCATCAATGAAAGTAGATTGTTCATTACCTACTTTTCCAACAGCAATAATTTTACCTTTACCATCATCTCCAAAGGTCACAAAATCTCCATCATACTTGTTTAGTTTGATGAAGTAAGTTGACCTTCCAGTCATGTGCCTTGAGCATCCACTATCCATGTACCACATGTCCTTTTTGTTCTTGGATGCTAGGCAAATCTGCATGAAGAGTTTCAAGTAGCCTTAGGTATCCAAATTAATTTTGATCCTTTGAAGTTAATCCATCTTGGTTGCCCAAG
Organism: Arachis ipaensis; assembly: GCF_059453495.1. Classification (NCBI taxonomy): domain Eukaryota; kingdom Viridiplantae; phylum Streptophyta; class Magnoliopsida; order Fabales; family Fabaceae; genus Arachis; species Arachis ipaensis. Next base: position 11,742,546 of record NC_142437.1, on the reverse strand, counting down.
TGCATTGAAATCACAAACAACATTATAAATTTGGTTTCCCACAACTCTCTTTTCAATGAAACATTGTGCATATGAGTGACCAAATTTTTTACAATTAACACAATGATTTTCTGATGTGTGTCGCTGAAATTGAGGTGAGTTATTTTGCTTGAAATGATTAAAGGATTGAAATTTTCTGGTTTTTAGAAGAGATGCATTTCTTTTGACAAACTGATTTTTATTAAAATTATTCCTCTTTGCAAAAATATTTTCACCAGAATTTTTTTGAACATTTGGACTTTTCGAATATGAGGTTTTGTTGTAAAATGGTGGTTTCTTGAAAGCAACCTCATTTTTCGAAATGTATCCCAAACCTGGGCTGTTTGGACTCGGTTCGGTTCTTGGTGAAGGCTCAGTTTCACTTGTGTATACTTCATCAAATTTTTCTTCAAATGTTGGAACATATCCAATACCAGATTTGTTTGGTATGGATTTGGTATTTGATGAAGAAGCCACAAACTTTATAGAGGAAACATTGGAAACTGCATCTTCCTTGGCTATGTAACATAAACCAGATTTTTCAAATAATGGTCTTTGGCTTGCAAGCAATTTGTCCAAGTTACTAGAACTTTGAGCAAATTTTGCTAAGTCACCATTCAGTCTTTTAATCATGTCATTTAATCTTTTATTTTTAGCAATTAACTCATGAGAAGGATCCACAATGTGCTTTCCTTTTAACTTTTCAAGTTCAGATTTTAGAAATGTGTTTTCTTCAATAATGTCCAATGCACATTCTGTTTGCTTCACTTTTTCTTTTAAAAAATTATTTTCACCTCTTAACACATCTTTTTCAGATCTGCACTCATTGTATTTGTTAAGCAGTTTTGAGGTGTTCAAGGTGAGATCATCAATAATAGCATGTAAATCTTCCATAGACAAATCAAAGTAATTTACCTCATCAAAATTATTGTTTCCAGCCATGAAACAGTCTTTGTCTTCACCTTCAGATTCTTCTTCCTCATTGGAGTCGTTCTCGAGATCCTCCCAAGCTGCCATGAGCACTCTCTTCCTTTCCTTCTTTCCTTTGTCATCCTTTTTGAGCTTTGGACAGTTTAGCTTGAAGTGTCCAGCCTCCTTGCAATGATGACACGTAACTTTGCTCAAGTCCATCTTGTGTTCCTTTGAGATTGAACCCTTGTATTTGCCCTTGTTCTTCATCATCCTTCTAAATCTCCTAGCAAAAAACATAAGCTCATCATCTGAAATACCATCATTAGACTCACTCTCTTTTGGTTCTATTTTTGACTTGAGGGCTATTCTCTTTTTCTTTGAGTCTGTGTTTATGTGTGTGGTTTCATAGGCAAGAAGTTTTTCTCTCAGCTCATCATAGGTTATGGGGCTTAGGTTGTTGCTCTCGGTTAGGACAGTGGCAGTGGTTTTCCATTCTTTTGTGAGGCTTCTAAGGAGTTTTCTCACCAAGATTTGTTCTGCATAGTTTGTACCCATAGCATCAAGGTTGTTGATTATGATTGAGAATCTCTCAAACGCTTCATCAATGCTTTCTCCATCCTTCATGTTAAACATCTCGTACTCTTTTCGCAGCATATCAATCCTCGTTTCTTTGACTTGTTTAGTACCTTCGTGTGTAACCTGGAGTTTTTTCCAGATTTCTTTGGCTGTCTTGCATCTAGACACCTTTCGGTACTCTTCAAAACTGATAGCACAGTGAAGAAGGTTGATGGCTTTGGCATTCAGCTCCATCTTCTTCTTGTCGTCTTCATTCCACTCAGCTTCTTCTTTTGGAGTCACCACTCCATCAGCACTTGTTTTTGTTGGGATCTTGGGACCGCTCACAATAATCTTCCATATGTTGTAGTCAATGGATTGGATGAAGATCCTTATCCTTTCTTTCCAGTAGGCATAGTTCTTCCCGTTGAAGAAAAGTGGCCAGTTGTTTGACTAGCCTTCAGTGAGGGTGTAGGCAACTGTGGTTGTGCCCAAGTTGTTTGCCATTGGATCTTTACTCCAAGCGGTTAAGCTTGATTCTTGAGACCTTAGCTCCTGATACCAATTGAAGGTTGTGGTAGGCTTAGAGAAGGGGGTTTGAATCTATGCCTTCCTTTTAAGTTGCTGTTATGACCCTTTTTAAACAAACTTTCAATTCTGATTCTGTTTGTACTCAGCAGCAGAAATTTATGAGACAATTTATTTTTGTCTCATGAATATTAGAAAATAGAACACAGTAGAGAAGAGAAAAGCTAACACCAGCATGTATCCTGTTCGGTTGCCTTGTGCTATGCAACCTACGTCCAGTCTCCTCCACAACAATGGAGGAATTTTTACTATAGTTAAAAGTATTACATACACCAATTTCACACTCAAGTTCTACCCTAACTTGATATTGGCTATGCTAATACCTAACTCTTCACTCTTAGTGCTAACCCAACTAAGAAAGGGATACCTCACAGGTACAAGATACAAGACATAAACATACCTAAAGAAATCTGAAATAACTCTAGCCTTTTCTCTCAAGTGTTTCACTCAACCTTTTTCCACTCATGGCTTTTACTTGAGCTTTCTCACAATGCCTTTTCTCACAAGAAATTACAGAAAGATAAACATAGAAAAGTACATCACAATCTGTAAAACATGAAGGAGATTGACTTCATTAACAACCTCTTTGCTATGTGAAAAACCAGATTAGCAAATCTCAGATTCAGTTCTTCATACTGGCGGAATGCATAGGAAGCACTGTCCAGTTAGATGAACTTCTTCAAAGACCTTTTCTCAGAACATACACCTCAAGAACACTGGTTTTCTCTCCTTGCCTCTGAATGAACAAAAAATCTTCTTTTATCTCCTTGCATGTTGCTTGGTTGCTCTCCTCTGAGTCCACTCCTCGAGCTGTGTGCTACACCAACCTATCCTTTCACTTTCTTCCATTTACCTCCAAAAATGGAATGCTGGAATAGATCCCTTTTTGCTTGACCGAAAGCCTTAGATCATCATAAACAAATGTTTCCAATGGTAAAATCCTATTTCAGCCATTGAAAACTAACTTGGTCCCCAAGACATACTTTTGACCATAGATTCACAGCAATGTAGATCAGAGAACACTTTTTCCATTTATCCAAAAATGGTAAAGCAGAAGATTTGAGATGAAGTGAAGAAAGTAAGTTGCATGCAAATGGAAATAAATCACCTTTTAATTTCTGACTTAGTTTAATATGGATTGATGTGGGTGATTAGACATTTGCTTTCTGAATAAGCTTTCTCTTTCTTTCTTCTCTGTTGAAATGAGTAGGAAGGACGAAGCTCTCTTTCTTGTGTCTTGTTGCTGACCGAAGCAATAAGAGAGAGTGAAGACTTCAATCTTGTATGAGAAGTTTAGTGAGATCAACTTGGAGTGATGGATACGGGCTTGGATCGGGTTTGAAACAAGTTCAGCCCGTTGGTTCCTTGCTTTGTTTTCTTTGGGCTTTTATTGGTTTGTAGCCCGCCAGCTTTGTTTTTGTTATTATTCAATTTTGGACTGCAGCTGAATATTGAATTTTTGGTCTGCATCACTTTAACCAAAATAATTAAAACTAATTAGTTAATTTGCCCAATAAATTCATGTTTGTCATTATTAATTAATTTAGTTAATTTCTTAACTCAACATAACCAATAACTTTTTTCAACAACATGAACAACCACCAATCAAATCAAAACACACTACACCTCCAAATTACTCATCTAAATCTTAATATTAGAATAACCATCCGCACACCTAATGAAATGAACATCTGATATATTCATTGTTCACATTATTTAGTATTTTCACTGTCTACCTATACTTTTCCAATTTAAATTGCATTTTGTATGTTGCACAGTAGCCTACACATATACACTTTGTTTGCTCCTTTGATTTCAAATATTTTCAGCCCCTATTTGCATGGTAATTAGACCGCATATTTTATTTGTAGTATATGTATTATCAAAATCCAATATATTGTTACTTTAAACTTGTTAAAGTACTAGACAATTTTCTTTTCTCATAAAATTGTTGTGATTATATATCATATGATATTGTATTCAATACTTATATTCTTTTTGTGCAAAATAGGTAGGAATAACAGATGAGAAAAATTCTGATCTTGAACGGCTAGCCATTGACATTGCCAAGAAGTGTCACGGGTTGCCCATGTCAATAGTTACAACTGCAAAGGCATTGAAAAATCAAAGCCGCTCAGTTTGGGAGGAGACCCTTAACACACTTGAAAGACAAAAGCTTGCAGGAACACCTGAGTATTCTACAAAGTTGAGTTATGAGCTTCTAGCAAATGAGGAGCTCAAGCTTATCTTCTTGCTTTGTGCTTGTATGGGTCAAGATGCATTGGTCTCAGACTTAGTGAGACTATGCATTGGTTTGGGTTTTCTTGAAGGTGTCTATACAGCAAAGGAAGCCAGAGATCAAGTGCAAATGTTGCTTATCCATTTAAAAGAGTCAGGTTTGTTGTCTGACAGTTACTCAAATGATCGTTTCACTATGCAAAATCTTGTTCGCAATGCAGCTTTGTTGATAGCATCAGAGAATAATGTGTTCGTGCTGGCAAAAAGAAAGCTAGATGAATGGCCTGATGATGATAAACTTGAAAGGTACACTTCTGTTTTCTTACATCATTGTGATGTCAACACTGAGGAGTTTCCTAAAAGTTTAAAATGTCCTAAACTAAAAGTCTTTCATTTTCACAATAATCATCAACATTTCGAAATACCAAATGACTTCTTCCGAGAAATGAAAGAACTTAGAGTGTTGGTTCTGCTTGGCATTGATCTCTCCAAAATGTCTTCATCAATGAAATGCCTAACAAAACTCCGAAAGCTTTGTTTGGAGCAATGCATTAATCTAGATGAGGAATTATGCAACAGTATTGGCACGTTCATGAAGAATCTAAGAATTCTAAGCTTTTCTGGATCTGATATTAAAAGCTTGCCTACTAAATTGAAGGGTTTGTCAAAGCTGCAAATTCTTGACTTAAGTAATTGCTCCCAACTAAAATCAATTCAAGCTGGTGTAATATCTAGCTTGACTAATTTGGAGGAGTTGTACATGAGAAACACTTTGGTTGAATGGAGGGTGGATAACAGAGAGGAAAGTGAAAACAAAAATGCTAGTCTTTCGGAGTTGGGACATCTAAATCAAATAACAAATGTTGACTTACAAATCCCAAGTGTTGCCCATTTGCCAGAAAACTTGTTCTTTGATAAGCTGCATAGCTATAAAATTGTAATTGGCTCGTCAAGTACACATTTGGAGCCAGATTTCAAGATTCCGGAGAAATATCAACTGTTGAGGTATTTGGCGATACTGGAGAAAAAGATTGGCATTCATTCTCAGAAAGGGATCAAAATGTTGTTTGAAAGAGTTGAGAATTTGTTGCTGGAAGAACTCAACGGTGTCCAAGATATCTTTTATGCACTGAATTTGAAAGGGTTTCCATGTCTTAAGACTTTGTCTATTGTGAGTACTTGTAGCATTCGATATTTGATCAACCCACAGGAGAGGAAGCATCCCGAGAATGCTTTTCCGAAACTGGAGACATTGCACCTCTACAAGCTCGATAACATGGAGCAACTATGCTCTCGTGTGTCATTTTCATCCTCCTCATTTTGTAAACTAAAAGTTGTCAAGATTAAGCTTTTGGGTTTATTAAAGAATGTCTTTGTAATGTCTATGGTCAAGCATTTGGTTGCTCTTCAAACAATTGAAATTTTAGAATGTAACTCTCTAAAGGAGATTGTCTTTGCGGAAGATACACAAGATTCTAACACGTCGAAGCCTCTTAAGTTTCAAGAATTACGCACTTTGACATTAAAATCATTACCTGAGTTTCATGGATTCTGTTCCATTTCATCTACAGCGCAACAAAAAGTATTGTTCGATGAGCAGGTCAGTTCAGAACTATAGAACAAATTTATTTTTCTTTTACATTTTAAATTTTAGTTAGTCAACATTTACACATGATGGTTTTTTTTCTCATTTGACATAAATTAATAGTTATTATTATTTGTGCTTCTTCATAGGTTGAATTCTCAAAATTAGAGAGATTGGAGTTGTCCTCTATCCAAATCCACCAAATATGGAATGGCAAAAATCCTCCTTTTGGAAAATTGGTACACTTGGAAGTGAATGGTTGTGGTAATTTAAAAAGTTTGTTAACATTGTCTATGGCTATAAATATGAAGACTCTCCAAAGCCTATCTGTCAGCGAGTGTGACAAAATGAGGCTTATTCTTCTCAAAGAGAACAGCAATGGTACTGAAAGTGAAAAGAAGGTATGTACGTAATTTGGCCATTCCATATATTTTTATTTCATAACAACAAATGAATAAGATTCATATATCATTATTACAACAAAATTGTGCATTCTTGACTGTTGTTAGTGTAGAAGAAACAATTATTTTAGAGTAGTAGTATTTATTTTTTGACAAATAATAATTGTTTAAGAAAGTATTTAAATATATTTTGGACTACTAATAATTATTTTAAAAAAGGCATTTGGTATTTTTAATGTTCAATAATTGTATATGTATGGAAAAGTATGAAAACAATGTGAATACTAAACAATGTGAACAATGGATATGTATATATATTCAAAAGTACTTTTCACGCGGACATATTAATTGTTAAAGTAAAAGTTTTTTTTGACAATATTATTATTATTATTATTATTATTATTATTATTATTATTGATGGTAAAAATCAAGTGAATACTTTTTTTTTTAGAATTTTAGCCGTCAAGACTACTAAATACCTTTTTATAATTAGTGATCTCCAAAAATACATTTGAATATTCTTTTTGACACAATTATTAATTGGCAACAATATCTTTTTTTTACAATTTGTAACCGTAAATAATATTCTATCAAAATAATAAATTTTAATAACGGTCAAAGTTTCTATCTTTCTCATAGTGAATTAAAGATAAGATGAAAATTTTATTCACTATTAACTCTTATTTTATAGAGTCACTCTTACTATTAATGAAAATTATATGACACATAGAATATTGATGCTTGCCAATCAATTCAAGTTGTTTTTAAAAACTTTTCTTGAAGTCTATTCTACTTTGAATTTTTTTTTTTTTTTTTTTTTTTGAGTTGGAATGTTTACTTTGACATCTTCAAGGAGCAAGTAATAGGGGTGTAAGAAAACGCATCCATTTTTGATAAGGTTAATCGCCACTAGAGAGTCAAACTCATCAAGAACAAGGTTTTGGATCTCATTTGCCACAACAATCTTAAATCCTTGGATAATCCCCATATCTCAAGCTTTTCAGCATAAATTATGGAGTAATTCTCAATATTATAGGAGAAGACTTTGATGAATCTTTTAGGTTGGTCCCGAAAAATACTTTCACATGATGTATTATTGTTACTGCCATAGCATGATACATCAACATTCAACTTAATATAATTCTCTTGTGGAGATATTCACTTAATGAGTGATTCTGACTTTGAATTAGTCTTGAGATGAGGAATACTCAGCTTCATACAATTAAGAATCTCATTGATCCTAGCTTTTATAATAGTAATGGTGGATGCTAGGGGTGAGTACGGGTAGCAGGTACCCGATTACCCGTTCGAATTTGAATCGAACTAATTAAATTGGTTCTGAAATTAACGGGTAATCGGGTTCAATTCGAACCAAATCGATGACTTTTGTTAGTAATTGGTTCGGGTATCGGTTTTGGAGGTGCGGAATCCGAACCAATCCGCGAACTCGATCATATATTAATTAAATAAAAAAATAAAAAAATATATGGCTTTTCCATTAGACAATGATTATTCATTGTTAATATGTTTGGATTTTAATGAGTTTAGTTTTTAATGTATTTGGTGTTTAATATGTTTGGATTATTTCTATTGATGTTACATGTTTATTGTACTTGTTGAATTTTTAAGATAAAAATTTGGTTTTTTCTTTTATGAATTTCAAAGTTATCGGGTACCCAATTACCCGAACCGAACCAATCCGTTCTTAATCAGTTTGGTTTGGTTCGGGTACATGTACAAAAAAATACAAATCCGAATAAAACCGAACCAATTATATTTTGATCAGTTTAGTTCTAATTTTACCATAAACCCAAACCAAATCGACCCGTACTCACCCCTAGTGGATGCTAGGGCAGTGCTTTTACCTTCAAAGACCAGTTTATTACGAAAGTGCTAGAGACAAGTCAAAACTCCAAACAAATAGGATCATTGATCCTTAGCAGAGAAATAGCTAATAAAACAATTCTTAAGGTTGTGAGTGAAGAAATTAGTATTCTTACTTGAAAGGATCAATGCTTGCCAAATCACAGTTGTACAGGGACAATCCCTAAGAATATGGAGAGTTGTCTCCTTATCCTAGCCGCATTTTGGATATTTTGTTAAGGTGGTCATATGTCTTCTACGTCTTTCTATATTAAAAAGGATGGCATTCTGACTTGCTAGCCACATAAATGATCTAATCCTTTTTTGGGTCCTTCTAATTCCAAACCAGCTCAGGGCAGTAAAAGCTTCTTCTAGCAAGTTGTACGCAATCTTCAAAGTGAAACTACCATCAGAAGAATGATCATACCATTCCTACCTGAGTTATTCCAGGGAGACGGAGGGAGATGCACAAAATTTGGTCAACCAACTCAGCTAGCAATAACCAGCTTCTTAGACTATCTCCATCCCATTCATGTGAAATGGATAAAAAATAATTTAGAGATACATTCAAATCACTAGAGTTTAGAGGTGGATGGCATGCTTTTTCAACTTTCCAACTTTAGGAACCCACTTATTTTTCAAAAAGTTGATCTTTTCGCCATTGCCGATACGCCACATGGAGTTCCTTTCCATATCATTGCAAGCTGCAGAAACTCCTTTCCAAATATTAGACTCATTCATTTTCTTTCTGACGTCTGGGATAATGTTATTTTTACATCTGTACTTGGCTCTCAGAACTCTAACCCACAAGTTATCTTTCTTTTCTACTAGTCCCAACCGATCTTCATCATAAAAGCTCGATTAAGAGAACCAGCATGTTGAATTTCCCAAGCCACCAGCCACCTTCGGTCTTAACACCTTTTTCCATTAGGAGATGCATTTTCTTTTACTACTCTGAAGTATCTTGTATAAAGTTTTTGCATTTTTGATCAATAATATTACAAGTAGATATCGGCAAAGAAGCAGTTTGCATAGTATAACTAAGAATAGTAGAAATGATAGATCTCATTAGAGTAGTTCTTCCTGTTAAGGACAAAGAGGAGGCTTTCTAATTGTTGAGCCTTGAGTTTATGGTGTCAATGATCCCCTAATAAGTATCCTTGTTAACCTTGAAAGAGGAACCCTAAAATATTCTCCAAATTTTTCGTTTCAGCGAACTGAAAGGCTTTACTAATCTTGGTACGAATATTATGATGACACACATTATTAGAAAAATAGATTCTGGTCTTTTCATTATTGACTCGTTGCCTAGAACTAGCACAAAAAGCTTTTAACACCTTGCTTATCACCTCATCTTGTTCCATACTAACCTCGGAGAAAAGGATAAGGTCATCGGCAAAGCAAAAGTGAGAGAGGTTAGGACCACCACTGCTTAAGCGAATCGGTTTCCAAAGGTTGTGTTCAATAGCCATATTAATAAGTTGAGATAGCCGCTCTATGCATAGCACAAAAATATAGGGAGAGATAGGGTCTCATTGACAAATGCCTCTAGAGAGAGAAAATTCATCCAAAGTTTTTCCATTCCACAAGATCCTCATCCTTGCAGTAGTGGTACCAGTATAGACTAGATGGATACAGTGTTAGGGAAGGCTAATATCCTCGAAAGTGTCTTTGATAAAACTCCATTTCAGTTTATCATACGCTTTTCAAGATCAATCTTGATCGACATCCATTCTTTTTTTCCTTTCTTACTTCTCATTGAGTGAATGACCTCTTAGGATATATTTTTTTTTGTGACTCTTGGGATATGATAATATTATCCACACTATGATGGCCTGGAACAAAGCTGCACTGATTAGGCACTATTAACTTTTCGATCACCTTCCTTAGTCTTTTAGACAAGATTTTCGTAATAATCTTGTAAGAAATTTTTAAGAGACTAATCGGCCGCATTTCCTTTAAGGAGGCAACTGGTTCTATTTTCGAGATAAGAGTAATAAGAATTTCATTGATCTCTTCTACTTTTTGGGGAGTCACAAAAATACTTTTAATCAAATTGCAGAGGTCAGCCTCTTCTCTTTCCTACTTACTTTGATAGAAATCTGCTTGGATACCATTTTTACTTGGGGCTTTAAGGACCCTCATGCTAAACAACGATTCTCTGATTTTCTCAATAGAAGTGTTGGCATTGAAGACAACAAGCTTAGAATGACTAAGTGAAGAAAACACATCTTTGGGGATAAAAGGAACATCTGGCAAATATTCTTGGCAACAATTTAGGGTTTGTTTGGATGAGTTTCTAAGAAAAGATCTTTTTTTGAGTTATTTTTTTTTAAAAGATTTTATGAAAAAGTAAAAGTAATTTTATGTTTGGATATCTCATGTAAAAAGATCTTTTTATCTATATTTGGGGATAATAATATAAAAGTACTTTTTTGTTTATTTATTACATGAAAAACATCTTTTCTTAAGAAAAAAAGATCTTTTAAAAAAAATGTAAATTACAGCTTCTCAAAAAAGATCTTTTTTTTTTCTAGTGCTTTTACTTTTACTACTAGAAATTTACCAAACACGCTAAGAAATAAAAAAAAAATCTTTTTTATTAAAAAAAATCTTTTTTTATCAAAATAATAGTGCCCAAACAAGCACTAATATATTAATTTCAATACATATTCTAACAAATCTTCTAAAATGGATAGAAATAGCATAATCTATCTTTAGCATGGTCCCAATAGCAAATCTCACCCGCCATAAGAAACATTTGTTATAATGTTCAATAGAAAGATTCGAAATACAAACCCAAGCCGCAAATCTTCCTCTAGAATGGATCCTCCTCCTCCTCTTTATACTACCGGTCTTTCGGATTAGGAGAGTCCTCCGTAGCCATGTTTAGGTTCACATCACTCCTTTGGTTCTTGATTTAAGGGATTGACAAAAGTGAATTATTATACGATACTTTTTGTGCTGTGGGAGATTCAACTATCTCCTCTTCTGTAATCTCCATGCCATCACCGTTATCATTGATATCAATGATCTCTTGTGCTTTAACCTTCTTTAATTTGTGCTACGTTCCACTTGATCTATCTATATTAGTGGACATATTCAATTCAATTCAATATGTTAGATTTTTGTGTACTCTGTGCTTTTCATTTTGAGAATAAAATAGAAATTTGAGACCAATGAAGCTCTTTTATTTAAAAGTGAAGAAGTGAGTAATTATTAAACTACTCTTTCACCTTAGCCCATGACAACAATAAAAAAGTCTCGTGGCCCACAAATTCAGTTCAACAGAATACATAAATTCAATTACAATTTTAGTCTTTATAATATTATCTTATCTTATCTTTATGTTATCTTCTTATCTTATCTTTACTTTTATCTTTCGTAGACAATACACTATATATATTTAGTTTTATCTTCATAATTCAATCGACAATTCAATTCAATCAATCAAGAAATACAAAGTATAGTATTCTTTCTCTCTTCTTTTTTTATTCTTTCACAATTTTATCAGTAATTAAAATGAAAAAGTAAGAATTTACTCACTTTTAAATTAATATTTTACATGTTATAATTTTTAAAAATATTATTTATACACTAAAATTAATCACTAATGTATTTTTGTATAAATATATGTATGATTTAATTTATTTTCAATGTATACTTGTATTTTAATATATATTTTATATTGATGACTGATTTTGGCGGCTAATTTTAATATACACATAGCATAGTTGTATAAATTTAATTATAATTAATCTTAGTTTTATCATTTTACAATTCTTTTTATGTTAGAAGATTTTTTGCATTTGAGACACTCATATATATTTTATGGAGTAAGAAATTTTTTAAAAATAAATTTAAAAATTTAAAAATTAGTTAATAATATATGAAGTTATATTAAACTTTTAAATTTTAAAAAGAACAAGCTAATTTTAAAAAACTCCATCTTAGGTGTTTTCAAAATACCTCAATTTTTTAAAAACTATAAATACAAACACATGATCTTTTCTATTTATCAAATACAAAATAAAAAATTTATGTTTTTAAAAAAACACCATTACTTCTTCAAAAAAACTTTATCAAGTCTAAATTAAATTAAAGCCCAACATTGCAATATTATGATTTTGATGAGTTACTGTTACTAGTTTTGTTCGTGATGCCAACTTGCAAATAGCAATGCAAGCATTTCTTAACCCAAATCACATTTGGGGATCTCTCTTTGTTGGTTTAATTTTGTGACATGTGACTTAATTTGAGTTTTTTGCTACTGCATTATGAACCACACAACAGGTTACCATCTTTCCAAATTTGAAGAGTATTAAAGTGAAAAGCATGAAGAGTTTGAGTGGGATATGTGATAATGAATTTGAGCTCCCAAAAGACTCTTTTGAAAAGTTGGAGAGCCTAGCCATTGATGAGTGTCATAAACTGGTCCATGTTTTCACTTCTAATGTGGTGGGAATATTTCAGCATGTAAGCAACTTAAGCGTTACCAATTGTAAGTCAATGAAAGCTATATTTGACCCAGCAGCTTGGGAAAATAAGCGAACTTCTAAGGATGCAACATCCAAGTTGCAAGATGTTCATTTTGAATCACTTCCAAAATTAGAGCATATGTTCAACATGAAGAAAAAACAGCTTCAAGAGATACTTAAGTTAAACAATTTGCATAAGATATGGGTTCAAGATTGTAAAAGGTTGGAAAACATATTTTCTACTCCTGTGGCCAAAACACTTGAAAATAATCTTGAAGAGCTTGTGGTCTCGGATTGCTCTCAATTGAGGGAAATTGTTGCCAAGAAAGAAGAAGATGCCAGCAGTCTTACTAAATTTAACTTTTTGAAACTGGCAACCATCAAATTTTTGAGACTACCAAAATTCAGGAGTTTCTATCCAGGAGCTTATGGAATAGAATTTTCAGCACTGAACAACTTGTCTATTGAACAATGTGACAACTTGGAACCATTCAGAGAAGAAGAAATCATAGATGAACAAACAAAGCCTGCCCTCTTTCCTGAAATGGTAATAACAATACCTTCAAACTCTTATTTCTATTGTTATTTCATAATAGCAGAAGAAAAATAAATTAGAATAAAATAAAATTGATTAGATTTAATGGGTGTGGTTGTAAATTAAACTCTTTTACATTATCATCAATTAAAATGGCGTAGAATACGTGCATGAATTTGTATTTTGATATATTTAACTTTATGCATGCTAAATTAATTTTTCTGTGATGATTTATTCCATGTAGGTAATGAACAATTTGAAGTCAATTCAAATTGAGTCAAGACATGCAACGTCATCGACTAACTGTGATTATCGAAGGGACAATCTTGAAGAGCTTCACTTATCTAGACTGAATGATACTAAAATTCTGTATTCTTTCCTTTATAGCAATCCTAATATGAAGAATCTATGCTTGAATGATGCTTCTTTTAAAGAATTGGTGCCTCTTGAAAGGCTTGCTAAGATTGAAAGCTTAGGTGTTGTCCCACAGCTGAAAAGCTTGAAGTTAACAGATCTACCAGATCTTGAGATGATTGGCTTCGAAAGAGACCCAATTCTTCAAAGGATAGAGACATTGGTTTTTCAAAATTGCCCGAGTTTGAAAACCATAGCACCTTCTAATGTATTTTTCTCTCACTTGACAAAGCTTGAAGTGGTTGACTGTAAAACATTAAAATATTTAATGTCACCATCAACTGCTAGAAGTTTGGGTCAACTCAACACCATGAAGGTAAATAATTGTGAATCTCTTGCGGAAATTGTATCAGAGGAAGGACAAGAAGACAATAAAAACAATGATGACATCATTTTCAAACAATTGACGACAATTGAACTTGCGTCTCTCAAGCGCCTCGAAAGCTTTTGCAGGTCCAAGAGTTGTGCGTTTCAGTTTCCATCATTAGAGAAATTTGTGGTAAGTGCTTGTCCCGAATTGAAAAGTTTCTCCCAACAAGAACACATGAAACCGCCGCCCAAGTTGGGAAAAGTATATGTTGTCCATGAAAAAGAGAAGGTGGAAGCGTACTGGACAAACAATTTACAAGAAACAATACGAGATATATTCAACAAAAAGGTATTGTCTAAATTTCATTCTTTTCTTTCTTGGTGGTTATGTTCTCAAATAAATTATTTGACTCGAATAAGATTGTGTCTGAATTAAAGGGAAAGAATAATATAGGAAATATAATTGTAAATTTAAAATAATGACAGATATTTTTCAAAGGCATGGAGAAATTAAGTGTTTCTGATCATCCTCATCTACAACAACTATGGACATGCAAAGAAGCAGGCCTTCAACAAGAATTGTTTAACAATTTGGGAACTTTGAAGCTGAGTGGTTGTGCGTTCAAGCCATACGCAATTCCATCAAATATTCTTTTATGTTTCAAGAACCTAACAGAATTGGAAGTGGATAGATGCTACTACATAACAGGAATTTTTGAAATGAATGATACTGAGATCAAGGAAACATCGTTCCAACTGAAGAAGCTAACTTTGAAATGGCTTCCATATGTGACACATGTGTGGAACCCGGAAAAACAAGGAATTCTCAGCTTCAAAAGTCTACAAATAGTGACTGTCAATGGCTGTGAGGATTTGAGAACTCTATTTCCTATAGCCTTGGCCAGAGATCTCAACAAGCTTGAGGAACTTGATGTTACAAGTTGTGATGAGTTACCCAACATTGTTGAAGCAGAAGAAGGTGGAACTGTTGATGAACATCTTGTGTTTCCTTGTTTAACCACATTGGCATTGTGTTATTTGCGAAATTTTACTGGCTTTTGCTCTCAGAAGTTCACTCTGGAATGCCCCGAGTTAAATTGCTTAAAGGTATATGATTGCAACGATCAACTGGAGCTATTTCAGAGTCAACCAGAGGAAAACCAAAACAGCACTTCAACTGCTAAGCAACTACTTTTCACCAATATAAAGGTAAATAATTTATATTGTTATTTGTATTTGTTATAATATCTTCTAAGGCTAAAGTAATTCGTTATAACAACTTGTGAGTTTCATTATTCTAATGATTAACTTTCATTTTATATTTATACTCTCGACGTTACTTGCACTTTCAAAAATAAATAGTAATTTGAGATACACACTTTTGAATTTGAAAAGAGTATTGGATAAATACTCATTTTTTATATATTTTCTGATGTGAAAAAACATTATTGTATGTTTTTCACTTTCTTTTTCGTTTTTTTTTTCTGTTTTCTAATGAAGAAGTCTGCAAATTAAATTTGTTTTAAATGATTGTTTAGATTATTTGATTAAAAAGATATTAATATTTGTTTGAGTAATACACGAAAAGTTAGTTTTAGTAAACCTAAACCCTATATGATAATTATTTTGTAAATTATAACTTCTAAAATAATTGATACTTGTTAGTGAATTCGCTAACAATTTTACAATTTTAAAATAATTAATTGTTACTTTTTATAATCCTAAGTTTCAAAAAGTTATTTATACTTATCAATCGTTTCTGTCATAGGATATTTCCAAGATGGAAAATATGACCCTGAATTGGAGACACACTCAAGCTTTAAGTACATGGTTGTCAAAATTGAATAACGAAAATCTTGAGAGTTTGAATGAACTTTACCTTCTTGATGATGATGATGGGAAAAGGAACTCTAATGTGACAGTTGAATTATTTGAGAAGACAACCAACTTGGAAAATGTGACAGTTGAATTATTTCATTTATTTGAGAAGTCACCCAACTTGGAAAGACTGACAGTAAGCTATTATTACCGTGATGAAACCCTCAAAAATATATTGCCCTGCCATGATAATGCTAATAATAAGGAGATTCTTGGAAACTTGAAAGAATTGAACCTATCCTACTTAAATGAGTTGAAATCCATCGGTGGGGTAGAATACTTGTCAAAGCAGCTGCGTCTATTACATGTTTGTGATTGTCCAAAATTGACAACAATAGTGCTACAATCTTGCTCCTTTCTGAAAGAACTGCACATAGAATCATGTAATGCAATGCTGCGTCTATTCACATCTTCAACAGCGAAAATGCTACTACACCTTGAGGAGTTGCAAGTTGAGAAGTGTTATTCATTGAAAGAAATCGTGGGGGAAGAACAGCAGAGTGAGACGACGGAACACGTTATTGAATTTAAGCAGCTACGGAGGATAATCCTTCGATCTTTGAGAAACCTGAAATGCTTTTATTCAGGGAATGTCACTTTGATGCTACCCTCTCTCGTTCAACTGCACATAGTGGATTGCTCCAAGATGAAAGTTTTCTCTCACGAAAATGTGAGCGCTTCTAAAGAGATTCAAGTTTCTTGCAACTACTCAAGTTTCTTCCACCATGATCTTAATGCCGCTGTAGTATTGCAGTCTCTAAGTAATAATAAGGTAATAAATAAAGACCCTTCTCCAAATAAAATTTTACTTTGTGCCACTTTGAAATATTTTCCTTAGAAAGTTAAACACTTGGTTATATTTAACTAATTGATGAATAATGTATTTTGCTGTGATTTCAACTCAGAGGGATAGTATGGAAAAAACAAAAAGAAATTAAATAAGAGAAACCATAAAATGGATTAATCAGATAGATTTATAGTAACAAGATACTTGGTGATAATAAAATAAATAGTAAGGCTCATTTTTAAACACTCATAAAGTAAAAGTATAGCATTGTACTCTTTTTTAATTAAATAAATTTTAACTTTTTTATTTATTATTATCTATATCAGTGATTTAAATTCTGAGTTTAAAATTTAAGATTCAGGATTCACAATTCAAAAAGTATTGTACTTTTATTTTATTTATTTGGAATGCATTAAAATTCACCAATAATAATTTAGTTTAAATTTGTGTATTGCATTGAAAAAATCATGTATTGTTAATAATCACTTGTTAATTGTTATTCTCTAATTGATAATAACAACGTTAAATATGCTAAGAGTGGTACAAAATTCACCAGTTAAGAAATTGATCATATATCCTTTTATTATATATTGATATAAATTTTAGAAATGAAATAATGAAAATTGGCAGTATATTTTTTTTTTGTTAGCATTGTTTTATGGTCACGCCAAAAGAGATATAATTAATTAAAATAATTTTGACAAAATGATCAATGTGGGTAAATATAAAATTCCAAATATCTATTTATAAAATGTTTAATTTGAATACAGTGGTAAGTGACAAACAAATAATTAGAAAATACATTATGTTAACCATATCTAAATCTTTATAGACAAGTGATACATAGATTTTTTATACCAATTTCAAACTATCGACAAAGAAATTTATATGTTGTTCGTTAAATTTGAGAAGACGTTTAGTCGCCTTTCCAATAAAAAACTCAGAATCTATTTATTATTTTTTTTGTAATTAATTATATTCACTATTATTGTTATTATTTCTGATAAGAAATTTGAAATGTTACTTTAAAGTTTTAATTAATCTTTTTATTCTATCTATTTTTCTGACATAACAAAACTCAGGAATCTCTTGATCTTGGCGATCACCCAAAGCTAAAAGATTTATGGCTTGATAAAATGCATATCCTAGATGAGTCCTACTTTCCTGGTTTCAATTTAGAAAGTCTAGCGGTGGAAGGGTGTGGTGAATTCTTTACAACCGCAATACTACCTTCTCATTTACTTCCCTTCCTCAGTACATTACGAGTGTTGAAGGTGCGCAGATGCAATTCTGTTGAGGCCATATTTGAAGTCAAAGAGAATGTTTGGAATAAGGATCCTGAAGGAAAGCTCAGTCTTCCAGATTTAATGCAGGTTATTGTTGATGAATGTGCAAGTATAAAATCGGTGTTTCCAGAATCAGTTGACAAGGGTAACATACAATGGTTAGAAGTGAAAAATTGTGCAGAGTTAGTTGAAATTGTTGCCGGAGATCATGTAGCCAAACAGGTTAGCATCTTCTCCACGCTATCTTCTCTGAAGCTGTGGAATTTGCCAAATTTGGAGTGTCCATTACTACTATCGCATTTGCTACCTTCCCTTCATAAATTACAAGAGTTGGTGGTTGGAAAATGTGGTTCTTTGGAGACTATATTTGATGTGAAAGATGCACCAACAAATGAAGAAGATACAAATATGATTACTGTTATTCCTTTGAAGAAATTGACTTTGAAGAAACTTCCAACTTTAAACCATGTTTGGAAAGGAAAGCTCAGTCTTCCAAAATTGGAGGAGGTTATTGTTGATGAATGTGCAAGCTTAAGATCCTTGTTCCTAGAATCAGTTAACATACAGAGGTTAGAAGTGAAAAATTGTGCGAAGTTGATTGAAATTGTCACAAGAGATGAACTAGTTAAAGAAGAAGATGCAGATAAACAGGTTAGTATCTTCTCCAAGCTGTCTTGCCTGAAGCTGTGGAATTTGCCAAATCTGAGTTACATTTATCATGGAATGGAAGACTCTGAATTTTCATTATCAAATGCATTACTACCATGGCATATGCTACATTCCCTTCATAAATTGGAAGAGTTGGTGGTTGGGACTTGTGGTTCCTTTGAGACAATATTTGATGTGAAAGATACAGACATAATTTCTGTTGAGGCCATATTTAAAGTCAAAGATACACAAATAGATATTCCTTTAAAGAAATTGACTTTGGAGGATCTGCCAACTCTAAGTCATATTTGGAATAAGAATCCTAAAAGAAGTAGTCTCAGCTTTCCATGTCTGGAGGAAGTGGTTGTGAATAGATGTGAAAGCCTCACAAGCTTGTTGCCAGCATCATTACCCATGTCTAACATGATAAAGATAGATGTGAAAAACTGTGAGGAATTGGTTGAAATTGTTATAAAAAATGAAGCAGACAATGAAGAAACAAATAAGGAGCTTGCTATGTTCCCTAACCTAATCATATTGACTCTGCACAATTTGCCAAATCTTACATACATTTGTACTGGAATGGAAATTCTAAATTTGCCCGAGTTAAGAGAATTTGATATTTCTCATTGTAAATTTGTAACAGATTCCACTGCAAAGGTACGAAAGCTCCTGCCTTAAAAATATTTATAACTTTCTAATCTTGTTAGCTTTATATATGATATGCTTATTTCTCCGTAGAATATGTACTTTTGAAGAAACTGCATTTTATTTATCACAATAAGCAGCTCATTCTTATTTTGTTTGTTAATAACTTAATATATCTGTCGCGCACCAATCCATGTCTTTAAATCATTCATAATGAGCCAAAGATGTGTTGTCCTTCTTGTTAACTTTGAATCCCATGGAGCAGGTTGTTAACCCTCAGTTAGAGAGAGTATCAATAGACATGGAAGGTGTGATGATGCTTGACAAAGGAATGCTTCATTTGGATCCCGAAAACATACAATATCTGAGATTGCAGGGCTTTAATGATATTGATGACTCAGATGCCGCATCTGCCTTTAATTTCTTCCCAAAGAAGGTGCCACTTCCCAATATTCAAATGCTTGGGGTGGCCGACAGTGCTTTCAAAGAGATATTCCCCTTACAAAAGCCTGAGATTATTCATTCACAGCTGCTTGTTCGAGAATTGGAGTTGAGGAATCTGCACAAGCTTGAATCCATTGGGTTACAGCACACCTGGGTGGCCTCCTCTAATCTCACATGGCTCAAAGTTGAAGGTTGTGCATCTTTGAAGTATTTGTTCACTTCTTCAACCACCAAATGTCTTGTTCAACTTGAAGAGTTGCACATATCCAACTGTGAAGCACTCGAAAGTTTAATGGTGGATTATCAACCACATGATGATGATCATGATGTCATCATATTCAAAAAGCTTGAGAAACTGTCTCTTAGCCAAATACCAAAACTTGAGAACTTTTACACTGGAAAGTCAACTTTGAATTTCCCATCTTTGGAAGAAGTCGAGGTTACTGAATGCAACAGATTGGAGTACATGTTCACATTCTCAACTGCCAAAAGCTTGAAAAATTTGAATGAGATGAAGATCTCCAAATGTGAGTCATTGGAAACAATAGTTTTGGCAACACAAGAGGCAAACAAACAACATGAAGATCTCACATTCTCATACCTCAAATATCTGACTCTTAGTGAATTGCCAAAACTTGAAAGTTTTTTCACCGGAAACTCATCAACTTTGAATTTCCCTAGGTATGGGTTTGAAGTTTGCATCAGTCAATGCGAGAGCATGAAAACTTTTTCACACGGTCACGTGGAAGTACGTAAATTATGGAAGGTGGAGATAGATGGAGTTCATTGCTCAAAAAAGAATCGTCTAAACGCTACAGTTAGTCAACAATTTGAGAATCGATCGAATAAAGCAGCATTGATGAGTTAATTAGTACAATCATAATTTAACATGTAAGTTATTCTCTATCTGCTCAATTTGCATCTTCTCTGACTTTTCATGTTATACACTCCACCAAAACAATGGAGGAAGTTTCTGTTTTGAAATGTCATTTAATTTGCTTCCTCCATATTCGGTTATATAATATTTTTGAGAATTTAAAAAAGAACAGTACAGTTAATTTGTTTTGAGTTAACTAGCCCTTGTATACAAATTCTTGCAGGAAATTTGTTGTTTGCTGAAAGAAGCTTATTTTCAATGCATGCATTTGTTACCAGTTAGCCTTGCAAAACTAGCAGTCTAATCAAGGAGTAATGGACGAATAAATAAGGATGGTTAGTAAGATTTTTTTATTTTAAAAAATAAATAAAGTTGGAAAGGGTTATGGTTTCATTGTTTATGGATACAATCTCATGATTATGACAAATTGATAACTAAAATTATTAGGCCAAGTAACCAATTAGCTAGAAAAAAACACAAGTTAATTTGACGCAGTTACATATTTCTTTTTGCTACGGGAAAGTCTTACTATAATAAGTTTGGGTAACAATCATTCAACTCAAATCATAAAGAATGTTGCTTTTTTCAATCTTATAACTTTTTTAACTTTAGTCAATATTATCTAACACAATTTTTTGTGAAATTTATTTTCTAGATTCTATGGGACACCAAATGCAGGAGGAGGATATAAGTAGATCCCATCAAAACAACAAATATTCATTTCTGTTTGAGTGTGGTGTGTTGTGCATGATATAAATAAATCCCCTGTATTATTATGCAGGAAGAAGTGTATGATTCCTTTTTAACTTTTAAGTGACAAAGCTGTAAGCTAAGTGTGTTTTATGAATAAATTATATTTTGGATTTTTATACAAGATATAAGGTGTGTGTGGTTAAGTTATTGAGAGCATTACTGTACTTTTATGTATGAAAGAACAAAGTAGATTGTAATAATTTTACAATATTGAAGGAGTGCGTGGTTTGTGTTCTAATAAGAACCGAGTTAAAAATGGCATGTAGATATATTTCTTATTTCTACATAACACCATTTTAATGCATAACTTTGACCTTATGTTACTATAAAAATTGTTGTGTATGCCTTTACCTGTAAAAAGCATATGGCTATAGTAACTATGACATGTATATTTTCTTTTTAAAAAATTGTGATTGTTGAATAAGATCATATGAGTTACAAATATACTGCCACCAATATACTGCTAGCAAATAATAGAGATGAGTATATCGGTAAGATTAATTGGATATAATTATTAAAAAAATGCTAATTGTCTATTAATTTTTTGTCTTTAATCAGTTTTTTAATTCAAATAATATTACTTAATTAAATTTTAATTAAAATATATTTTTATTTTGTAGATAAACATATTAGTAATTAAAATTAATTTAAATTTTAAATACTAATTTTTTTTTAATTTCTTACCCACTTCATAAAATAGCTTTTTTATCATTTTTTCTCTCCTACGTACTTCTCTCTCTTACGTTCTTCTCTCGCTCTCTCTCAAGTTCTTTATAAAAAATTCAATTCAAGAGTACTACTCTTTTACAGATAAATTTACTACTTTATATTTAATATTTTATTATTATTATACTTCTTTTCAAATTTTTAAATTTTATTCTAAATCCGAAAAAATTTCGTAATAACTATCTAATATCATCCAATTGATTGATTATTGATTATTTATTAGTTATATTTTTTATTTTTAATATTTTCACATTTTGAAGTACGAAAATAAAAGTATATGTGAGTGACTTAATCACCTAGTCCTCTAAATATTTAGTTTGCGAATTTGATTATAAATGATTCAGAAAAAAACAAATTAATGACTATGCAAAAGAAAAAAAAGATGTTGCCAAAATAAAAATTAATTTTTTAATGGTTAGAAGAGATAGAGTACTATCTTTATCTTTATTTGTAGAGAGGCTGTGAGAGGTGAAAATGGGAGGCAGAGGGGCTGTGAGAGGTGAGTACTCCAGGGGGTAGTACGAGAGGAGTACAGTTAACACTAAAGGATCCTAGAATTTGGAATCGGGAGGCATATCATCGTTTGGAAAATGATTCATTCTCTGTGTTTGTGGATAATCTACCGGCTAATATCTCAAGGAGGGAGTTGTATCACTTATTTTGTTGGACGGGAAGAATTAACGACATATATCTTGGCCGGAAACGAAAGCGTGGTGTGATCTATACACGACAAAAGGGGGCGCTCTCAAGGCGATTGCAGAAATGAACCAGTGGAGATTACGGGAGAAGGTAATTACCGTCGGGGAAGCTAAGTATCGAAGACAGTTTCAGATGGGTGGCACAGTGCGGAAGGAAATAACAAGTCCCATTGGCGGTGAAGCAGTGGATTCTCATCAGGGGAATGGGGTGGCTGCGGCCAAAGCTATGAAGGAACAGCCATGCGAGACCATAAGAATGCCACAGAGAGGAGTGGACCTGTGAAAAGAATTGATGTGCCGGTAGTTGAAGCAAATATGGAATGGTTGGCGAGGAGTTTAGTGGGGCACACTTTACACCCAATGGACCTCATATCAGTGAAGACGGTGGTGTCTAAAAATCTGCCCAACATTGTGGATGTTAGGGAGATCGGGCCGTGCAAAGTGCTGGTAATATTTGATACTGTGCAGCATGCGGAGGGAGTGTTTACATTCAAGATGGATAATTTGTTGCAAGTATTCCATAGGATCTCGCGTTGGGAGGAATCGGAACGGTGTATTACTCGACGAGCGTGGCTGGAGTGCTACGGAATTCCTTTACATGCATGGGCGCCGGAAACGTTCAAGAGAATAGGAGGGCAGTGGGGCAACGTGGTCCAGTGTGATGTAATGACGGGGGAAGGAGCATCGTTTGAAGCAGGGAGGATTCAAGTTGAGACGGGGGTATTCGATGTAATCCGAGAATGGATGCAAATTGTTGTTGGGAAGACGGTGTTTGAGATCTTTGTGAAGGAGGTAGAACCACAGGAGGGCGGTGCGGTCAGCATGGGGAGAAGCAGAAGTGTCTATGCGGAGAATGAAGTTTCTGGCACCGCTGGCACGGCCATGAAGAAGGGGGAGGGTAGGTGGGACCCGGCGGCGGAACTGGTTACTGGTAGGCCTACGGAGGCTGAGCACGGTGAGGACAGAATAGTAATCTCTGATGTGTTATTGAATGATGTGGACGTTGCCTTTTTGAAATTCAAAAAGGATACGGTTGTACCGGATACTGCTAGTACCAAGGACGGTGAAATAGCGGGTCTGAAGGGATTTGAGATAGTTTATGAGGGGGAGTCGGAGAATACAGTCACGCAAGTATGGGGAGGGGTGGGAGGAGTTCATGCAAAGTGGGCTGATCCATTTGGTATGACTAAAGAGGCCCATCCGGATTGGGACCAAGCTGGGACACGGTTGGAGTATTGTAACAGTATGGGCTCGCATTCAATTGGCCCAACACCAACTAAGAACGGAGGGGGGAGGCTGACCGTAAGGGACATGAGTATTGAGAGGGAGCCTGTTGTTGGGCTGGGCCAGGATGGCCTCCTAACTGAAACGGCATATGGTTCTCTTTCCATTGGAGGCCACGACGGGTCGGGCGGCCTGAGGATCCGGAGGGATCCACGGGAGCTGTTTGAAGCGGCGCCGATGGAAGGTTTGCGAGGGCTGGGGTGCTCACCAGCGGAGAAGGATCCTGAGGCGAGAGGGTTGCCGCTTAAACTCGGGGGTCCGTCGGTGGATAAGAACCCGGAACTAGAGGAGATGGTGGGGGGCGGAGGACCGATCGATGGGGTGGGAGTTGAGCTTGATGGGGGAAGGGTTGCGCAGGAGGGGACGGGAATCAGGGCGGCAGTCCACCGGCAGGAGCAAGGGGCGCAGGAAGGGATAAGTGAGGCCGGCTTGCACGATGAGGGATCCCAAGCGAGATTGAGCTGCCTAATGGGGAAGGATGGTACCTCGGGAGCACAGGGAAACGCAGTGAGGGACGTCCCGGAGGTGGCTGCCTGTGGCAATGCCCGGGGGGCAGGAGCAGGGGCTAGGCTGGGCACAGTTAGCCATTTAGATGGCGAGGGGACACAGGAAGAGCAGCGCAAGGAGAATCAAGCAACCTGGGCATTGGCTGTGGAATCAGGAGCGGTTTTATGCGATGAGGAAGAAGATATTATGGCGATTTTGCAAGCACAAAATGAAGAAATAGCAGATAAGAGAAAACTGGCGAAGCAAAAGGAAAAGGCGAGAAGGAGTCGACCAAAAAATCAAAATAAGGTGAGCAAATCTTTATTTAAATGATTGTGAGCTGTTGGAATATTAGGGGGTGGAGGGGGGACGGTAAATTAAGCATGCTGAAATCTTTGAAGAATAAATATAATTTGAACATGTTGGGATTGCTTGAAACAAAAAAAGAAGTGATTACTAAATATGAGGTTGCAAGGCTTTGGGGATCTAGTACTGCTGGTTGGGAGTTTGTGGAATCTGCAGGAATGGCGGGGGGTCTGCTATTAATTTGGGATGAAGGAGTGTTTCAAGTAGATCAAAGGTATAAAGGTGAGAGGTGGCTGTGTGTTGAAGGCGTTTTAACAAAGACCAACTTCCGATGTGCTTTCTGTTTGGTGTACGGGGCGCATGGGAGGGAGGCAAAGAGGGGGGTGTGGGAGGAACTGAGCTATGTGGCGGGGTTGTGTCAGATTCCTTTCTGTTTTCTCGGAGACTTTAATGAAATTTTACAAGTAGAGGATCGTAAAGGAGCTACTAGCTTGATGGCGTCATCGGAGGAATTTAAGGAATGGGTGCGAGACATGCAGTTGATAGATTTGCCTCTTACTGATAGGAAGTATACATGGTTTAGGGGGCGTTCCTGTAGTCGGATTGATAGGGTGATGGTTAATGTTGAATGGACTGAGGTGTTTCCGGATATTAGGATTAAGGGTGGCCCAAGGGGATTGTCTGATCACTGCCCAGTGATCATGGAACTAACAAGAGTAACGGGGCCCCCTAGACCATTCAGAAGTTTAGACGCCTGGTTTACGCATGAAGGATTTCTGAGAATGGTGAAGGATGAGTGGCGAAGCCTCGGAGAAGCGCAGTTCCCGTGCAAGCTGAGGGCTCTAGCAATACAACTGCGGCAATGGCACAAGGATAACTTCCGGGACATGGATAAGAGACTCATGAGGTTTGAGGAGGAGCTCACCAAGCTGGACAATTCAGTCAGTGATGGAGTTTATGATGGTACAACGGAGGCTAGAAGGAAGGCGCTTGTGAGCTTTTGTTCAAAATGGTATATTAGAAAGGAAATGCACTAGAAACAGATGTCTCGGTCTAAGCATGCTGCAAACATGGATAGGAATACCAGATACTTTCATAACATTGCTTCGGCCAGAAGACGGAATAACATGATTGATGCTCTGATGTTACATGGAAGACTTGTGCGGAATCAGGCGAGAATAAAAGGTGCGATTAGAGGGTTCTACAAGGATTTATATCGACAGAAATATGTTCCGAGGATTGGAATCAGAGATGGGTTAGTAAAGTGTATCCATAGGGATGAGGCTGAAGCTTTAGAAGTGATGCCGACGGATGAGGAAATTAAGGAGGCTGTGTGGGACTGCGAATCTTCCAAGGCCCCAGGGAGTGATGGGTTTAACATGAACTTCATAAAGAAATGCTGGGATGACATTGGGCCGGAATTCACTGCTGCGGTAATGGGGTTCTTTCAAAGTGCGAAATTGCCAAAGGATGTCAATGTAACGTGGGTGACACTAGCTCCAAAGTTTGAAGGTGCAAAGGAGGTGAAGGATTTTAGGCCGATTAGTATGGTGGGGTGTGTGTACAAAGTGATTTCGAAAGTGTTGGTGCACAGGATGCGATCTGTGATGTCGGGACTGGTTGGAGAGACTCAGACTGCGTTTGTAAAGGGAAGGAAAATTCATGATGGTGCACTCATAGCCTGCGAGACGGTTCATTGGCTGAAGACTCGGAAAAAGTCAGCAGTCATTATCAAACTGGATTTTCAGAAGGCCTATGACAGAGTGAGATGGGATTTTGTTGACATTGTGCTACAGAAAATGGGCTTCGGCCAAAAATGGAGGAGCTGGGTGAAGGAGTGTGTTACTACGGCCACCATGGCAGTCTTGGTAAACGGGGCACTTTCCAAGCCATTCAAGATGGAGAGGGGACTAAGACAAGGGGACCCACTTTCTCCATTGCTATTCGTATTAGTTGTAGATGTGTTGCATAGGATGTTGGGGGAGGCTGTGAGGAATGGCCGCATTGCTCCACTGCTGGTAGGGGGAGATCTTATTGAACTGTCGCACCTACAATTTGCAGATGACACTATTTTATTCTGCCCGCTGGAGACTGAAACAATTGTAAACTATAAGAGACTGTTACGGTGCTTTGAGTTGATGTCTGGGCTGAGCATTAACTTTGATAAATCGAATCTGATATCGGTGAACTGTGAGCAAGGATGGATTGATCAGGCATGTGGACTGCTGGGATGCCAACAAGCTTCTCTACCGGTTAGATACTTGGGAGTTTCTCTAGGTGCAAATCCGCGCTTGGTGAAGACTTGGAAACCAATCATTGATAAGGTGGAACAGAAGCTGAGTTTGTGGAAAGCCAAGGTTTTGAATAAATCAGGTAAGCTGGTCCTTATCAAATCGGTGCTGAATAGTCTCCCCATCTACTACCTTAGTTTATACAAGATGCCGAAGGCGGTAGCGGACAAGCTGATTGCTTTACAACGGAACTTTATGTGGTGCAAGGAGAACGGGAACTATGGTATACCTATGGTAAAATGGGAGATAGTTCAGGCTCCAAAAAAGGTTGGGGGATTGGGGGTTGGTGATGCAGTGCTGAGAAACACAGCGCTTCTGTTTAAGTGGTGGTGGAGGTTTTCAAAGGAGGATTGCCCGCTGTGGAAGAAGATTGTGTGTTCGTTTAATAAGTTGAACCCGGATGTCATGTTAGCAACTCAGCCTTTACCAGTAAAGGGTGGCCCTTGGAAGGACATATGTCAGCTGAATATAAAAGAACCGCGGATTCGTGATAAAGTGGTAAGTGGACTGGCAATGGAAGTAGGCAATGGTATGCAGACTCAATTTTGGGAAGATAACTGGGTTCAAGGTGGTACTCTGAAAGGAAGTTATCCGAGACTCTACTCTATTTCCAGTCAGCAAGGACTTGTCATCGGGGAGTGTGGTTTTTGGGATGGGCTTGATTGGATTTGGAATTTTCAATGGAGGAGGGCGCTGTTCCAATGGGAGCTGGAGCTTGTCAATCAACTGCATGAGAGGTTAAGGCCAGTGAGGTTGTCATCAGGTAGGGAGGACAATGTGGTGTGGAAGTTTGAAAATGAAGGTATTTTCTCTACTAGTTCTGTGATCCAGGCTATACAAGCGGAGACATTATCAGCTGAGATAACGAGTTATAGCTTCACGAGTTCCATTTGGAAAGGTTTCGTCCCTCCAAGAATTGAGCTCTTTGGGTGGTTTGTGCTAGTGGGTAGAGTTAACACCAAGGAGCGGCTGACTAAACTAGGAGTCAACATTCTGGGGGATAGTATGTGTGTACTGTGTACCAAGGAATTAGAATCTGCTGAGCATTTATTCCTTAGGTGTGAGGTAACATGGCAGGTGTGGTGCAAGTGGCTGAGGTTACTAGGAAGGGAGTGGGTGATTCCCGGAACTGTTAAAGAAATGTTTGAGAGTTGGCATGGAATGCATAATAGACAACAGGGGAAGAAGATGTGGATGTCAGTGTTCTTTGCAGTGATTTGAAACATCTGGTTGGAACGGAATGCACGAATCTTCAAGAATGCAAGAGCAAGCCTGGAGGTCATACACACAAGGACGTTGATGAGCTACACGGAATGGAGTGGTGGTGATCCTGGGGGAGGATGAGAGTACTGGGGATAGTAGGGGTTGGTTTATTTGTTGGTAGCTGGTTATGTGTCTTCTTCTTTCTTTTATTTGCTCCACTTTAATGTGTTGAGCTTCCTTTGTTTCAAAAAAAAAAAATTAATTTTTTAAATATCTTATTTGATAAAAATTCATCTAATATTTTTTACTGTTTTATTATTAGTTGGATTTTTCATTACTTATATATTTGAACATTAACGTTTTTAAAATTATTAAAATTTATGTTCATAAATTTGGTTTTTCTTTTTAATTATAACACACATAAAAGTATTACGTTATATACAAAATATTTTTAAAATACATCCAAAATCATAAATTTAAAATTTAAATTTAAACGTTAAAAAAATTAATTTTTTTAATATCTTATTCGATAAAAATGCATCTAATATTTCTTATCTTTTTATTATTAGTTGAATTTTTTCATTACTCATTTGAATATTAATGTTTTTAAAATTATTAAAATGTATGTTCATAAAAATTATTTTTTTCAATTATAACACATCTATTATTAAGTTATATACAAAATATTTTTGAAACACATCCAAAATCATAAATCTAAAATTTAAATTTAAACATTAAAAATAAAAATAATTTTTTTAATATCTTATTCGATAAAAACTCATCTAATATTCTTTTATATTTTTATTATTAGTTGGATTTTTTCATTACTTATATATTTGAACATTAACGTTTTTAAAATTATTAAAATTTATCTTCATAATTTTTTTTTATTATAGCACATATACAATTATTAAGTTATATACAAAATATTTTTGAAACACATCCAAAATCATAAATCTAAAATTTAAATATAAACGTTAAAAATAAAATTAATTTTTTATATCTTATTTGATAAAACCGCATCTAATATTTTTTATTTTTTTATTATTAGTTGGATTTTTTTATTACTTATATATTTGAACATTAATGTTTTTAAAATTATTAAAATATATGTTCATAAAAATTATTTTTTTTAATTATAACATATCTAAAATTATTAAGTTATATACAAAATATTTTTAAAACACATCCAAAATCATAAATCTAAAATTTAAATTTAAACGTTAAAAACAAAATTAATTTTTTTATATCTTACTCAATAAAAATGCATCTAATATTTCTTATTTTTTTTGTTAGTTAAATTTTTTCATTACTCATTTGAACATTAATGTTTTTAAAATTATTAAAATGTATGTTCATAAAAATTATTTTTCTTTTCAATTATAACACATCTAAAATTATTAAGTTATATACAAAAAAATTATTTTTGAAACACATCCAAAATCATAAATCTAAAATTTAAATTTAAACAATAAAAATATTTTTTTTTATATCTTATTTGATAAAAATGCATATAATATTTTTTATTTTTTTGTTATTAGTTGAATTTTTTCATTATTTATTTGAACATTAATATTTTTAAAATTATTAAAATGTATGTTCATAAAAATTATTTTTTTTTCAATTATAATATATCTAAAATTATTAAAAAATATTTTTAAAACACATCCACCATCATAAATCTAAAATTTTAATTTAAACGTTAAAATCAGAATTCATTTTTTATATCTTATTTGATAAAAATGTATCTAATATTTCTTATTTTTTATTATTAGTTAGATTTTTCATTACTTATTTGAATATTAACATTTTTTAAATTATTAAAATAAATAATTAAGTTAAGATTTTTAATCTTATTCAATATATATATCTAACATATTCTATCATAGTATTAGTTGGAAGTTTTATTATTTATTTGAGCATTTGTATTTTTTCATTTCAAATTCTTTATTAATTTTAAAATTAAAATTTTGAATTTTATTTAATTTAATTTTTAGATGTTTATTTAAATTGTAATTTGTTAGAAACTAAAAATGTTAAAACTGAAGTAAAAATTTTAAAATTTAAATTTTAAATTTTAGTTTTATTTAATTTATATTTTGGATGTATATTTAATTTTAAAAAAATACTAAATCTATTTAGATGTATTTGTTTTAATTTTTTTTAAATATTGTAATAAAAAGCTGAAGCTGAATAAAAGACCATTTTTAAAAGATAGCTAGTTGAACTATTATGTTTTTTAGGTTTAATTACTCTGTTAGTCCTTATAATTTTGTAAAATTTTTAATTAGATCTCTATACTTTTTTTCCTTTTAATTTGGTCCCTGAACCAAATTTTTTTTCAATTAAGTCCTTTTTAACAGTAATTGGTTTAATTGTATAGAGATCCAATTTAAAATAAAAAATTGGTACAAAAATCCAAATGAAAAAAAAAATATAAAGACTCAATTAAAAAAAATTTTTGGTACAAGGACTTAATTAAAAGATCCAACCTCTCTATTGAACAGAAAGAAGAGAAAAGTGAAATCTGTTATTGAATTTCTCAATTGAGGGTTTATATACATGCACCATAATGAAGTTAACCAAGCCTGTGGCTAATTGAGTCCCAATTCTAACTAACTGGTACAGCTAATTTAATTTCTAACTAACTTTAACTTATGCTACTAATCATATATCCAATAGCCCCCCTCAAGTTGGAGCATACATGTTGTATGTTCCTAACTTGGCCATGAGAAACTGAAACTGAGGAGCAGAGAGTGCTTTGGTGAGAATATCTGCAAGTTGATGCTTGCTTGGAACATGCACCAGCTTGATAATTCCAGAAGCAACTTTCTCTCGAATAAAGTGGCAGTCAATCTCGATATGTTTGGACCTTTCATGTAACGTTGGATTGGTAGACATCTGAATAGCCGATATGTTGTCGCAAAAAACCATGGCTGAGTGGACCTCAACGTGCATGAATTTTAGCAAGGCAACGAGCGAAAGTAGCTCACAGGCAACATTTGCCAACGCCCGATATTCAGCCTCGGTCGAGCTTCTGGAAACCACATCTTGTTTCTTACTCTTCCACGATATCAGAGAATCACCCAAAAAGGTGCAATACCCAGTGGTGGATCGCCTCGTATCTAAACAGCCACCCCAATCCGCATCAGTGTACATAGTGAGATTAAATTTGGACTTAGAGGAGAAAGGGAGCCCTTGTCCCGGTGCAGCTTTCAAGTAACGAAGGATCTGATGAATGGCATTCAAATGGGGAAGGCGCGGATCGGACATAAACTGGGCCAATTTCACTACTGCGAAGGTAATGTCTGGTATGGAAATCGTTAAATACATGAGGCGGCCAATCAGTCTTCTATAGTGGGATGGGTCAGGAACGGGGTCGCCTTCACCAGCTCGAAGTTTCAGATTTGCATCCATAGGCGTGGTAGCAGGCTTACATCCTAAGTAACCTGTCTCTTCCAATAACGACAATGCATACTTTCTTTGAGTAAGCGTGATGCCAGCTTTAGAATGTGCAAGTTCTAAACCCAGAAAAAACTTGAGGTCACCCAAGATTTTGAGCTTGAAAATTGATTGGAGTTTCAGTTTAACGTTGTCAACCATCTCTTGCTTGGGGGCAGCAATGATGATATCATCTACATAAACAATGAGGAAAGTAGTCGCATCGCCTTCACCCAAAGCAAATAGAGAGTAATCCTGTTTGCATTGTGTGAATCCGTGGCTGAGGAGAGTGTTACAGAATTTGGTAAACCATTGCCGTGAAGCTTGCCTCAGACCATACAAAGACCTTGTGAGCTTGCAAACTAATCCCCCTTTCCGTTGAGGATGGCCCAAGGGTAACTCCATGTAAACTTCTTCATCTAATTCGCCGTTGAGAAATGCATTGTTGATATCTAATTGGAGAAGACTCCAATTCTTGACAGCAGCAATGGTGAGGAGAGTCCTGACTGTGGTGATTTTTGCGACCGAGCTAAAGGTATCCCGAAAGTCGATCCCGGCTTGTTGAGTGTAGCCTTTGGCAACGAGGCGTGCCTTATAGCGCTCCAATGTATCATCAGCCTTTAATTTGGCTTTGTACACCCACCGGCACCCGATTGCACGTTTGGCTTTGGGTAATTCAACCAAAACCCAAGTGTTATTGGCTTCGAGAGCATCTAGCTCTTCTTGCATGGGCTGCCGCCACTCTTTGAACTTTACAGCTTGGTGATAGAATTGAGGTTCAGGAATGATGTCCAACTGAGCAATGGAGTTGTGATATTTGGAGCTGAGCTTGTGAGTACTAAGGGGGTTAGTGAGAGGATATGGTGTTGAGGTATGGTACACATAGTCATTTAGATATGGTGTTTTTATCACAGGTTCTGTTCCTCAACCTGATCCTACCACTGAACCAGAGAAATTTGAAAACTGGCAGTGTGTCAATGATGTAATGAGCACTTGGATTCTAAATTCTGTTTCAAAAGAGATAGCCACTTCACTAGTGTATACAAATTCGGCTGCTGAACTTTGGAATGATTTGAAAGAGAGATTCCAGCATGGCAATGGCCCTCGCGTTTTTGAGTTAAAACGTGATTTGATGAACCTCCGCCAAGGCACGATGACCATCTCACAATACTTTACCAAGATCAAAGTTCTTTGGGAGGAATTGAACTCCTACAGACCCGTACAATGCAACTGTGGTGATGCTCAAGCTATGCAAGAATTTCTTCAAGCAGAATACGTCCATTGCTTCTTGATGGGACTAGATGAGTCTTAGTCTCAAATTTGGGGCCAAATTCTACTCATGGAACCTCTCCCTGCGATTAACAAGGTGCTATCTTTGGTGACTCAAGAAGAGAAACATCGAGCATTAGGAGCTTCCTTGAATTCACTGCCACAACCTCAGGTGGCTTTCCTCGCCTGCAATCCTCATGCCACTCAGCCTCAAGGTCGTGGCCGAGGCACCTTCAAGAAAGATCGTCCTCTCTGCTCCCATTGTGGCCTTCTTGGGCATACCATTGATAAGTGCTACAAGCTCCACGGGTTCCCACCAAATTTTGGCAAAGGGAGAGGCACGAGGCCATCCGTACACAATGTTTCTGTCAATTTGGAACCATCAGCACCTGCCCCTCCCAACCTGACCTTTGCTCAAGTTCAACAACTCTTGTCCTTACTCAATCATCACCAAATTCAGGAAACCCCAACTCCTGAATCCACAGGTGTCGCAACCCCACCAGGTATTGTTCTCAACACATCCATGATAAGGTCAAAATTACCCAATAATGCTTGGATCTTAGTGATAAACCTCGTTTTGACGGTTTATCCTGTATTGATTTTAAGAGATTTTATCACCTTTTACCCGCATTTATTCAATGAAATAGCATGGTTTTGTGATTGTCTCCTTATTTGTGCTTAGATGTGAAAACATGCTTTTAGACCCTTAATTTGATGGTTTTAATCTCCCTTTGATTCCACTAGATACCTTGATATGTTTGTTAGTGATTTTAGATTGAAAAGGCTAGGAATGGATCAAAGGAGTGAAGAGGAAAGCATGCAAAGTGGAGAAATCATGAAAAGTCAAAGAAGTTGAACTCGCCCATGGACGCGCGCGCGCACCTGGCGCTTGCGCGCACCTGCGAATCACCCCATGGACGCGTACGCGTGCTGTGCGCATACGCGTCGGTGCTGGTTTATGATTTTTTAATAAAAACGTGACCAACGAATTCTAAAGGGTTGTGGGGCCCAATCCCAACCAACTTTGGCGCCAAAGATGCTATTTAAAGCCAAGGATTGAAGAGCAATGGGGATTCCAATCATACACACTCATTAGGATTAGTTTAGAGTTAGTTTCTAGAGAGAGAAGCTCTCTCTTCTCTCTAGAATTAGGATTAGGATTAGGTTTAGTTCTTAGATCTAGGTTTTAATCTTTGCTTTCTTCCACTTCTATCTCTCAATTCTTTGTTTCTACATTCAATCTTCTTCTATTCTTTTGTTGTAATTTCCTTTATGTTGTTCTTATATTTTGTTGTAGATCTAGTATTGTTCCTTCTACATTCTTCCAATTCAATAAGAGGTAATTCATAATAATTGTTCTTCTTTGCTTTTCTATTGTTGATCTCTTGCCTTTGTAGTTGTAGGTTCCTTTAATTCTTGCATTTAATAATGTTTACTTCTATTGCACTTTATGTGTTTGTTGAAATGCCTCTTCTAGATATAGTGTAGATTTTGTTCCTCTTGGCCTAGGTAGAGTAATTAGTGACACTTGAGTTATCTAATTCCTTTGTTGATTGATAATTGGAGAGATTGCTAATTGGTTTGGAGTGCACTAAAGCTAGTCTTTCCTTGGGAGTTGGCTAGGACTTGTGGCTCAAGTCAATTCATCCACTTGACTTTCCTTTAATTAGTAAGGGTTAACTAAGTGGTAGCAATGAACAATTCTTATCACAATTGAGAAGGATAACTAGGATAGGACTTCTAATTTTCATACCTTGCCAAGAGCCTTTTATAGTTGTTAGTTTATTTTCATTGCCATTTACTTTTCATGCTTCTTATCCAAAACCCCAAAATAACTCATAACCAATAACAAGACACTTTATTGTAATTCCTAGGGAGAACGACCCGAGGTCCAATATTTCGGTTTATAAATTTTAGGGGTTTGTACTAGTGACAAACAACTTTTTGTATGAAAGGATTATTGCTTGGTTTAGAAAATATACTTTACAACGAGATTTCATTAGTGAATTTCTAAACCGTCAAAAATCCGTTCATCAAAATGGCGCCGTTGCCGGGGAATTGCAATGGTGTTATGTTATTGGTTATTGTACATATGTGAATAGTGTGAATATCTTGCTTTTTGCTTTAGTTGCTAGTTGTAGAATTTTATTTCTCTTATTTTCCATTATCTTTTGATTTTTGTTTTCTCTTTCCATTATGAATTCTCATTTTGGCTATGAGTGTAGTTACAATTATGTTGTAGGTGATGAGGACTATAATGGAGATGTGTATCAAGGATGGGACAATCAAAGGTGGGAAGAGCCATATGCTTATGATCAATCCTCATGGCAACAACCCCCACCAATGCACTATGAGGAAGAGCCATTCTTTGATGCATATCAATCAAATGGCTATGGTGAATCTCCTTGTGATTTTCAAGAACCACCACCATATGCCTATGAGTCATATCCTCAACATGACCCTCAACCACACTCACAAGCCTATTTTCAACAAACACCTTCATATGACCCTAATCCATATCCATCCTACCAACAACCATATGAGCCATATGAACCACATATAGAGCCACCACAATTCCAACATCAATATTTTCAAGAGCCACCTCCTCCACATTATTACCAAGATGAACCACCTCCAATATATGAAAATTTTCAACCACAAGAGGAATTCTACCTTCCACCACAACCTCACATGGAAGAATATTCATGTCCATCGATCCAAGACCCATATGATCCCTATCATGATATCCAAGCGGAACAAGAGTCAAGGGATCGTCTCAAGGAAGCATTGGATCAATTTCAAGCAACCATGGAGTGTGTTGTGCAACAAGTGGAAAGAGTGGAGAATATTGAACCACCACAACTCTACCAAGAAGAACCATCTTCCTACTATGAACCCTTCCCCCAAAATGATGAATCCTTCCGTCCACCCCAACCTCCAATGGATAACATCCTTGGTGTTCTTGTTCAAGGGCAAGAAGAAATGAAAAGGGATGTGCAAAACTTCATGGCCGCCTTGGATGCAGTAACAAATCAATTAGCCTCCCAATGCTTGAACACTCAAGGAACTCCCATGGCTACATGTGGAGAATCAAATGAAGAACATAGCATGAATGAGAGATTGGAAACTCCGGTGGGAAATGAGGGAAGTTGCTTTGTATTGGAACAATTGGAGGAAGCTTTAATTGTTGAAGACAAGGAAGAAGTGGTAGAAGACTTAGGAGATGCGGAGCTTCCATGGGAACATAGAGTTGAAGAAAACCCCTCCAAGATGATTGAAATTGATGCTAGGGAGGAAAGTGCACACCTTCCAAGGCATATTCCATATGAAGACTTGGATGGGATAGAGCAAGAACTGACTTCCCATGGCAATGAAGAGCAAGCATCAAGTCCTAGTGGTAGAGAATCCTTTGAACTTGAAGAACCTTCTCCCGGTGCATTTGAAAATATTGCGGAGGTAAACTCCTTTCACCCTCCTAATTATAGTTTGATTAAGGGAAAAGGCTTAGATAGTTTGATTATTAATGAACAAAGGATTGAATTAGAGAAATCTTGTGAAGAGGTGGAAGTCCCTAGAAATAGAAGAACGGGGGTTGGTTATGCTTTGTCAAGATCTTTGGAAGCATCTTTTCCTAGGTGGCCATCTACTCCTTCACTTGAGTGGGTAAAATTCATTTCTATTAGCTTTATTGTCCCACTTGAGTATGGCTTGCTTGAAACGGATGGTCAACTTAGGATCCTTTGTGGGATGAAGCGTAAGCGAAAGATGTTTCGTGGTTGGCGTTGCACATCAAGGCTCATTATGGTTGATGCATCAAACATGAGATATAAAGGTTGGAGTAGTGCTCAAATAGATGGGTCTAGGAGGATTGTTGGCCACTATATAGAGAATTCACCTTACTCACCACCCGGTTGGACTAATAATGATGATCAACCTCAAGACGAGTGTGAAAACAAAGTGTGGGATCCCGGATTACAAGAAGAGGATCAACTTTGGGAGCCCCAAGCTTGTGAAGAACTCCATCAAGACTTGGCTCAATCCATGAAGAATCTTGGGGCACAATGGAGAACCAAGCATTGGTGGGAGTTCCAAGATGAGTACAAGCACAAGCCACCTTGATGAGGAGCTCCCCATAAGTCCAACTTAAGGACAATAAACAAAAGTGCTAGGTGGGAGGCACCCCACCATGGTAAAATCTTTTCATTTTCTCTTTTGTAAATATTGACAAAATTAGTTTAATTTCATGTTTAGATTAGTTGGTAGAGTTTAATTGGTAGTCTAATGTGTTAAATAAGGTTTTAAGGTGTTTTGGTAGATGTTTGGAAGCTTAGAATGGCGCAAAAACATAGAAAAAATTTTGAAAAAAAACAAAGCACCATTCACGCGTACGCGTACATGGCGCGTACGCGCACCTCAAGCATTTTCGACCATTTACACGTCCGCGTACATGGCGCGCGCGCGTAGATGCAGAAGTTCCACTCCCAGCTAGCAAACCCGAGAGTTAGGCCTTCACTGTGCGAATGTTGAGCCCCCGGCCCAACACCATCCGCGCGTCCGCGCCCATCATGCTGAATTCGCAACACACGCGCAAGCACACATGCCGCGCGCGCGTCGATTAGGCCACTTGCACTTCTGGTACTTTTACCAGAGAGTTGTGCCAACTCTGGGCCAACAGTAGGCCGTCGGCCTGGCTAGCCATCCATGCAGACGCGCAAGGTACGCGTCCGCGCCCATGCCCACATCCCCATCTACGCGTGAGCGCAGAGTACGCGTCTGCGCCTCTCTCTCTATTCCACCACCCGCGCGCCCGCGCCATGTGCGCGTTCGCGTGGATACCCTTTCTCCCATCCACTTCTTTTCTTCTCCTCTTTCTATTTCTTTCCTTCTCCTTTCTTCTTCCCTCCTACTACCCCTCATCCAACACTTCCAAACACCATCGATAACCATTTATTTTAGTTGGTTGTTAGTTAGTTAGTTAGTTGATTAGTTAGTTTTAGTTTAGTTTTCATTTTATTTTCTCTCTTTTCATCATAAGTGTTGGAGTATTGACTTTGTTTACTATACATTGCTATATCCCTTATTGCCTAAATGCTATTTTAGCATGAATGTTTTTAGATAATCTTTGTTGGATTCTATGATTGAGGTTATATTTTGTTACTTGGTTTTGAGTTCTTCATGCTTACCTTTTGAAAAATACCAAGTGATGAGAATTGTCTTCGAGCTTATAACTCTTTTGAATTGCATGTTGTAGCTAGCCATCATGTGATTTGGATCCTTTCCCCTCGATTAGGCAACCTCTTGATGGATGATGTTGTGCATTTATCTTAATGCATTGTGTTTCATGATTATATCCATCCATATGTTTGACTTGAATGCTTTCATGCTTCTCTAATGCTTGTCTTACCTTACAAGCTTACTTAAAGCATCTCAAGCACACTAGGATAAGTGACGTGCATGCTTCTTTTGTGACATAGCTCTTTATACTAATGTGTCTTCTAAACCGTGCAATTTAGAATTCACGCACCTAATATTTCTTAATGTCACACTAATTCACTCACTCAATTCTAGTGATTTACCTCATTCCAACAATGTATGCTTCCTTGCTTTTATATCTTCTCATCTTATGGTGTTGTATTTTTGTTTTTCATGATAAATGCACCACAAGCAAACATGGAAGTGAGACTAAGAACACGCAGCAATCCAGAGACTCGCCGTACCCCCTTGCTCATCTTTGAGTGCACCGAGGACGGTGCAAACTCTTAAGTATGGGGAGGTCGTCCGACCGGTCGGCGATTTTGGGTGACAAATTTCTAATCCCAACACTTTTGCATTTCATTTTAGGTTTTTAGGATTTTTACTTTCATTTTCTTATTTTTGCATATGTATACACAATAAGCTTAGTCAAAATAATGAAATTTTTCAAATAATGAAATTTTTCAAGATTTCTATCTATAGGGCACCTCAATTGATTTGAGTGAAAATTTTTCATAGAACTTGCTTGAATTATAAATATTGTGGATCATGTTTTTTTGAGCTAAGAACACAAGCAAGAGAGTCTTGAGCCTAATGGTGTGGTTACATCTTATAACCACTTATTTTTCCTTCTTGTGTGCATTAGTCTCTTTCTATGATTGTAATCTTTGATTTGTTTGATTATTTATTTCCATTATTTTGTGTATTCATGCATTTATATGATTGAGGCCATCATTTCATTAGCTCACTTACCCAAATGGCCTTACCTTTTATCTTCCTTTGTTAGCCAAATTTGAGCCTACGCTTAACCCACTTATTCTTTAATTTAGCACATTACCAGCCTTGAAGCGAAAAACAATAATTGTCCTTATTTGGATCTTTGATTAGCTTAGGCTAGTGTGTGTGAGTATCATTCAAGTGTGGGAACCTTGGGACATTGGGTGAATAAAAGGGTAGTTTTGTAATGTTATTGGAAATATTGGGAATTGGGTACATACTCATGTATTGATCAAATGTAAAACCTTATGCATTGAGGTTCTTGTATATAAAAAGAAAAAAAAATAAGAAAAACAAAAGAAAAAGAAAAGAAAAATAATATGGAAAAAAATATAGAAAAAGAAAAAAAAAGAAGAAAAAAATAATAAAAAGGGGACAAAATGCCCCAAAGCAAGGTCCAATAAAATCAATGCATAAGTGTTGTGAAATGAAAAAGAAAATGCATGAGTATGAGAAAAAGTGAAGAATGGGTAGTTAGGTTAGAACTTAATTGTATAGGATGTCATAGGTTAGGTGGGAAGTCTAAGCTTATCAAAGATTCAAACTTCAAGCTCACTTGACCATATATGCATCCTACCTTGACCCTAACCCCATTACAACCTAAAGAAAAGACCTCATGATACTTGTATGCATGCATGAAATGTATGTCGATTGTTAGAAGAAAAACAAATCTTGGAAAGCATGATTAGGGGAGAATTGAGAGAATCGACCCTAAACACTTGAGCGAATAGAGTGCAAACACTACCGGTGAGGGTTTGATGCTCAATTACATGTTTTCACCTATGATCATCTCTTTTCATGCAAGTTTGTAAAAATATTTAATAACTCAATTCAATTGTGGATTAAGCTTGCTAGTCCTTAGCCCTTGTGCATATATACTTCTTGGGAATTGATTTATTTTGACCAAGCAATTGCATTCATTTAGATAGTTGCATATAGGTAGATTGCATTTAATTAGTTTCCATTGAATAAATGCCATGCCCTTTGCTTCATTCTTGGTTTAAGCATGAGGACATGCTTGGTTTAAGTGTGGGGAGGTTGATAAACCCCGTTTTGACGGTTTATCCTGTATTGATTTTAAGAGATTTTATCACCTTTTACCCGCATTTATTCAATGAAATAGCATGGTTTTGTGATTGTCTCCTTATTTGTGCTTAAATGTGAAAACATGCTTTTAGACCCTTAATTTGATGGTTTTAATCTCCCTTTGATTCCACTAGATACTTTGATATGTTTGTTAGTGATTTCAGATTGAAAAGGCTAGGAATGGATCAAAGGAGTGAAGAGGAAAGCATGCAAAGTGGAGAAATCATGAAAAGTCAAAGAAGTTGAACTCGCCCATGGACGCGCGCGCGCACTTGGCGCTTGCGCACACCTGCGAATCACCCCATGGACGCGTACGTGTGCTGTGCGCGTACGCGTCGGTGCTGGTTTATGATTTTTTAATGAAAACGTGACCAACGAATTCTCAAGGGTTGTGGGGCCCAATCCCAACCAACTTTGGCGCCATGATATTTAAAGCCAAGGATTGAAGAGCAATGGGGATTCCAATCATACACACTCATTAGGATTAGTTTAGAGTTAGTTTCTAGAGAGAGAAGCTCTCTCTTCTCTCTAGAATTAGGATTAGGATTAGGTTTAGTTCTTAGATCTAGGCTTTAATCTTTGCTTTCTTCCACTTCTATCTCTCAATTCTTTGTTTCTACATTCAATCTTCTTCTATTCTTTTGTTGTAATTTCCTTTATGTTGTTCTTATATTTTGTTGTAGATCTAGTATTGTTCCTTCTACATTCTTCCAATTCAATAAGAGGTAATTCATAATAATTGTTCTTCTTTGCTTTTCTATTGTTGATCTCTTGCCTTTGTAGTTGTAGATTCCTTTAATTCTTGCATTTAATAATGTTTACTTCTATTGCACTCTATGTGTTTGTTGAAATGTCTCTTTTAGTTTTAGTGTAGATTTTGTTCCTCTTGGCCTAGGTAGAGTAATTAGTGACACTTGAGTTATCTAATTCCTTTGTTGATTGATAATTGGAGAGATTGCTAATTGGTTTGGAGTGCACTAAAGCTAGTCTTTCCTTGGGAGTTGGCTAGGACTTGTGGCTCAAGTTAATTCATCCACTTGACTTTCCTTTAATTAGTAAGGGTTAACTAAGTGGTAGCAATGAACAATTCTCATCACAATTGAGAAGGATAACTAGGATAGGACTTCTAATTTTCATACCTTGCCAAGAGCCTTTTATAGTTGTTAGTTTATTTTCATTGCCATTTACTTTTCATGCTTCTTATCCAAAACCCCAAAATAACTCATAACCAATAACAAGACACTTTATTGTAATTCCTAGGGAGAACGACCCGAGGTCCAATACTTCGGTTTATAAATTTTAGGGGTTTGTACTAGTGACAAACAACTTTTTGTAGGAAAGGATTATTGCTTGGTTTAGAAACTATACTTTACAACGAGATTTCATTAGTGAATTTCTAAACCGTCAAAAATCCGTTCATCACTTAGATAGTGGAGCCACTATACATATTGCTTGTGATTTATCACTTTTTGAGTCCATTTATACCTCTAAAAAGTTTTCAGTTTCCTTACCAAATGGTGCCATCTTTTCTGCAAATTTCATAGGGTCAGTTTTCATCAATAAGAATATTACACTCTACAATGTGCTTTATGTGCCTGAATTTCGAGTCAATTTACTATCAGTGTCCGCCTTACTTTCCAATTCTTCACTCACTGTGACTATTGGATACACTCACTTCATTATTCAGGACAACAAGTGTTCGAAGAGGATTGGGAAGGGTAGCCTGCAGCAAGGACTTTATATCCTGAGAGCTGACACCCCAACCAAGTCATCATCATATGTCTCTACTTAGTCTAATCCGGCTTTTCATACCAGTTTTAATCAAATAAATTTGTGCAAATCCCAATTATGGCATGCACGTTTAGGACATGCTCCTTCTAGTATTTTACAGCATTTAGATAATATCTTGCAATTACCAAATAAGTCAGGCCATCACACTTGTGAAGTTTGTCACTTAGCGAAATTCAAAAGACTTCCTTTCGAATCACATAATAACATGTCCTCTAATGCTTTTGACCTTATACATTGTGATGTTTGGGGACCTTACCATATCCCAACTTATAATGGAAAACGTTTCTTCTTGACAATTGTTGATGATGCATCTCGTTTTTGCTGGATTTATATGCTAACTCACAAGTCTGAGGCCACAGACTGCTTAAAGAATTTTTTTGCCCTGGTTGAAACTCAATTTGGCCAAAGAATTAAGTGTTTCAGGTTGGATAATGCCAAAGAACTTGCTCTCGATGCATTCCTGCAGCAACGGGGAGTCTTGCACCAATTCTCATGTCCTTATCGTCCGCAACAGAATGCCGTCGTGGAACGCAAAAAAAAAGGCCAAAAGAGCAAGCGGCCACCACCAGGGACTGATCACTCCCAAGGCCTAGAAATAGATATCCACAAACTACCATGAAACGACCTAACAACGGCCCCCTCCAAAACGGCCCGAGCACCATGAGTCATAACAACGACTCGAGAACAACTAGACAAAGTCAAAACAAGTGGATTAAAAAAAAAGAAAGGCCCGAACGGCCCAAATGTAAACCTCGAAACTCGAAAACCCGAAATAGGTAAAACGGCCCAAAAAGCCCAAACATAAATACGGATAAAAATCCAAAGTTACCAAGTATGGCTAGACGGCTCGAAACACCTAGCCAAAACAAAAATTACAAAGTTCCAAAGTCGGCACAACATATCATAGTACAACCAAAAAATATATAAGAACCCTACTCGAGGTTGACGATGTGACCATCTCGGACGGTCTTGAATGCACCCATAACGGACACATCAGCCTCTGGCGCAAGAACCTGAGCCTGAGCCCTCATCGTCTCCTCGATCGCCGAAATCGCATCCTTCACGTCGGCCAGCAACTTCGCCTTCTCCTTCTTTAGCCCCTCAATCTCAGCCTTC
Organism: Arachis ipaensis; assembly: GCF_059453495.1. NCBI lineage: Eukaryota > Viridiplantae > Streptophyta > Magnoliopsida > Fabales > Fabaceae > Arachis > Arachis ipaensis. The sequence continues at coordinate 11,699,383 of NC_142437.1, read as the reverse complement.
GAGGCAGCCATCTCGGCCCTCAGAGTACCCACCTCTGCAAGTAGCACGGCGGCCTAGGATTCAGCGTCCGAGGCCTTCCTTCTCTCCCCCCCCCAGCTGGGACAGAAGCGAAGTTTTGACCTCGGCAAGACGAAGCAACTCGACCCCAGCATCCTCAGACGCCTTCCCGGCCTTCTCTCTCGCTGTCTCAGACGCTTTGAACTGCTCCTTTAGCTTGACCACCTCGGACTGAGAGTGGCGCAACTTCTTGTCTAAAAGGCCAACCTGGGCCATCACAAGCTCAGCCTTCCGAACTATAACCGCAGACCGGAGAAGGGAATGATGCACCGATTTGGCCTGAAAACCCACATCGCAATCGTCAAAATACCCCTCAGTACCGGGTATCAGATGCTGGTCAATGAAGGCTGAAGCATCGAAGCGCTGATCCATTAAGGAAGGCACAGCACCTTCCCCCTCCAGATTCTCGCTGCTAATCTCCTCAGGCCTTCTCCGATTCCGAGAAGCCTCGGCGGCCGAGACCATGATCACCTCCTCCTCGGGAGAAAGCATCGGACCCGGCGAAGCATGGACACCGCCCCCGGCCCCCACCGAGACCACCTTGTGCGAAACAACTGGAGAGTCCACGGCAGGATGGGATGAAAGGGTGGAAGGAGAAGTCGACGACGCTTCCTCCCGATCCATGGAAACCTTCAACCTCACCTAAGACGTCAAACCACCAGCCATCTCAACTGAAAAAGGAAAAAAGAAAGCATATGTACCAAACTCGGGATAACAGACAATACATAAGCAAATAAAGACACACACCAATATAAGCTCGGTAGGCCACAGGATCCCCCATAACATCCCGAGGGTTCAAAGGACGCTCCCCGAAGAGATGCCAAAGGACGCTCGCGATATCCTTATCTTCAGGGGACAGGCCATCAAAGGTAACCTTCGTTAAAATTGACGGCCCGACACCGAAGTTCCAATAAGTCGGAAATCATTGCTCCTCCTCTAACGTCAACCAGAAGGAATGGTGACCCGGGCAGGACGCACCTTAAAGCACTCCCTCTTAAACCCATGGAAGGAATCCTCAAACAACCCGAATATACGCTGATGAGGTTGATGCGTGAGCATCTTTCCTACCTTTTCCTAATAAATTTGCATTTAATTTGTTGAGTTTAATCAAAAATTAATTATCTTTTAGCCACTATGGATACTACTTTGATGGATTTGATGAAGTTTCCACAGAAAAAGAGAAGAAGGCGAATGATGTTGTCAACCTTGACCTCTCTGCACTCAAACCTGAATAACTCAAGCTACAGAAGTTCAATTGATGTGATTCTAGTGGCGTTGGAAAGCTAACTTTCAGAGCTTTCCAACGATATATAATAGTCCATACTTCTTCTCCATCAATTTGGCCAAAGCTGCGCCTAACTTGAGGCGTGGATTATTAAGGAATCAAGTGGCTCCCATTCATCAATTGAAGACGCACATATTGCTTTAATTAATTCTGATTTAAACTTTATTTTTATTTAAAAAAAAGAAAAATATATTATTTAGTTTAAAAAAATAGATTTTTAATTAATTAGGATTAGATATAAAAGGGAAAAAGAAACTTCTCTTCTATACCATCTCATCCCAAAATTTACAGTTTGCCGGAATTCTAGTTTTCACTCTAAACCAGGAGCAACTAAACCTCCGCTGTTAAGGTTAGGACCTCTGTCTATTGTATGGATTGATTCTATTATTTTTTTTATTTTAATTTATGTGTTGATTCATATAATTCAAGAATTGTTTTCGTTCTTATTTTATGAAATTGGGTGGAACGGAAGTATGACCCTCTTTCTAATTGAGTTCTTATATAATTTGGAAAAGCTCTTTACTTGAACAACAGCTTGAAAACATTTTCTCCTAAATTTCTAATTATCTGGATTTAACGGGATACGTGACATATAATCCTCTTATATTTGGGTAATTAGGATTTCTATGGCGTATAACTGGAAATGAACTTCACCTTCTAATTGGAATTAATTGACCAATGAATTGGCGGTTGATGAATTTTAGAGGAGACTAAAAAGGTCTAAGAAATTAGGGGTTAGTCATATATAGTTTACCAGGAATTGAATCTTGCATGATTAAAATAGTTAGTAACAAAAGTCAATCCGAAAAATAGATAACTCTGAAGCCTTAACTGTTTCTCCATATATTATTCTCAACTTATTTACGGCCTGTCTTCTGATATTCTGAGTTTACTGTTTAATGCATTTTGAACTCTCAAACACCATTTTCTGTTTGTCCAACTAAGCAAATCACTTGACTATTGTTGCTTGATCCATCAATTCTCATGGGATCGACCCTCATTCACTTGAGATACTACTTGGTACGACCCGATACAATTGTCGATTAGTTTGTGGTTATAAATTCCGTACCAAGTTTTTGGTGCCGTTGCCAGAGATTGATTGTAATTGACAACTACTCGTTGTTTGATTTCTTAGATTAGATATTTTTCTTTTAATTAGTTTTATTTTAATATTATCAATTTTTATTTTTTATTTTTTTTTCCTTTTTTTTCTTTCTTCCGTGCTTTTCATTCACCCAGGACCCAGCCCCTGTTTTCGTTTTTTTTACTTCCCTTTTCAATTTTTATTTTTGTCTATTAGTTTTCATAATTATTTAGTTATTGTGTTTAGTTTATTTGTCTTTTATTTTCGTAGCTTTTTTTATTTTTTTTATTTTTTATTTATATTTCATTTTAGTTTTATTTACTCCTTGCATTATTTTTTATTTTTTATTTTTTATTTTATTAGTTTTATTTGTTTCTTGACTTTAATTTTCAAGTTTTCTATCAATTAGTTTTTTCTTAAGTTCTGAAATTATGTTTGGTGTTATCTAATTATTTTTATTTTAATTTTTATGTTCAATTTTTTTAAAAAAAAAAGAAAAAAAATTCGAAATTTTTACTTTAATTTTATTTATAATTTTCGAACTGTTTGCTTTATTTATTTAGTATTTTTTATTTTATTTGTTTACACAGGTTACCTCATTGGAAATTCTCTGCACTCTGACGTAGAGAGTTCCTTCTTTTCTTGTCTTCTGTCTGTTTAGGAGCAAGAATAGGGACAAGAAACCTCTGTTAGACTTTGATCCTGAACCTAAAAGGACTTTCAGGCGGCACTTGCAATAAGCAAGACTTTACAAGGCTGCAGAATCCACTATGGATCCTAATAATGCTGATAATGCCAATATGGCAAATCCGAATAGGAATGAACAGCCTAGGAGAGTGCTTGGCTCTTACACTGCTCCTACTGCAAATCTTTATGGAAAAAGCATTGCGGTGCCTCTTATAGCTGCAAACAACTTTGAATTGAAGCCACAATTGGTCACCCTGGTGCAACAAAATTGCCAATATCATGGTCTTCCCTAAGAAGACCCAAATCAATTTATTTCTAATTTTCTGCAGATTTGTAATACTGTGAAGACAAATGGAGTGAACCCTGAGGTGTACAAACTCATGCTCTTCCCGTTTGCTCTGAGGGATAGAGCAAAGCTATGACTAGATTCCCAACCTAAGGAGAGTTTGGATACTTGGAACAAGGTTGTCACTGGATTTCTGACTAAATTTTTCCCACCTAAGAAGCTGACTAAGCTTAGGGTGGAGGTTCAGACCTTCAGACAGAAGGATGGAGAGACTCTTTATGAAGCTTGGGAGAGATACAAGCTACTGATTAGGCAATGCCCTTCGGACATGTTCTCCAAATAGACCCAACTAGATATCTTTTATGAAGGCTTGGGTGAAATGTCCAAGAGGTGCTTAGATAACTCTGCAGGTGGTTCATTGCACATGAAGAAGACATCGGAAGAAACTATTGAGTTTATTGAGTTGGTTGCTAGCAACCAATATTTATACTCATCTAACAGAAATCTTGTGAACTCTAAGACTCCTCAGAGGAGAGGTGTTTTGGAAGTGGAAGCTGTTGATGCCATTCTTACTCAGAACAAGCTTTTGACTCAACAACTAAATCTAATTAATCAACAGTTGAGTGAAATGCAAGTTTTAGCTGTCAACACTCAGAATGCATATCAAGAAGTCCCTTATGACATGACAGGTAATTTTATGCAAAATGAAAATTATGATTATGCTCAATCTTCTTCTGAAAGGTCAATTACATGGGGAATGCTCATAGAAATCCCAATAACGATCCCTATTTTGAGACCTACAATCAGGGGTGGAGAGAGCAATCTCAGAGGCTACAAAATTTTAATAATAATTCTCAGGGTGGTTTTCAACAGAATAATTTTAATAACCACCAGTTTCAGTCATCTCAGCAAGCAACTTTTCAACTCCAGCAGAACAATGATTTGGAAGCAATATTGGCAAGTTTTAGATGGGAAACCAGAGCATTAATCAAGAACTTAGAGATTCAGATGGGTCAATTAGTCACAAAAGTTAATGAAATTGATCAGAAGACCACTAATAGCCTTCCTGGTAACACAATTCCAAATCCAAGAGAGGAATGCAAGGCTATCACCTTGATAAGTGGACAAGTGACAAGTACGAAAGCACAAGTTAATGAGGAGCCAGTTGAAAAAGAAGCTCCAGAAGAGAAGAAGGAAGAAGTAGAGCACGTCCCTCCAAAGCATGCGGACAACCTATTTTCAGACTTTCTTGACACTTATCCTACATTGCCAAAGGCTCCTGAGTACAAGCCTAAAATGCCATATCCTCAGAGACTTCAAAAGGAGACCAAGGACAAGCAATTTTCAAAGTTCTTGGAAGTCTTCACAAAGTTGCAAATCAATATTCCTTTTGCTGAGGTTTTGGAGCAAATGCCTCTCTATGTCAAGTTTATGAAGGAGCTATTATCAAAGAAGAAGCCCTTAAAGGGAGATGAGACAGTGGTCCTGACTAAGGAATACAGTGCCATCATTCAGAATAACTTGCCAAGAAAGATGCCAGATCCAGGGAGCTTTCATATTCCATGTACCATTGGGAGCACAACCTTTGAAAAAGCGTTATGTGATCTGGGAGCAAGCATCAATTTAATGTCCTTGTTTGTGATGAAAAAGCTGCAAATCCAAGAGGCATAACCCACAAGGATAGCATTACAGATGGCAGACAAATCTATAAAGTCTGCATATGGATTAGTGGAGAATGTATTGGTCAAAGTAGGTAAGTTCTTCCTCCCAGCAGATTTTGTGATTCTTGACACGGGGGAGGATGAGAATGCCTCTAAAATCCTAGAAAAATCACGCCTAGCCACTGGAAGAGCTCTGATTGATGTGAAAGAAGGTGAATTAGTGCTTAGAGTGTATAATGAGAAACTAGTCTTTCATGTCTTCAAAGATATACATTCAGCAGGTGAAGAAGAGAGATGCATGCAGACTGAGCTTATTGATCCAAACCTTCAAAAACCCTTGATGATGTACCACAGAATCTGCAGCTCAAACCTCCCTTGGTGACAATCAACAAACTTCTTCCTGACATCAAACTTAAGTTTGGTGTTGGGAATGCATCATCCACAAAGGAGGAGGTTCCCAAAAAGAAGAAAGTACCCAGGAGATGGAAAAACAAAAAGATCCCCACTGAAGGTTTCTTCCCAGGAATGAAAATGGTGTTGACTAGCAATCCAATGTGGATTTATACAGTAAATAGAATCCTCTCTCTGGAGCATATTGAGCTACTTTATGGAGACACAGGAAAAAATTCAAAGTAAGGGGTGAAGAGCTGAGCCCCTATGATCCTACTCCTTAGAGGAGCTGACCGTCAAGCTAGTGACGGTAAAGAAGCGCTTGTCGAGAGGCAACCCGATAATTTCGTATCCTTAGCTATTTTTCATTTGCGTTAATTATCTTATTTGTTTGATTTTTATTGAGTTTTTACTGTTTTCCTTTGTTTTACATATGCTTGATCATGTAGAATTTTTAGAACATGAACATGAGCAATTAAGAAGAATTTTTGACACCCTGTTTTCAACTTTTCTTTGCTTGAGGACAAGCAAACTTTTAAGTTTGGTGTTGTCGCTTCGCTTTTGGCCTTTTTTGTTTATTTTAATAGCACCAAAGGGAGATGAATGTTCTTTATGGAGGAATGAGATGGCCACCAACATAACTGAGGTGGTTGAGTTCCTTTCATTCTATTTTTCTTCCGTTCTTATTTTGTTGTCTTCTATTTTCTGTTGCTTTGATTGCCTGCATGATCTTTAGTACTTTCAATTCTTAGATTTAATTTCATTCTGTCATTTGCTTTTAGTAAAAAAAAAATGTTTCATGTACCACTCACTGAACTTGAATCTAAAAAGAAAAGAAAAGAAGTGATGTATTGCATGAGAAATTGAGTTTATATTTAAGATTAGTCTTGTTTACTTAAATGTGGTGGTATTATTTGTGATTCTGAATGAATGACAAGAACAATGCATATTTGAATTTGAATCAAAGGATGTTGATGTATAAGGAACAAGACTTTAGAGAACTATTATGACTTCTCTGAAATTAGTGAAACCTTAATCCTTGAAGCAAAAGAAAAATAAAAGCAAGGTCCAAGGCTCTGAGCATCAATGACTAAGGAGGTTAGACATGATTAAAAGCTCAAAGAGTTGTTTCCTTAGTCATATGCTTGTGGTGTTCTTGTGTCAAGTAATCCTTGAGACAGAATATCTAGAGTCGAGGCCAAATACATTTAGCAGAGTATGCCAAAGACTTTGAGCACCACTGTCTGGGAGTAACTAAAATAAAAATCAGAACTTAAAGAGAGTTCCCCAGTCAAGTGCTTGTGGTGTTTTTGTGTCAAGTGAAGCTTGAGACAAAATATTTAAAGTCACGGCTAGACTCAAGGTGCAAAGCACCAATTCATTGAGAAGTAAAGGATGTATGCTCTGTTCAAGGATTAAACTAGAGTACAAAGAGCAGAGAATTCATAATATGATCCGGATTCTAATTCCGAATGACAGTGACATTCCTCTGATTCAAAGGAAAGTGAGATGACAAAGCTGTTCAGAATTATAATAGATAAACCCCACTTTAAGAAGAGACATGAGCATAACTGAACTCTCACCTCTCATACAAATTTACATCTTAATCATGTACTAATTTTGGTTGCTTGAGGGCAAGCAACAATTCAAGTTTGGTGTTGTGATGCGTGAGCATCTTTCCTACCTTTTTCTAGTGAATTTGTATTTAATTTGTTGAGTTTAATCAAGAATTAATTATATTTTAGCCACTATAGATGCTACTTTGAGTCTTGTGCAATTCTGTTAATTTTAGGTAGCATTCGGATGGATTTGATGGAGTTTCCGTAGAAAAAGAGAAGAAGGCGAATGATGCTGTCAACCTTGACCTCTCTGCACTCAAACCTAAATAACTCAAGCTACAGAAGTTCAATTGATGTGATTCTAGTGGTGTTGAAAAGCTAACTTCTAGAGATTTCTAACGATATATAATAGTCCATACTTCTTCTCCATCAATTCGGCCAAGGCTGCGCCTAACTTGAGATTTCTCAAATTAGGCGTGGATTATTAAGGAATCAAGTGGCCCCCATTCATCAATTGAAGACGCGCGGATTACCTTAATTAATTCTGATTTAAACTTTATTTTTATTTAAAAAAATAAGAAAAGATATTATTTAGTTATAAAAAATAGATTTTTAATTAATTAGGATTAAATATAAAAGGGAAAAAGAAACTTCTCTTCTATACCATCTCATCCCAAAATTTACAGTTTGCCAGAATCCTAGTTTTCACTCTGAACCATGAGCAACTACACAAAAGCAGAAAAGATGGCTAAAAACCTACTGCTCACTACATTCCACGCAGTGGTGCTCAGTCCCTCCAAAAACAAACCCACTACCTTTACCCGAAGTGCAACACCAAAAAGTAGCAAACAAAAATAAACAGAAACACAGGAAGCAAGCAACACAGATTACAAGGGTAAAGGAAAAAGAACACCAACCTGATGAGTTGAGCGTGAATTTGAAAAGTGCTAAAACAGGAAGTAAGAGCACGAAAGCAACGAATGAAAGACACAGAAAGCACCAGAATGAGGAAGAAGAAAGAAGGTTCACAAGGCAAACAGAAACAAAAAGAACTAAGAAATGAAACGAACGAGGGAAGAAAGGCAAAAGCCAAAACGGTTTCGAATGGCAAAAGGACAAAAATACCCCAAAAAATTAACAAAGCATGAAGGGGTAAAAATGGAAAGCAGCCCAAGCGTCCCCTCACAATATAAAAAGGGAGCCCCAAGCCCCCTCAGGTACGTCATTTCACTCTACATACCTTATACCTCTCAGATATATTCTAACTTGAGCGTCAGAGTATCTTTGCAGGTACCACCCCTCATTGTTCCAGCCAGACAATCCGACGTCCACCTCAACCCGCAAGTTCTCGATCCATCTCTCAACTCATACCAGAGCGTTCCAGTACAAATATTAACTAAATTTACTTTATTTTAACTAGAAGATGAGCGTGCATGAACAAATAATACTCCAAATACTTCTTTAATAATTATGCCTCAAACAAATTAGTACTTAATAAATAAATATTAAAATATTAATTAGTTCATGACATTTTATTAGATAAATGAGTTTTAAACATTACAAAAAGACAAATCAATTTCTTCTCTTTTCAAATTTTAGATAATTTGATTCCTTTATCATATTATTTTTAAAAAAGTGAATGAAATTTCTCATTTTTTAAAACATGTACTATAAATTGATTTATTATTTCTTGTAGTGGTTAAAGAGTTGCTACCATCTTTCGTCGTCATAAAGGAAGCTGCCATTCTGGACCTACTTCGCTCATGCCGTCACTATTGGTGTTGTTCAGAGTCGTGGTTGTTAATGCTGGCTGGAGTTGCCCTGTTGTCATTTTAGTTGTACTACGCATTCTGTTATATTATGCTCCATCGACCTCAAATATGCTATATTCCATCACTGCTTTATGGTTTTGCCTTGCTCGCTAGAAATTACTTCAGTCTAAAGCCCTTTTAAACCTCTTCAACCACTTAGACTCTAACTTTAATGTCTAATTTGATGGTATTTTGTTGTTGGTCTTCGATTTCTTGGGATTAAATTGTGAGTAAACTCTGCATTTGTAGTTAAATTTTAATATCTTATAATTCTTATGATCATAAAAAGTTAATTTCAAAATCAATTATTACTTGATTAATTAATAAATTAATGATTACTGCGCTATTTATATTAGTTATTTTATAAAACAAATTTTCACATGACACCTAATGTTTTGCTTTGAAATTAATCGAATTTAACAATGAATAGTTTAGTTACAAGTAGATATTTTCTTTTGTAATTGTATTTTGGATGAAATTTTAGTTTAAATTTGGACAAGATTCTTATATATATATAAAAGTACTTGATTGATGTTGCATTTTTGAATTGTTTGACAACTATTAGCCTAATTATATTTTGTATGCATAAAAGAGAATTTGGAAGGTTCTATGACAGAAACTGTTGTTAACAGTAGTAGGCACTAGACTTGGTGAACTTTGATTGAATATAAACACATTTTCAGGACCATATGAAATGAAATAGTACTTGTCTGTTTCATGTTCACCAAACCAGTAGAACATGTCTGTTTCATCTTCACCAAATCAGTAGAACATGTCTGTTTCAAATTCACACAAAGAAAACATCACCTAAGTGTGATTTTTGTCTATTGTTCTGAGAATTTTTTTGGATTAGATAACCTTCCACTTATTTTTGCATAAAAGAATCTTGAAAGCTTGAATGTTTAATATCAAAAATTAATCATCTATGTGTTGGAATATATTTCTATCACTATTATTATAGTGGATTTGTTTGTGTTTTTGAATATATTTTATTCACTATTAGTGTAATAGATTTACTTTAACCAAGTAGTAATATTTGTACAATTGTCTCGTGTGGGCTATGGATGCTTTGTTTACCACTTAATTGCAAAACTCACTCTGTTTGTTCTTTTCTTTTTTTAATAAGAGCTTTGATTGTAATTTTGTTCCATCAGTTTCACTCTAGTTTCCTTAAGTTGGTGGGTCCTTATTGTTCAAGGACACGATGTCTTGTGCAAATATCTTGATAAGTATTTAGATTTGTTAAAGTGCTCCATACGTCACAGGAAGGTCCGACCACAATTTTGAGAGTTTGTTTTGTAAACATTCATATATATAATCTTAGTAATTTGAAAGTTATATGAAATTATTAGATTATGTTTTGTTGTAAATCTAACACTAGAACTTCCTGTATTTTTTACGAATTTGAGTTATACTTATACTTGATATCTGAATATGTGCTGATAATATTGTAGAAAACTCTATTTGATTCTTTTTCTATGAAATTTATTTCTAAGACTTGTTGGGAACAACTTTTTAAGCGCTGCTAGCCATGGCCGGGTTGTATTGTGATAATTTTAAATCTTTTAAGTTTATCATTTTTATTTATTTTAAAATTATTTTTGTTAGTGACTAAATATTTTAAAGATATTTAATATTTTGTGTAGTTTACTCGAAAAAGAAAAAACGAAAGAAAATAAAACATAGAATATATCGCAAAAAATGCTCTTAAATTATCAAATCGTTGATAGAAATATTCTCTAAATTTGTTAATGATAAAAATAACCAAATCAGACAATTTTTTTTATAAGTAACAAATGACTTTTATATTTACCAAACTGCTTGTATATTTTATTCAAAATTTTATGAAAATATTTGGTTAATTATTTAAAAAATGGATGCAAAAAATGTACTAAAATTTGATCTCTCATTTTTTAATTTTTAAATATTTTTAGCTATTTATTAAAAATAAAAAAATACCCACTTAGCGTAAAACCATTAATTTTTATATATGATTTTTTTATTATATTTACAAAAAATTACATCAAGATTATATATCTAAAGTGCTTATAAATAATATATATTTAACGACTAAGGATTCTTGTCCTATTTTAAATTATTTTGAGGATATTTTTTTAAAAAAAATTGGATTGTACTTTTGTCAATAATTTCATAATTTAGGACATTTTCGTAGTTTATACTAAAATAAAACAAGAATACATACATACATATGATGTATATTTTTCAATCTTATCAGGTGTACACAAATTTTTGTTTGCAACAAAATAAAATAAAATTTTACAAATTTTATACCATAGCATCAGTTAGTTGATAAATCTATTAACTTATTATCAAAAACTACTAGCAAACTACCACAACGTAACTATTAGAATGGATTCAAATTCAAAATCAATTTTAGTAAATAATGAATTTGTTTAGGTATTATTAAGTTGATAGAAAATATATATAAAAAAAAGTTAATAAAAAATCTTTTTTTTTATTTTTTTAATAATTTTTTTGTGTTTGATAAATTTTTAATAGTAAAAATAAAATTATTAAAAAAAATTATTTTTGAAAAGTTATAATTTTTATTTTTTTAAAAGATCTTTTTTTAAAAAATATTTTTCACATAATAAATAAACAAAAAAATATTTTTATATTATTGTACCTAAATTTAATTAATAGATAAAAATATTTTTTTAATTGAGATATTGAAATATAAAATTACTTATTTTTCTAAAAAATCTTTTAAAAAAAATAATTCAAAATGCAAAATCTTTTTTAGAAGTTAACCCAAAAATTCAATAACAAACTTTATAGAATTCACACAAAAACATCAACTAATAACTTGTGTTTGTGTCACAATCTTTTTTCTTATGGGTACTCTGAGGCCGTTGTGGTGCATTATAATTTTTTTTTATCAATTAATACTTTTGTTATTAATCATACCCACAGTCTATGTTTTGGGGTTGAGCTTTCAATTTTTCAGTTAGCACATGGATTGAGCTAACACACATGGGTCATGTACTAACTTACGGGGTCGAGTATTTTCTAACACCATCAACTAAATTCTCCACATCAATATTAAATTTTTTATTTTTACAATAAATTTTGATAAATTCTAATATGACTATACTATAGTGGTTATAGTGATAATATAAGTGTTGTTAAAATTAAAGACACATTTTTTTTAACATTTCGATAATATTTTTTTAAAAAATATTATTTAATAATAAAAAAATATTACTTTAATTTTAACAACACTTTTTAAAACATTATAACATTTCAATTCATTTAGAGAACTTCCATAAAGGAGTTGCTATTTTTATATTTTGTTGTTCTTTGTATAATGTGTTGGGTGCCTTATTTTTAAACAGGTTGAGGCTGGGTGGTGGGAGCATGTTTTGATCTCCCAAGGAGGCAAGTATTCTTGCAGATTTTTGCTTTATGTTTGCGGAAGATCTAATTTTATTCTGTAAAGCACAAGAAACCCAAGTTTGTAGGTGTGTAGATCTTGAACCTGTTTTCTATAATTTTCGGATGAAAGCTATGTATTCCCATAATATTTTCCACCAACGAAGAGATATCTTTACAAGTTTGTCAGCTGTTAGATTTATTAATAACATGGGAAGTATCTTGGAGTCTGGCTAGGCCATGACAGAGACCATAGTGACTTTTAATGATGTCATTGATATAATTAAAGGTAGAGTATCCTGTTAGATAATTAAATTAAGAAATTTAAGAATAGTATAAATACAATATTTTAGAACATTGAAAAAATTTGAAGTCAAATTGAATTGGAATTGGAACCAAGTTGCAACCTAACTTAGAAGACTATAGAAATTACATGTGTAATACCCTATCACACAGAGTTTTACGCTTAAGCCGTAAAATAGAGGTGCTGTGATATTATGACCTCCAAAATAAAATATACATACATAATATAATTGAAAGAATATAATACTGGAGGAGTCTTGAAGAAAAGTTTAAGCAAAAATCGCAAAAAGAAAAGCGCATCACACTCAAAAACGTAAACCAGTAAACAGATAAGGATAAGACATGAAATATATAAATTATAGAGTACTAAAATAACAGAATATCAAGCTCCAGACTCGACTTGCGAAGCCAAGGCCAGCCGAAAAATATTTACATACATAAGTATAGATATATCGCCCAAGTATGCCAAAATAGAGAGGAGATTCTACAAACTTAAATACATAACAATAGCCCAAAATATAACAACCCAAAAACTAGACTTCGCTTGCTTATAACTACAGACGCTCAGCGAGGTGTCTCTCGACCTGTATTTGAAAACAATAATATTTGTATGGAATGAGAATCGGAGGTTCTCAACATGGTAATAGTGCCCACATACATAATATATAAGGTCCTAGGAAAGTTAGAGGCGATCCTAGAACTCAGACACTCAGATTTAAAGCTTAAAATTATAATTTAAAACCATAACAGGATAATCTATCTAGGACACTTAGGTTCTAATCCAATTTCTAACTTAACCCCCAAAAAATTCACTCATTTCCTCCAATCCTCTAAAACACCGGTGAAACTGTCCTCGTCATTCCTCCGCTAGACAAGGGACATCTCAGGTACACAGACAAACAAAATACAGGCAAAGAAAAACACAAATAAGATACAGTTACAGCAGGTAAAGCATATAGCAAGTAGACATAGTAATTCAAATAGGCAAACCCAAGTAATGCAAACTCAAACAAAATAAATAAATACACATGATGAATGCCTGTCCTATGACTGATGATATCATCTGTCGGTTATGTAGCCAAACTCGACATGTTCTGATAGCTAACCGTGGACAGAAACACGCCCTTCGCGAAGCAAGCGGGACTAAGCCACAACCCTCTTGCTACTACCCGCTTAACTCAGAGCAAGTGGAGTAACCACTATTGCTGCTACTACTCAGGTGGGTGTTTACAAGCTCAACTTAAAGCAAGTGGATTAATCCACTACTGCTACTACTACCTAGGTGTCACAATCTCTAACCTGGAACAAGTGGGACGAACCACAATCCTTGTTACTGCCCAGGTATCTCGACCAAAAATTCATTCAATCTCAAGTCAATCATCAATTATAATTCATTAACATTTCATCATCAATCATCCTCATGTATCATATTCATTCAAGTTCAATTAGTCTTTTTCGTCTTAGCTCTCCTTCATTACGTATTCAGTGTTTCGACACTTCTAAAGCTTAGATCACCACTTCACAATCTTTTTTCACTTCCAAGTTAATACCCCCTCAAGGTTCAACCTCCTCACTATGATTAAAACTAAGTTTCAGGGTCTTAGAGAGTAAAAATAGAGGTTTAGAAGTATGAAATCATGTCTAAATCACAAACACAATGTTGCTGAAAAACAGGGTCTCGTGTATGCATGCCATGTTGCGCGTACGTGGGGTGTCATTTCCCTCACTCACGTACGCGACCCCTGTCCACATACGAGAGCCCCCTTAGACCGAACAATTAGCTCGCGTCACGTGGCACTTGTCTGCGTACGCGAGCATATAATTTTTGCCTCTCGCGTACGCGGCACACTCCCGTGTACGAGGACATGTCTGGATAGAACCAAACGGTCACATCGTGTGTGCACTCGCGTACGCGAGCCCGTAAAAAATGTCAAAAATTTTATTGAACCAGATTCGCAAGAAGGAGCAGATGCTACCCAACAGAGGAGAGATCAATTGGCGCTATCTCAAATTCATCAAGGTGTAGATATACGGTGTTTGGTAAAATAACAAATTTCAAAGTGCAAAAGAAGCATGGAACACGTTGAAACTGTCATACAAATGCGTAGATAAAGCTCAGAAAGCAAAGCTATAGTCTTTGAGAAGAAAATATGAGAGGTACGTGATGTCTAGCATTTTTTAGCGATATTTTACTCGTGCTACAGATCTTGTCAATAAGATGAGAGTCTATAGAGAAGATATGCCCAATAGTAAAGTGGTGGAGAAAATTCTCTGTACCATGCCAATGAAGTATGACTATGTGGTGACTACAACTAGAGTTCTACGATATGGATACCATAACGATTGCAGAGTTGCAAGAAACCATGAAAAGTCACATTAGTAGAATACTGGAGAAGTAAGAAAAATCAACTGAGAAGTCTTGAAAAGCCGGGTAAATTAAAATAATATTGCAGAATCAAGCTGTACACAAAAAGGACGAGGTTGTGGTTTTAATTTTTAAAGTAGAGGTAGAGAAAATTTCAGAGGCAGAGGTCGTGGCAATTACAACCAAGGAAGCTATAATAATTTTACAACGCCTAATCAAGGAAGAGGTGGAACAAATTTCAGACATGCTAACTGAAGAAAAGGTCGAGGCAATCTTTATCAAGAAAGAACCAATTTCAATTGCTTTCATTGTAAAAAGTATGGATACAAAGCAACAGATTGCAGATTCAAAATGATGAATAACAATCAAGTACACGTTGCAGAAAATTAGTATCAAAATACTGATGATAATCTGGGTACTCAAACTTTATTTTTTACAAGTAATTCATGTGATAAAGACAAAAATATATGGTACTTAGATAATGCTTTTAGTAATTATATGTTTGATAGAAAAGAGTTATTTTCTTCACTTGATGATTAAGTTAAACTCTTATTGAAGTTTGGTAATAGTACAAAGATCCCTATTGAAGGAAAATGGGCTACTACCAATTAAATTAAAAGATGATTCTCTGAGTTATGTTTCTGATATTTTTTATGCTTCTGAACTTGATTACAATTTACTAAGTATGAGACAGTTATCTGAGAAAGGATATAAGATGATAACATATTGTGGATATTGTATTGTATTTGATAACAACAGAAGGTTCATAGATAAAGCAAAGATAAATTCAAACATAATGTTTCCATTAAAAATTCAACATGTTAATCCCTGTTGCATGAATTCTGTAATACTTGATGATAGTTGGTTATGGCATATGTGGCTTGGACATTTTCATTTTTCTGGCCTAAACTACCTGTCAAGAAAAGAACTTGTTTCTAGTCTACCATGGATTCATATTCCTAATTGCGTTTGTGAAATTTATCAACTGAAAAAGAAACACAGAGATCCAATTCCTACAGGAAAGTCATGGAGAGTTAGAAGATTACTTGAAAGTGTGCATTCAGATCTTTGTTCTGTTGAAATTCCAAGTAATGGTGGTAGTAAGTATTTTATCACTTTTATTGATGATTTTAATAGATATATATGGGTATACTTTCAGAAGCAGAAATAAGAAGCATGTGATGTCTTTAAGACATTCAAGGCGTTTGTTGAAAAACAAAGTGGCTATAAAATTAAAATTCTCAGAACAGACAGATGTACAGAATATCTTGCATGTTCAGATTACTTTAAGCAACATAGAGTTCAATATCAGTTAACAACCAGATATACTCTTCAACAAAATAAAACTACTGAAAGAAAGAACAGAACCATCATGAATATGGTCAGATGTATGCTCAAGTCAAAATATATGTCTAAAGAGTTTTGGACAGAAACAGACGTAACAACAGTTCATATTTTGAACAGGTATCCAATAAAGAGTGTTCGTGATAAGACTTTAAAAGAAATTTGGAGTGGGAAGCGGTCTTCTCTTCATCATTTCAGAGTTTTTGAGTGTATTATTTATACCCATATTCCAGATCAATTAAAAAAAAAGTTAGATAACAAAGATAAAAAATGTATTTTTATCGACTACAGCACAAATTCAAAAGCATATAAATTATACAATTTAAAATCAAAGAAGGTAATTATCAATAAAAAGGTAACATTTGACGAAAAAGACGTGGTATTGAATTGCAAAAACAAAAAACAGTCGACCGTAATTTCAACTGTTCGTTTGTTCAAAGAGCAGAAAATTTGATAACATGTCTATTAGCAAAAGATAATATTAAAACTCATCATACTTACGTGGATTGGCTCGGCCCAAATGAACCCCTGCTGCACCTTATGCAATATGCAGTGTTATTTGTTCATTAGATTTATTGTTATTTGACTTTTCTCCTTTATTATTATGTTTGTAGGGGAGTCAACTTCACCAAGGTTTGCCGTTCGGCTTCATAATTCTGTGTTTTATATTTTTTACAAAATTCTATAACCTTTTGTTTCATGTTTTTTTCTGTTTTTATATTTTGTCTATGTAATTATTTTGTGTTCAACTTTAAAAATTTTTGGGTCTACTTTTATAATTTTTTGTGGTTTTTAATTATTTACAGAATTTTATAACTCTTTGTTTCATAATTTTTTTGTTTCTCCTATTTGACAATAAACAGAGAAACCTTAAAAAAAATACATAACTTTAAAAATAATAACACAATTTTTTGTATTTCTCTTATTTTCTTTTGTTCCTTTCTCTAAGAAAACGAAAAGTGGAAAAATTAATAAAAATATCAAATAGAGAAGAAATTAAAGAAGAAAAAAAAAGTAGAAGATAAATGTAACAACAGCAGAAAAAGAAGAAATGTATCATTCACGCATTTTTTGTTTTGATGATTTTTGTTGGACCAATCAATTCAATAACTAAATCAACTTGTTGGTTGGACTTAATTATAAGAAATATTTGTACGTAAAAAAATTTAATAAGTCATGGAAAATTTGGACAATTACGTGAAAGTCCTCGACAAACCTTAGCAAGATCAAGCAAAGAATAAAATAGACTTGAGATGCTTTTTAGAGATTCTAGATGAATCATCAAATGTTGAGAAAAAACTTAAAACACAGCATTGAAATCCAAAATCTTCATATTTCATGACTGATTATGCAGTTTTGCATCCATAATCGTTATAACTTAGAATAAACTGTTTTGGCATTGTATTATTTTTGGAATAAGAAAATCTATTGAGGTGAATTCATGTTTAAATTAATAAAATCAGAGTATTTTTGTACTAACTATTGCTTGGAAAATGCTAGTTGTAGTTGTACAATATTAATCAGCCTTTAATCAGTCTTTAATCAGATTTAAATAATATTTAATTATTTTTTTAGTGTAACATGTTCCTATTTTGTAGATACATATCTATAATTAGATTTTAATTTAAATTTAAATTTTAAAACCCACCCACTTCATTGGTGGTTACGGTGACTTTGCTTTACTTTCGTAACTTCACGTAACAGATACAGTTTTTTAAATTCTTTATTCTACGGCATATTCACACGCATTAGTGAATCCCAAACCAAAAAGGACGCTGCCAGCTGAATTCTCCATCTCATCTTCATTGGTGAAGACCATCACCACCTTCAAGTTGAAGCACTCTCTCATTTTGCATTGGTGAAAGGTATCATTATTTTCCACCCATGTGTTTATGTAATTTGTTAAGAAATATCATGTTCAACATTTTTAATTATATTTTAATTTAAACATAAAAACACTCTGCTGATTTAATTGGAACAAGGTTGATCTTATTTAATTTTATTAATAAAGTTGTTGCAAATAAAGTATATAATCAAATATTAATTTAAAACTGTGTTGTTATTTTTTGATTATAATACATCTGATAGGATGATATTTTATACAAAATATTTTTAAAACACGTCTAAAATCAGTCAACTTTAATAATACAATATAAATGTTAATAATACAATTATGAATGGTCGAATATAATTATATACATAAACTAAAATATTTTCAATTGTAGTTTCTTTTTCAATTGTAACACATCTAAAATATTAAGTTATACAAAAAATAATTTTAAAACACATCCAAAATCATAAATCTAAAATTTAAATTTAAACATTAAAAAATAATTGTAACACATCTAAAATTATGAAGTTATACAGAAAATATAAAATCATAAATCTAAAATCTAAATTTAAACATTAAAAAATAATTGTAACACATCTAAAATTATGAAGTTATACAGAAAATATTTTTGAAATACATCCAAAATCATAAATCTAAAATCTAAATTTAAACATTAAAAATTAATTGTAACACATCTAAAATTATGATGTTATACAGAAAATATTTTTAAAACACATCCAAAATCATAAATCTAAAATTTAAATTTAAACATTAAAAAGACAGCGTTGTAAATGAGCGCCGAAAAGGAGAAAGGCAGCGTTGAGGATGAGCGGAAGAGGATGAACGACAGCGGAGGATGACTTCTCGATGTGCACCTCTGAGTTTTCCATGTGCGCCTCTGAATTTTTGACATGGCGCAAACGTGACTTCTCTGCTTCTTTGAGTGTTTTGTACGAGTTTAATTAATAATTTGATAGTTTAAGGTTTATTTTATATTTTTAAAATCAAAATTTTGAATTTTGAATAATTTGATTTTTAGATATGTATTTAAATTATAATATATTAATAATTAAATATATTAAATCTGAAACAAAAATTTAAAATTTAAATTTTAAATTTTAGTTTTTTTAGATTGTATTTTGAATGTGTATTTAATTTTAAAAAGATAATAAATCTATTCATAATTTTTAGTTGTGTTTGTTTTAATTTTTTTTAATTATTGTAATAAAAGGCTGAATATTGTACGATTTTTAAAGGATACCTAGTTGAACCGCTACTGTTTCATTTTGTTAACTATAATTATGGTTCTTTTATTAATTTAAGGTAATAATGTCATGTATTGAACAAAATATTAGATGTACTAAATTTTAAATATATCTTTTTTTTTTATAGTGAAGGGGTCAATGGACCAAATTTTAAATATATTACATTATTATACTATCAAATTATATCACTTACTCTAATAATTATATCGAATTAGATTACTGAAACACTGACCTCTATCCTGTGCTAGCAAAGTAGCAATCCTAGTAAATGAAGCGGATTTTATCCAATCACAATTTTTGAGAAAGAAAACAATTTACATCATCATTATCATAACAGCACATTTTATGCACTAAAACGGAGTTATGTAAAAATATATCTATGTGCCATCGTCAATCTATTCTTAAAACAATTTTTTATAACTTCAATAAAAACCACATTCTTTTAATATTGTAAAATTATTACAACTCGATTTAGGCCCACGTATTACGCGACAATAAAATAGATATATATTATGTAAAATGTATAAATTAATTTAAAATTTAATAATTATAAAATTAAAAGAAGTATTCATGAATTAGATTTTAAATAAAATTATAAAAATATTTAATTCAAATTTACTTATTTGATTTCATATTATTATTTTTATTTTTTGAGTAGTCATTATAATTTATTTTTTTAAATTATATTTAAATATTATAGTATAAATATAAAATTATTAGATAAAATACATATTTAAATATAATATTTTAATAATTAAAATTAATATTTAATTTTTTAATATTATTTTTATGGCTCATGATAATATCAAATATTTTGAACAATATTAAAACTAAATGATATTAAAATATATAAATTATTGAAAAGAAAAAAATATATATATCGATGATATAATTAATGAGCACAATTAGATTAAAAATAAAAAATAAAATAAAATTATAAAGGACATGATACATAGTTAAAATTAATATTTAATTTTTAAATTTTATTTTTATGACTCACAATAATATCATGTATTTTTAATAATATTACAATTAAATGATATTAAAAAATATAAATTAATAAAAAAATAATATATGAATAATATAATTTTGTTTTTTGGTGAATCAAAGGGGTCATAGACCCCAAAAGAATAAGAAACAAAACAAAGAAACTCAAGACCCTCTTAATTTGAGGGATCCAAACAAATTTTTGAGGGATCCAAACAAATTAAAAGACAACATTTACATGGAGGCAGAGTCTAAAATATATAACCTAAAGGAAAGTTTTTGTCCTTTTTTATTAAATGGTTTACTACATAATTGGCTTTACACTATGAATTCTTCTTGGCAGAATTTTAATGTCTTCCATCAAAGTACTGCAAGCATGAGTGAAAGAGCACCATTCTTTACAAAATTTTATAGCCATAAGTGAATCAGACTCAAAGACAATATGTTGCATCGCTTTAGTGATAACTATCTGAAGCCTTTTAATAATATCCCATAATTCTGTATGCATAAATGAACAACTTCTAAGGTTGCAAGAAAAAGCCGAAATGAGCCTACCCAAGTGATCTCGGAATAAGCATTTACATATTGCATTATTGTTATGTGCATAAAAGGATCCATCTGTGTTAAGCTTAATAAATTGCTTCTGAGGAGATATCTATCTAATAAGACACTTGTAACACCCTACTACGCAGAGTTTTACGCTTAAGTCGTAGAGCAGAGGTAGTGTGGTGTTACGGACCTCTAAACAATAAAATAGGTACATATAATAGTGAAAAGAGATAATATACTAAGAGCCTTGAAAAAAAACGGGTAAACAAAAATCTCAAAATAAAAAGCGCAACGCTCAAGGAATAGGATTACTTGTGTGCTAAGAAACCTAGAAGATAAGGATAAGAATAAGCGAAAGAATAAAGAAAGCCAAAAATACATTATAACTAGCTCCTGACTCAGCCTGCGAAGTCAAGGCTGGCCGGAGAATATATATATATACATAGGCAGGTATCCCAAAATACTCAAGATACAAAATCAAGCCCCTAACTCTCCTGTAGCCTCTAAGAGGAGCAAAACAAACAAGTTTCTTGGAGAGCAAACTAAATACATATATACAAGCAGAAACCCAAAATACACCCAGGAACTACTTCGCTTCAAAGATTCAGACACAATCTTAGCTTTATTCACCACCAAGCCTCCAAATGCTCACTTTCCAATTCCAATATATGTATATAAGCTTAATTCACACCTAATTCACATATATACTCTAAATTCAGCTTCTTCATAATAAAATCAAAATTGACTAGGGTTTAGGTTGTTCTTACCGTACTCATACGCATAATAACTCAAGCCCAATAAGCTCTGGAAGCTAAATCGAACCTAAAACACCAAATTGGGCAAGATTTCATCACAAGGGTTTCAATTTCACCATAAGAAAGGGGGTAGAGATTCTGAAATGAAAATGGAGCTTACCGGTGAAATTGATTCGACAAAAATGTAGAGCTCGACGCACTAGACGCGTGGCCGCAAACGGTGCGGCGATCGGAGTTCGAACAGAAAAATTATGGTGGATCAAAGGGTTGATGAGGGTTAGGGAAACTCCCTTTCTCTCTAACGCTGTTCAGCGCTTATGATGCAAAATGGAGAAGAAGAAGCTGCTGCTTCTTTTAAGTTATGGGTCCGGTTGGACCCACGAGTCCAGTTTGGACTCCGGTTCAACCGGTTCGGCTCTTCCAGTCCAATTTTTTATCAAATTTTTTGAAATTAGTATCAAAATTCTCGTTTTGAAGAGCTCTATCCTATTTTGATATTAGTTTTGTATTTTTAATTTTCCTAATTAAAAAGTCAATTTATTGACTAATTATTTACCGATTTTAGCGGGGTTTACATCCTACCCACCTAATTAAGAATTTTGTCCTCAAAATTCAGAGTAAGTTACCTGAAAAGAGGTGTGGGTAGTCCTTCCGCATCTCTGACTCAAGCTCCTAGGTATGTTCTTCAATACCAGCCCGACTCCAAGCAACTTTTACCAAAGAAACCTCTTTCCCGCGTAAGCGCTTAATGCTGGTGTCATCAATTCTAACCGGAGTTACTGGAAGCGTCAGATATTCTCTCACTTGAACTGATTCCGGCTCTAGGACATGACTAGGATCAAAAGTGTACTTACGAAGCTGTGATACGTGAAACACGTCATGCAGGTTCAAAAGATGTGGTGGCAAAGAGATCCTATATGCCACTGTTCCAATTCTCTTTAGGATTTCAAATGGCCCAATGTAACGAGGATTTAACTTCTTAGTTTTGATGGATCTTCATATTCCAGTGGTCGGAGTAACCTTCAGAAAAACGTGTTCTCCTTCCTCAAACTCTAAAGGCTTCCGCCTTTGGTCAGCATAGCTTTTTTGATGGCTTTGACCCTCAAGCATTCGACTACGGATTTTCTTTATTTGCTTAGTGGTTTCACTTATCATTTCAGGTCCTATCAGGCTCTTTTCTCCTACTTCCTACCAACATAACGAAGACTGGCATTTTCTTCCATACAAAGCCTCATATGGAGCCATTCTAATACTCGCACGATAGCTGTTGTTATAAGCAAATTCCACCAGAGGCATATATCGATCCCAGCTCGCCGGCTGGTCCAAAACACAAGCTCGTAGCATGTCTTCCAAGGTTTGGATTGTTCTTTCTGATTGGTCATCTGTCTGAGGATGATATGCAGTACTTAGGCTTAATTGATTGCTAAAAGCTCGCTGAAAAGCACCCCAGAACCGTGATGTGAAGCGAGGATCTCTATCAGATACAATGGTGGAAGGTACGCCATGTAACCTCACAATCTCCTTTATATATAACCGCGCCAACTCCTCCATAGTACAACTTATCCGGATAGGCAAAAAATGAGCTGACTTGGTCAGTCGATCTACAACCACCCAAATGGCATCACAACCCATCCGAGTCCTTGGTAAACCCAACACAAAGTCCATAGCAATGCTCTCCCATTTCTACTATGGAATCTCCAAAGTTTGAAGGGTTCCTGCTGGTGTTTGGTGTTCAATTTTGACTTTCTGACAAGTAAGGCATTTGGAAACATGCAACCCCACATCATTTTTCATTCATGGCCACCAGAACATCGTCTTTAGGTCTTGGTACATCTTGGTGCTTCCAGGATGAACGGAGAACCCGCTCTTGTGAGCTTCCTCCAATATGCTCTGTCGCAAATCCCCGACATCTGGCACAATTATCCGACCCTTGAACCTCCACAACCCATCTTTGTCTTCTGACACTCTCTACTGCTTGCCTTTCTCAATTGCCGGCAACATCTTATACAATTCTTGGTCATTCTGATGAGCCTTTAGT
Source organism: Arachis ipaensis (assembly GCF_059453495.1). Lineage (NCBI taxonomy): Eukaryota > Viridiplantae > Streptophyta > Magnoliopsida > Fabales > Fabaceae > Arachis > Arachis ipaensis. The sequence continues at coordinate 11,675,733 of NC_142437.1, read as the reverse complement.
AGTTCAGCCTTGAAGTCGCTTGAAATCTGTAACAGACTTAGGCATAAAGTCCCAAACTCTTCTTTGATTCCCAGTTTCAATCCTTGGAATGCTCTCAATAATTTTTCCTCTCTTAGCATCATCCAAGCGGTACACAGGGATTTTCTACTCAAGGCGTCTGCCACCACATTCGCCTTTCCGGATGGTAGTTTAGCTCGAAGTCATAATCCTTTAGGAGTTCTATCCACCTCCTCTGATGCATATTCAACTCTTTTTGTTCAAATAGGTACTTCAAGCTCTTATGGTCCGAGAAAACTTGAAACTTCACACCATAGAGGTAATGCCTCCAAATCTTCAAAGCAAAAACCACCACAGCAAGCTCCAAATCATGAGTTGGGTAGTTTCTTTCATACGGCCTTAATTGGCGCGAGGCATAAGCTACAGCTTTATGATGTGTCATCAACACGCATCCTAAACCCTTCAGGGATGCATCATAGTATACCTCAAATGGTTCTCTCGGTTCAAGCAACACCAATACAGGTGCAGTAGTCAATCTCTGCTTCAACGCAAGGAAACTCTCCTCGCACTCATGAGTCCATTCAAAAGGAACATCCTTCCTGGTCAACTTGGTCAAAGGCAAGGCGAGCTGTGAAAACTCTCTAATGAACCTCCGATAATAACCCGCTAAGCCTAAGAAACTCCTGATCTCCGTCACTGAACTTGATTGCTCCCAATTCATCACTGCATCAACTTTAGCAGGATCCATTGCTATTCCTTGCTTACTCACCACATGACCAAGGAATTTCACTTCAGACTTCCAAAAGTCACACTTGGATAGCTTGGCATATAACTTCCTATCCTTCAGGATTTGTACCACTGTTCGCAAGAGTAGATAAGAATGTCGTCGATAAACACAATAACAAACTTATCCAGATATGGATGGAAAATCCTATTCATGTAGTCCATGAATATTGCTAGAGCATTAGTAAGTCCGAAGGACATCACTGTGTATTCATAGTGGCCATAGCGCGTTCTGAAAGCAGTTTTAGGAATATCCTCATCTCTGACCCTTATCTGATGGTATCCGAATCGTAGGTCAATTTTAGAGAACACACCGACTCCCTGTAACTGGTCCATCAGATCATTAATCCTCGGCAATGGGTATTTATTCTTCACAATAATCTTATTCAGCTGCCGATAATCAACACATAAACGCATACTCCCATCTTTCTTCTTCACCAGTAACACTGGCGCACCCTACAGAGAGACACTTGGTCGGATAAAGTTCTTACCCAACAGGTCTTCTAGTTGAGACTTCAATTCGGCCATTTCTAAAGGTGACATCCTATAAGGAGCACTTGAGATTGTTCCGGTCCCAGGTACTAACTCAATGGCAAACTCAACTTCTCGGTTAGGTAGAAATTCCTCAATATCATCAGAAAACACCTCTAAAAACTCTCACACAACCGGGATTTGCTCCAAGCTTTGAACATCGCCCGAAACACCTGCAGCTAACAACAATATCCCCTGACATTCGGCCTTATAACAGTTCACTGTCATGGAATTCAGGTAGTAGTTATTCACCACAACCAGCCCTTTTGTGTCTTCAGGCATAAAATACACTGTTTTTGCAGAGCACTCGAGCAGAACATGGTTGTTGGATAACCAATCCAATCCCAGAATGAGATCAAGGCCAGTCATCGGCAAACAAATTAAGTTATGCACGAAGTCACGCTGTTGTATTCGAAAGGAAACTTGGGGGCACCCTAACCTAGTCACCATAGCCTCGTGGGTGGCATTATACACCTTTAAATCATACCCCAGTACTACTATTTTCAATCCTAACTCATCAGCCTTCTCAAATGTAATAAAAGAATGTGAAGCTCCAGAATCAAACAAGGCATTCAAAGTTTTACCAGCCCTCTCACAGTTACCTCTAATCAATGTCTCTGACCCCTCAGCACCTACCGAAGAAGTAGTGTATACTCTCCCTGGTTGCTGCACTCTGCTTGTTACATACCTCTTCTTCTCTGGGCAGCTATTTGCCAAGTGTCCAGGCTGTCCACAGGAATAACAGACTTCAGTCCCAAACCTACATGGCCCTGAATGATACTTCCCACATCTGTGGCAACTCAAGTCCTGCTGCGGCTGTTTTCCTTGTCTTCTTCCCTGATTGGCATTGGCATTTGGCCTCCTAAGGTTGCCCTGCCCCTGATTATTCTGAGGGACAAAGCCTCTCCGCTTGAACTATCTGCCTCTAGGTGCAAAATTTCTCCCTGTAGTCCTCTGAAATGGCATCCTCATGCTTCCCTTTTCTGCTGCAGCCTTCTTCACACACTCCTCAGCCACTCTGCTCTTTTTCACAAGCTCTGAGAACACCCAAATCTCCATAGGTGCTACAAAGCTCTGAATGTCGCTCCGGAGACCTCCCTCAAACTTGATACACTTCCACTCAGCAAAGTCCTCAGGAGCTCCTTGACAGATGCGTGAAAAGTGGCACAGTTCTTCAAATTTGCTTGTGTACTCAGTAATGATCATCTAGCCCTGTTTCAGCTGAAGCAGTTCAAGTTCTTTGGCATTTCTAACTGAGTTGGGAAAATATTTCTTATAGAATTCCTCTCAGAACAATTCCCAAGAGATCACAACCCCATCAGGCTGCAGAATGCGCCTCATGCCCTGCCACCAATGCTGAGCTTCACCGTGCAGCTGGTAGATTCTAAACTCAACCTACTGTTCATCAGGAACCTGCTGGGTCTATAATGCCCGCTCAATAGCTTGTATCCAGTTATCCGCATCAGTAGGGTTCGAAGTTCCTCTAAAAGTCGGAGGATGAACCTTCAGGAAGGAAGAAAGTAACATAGGACCATTATCACCATAATTGCCATTATTTCCATTATTTATTTGGTTCCTCAGGGCTTCAGCTGTCGCTTGCATTGCTACTGCCATATTACCTAAGGCGGCCATGAAGTCTACAGGATTAGGAGTATTCCCTGACGCTTCAGGCATAGCATTGCCTATTTCTGCCTCTACCTCGCCCGTGTCCACGTCCGCGAGTCGACATCTGGTCCCTATACACCAAACAAGTGATATCAAGTTGATCAGTCTCAATATCGCAAGTCTAGTGCTTTAAGTCCCAAATGCATACTCACGAACGTTTATGCCACATATATCAGTTAGATATCCTACTAGCACATAGACACATACACAGAGAATGCACAGAAGCATAGTCAGTCCGTCCTCAGGCTCTATAGGAACGAACTACTCTGATACCATAATGTAACACCCTACTACGCAGAGTTTTACACTTAAGTCGTAGAGTAGAGGTAGTGTGGTGTTACGGACCTCTAAGCAATAAAATAGGTACATATAATAGTGAAAAGAGATAATATACTAAGAGCCTTGAAAAAAAAAAACGGGTAAACAAAAATCGCAAAATAAAAAGCGCAATGCTCAAGGAATAGGATTACTTGCATGCTAAGAAACCTAGAAGATAAGGATAAGAATAAGCGAAAGAGTAAAGAAAGCCAAAAATACATCATAACTAGCTCCTGACCCAGCCCGCAAAGCCAAGGCTGGTTGGAGAATATATATATATATATATATATATATATATATATAGGCAGGTATCCCAAAATACTCAAGATACAAAATCAAGCCCCTAACTCTCCTGTAGCCTCTAAGAGGAGCAAAATAAACACGTTTCTTGGAGAGAAAACTAAATACATATATACATATATACAAGCAGAAACCCAAAATACACCCAGAAACTACTTCGCTTCAAAGATCCAGACACAATCTTAGCTTTATTCACCACCAAGCCTCCAAATGTTCACTTTCTAATTCCAATATATGTATATAAGTTTAATTCACACCTAATTCACATATATACTCCAAATTCAACTTCTTCATAATAACTCAAGCCCAATAAGCTCCGGAAGCTAAATCGAACCTAAAACACTAAATTGGGCAAGATTTCATCACAAGGGTTTTAATTTCACCATAAGAAAGGGGGTAGAGATTCTGAAACAAAAATGGAGCTTACCGGTAAAATTGATCCGACAGAAATGTAGAGTTCGACGCGCTGGACGCGTGGCTGCAAACAGTGTGGCGATTGGAGCTAGAATGGAAAAGTTATGGTGGATCAAAGGGTTGATGAGGGTTAGGGAAACTCCCTTTCTCTCAAACGCTGTTCAGCGTTTGTGATGCAAAATGGAGAAGAAGAAGCTGCTGCTTTTTTTATGTTATGGTCCGATTGGACCCACGGGCCCAGTTTGGGGCCTAGTTCAACCGGTTCGATCTTTTCGGTCTAATTTTTGGTCAAATTTTTTGAAATTGGTATCAAAATTCTCGTTTTGAAGAGCTCTATCCTATTTTGATATTAGTTTTGCATTTTTAATTTTTTTAATTAAAATTCAATTTATTGACTAATTATTTACCGATTTTAGCGAGGTTTACAACACTCTTGGCTCCTCCTTGTAATTTTGAATTTCTTCATTGAGCATCTCTTCTGTTCTTATTTTAACCAACTCATAGATAGTTACTGAATGTAAATCGGCTCTTTTAAAGACTTATTTGTTGCGCCTATACTAAAGAGATGAGATTGTAACACCAAGACATATGGCCCACTCTCTATTCTTTATCAAGTTACTAATGAGCCAATCCTAACAGATAAGTTGAAGAACTCTGAATCACTATATAAATAATATAATTAATGAATATAATTAGACCTAAAAATAAAAAAACTAAAAAAAATTGTAAAAGTCTAGTGTTTTAGGAATTTATTACCTAATACACATAATTAATTAGTTAACTAAAAAGAAGAGTTGTGGTCTTCAATCAAATTCTTCAAATACTTATGTACATCATTAAAAGAACTGAGGAAAAAGAATAAGAGGCATGAGATTATGTGAAAAGAAGGATAAAAAGAGGTGTAAAATGAATGTTGATTTATATAATAAATATAAAAAAGAATGAGTATAAAAAAACAGCATGAATTATGTTTTATTATTCAATTTATACCTATTAAAGATAATTAACATTACCATTCAAACCATATAGTATCCTATATAAAAATAAAGAATAATAGAATATGAAAAACATAGAGTAACCTAAAGAAAAATAAATACTATAAAAGTGAGAAGAAAAAAAAAATTCTAAGTTACAATAATGAGACACATGAGAAGTAGAAGGCAAAGGATTAAAAAATAATTTTATTAAAAATAAAAAGATTAAAAATAATTTTTATTAGGAGACTATTTTAAATTCTGTTTTAATATATTATAAAAATTTAATTTTTTTTTAGAATAATTATACTATGAATGTAAATAGATATTTTATAATTAGATATATATATATATATATATATATATATATATATATATATATATTTAGGTATACACATATTTATGTTATTCTTTATTATTTATGACCGTTAAAGTGACATATAAAAGATAATTATAAAATTTAATTACTCTTACTAATACTAATAGTACTAATTCATTAGATAAGAAAAGAATTAAAAGGATTGAGAAGTATTTTAATTAAAAATAAAAGAACTAAAAAGTAATTTTACTATTTAAGCTAACATAACATCATGGTAGAGAGACTTAAGCTGATGTGATCTCAGCCCCTAAAAACTATCTTTAGCTCTGTTTTAATACATAGATAATACATTAACTTTCATATACAAAAATAAGCTGGTACTCTCAATAACTTAACCAGAGACATCTTACATCTTGTATAAAAATACAAGATATAATTTATTCATAAAACACATACACTTATTTTATAGCTATGCCACTTAAAAGACAATCACACACTTCTTCCTACATAGTAATACATGAACTTATTCATATTATGCACGCCACACCACACTCAGAGAAATGAATATTTGTTGCCATGATGCGATCCACTTATCTCCTCTTGGTGCATTTAGTCTCCCATAGAACCTTAAAATTAAAATTTCATAAACAATTGTATTAGATATTGGCTAAAGTTAAAAAGGTTTTGAGATTGAAAAATGCAAATAAAACTCTCCATATGATTTGAGTTGAATGATTGTTAACTAAAAGTAAAACTTTCCCATATCAAATATAAATATATAACTGTATTAAATTAACTAGTATGTTTTTTTAGCTAATTTGTTACATGCGGCCTAATTTCATAACTCTGGTTGTCATAATTATGAGATTATATCCATACAAAATCACAATGAAACCATAACCGTTTCCAATTTTATTTATTTTTTCAAAAATAAAAAATAAAAAAACCTCACCAACAGTCCTTGATTAGACTACTAGTTTTGCAAGGCTAACTGGTTAGAAATGCATCGCAAATAAGCTACTCTCAGCAAACTTGAGTATTAGGCTGCCCTTTGTTGTTGACCCTTGCAACCTCTGCACTAATTCTTCAGTAGTAAATGTTCTCATTATCGTTTTCCTTTTGTATATTGAGGTTTGACATCATTATTTATTTATTTATTTTTATGTTACTTAAAATTATAGTTGTTATAATGTCAATATATCTGAAATTTTTTAAATTTTAGTTTTTATCGACTTTTGGTGGAGTGGGTGTGGCTGGTCTATCTGCTTCGCTACTGACATCTGTATTACCAACAACACTGGAACATCTTCTTGCTCTTGCCATTTGTTCTGCTGGCGGCTATTATGATTTTCTAATTTTTACTTATAATTTGGCTTCCTTTCTTGTTGCTCAAGATTATATTTCAAAATCTTAAATCTTTAAAGAAACATATTGCACTTTTACGGAAAGAGTTGTTATCATGTAACCTAAAGAATACGCCCCTTTAGATTCATATTTTATAAATAAATGTAGATTGGTATGTGACTAAGGATTTAATTGGTTTAATTTATGATCATGCTGATGACTTGTTGCTGAAATTTGGTTGACATATATTTTTGTCAGGTATGTTGCTATATCAAATTTCCCAAGGCGCAGACAGAGTGTGATAGATAAAGTGAAAGCAACAGCAGAGAAGTTGTCATCTGAGCTTGAAGAGGCCATGAAGAAAGATTTCGATGAAGCCATGGAAAATTTGAACAATTATGTGAAAATCCTTGGTAAGCCTTACCAAGATCAAGCACAGAATAGACTTAACATGCTTCTAGAGATTCAAGAGGAACTATCCAATGTTGAAAAAAAACTTAGAACATTGCAAGTTGAAATTCAAAATCTTCATGTCTCGTGACTTTGAATTTGCCGCTTTGCAACCATCTTCATTTTTGCTGATGTTGATGATGCTTAGGAATTCTCCACTATATTTTGGCATAATATTATTTTTCGATTAAGAAAATCTATTATAAGGTGAATTTAGTAATCAAGTCAGGGTATTTGTATACGAACTCCTGATTCATTTAGTTAATTATAATTATGATTTTTTGGGCAAAAAATTTTCTGAGAAAATTTAAAATTATTTTTGACGCTTTAATTTTTTCTGCCGCGCCTGTGCACTATCCCTACAAACTTGCGTCTCCTCTGGGTCCTTCTATGTTGGTGAGCAATTCGAACTCCATATTTACAACCTGTATGTTAGATTATTACAAAGCTTTTGGTTCACTTGTGGAAATATTATGATGAGAGAAAACCAAAGATGGGAGGTGAATGACAGTGAGAAGAGGTTACGACCAAAAACGCAATATTATCTTAACTTTTGACATGATAGGGAATATGATTGAAGTTCTGCAATCATCATTTTTACTAAATTATTTTGGAGAGATAAGGAGATGGATTGCAGGAGAAACATACAGGATAAGAAAAGTTTAGATTGAAATTTTTGGCATGCCTCTACATGCATAGAATGAAGAACACTTTCTTATCATAGCGGTGGTATATATGGGGAACCGTTTTAAGAGTGGATAAAAGCTTGATTCAAAGAAGAAATTTCGACTCAGTCAAAATGACGATGGACACTACTTGGGTGCCAATAATCAATGACAGGATTCAGATGGATCTAAATGGAGAAAAGTTTGATATTTATGTGAGGGAAACATGGTTGGATAAAAATGTCATAGCTGATTTGAGAATGGTCAATGAAGAAGTTAGAAATGATTTTGAAAGGTCAAGAAATACAAAAGAACACATACAAAACCACGAGTAAAAGAGTATGACGTGTAGGATGAAGAGAAGATTCCCAAAAAACCAATGAAATGTGGAGACAATAAATGATATCTAGCTAAATACTACTCCACAGAGAAGTGGAGACTCAGGAAGATGGAGAGAAGTTCTTAGATGTACAATACATGGAGAACTTAAACCTCTCTGAAAATTCAAATTGACCTATATATATTTTTAAGATAATATAGTTAGGAACACTAAAGAAGTGATTCAAGAAACCCAATTGGACTTACAAGGAGGCACATGTTATGAAACAGATGGTGTGCGTGATAGAACAAGAAAATTGGCACAAGAAGAGAGAAGGATAACAAGTTGATCTCAACACCTCTATATCCACCTGGCTTCGTAGACACTATTAAAAAGACAGTGGCTCAATCTTAGCTTGAACAGGCAAGACAAAAGGGAAGAAAGATCCACATAAAAAGAATTAGCAACAAAGGAGAGAGAAAAGGGGACAAATTAGAAAAATATATGTAAGATAAAAATAAAATAAACAAAAAACAGAACAAATTTAGCTATGATTTTTGCTGTGAATTTTGTTACTTGTGGAGTTTGCTGTAAAGATTAGCTACGAATTTTGTCGCAAATTGATTATTTGCAAAATTTTTTACAAAGGTGAGTGGTGATTTTTGTTGCAAATTTTGTTACCTGCAGAGTTTATTGCAAAAATTAATTATGAATTTTGCTGTGGATGTATTATTTGTGAAAGTTGTTGCCACATGAACCTATGAATTTTGTTACGAATTTGGTACACATGAAAGATTTGAAGTTAAATTTAAAATGAAATTCAACAAATTGTCTAATTTATCATGAAATTATTTGCGAATTTTATAGATTTTTCGCGACAAAATTCGCAGATAAGTTACCTGCAAATTTAAAAATTCGCAGCAATAGTTATCCGTGAGCTCATATGCTGCAAATTTTGCAGTAAAAATCGCAGCAAACAAAATTATTTGCTAATTTCGATAAAAATTTGCAGAAAAATCCGTAGCTAATAACCTATTTTTAGTAGTGACGTAAGAATAAAAAAAAGATAGTCACAAAAGCAAAAAAACTAACTAGGAAAGAGTTAGAGAAAATTTGAAAAGTCTAAAGAACGAAGTAGATTATGGGCATGAGAATAAAAATAACAGTTATATAGAAGACATAGCAGGAAAAACAATCAACACTTAGAGGATTGGACCCAACTTATGATGTATTGTAGTGATGGGAATGCAATTTTAGAACAATTTCGGAGGACAATTATAAGTGAAAGAAAAGCTCTAGAGAAAGTCAGCATAAAAACAAGCTAAGGTTCAGAGGAAGAAAAAGAACTAGTTTTAGTCAGGTTGATGATACTAACTTATTGCAATGATCTTGTTTTCTTTGTGGTTGAATTTTGGAGAGTATAGAAGAGTGGGTTGTATAATGTTGTGTGTAAAAATTCTTAATCCATAGTAGCAAAGAAAAGTGTCCAAACTTAGCGGACAGTATATTCGAGTGATGGTAATAGAAGATTATGGTGTGTTTCTTGGATGTTGTTAATATGTTTGAGAGAGTTGGGTGTTTGATATTTGGTTGTCTTCTTAGCTAAGCTATTTAGATAGTGTTGTTTTGAAAAACTATTATCCAAGTTTTAGCTTTAGTATTAGGAGTTACTATATTTTGCCTGTGATTCAAGTTGGAAATAGATTTTTATGGTAGTTTGTACGTACTCGTTGCTTATTTTTCTCTAAGTAAGATTGAGAGTCTTGAATCAATTATAAAAAAAATTAGAGAAAAAGTAAAACAAAATAAATATTATATTTTTTAAACTAAAAAAAATATAGGCGCAAAAACTATATTTCACATTTTTTTATTAATTTAAAATCACGATATCATGCATGCTCTAATAATTATATTGAAATAGATTACCAAGATACTTATTATCTCTATACTCGTAACTAATACATCAGATCTTATCTAACAATCACATTTTTTAAAAATAAAAAATATACATCGTTATTACAGAAGCACATTTTGTGCAAAAAAGGGATACACGTGTTAAATTTTTATTGAAAGATAGGATCAACTTAATGCATGAAAACGATCTTATGTAAAAATATATCTACGTATCATTCTCAGCTTTATTTTCAGAGCATTCTCTTTTTACGACTTTAATATAAACCACAGTTCTTCAATCGTATCAAATTATTACAAGGGTAATCTAAAATAAGCACAACAATTTTGTGTTTATTGGATGCATCACATTTATATAAACCATTAGATTTTATTAGATAAAAATTAAAGGCTAATATAAAAGAAGAGTATTAATGGACTTTAATAAATATCAAATATTCTAGTATATAAATAAATGTTTTAAATGACAATACTTTAATACACAATACTGACAACAGAATCTTTTATTCTTTAATAATTAAATAAAAAACTTATAAATACAAAAATATGAGTATTCTTTATTCAATATAATTATTTATTATATAAGAAATTTTTATAATATTAAAAATTATATTAAAATAAAATTTTAAATAGTAACATAAAAATATAAGATAAATAAAATTTTATTTTATATTAATTAAAAAATAATTAAATTATTATATTTAAAATTTATTAACTAACTCATTTTGTTAAATATATTATTATATAATATGTCAATGAGTTATAACTCAAATGGCATAATCTCTCCATACTTATCTAAGAGGTCGCGGATTCGAGTCTTTCTATTTTGGTAAAAAAAAATTATTATATAATATAAATTTTCATCAAAATATTTTAAAAATATAATTTATTTAAAATATTATATATAATACATGAAAATATTAACCTTTTTATTTTTTAATTTAAAGAAAATGGAATAAATAATATAATTTTAAATACATACCTATCACATTATATATTTACTTATATTAGTAAGACCTAAACTAATCAAACTTACGTAATTAAAAATATAAAATATAAAAAATTATTATGTAAAATTAATTATTATTCAAATTATTTTATAATATTAAAAAATTATATTAAAATAATATTTTAAAATACAACATAAAATATAAAATAATTATATTTTATTTTATATTACTTGATAAATAATTAGATTATTATATTCAATATTTATTAACTAACTATTTTTATTTAAAATATTATATATAATACATGAAAATATTTTTTCTATTTTTTTAAGAAAAACTGAATAAATAATATATATCAACTACGTATATGTATTATATGTGTGTATATAATAGTGACTGATATAAGATTGATATATATTCTTTTATTCTTTAGACTCTCTAATATATATGCCACCTCATGGCTCTCTCCTCTAGTCTTTCTTATTCATATTTATTTTGTATAGTAATATTAAGTAGATAATAATTTAAAATTATTTTTTAAATTTAACAATTATAGTTTCATATATATAATATTTAAAAGTATATATTTATAATAAGATATTTTTTATTTTTATTATTTTCAAGTATTTTTATTTTTATTCTCTAAATTTTTAATATATATATATAAACCTGGTCAAATTAGAGAATAAAAAATTTAACTAAAACAATAAAAAAATACTTGAAAATAATAAAAATAAAAAATAATATTATTATAAATATATAATTTTAAATATTTTATATATGAAATTATAAATGTTAAATTTAAAAAATAATTTTAAATTATTATCTACATAATATTTTCACAAAATAAATATGAATAAGAATGACTAGAAGAGAGAATAATGAGGTAGCATATATATTAGAAAGGCTAAAGAATAAAAGAATATATACCAATTCTATATCAGTCACTATTATATACACACATATGATACATATACGCAGTTGATATATATTATTTATTCAGTTTTTTTTTAAAAATTAAAAAAATAATATTCTTATGTATTATATATAATATTTTAAATAAACTATATTTTGACAAATATTTGATAAAAAAAAAATTATATTATATAATAATATTTTTAACAAAAATAATTAGCTAATAAGTATTGAATATAATAATCTAATTATTTATCAACTAATATAAAATAAAATTTAATTATTTTATATTTTTAAGTTGTAGTTTAAAATATTATTTTAATATAATTTTTAAATATTGTAAAAAAATTTTTGCATAATAATTAATTTTAATAAATAAAAAATATTTATTTTTTATATTTATATATTTTATATTTTTAATTACGTAAATTTGATTAGTTTAGTCTTACTAATATAAGTAAATATATAATGTGATAGGTATATATTTAAAATTATATTATTTATTCTATTTTTCTAAAAAAATTGAAAAAATGAAAAGGTTAATAGTTTCATATATTATAGGGCAAAAAACTAAAATAAGGCAAGATGAGTATTTATTTACACAAATTCGTCAAAATCAAATCTAGTTCATGTATCAACCAAAACACGTTTATATATAGTTTGAATCAAGTAAGTTCGAACTGCATTTACATATAATTCGAATCATGTTGATTCGAATTATACACAGTTGCACACTCACACTAATTCGAATCAACCTGATTCGAATTACACCCATGCACGCCCATGCACGCGTTCTCAAGTAATTCGAATTGGACTGATTCGAATTATTCATGGTATAATTTGAATTATGCTGTTAAAAAATTAATAATTTATTAAAAAAATAATAATTTATTAAAAAAATTACTAAAAAATTAAAAAATATATATTTTATTTCATACATTAAAAAAAGCTAACAAAATATTTAATTACGAGACTTCTTTAAAATATTAATGAGCTATCAATTCGAATTCCATACAATACTCTTTTGTCCATTTTTAATAGCTCAGAAATATTTTTTAAAAATTTTTTTTAATAAATTTATTTAAATTATACTACAAAAAATATTTTATTCTATGCAAAATAATTTTTAAAAAAATGGCTTAAAAATATTAGGAGTACTATAAAAATTTTTAATGTTCTAATGACTTAGGTAAATACATGTATGTACTCAAATTTTAAATAAAATACTCTAGATAGTCAATAATAATTTAGAAATTAAAAAAAATATTTTATTCCATACAAAATAATTAAAAAATATATTTTATTCTATACAGAATAATTTTAAATAAATGACTTAAAAGATGTTATGAATATTATAAAAGTTTGTAATATTCTAGTGATTTAAGTAAATACACGATAAAAATATTTTTTTTTAATTTCTAAATTATTATTGACTATGTAGAGTATTTCTTTAATGTCCTAAGTCATTAGGACATTACAAATTTTTATAGCACTCCTAACATCTTTTAAGCCATGATTTAAATTATTTTGCATAGAATAAAATATTTTTTTGTGGTATAATTTAAATAAATTTATTAAAAAATATTCATGATGATTTTCTAATAAAATTATTTAAATTATATGGTGAGATATTACATGATTCGAATTACCATGGGGAAGTTCAAATCACTTTTATTCAAATTATATGGTGAGCAATTCGAATTCTATACAATATTCTCTTCTGCCTATTGTTGATAGTTCATGAATATTTTTTAATAAATTTATTTAAAAAGTGGCTTAAAAGATGTTAGGAGTACTATAAAAATTTGTAATGTCCTAATGACGTAGGACATTAAAGAAATACTCTACATAGTTAATAATAATTTAGAAATTAAAGAAAATATATTTTTATCATGTATTTACTTAAATTACTAGAATATTACAAACTTTTATAATACTCATAACATCTTTTAAGCCATTTTTTTGAAATTATTCTGTATAGAATAAAATATATTTTTTAATTGTTTCGTATGGAATAAAATATTTTCTTTAATTTCTAAATTATTATTGACTATCTAGAGTATTTTATTTAAAATTTGAGTACATGCATGTATTTACTTAAGTCATTAGAACATTACAAATTTTTATAGTACTCCTAACATTTTTTAAGCCATTTTTAAAAAATTATTTTGCATAGAATAAAATATTTTTTGTAGTATAATTTAAATAAATTTATTTAAAAAAAATTTAAAAAAATATTCCTGAGCTATTAATGAACAAAAGAGTATTGTATGAAATTCGAATTGATAGCTCATTAATATTTTAAAGAAGATTCGTAATTAAATATTTTGATAGCTTTTTTTTAATGTATGAAATAAAATATATATTTTTTTAATTTTTTAGTAATTTTTTTAATAAATTTTTTTAATAAATTATTAATTTTTTAACAGTATAATTCAAATTATACCATGAATAATTCGAATCAATCCAATTCGAATTACTTGAAAACGCGTGCATGGGTGTAATTCGAATCAGGTTGATTCGAATTAGTATGAGTGTGCAATTGTGTTATATGTAAATGCAGTTCGAACTTACCTGACATATAAACGTGTTTTGGTTGATACATGAATCAGATTTGGCTTTCGCGGATTTGTGTAAATAAATACTCACCTTGGCTTATTTTAGTTTTTTGCCCTATATTATATATAATATTTTAAATAAATTATATTTTTGAAATATTTTAATAAAAAATTATATTATATAATAAAATATTTATTATATTATATAATAAATTTTGAATATAATAATATAATTATTTGTCAATTAATATAAAATAAAATTTTAATTATTTTATATTTTTATGTTACAATTTAAAATTTTGTTTTAATATAATTTTTACTATTATAAAAGTTTTTTGCATAATAAATAATCTTATTAAATAAAGAATACTCATATTTTTGTATTTATATGTTTTTTATTTAATTATTTAAGAATAAAAGATTTTGTTGTCATTTAAAATATTATGTATTAAAGTATTGTCATTTAAAGTATTTATTTAGTATTAGGATATTTTGTATTTATTAGAGTCCATCAATACTCTTCTTTCATATTAGCATTTGATTTTTATTTAATAAAATCTAATGGTCTATATAAGTATGGCATATCCAATAAGCACATAATTATTGTGCTCATTTAGATATACCCACAATGGAAATGGATCATCTCTAGTAAAAAAAAATACTTGAGAGAATAAAGTGTGATCTCTCACCTTTAATTTTATAAGTGGGATCAAAATTAAATAAGAGAGAGAAAACAATGAAGGGTTAGATTCAACACTTCACAGCATCTAGTTTTTTTTCGGAAAAGGATCCACTCCCACCCACAATTCACTATCATACATAAAAATAAACTAGTGTTCTCAATAAATTACAAAGCATACACACATTATATCTTGTATAAAATACAAGATATAATTTTATTGATAAAACACACTTAGTTTATAACTATGCCACTTAAAAGGCAATCACACACTTCTTCCTGCATAGTGATACAGGGAACTTATTCATATCATGCACACCACACCACACTACTCAAACAGAAATAAATATTTGTTGCCATGATGGGATCCACTTATATCCTCTTAATTGCTGCAATTGGTGTCCCATAGAACCTTAAAAATAGAAGTTCATAAAACAATTGTGTTAGATATTGGTTGAAGTTAAAAAAATTATAGGTTGAAAAAAACAAACTCTTCAAAATTTGAGTTGAATGATTGTTACAATGTTACCCAAACTTATTAGAGTAAAACTTTCCTGTAGCAAAAAGAAATATGTAACAGCATCATTTTATTTATTTTCTCAAAATAAAATAAAAAACTTACCAACCATCCTTATTTATTTGTCCATTGCTCCTTGATTAGACTACTAGTTTTGCAAGGCTAACTGGTAAGTGGTAACAAATGCATTGAAAATAAGCTTCCCTTAGCAAGCAACAAATTTCCTGCAAGCATTTATATACAAGAGCTAGTTAACTCAAGTTACATTAACTATACCGTTCTTTAATTTATTAAATTCTCACAAAGGACAAGAATTGGATAATAAAATGAGCAATATCAAAAATTAATATAACCGAATATGGAGGGAGCAAATCAAATGACATTCCAAACAAAAACTTTTTCCATTGTTTTGGTGCATTGCGTAACATGAAAAGTAAAAGATGATGCAAATTTAGCAGATAGAGGAACTAACTTACATGTTAAATTATAATTGTACTAATTAACTCATCAATGCTGCTTAGATCGTTTCTCAAATTGTTGGCTGACTGCAGCATTTACATTATCTATCCAGCAACTCGCTCCATCTATCTTCACCATCTGTAATTTAGGTGCTTCCACATCACCATGTGAGAAAGTTTTCATGATCTTGCATTGACTGATCTCAATGTACAAGTATGCTTGGAATTTCAGAGTTGACTTTCCCGTGAAAAAGCTTCCAAGTTTTGGTGATTCGCTCAGAGACAGCTTCCAGAGTTTTGAGAATGTGAGCTCATGTGGCTCGTCCGCCTCTGCTAATACTACTGTTTTCAATGACTCACATTTGGAAATCTTCATGTACCACAATTTATGCAAGCTTTTGGCAGTTGAGAATGTGAACATGTACTCCAATCTGTTGCATTCAGTAACCTCGACTTCCTTCAGAGATGGAAAATTCAAAGTTGAGTTTCCTTTGTAGAAGCTCTCAAGTTTTGGTAACTGGCTAAAAGACAGATTCTCAAGATCTGAGAATGTGATGAGATCTTCATGTGATTTGTCCACTTCTTGTGTTGCCAATACTAATGTTTCCAATGACTCACATTTGGAAATCTTCATCTCATGCAAACTTTGCAAGCATTTGGCAGTTGAGAATGTGAACAGATACTCCAATCTGTTGCATTCAGTAACCTCGACTTCCTTCAGAGATGGAAAATTCAAAGTTGACTTTCCTTTGTAGAAGCTCTCAAGTTTTGGTATCTGGCTAAGAGACAGTTTCTTAAGCTTTTTGAATATGATGACATCATGATCATCATCATGTGGTTGATAATCCACCATTAAACTTTCCAGTGCTTCACAGTTGGATACTTGCAACTGTTGAAGTTGAACAAGACATTTGGCGGCTGAAGAAGTGAACAAATACTTCAAAGATGCACAACCCTCAACTTTCAGCGATGCGAGATTAGAGGAGGCCACCCAGGTGTGCTGTAACCCAATGGATTCAAGCTTGTGCAGATTCCTCAGTTCCAATGCTCGAACAAGCAGCTGTGAATGAAGTATCTCAGGCATTTTTGAGGGGAATATCTCTTTGAAAGCACTGTCGACCACCACAAGCATCAGAAGATTGGGAAGTGGAACCTTTGGAAAGAAATCAAAGACAGATGCGGCATCTGAGTCATGAATATCATTAAAGCCTTGCAATGTCAGATATTTTATGTTTTGGAGGTCCAAATGAAGTAGTCCTTTCTCAAGCATCATCACACCTTCCTTGTCTATTGACAGCCCCTCTAAGTGAGGGGTAACAACCTGCTCCATTGGATTCAAACTTAATAAGAAGGACAACACACGATCATCATCACATGACAACATAATTTACCTTCATTAATGTAACAATGCAATTTTTAAATTTAATAACAATGCATATATATAGCTATCTTAGATGTGCTTCATTCATGTAACAATGGTCATATTTTCTAAAGGTGGCAAGCTTCTCACATTAGATACTGCATGCATTAGGTTCGTTATGAATGTACAAGAATTCCATTATCTAAAGTGTTTGAATTGATACACTATAGCTATATGAAGAAATAAAATATGAATGAGCTGCTTATTATGATAAATAAAGTGAAGGCTCCTCAAAAATGCATATTTTATGGAGAAATAAGTATACCATATATAAAATTAACAAGACTAAAAAGTTATGAATACTTTTAAGACAAGAGCTTTCATACCTTTGGAGCGGAATCTGCGAATTTTTTTATCAGGTTACAATGAGAAACATCAAATTCTATTAACTCGGGCAAATTTGAAATTTGCATTCCAACATAAATGCATGTAAGATTTGGTAAATTATGCAGAGTCAATAATGTTAGCTTAGGGAACACAATAAGCTCCTTATTTGTAGTTTTTTCATTGTCTATTTCATCTTTTGTAACAATTTCAACCAATTCCTCGCAGTTTCTCACATCTAACTTTTTTATGTTAGACATGGCCACTGATGCTGGGAACAAGCTTGTGAGGCATTTACATCCATTCACAACCACTTCTTCCAGACATAGAAAGCTGAGACTACTTCCTTTAGGATCCTTGTTCCAAATATGGCTTAGAGTTGGTAGATGCTCCAAAGTCAATTTCTTCAAAGGAATATCAGTAATCATGTTTGTATCCTCTTCATTTGTTGGTGCATCTTTCACATCAAATATAGTCTTCAAGGAACCACATTTTCCAACCACCAACTCTTTTAATTTATGAAGGGAAGGTAGCAAATGCGATAGTAGTAATGGACACTCGAAATTTGGCAAATTCCACAGCTTCAGACAAGATAGCGTGGAGAAGATGCTAACCTGTTTCACTTTTAACCTTTGTATGTTACCCTTGTCAACTGATTCTGGACACACCGATTTTATGTTTGCACATTCATCAACAATAACCTCCTCCAGTTTGGGAAGACTGAGCTTTCCTTCAGAATCCTTGTTCCAAATATGCCTCAGATTTGGAAGTTTCTCCAAAGTCAATTTCTTCAAAGGAATAACAATATTTGTTGGTGTATCTTTGACTTCAAATATGGCCTCAGCAGAATTGCATCCCCGCACCACCAACTCTTGTAATCGACGGAGGAAAGGAAGTAAATGAGAAGGTAGTATTGCGGTTGTAAAGAATTCATCACACCCTTTCACCATCAAACTTTCCAAATTGAAACCAGAGGAGAAGGCCTCAGCTGGGATATGTACTTTATCAAGCCATAAATCTTTTAGCTCTGGGTGATAGCCAAGATCAAGACTTCTCTGAATTTTGTTATGTCGGGAAAATAGATATAATAAAAAAGATTAATTAGAACTTTAAACATTTCAAATTTTCTATCAGAAATAACAGTAATGGTAAATATAATTAATTACAAAAAAATAACAGATATATTCTGAGTTTTTTAATTGGAAAGACGACTAATCATCTTATCAAATTTAATGGACAAAATTATTTATATGCATTCCACATTGATTTATTGTCAAAATTATTTTAATTAATTATATCTCTTTTGGCGTGACCATAAAACAATACTAACAAAAAAATAATATATTTCCCATTTTCATTTCATTTCTAAGATTTATATCAATATATATTAAAAGGATATATGATCAATTTCTTAACTGGTGAATTTTGTACTAAGATCTTAGCATGTTTAACGTAATTTTGGAGACATTTATAGCCACTTATATTAATTTATATTATAAAAAAGCAGTACGGAAAACACACACATACATATTATATATATATATATATATATATATATATATATATATATATATATATATATATATAGTTGTGATAGCATAAATCAAATGCATTGTTAAAAGCATATAAAAGTTTATCTTCGTCGATTTTAAAAAAATTATACTCGATGCATCCTTTTTATATATTACTCTAAATAAATGCATTTATTGATTAATAAAAATACAACTGATGATAATTTAATGGCGTTTAGAAAAGTGAGAGTGATATCATGAAAAAAGTTTTAAAGTGGTGAAAAAAAAAGAAATAAATAGATTATAAACAGATACGTCATATATTTATTTTAATATACTTGTTCAAAAAATAAAAAACATATATTAGCCTAGAAAGTTAAAAGTAAGAGATATTATGGAACAAAAATTTTAATAAAAATAATTATCTAAATAAAAAAACATAAAAATGAATATAATTTAATAATGCTTAAAATAATAGGTAAATAAAAATACTTTTAAATAATTGAACATACTTAAATAATAATTATTTAGTTAACTCAATTAAATTTTTATGATATATCTTTTTATTTCTTATTTCTTATTTTTATTTTTATCTCATTTTCTAACTAAAATTTTTATTAAATTAAAACATTTTTCTATTAATATAAATCCAAATTGAAAATTTGTTAAAGGTATTTTCATCATACATCACCTCTTGCACTTCTTTATGTTTGGCTTTTCATATTGTATTATTATCTAAAAATAATTATAGTATTTTAGTTGCATTATTCTATTTCTTTAATTTGGTATCCAACACCCCAAATTAAAAGTATTTATAATTTTTTTAGTTGAATATATGAGATATGCTACCAAAAAATATTGTACATTAACATAATATAGAAGAGTGATGTTAACTTGCTTTGTTAAACTTTTTAAAAAGCCACAGTATTTTATTTTGTATTTGGTAAATCAAAATGATTATATATTTATACTTTTAATTTTAAAAAATTGGAGACATTTTTTGAAGTGTTTTTTAAAATTAATTTGTATTTATTAAAATTATAATTTTATATTAATAAATATTTATATTTATTCTTGATTAAATTATTGATACCAAATTTTATTTACAATCAAAATTCTCTTTATTTTTATATATATTATGATCATTTTAAATTTTAAAAATTATTTTATTAAATATAATAATTATTATTTGTATTATTAAAAGTTATTTTTAATTTAGTTTACCAAATATATATGTTATAATTTTTACAAATATATCTTTCAAAAGTTAATTTGGTAAAATTATTTGTGAAAAGTAAAAGACTTTGTTGATGTTGTTGTTATTATTAATTAGAGAATGACAAGTGATTATTGACAATAAACAACACATAATGTTTTTCAATGTAATACACACTTAAAAATTTAGTTATTATCGACGAATTCTAATGAACTCCAAAAAAAAAAAAAAAAGAATGCAATATTTTTTGAATTGTAAATCCTAAATTTTGAATTTTAAATTCAAAATTTTAAATTTAAACTATTAATGTAAATAATAATAAATAAAACACTAAAATTTATTTAGTTAAAAGAGAATATAATACTTTTACTTGAGTGTTTAAGAATGAGCCTTATTATTTGTTAAAAAAGAGTATCTTGTTACTAAAATTCTGATTAATCTATTTTACGGTTTCTCTTATTTCTCTATTTAATTTCTTTTTTTTTTCATACTATCCCTCAATATTGAAATTACTGCAAAATAAAACTATTCATCAATTAGTTAAAAATAATCAAGTATTTAACTTTCTACAGAAAATATTTCAAACTCGCACATAATAAAATTTTTTATACTTGAATTACACGTATAATACGTGGTTAATATCATGTATATACTAATCTCCTTACGAGATACCTATATACAAATTAAACATTTATATGCTTGTATTAATAGTTTTGTCAAAAAAAAAAATTTCTTTTCTAGAATTTATATCAATATAAACTGTATAAAAATAGGTGGTTCATTTTTTAGTTGGATATATCTTGTACCGTTCTTGTCAGTATGTCATATTTAATACATATTTTAAAGGCATTTATAATATAAAAAATAGTACAAAACTAAAAATAAATAGTTGTAATAACATGAATATACTTTTAAGATTGAACATATAAAAATTTATCAAAACACCGTCATACATATAGCCTTACATATAGCCTTAGAGAGTTAGAGTAAATATCATTTTGATATTTGCATTTTGTTAACAATTAATATATGTTTTCTTTTTATTTTGTTTTGATGTTTTGTTTTCTTATGTATTAATAGTATTTTTGTTTTCAAAAATACGCTTCACTTATTCTTTTTTATCTCTTACTTTGGCTAGATGTCAGGTTATTAGGAAACTTAAAATCAATCTAAAAAAATTACTAAATAACATTTAATTAGTAAAAAAAGAAAGATAGTAGTTGAATAATTCTGAATGAAATTATTAATGAAGAATTTAGTTATATATTAGGATAGAAAAATGAGAATGAAAAATAGTATGAAACAAAATAAAAGAAAGAAAAAGTTAAAGTAATTAACAATAAAGTAACAATATAATGGAGTATGTATATACACTTATATACTATAATGTAATCTCTTTGTTTTACGATAATTTCAAAACAAAAAGAATGTATATTAATATAAAAATAAATCTTATTAACGTTTAAATTTAAATTATTAAATAAAAGTACTCTTAAATAACTGAATATACAAAATATTATATATTATTGTTTATTTCTAAATCTTTCTCAGAATATATTTTTATAAATATTAAATTTTATTGGAAAATTTTATTTAATGGCATATCAGAAAAATATCAAATATTTTTTATTTTTATATAAATTCATCTTATTATTTCTATTTCATTCGCCAAACAAAAAATTTTAGTAAATCTTAAATTTGGTTGAAAAGTTTCTTTTTATGCCACTTACCACCTTTTTTTATTTTGGTAATTTCACACCTCAACCTTTCCCTTACTATCTTCATATCCTCATGTTTGTCTTTTTATTTATATTTAAAATTTTTATTTTATTAATAAATTTCTTTTGACGTCACCTACCTCACCCATTTCACTACTCTTGTATATGCCTTTTTTATATTTTACATTAGATAAATTTATAATAAGTAATAGATATATAATAGATTAACTAGGATTAAGTTAAATTAGTTGAGCGTGATAAATAATAATGACCAAATTTATATTGTATATAACCAAAGTGACTTTTATTAAGACAAATATTAAAATTAGTTTGAAAGTCATTATTCAAAGAAAACATATTTTAATTTTAACCTATCATTAATTTATATGTGCTATAATTTTTTAATTAATTTACATTTAACATACATTGAGAAATAGGAATAGCCATAGGTACTTATACATACTTATATGTATACAAAACATTTAGCTAGGAAAGATAACATCATGAAAAGTAATAATTTTCTACATAATATGGTACGGTTATCTTATATACAAAATGAAAATGGAAAATTAGCGCCATATATAAATTGTTTAACATCGCTATATAGTATAAGATCGTCTTACAGATTAAAAAAGAAAACCATATGCATAAGGTTTTTTAAAAAGTTATATATCTTTGTCCTATATGTTAAATACGTCATGAACTCAAGAATCTAGCTAGTCTTTTTGACCATGTAAGAAACATAAAATGTTTTGAGTTGTAGACTTGTAGTAGTATTCAAAGTTAAAGTCAAACAATTATTATTATTATTATTATTATTATTGTTATTATTATTATTATTATTATCGAAGCCATGGTTATTGGCTAGACTTGGAAAGAAAACAAAACTTGAATATTAAAAAAAAAAAAAAAGAAACTTTGATGGAAATAAATTCAGAAGTTTTTACCTGTTGTAGAAACTGGCATGCAACAGCTACGTTTAGATCAGGGAGGAACAATCTTTCAGCTTCATAAGAGGAGTAAAATACTTGAAACAATGGTAGTTTCACATGTGTTTCTGTTTGAGAAAAAAATTTCATCTTGGGGCACCCTACTATGTCCACTCGAATTAAAGAGGGCAAATTCAGTGTGGCATTCCCTGAATAAAAGCATTCCAAGCTATTCATAGATACAAGAGTTATCCTGTGTAGGCGCTTAAATTCAATAATGTCTTCCCTCCCACTTTCTTCTTCTTTTCCCACTATTTCTTTCAATGACTCACACCTCTTAACTTTCAACTCCTCAAGGTGTATTAGCATTTTTGCTGCTGAGGATGCCAATAAACACTCCAATCCACCACAATCAATTATATGCAATTCTTTCAGATTGGAGTATGAATGTAGTACTAATACTGTTGTCAATTTTGGACAAGAAGAAACCTCCAATAGCCGCAGCTTTAACAAGTACTCTAGCCCACTAATGGAGTTCAGCTCATGTAGTGACGACAACTTCAATTCTTTCAAGTGAAGAATCCTCTCACCCGCTTCTTTGGGAATATTGATGGTTTTGCAATTGTTACTTGCTATTTCAATAATCTCTAATTTGGGAAGCATCTTGTCAGCAAGTATCTCAAATGGTGAAGTAGAGTTCTCTCCATCATCATTGTAATCAGGGAAATACGCAAGGTGAAGTTCATTTAAAGAGTGATGAAAGCCGCCTTGATTCAGAAACTGCTTCGCCAAAGTGTGACTTGGACCGAGCCACAACTTCTCCACCTTGGAAATACCGCCCTAATAATTAATTAAGGCAAAGCAAATGATAAGAAACAAAATATATAAGAGACGAAAAAATGTATATAGACCCCATGCACTTGCTTATTACCTCCGGATATTTTTGTTGTTGCTTCGGATACAGGTGCAGCTGCTTTAACTCGGGGCACTCTAGACTCAATCTTCCAGAGTTTAAGTCATTTAGTTGTGGCAACTTTGATAGTCTCAGTGTGGTTAAACGAGGAAACTTAAACGTTTCTGATCCTTCCACGTCTTCAACAAGTTCTTGCAACTCAGAGCAATCTCTTACATCGAGTTCCTCGAGCTTTTTAAGATCTCTGGCCAAGACAGTAGGAAACACACTTGTCAGTTTACTACAACCATTGATAGTGACCTGCTGCAGATTTTGAAAGCCTAGAAGGATTTCTCCTTTGTCATGTTGCCACACACTCTTCAGACTTGGTAGATGCTTTAAACTTAGCTTCTTCAGTTTGAATGATGATTCCCAGCTCTTAGTGTCATCCATCTCAAAAATGCTTTCTATGCTCTCGCATCTCCACACTTCAAGTTCTTGTAAGCTCTTCAAACAACAGAGGACATTTGATGGAATTGCATGCGCATTAGATGCATCCCAGTAAAATAGCGTCAGAGTTTTTAAACCAGAAAACCAATCTTTTCGGGGACCTTCTTTATTTCGCCAGATTGGTTTAAGATCTTTATCATATTCGGAAACCCATAGCTCATTCATGCCTTCAAAAAATTTCTGTGAATAATGCAAAATTAGTTATCACAATTATAATTTATTTCATGCAAACCAAATGCATGACTATTATCAAAATGTTTTTCCTATTAGCTCTAAGTCAAATAGCTAGAGATATAAGTGCAACCAACCACTAACAAAAAATGCAACTCGAAAATTTACTAGAACAAAAAAAAATAAATTGAAGTATACTTGTTACATTATTCGAATATTTTATTTAATAATGAACCGTGTAAATAAAAATGTTAATTATAAAGGTGTTGTCCAAATAATTCAAACAAAATCATGTTCGAATAAAATAAAATAAGTTACAGAATAAAATAAAATGAAATGATGTTTATGTCTTAATTATTAATTAAATGAGGAAATGAAAAAGGAATCGCTAATTAAAAGGAAAATGAAATTTCATAAAAGACTTACCTTATTATCAAATATGTATTTTATTGTAGATCCTATATTGTCTTCGTGCCAACACCATCTCTTTTTCTCTTTGTCATGCACATAATATATCTTTTGCAAATTTGGCCCACAGTCCACTTCTTTTGCAGAGAAAACTTTCATTTTGGGGCATGCACTCACAATAAAATTCTCCAGCGATGGGAATATAAAGGCATAATTTTTGGAGCTGCAGAAACTATTAAGGCTCACCAATGACACAAGCTCAAGAGTTGTCAATTGTTTGAAAATGATGGGAACCTTCGTGCCTACATTTTCTTTTTCTTCCTGTCCTTCTTGTGTTTTCTCTGAAACAATTTCCTCTAGATATTCACAATTGATTACCTTCATGGTTTTGAGTTGATTCAAGCTTTTGGCAGTTGATGGTGACATCACATATTTTAATTCGTCACATTCAACCACTTCTAGAATTGTCAAGTGAGCAAGAGACACAGACGAAGGTGCTATGGTGTGCAAACTTGAACATTTGTTTATAACCAATGACTCTATCTTTTGAAGAACTGCATCTTGTTCAAAGCAAATCTTCTTAAGATAAGACATGTTTGTTAAATTCAAGCTTTTCAACTTTGGCACAACCCCAATAGCGGGCCTTCTTGTTCCACCAGGCTTCAATTCTTCAAAGTCACAATCATCCAAGTGTAAGCTCTTGAGGTTAGGATTGCAATGAAGGAAACAATATATAATATCAGTATTCTCCAATCTAGACAACTGAAGCTCTTCTAAGCTATCCCTTGATGACCCGACTAGATGTCGTGATTCAATGTGCATGGACTTTAACTTGTTATGGATTACCTATATGAAATAAATAATTAAAATCAATAAATTATATATTGTAGAATCTAGATATGTTAAAATATGTTTATATACAACATTGCTATTGACTGTTCTATTCTATTTTAATTAATTTGTCTAATTTTTCTTATGCCATAAACTTTATTCCATTTTACTACTAGCAAGCTAGAATTTATGCAGAGTTAAAAGACTTGCTAGTATTACCTCCTTTACTTTTCCTTCTCCTTCTCTTTCACCAGTTTTAGAATTTTCTGGAAAAAGAACATTCTTTAATTCTGCATGTGATGAGGTTTCTTCAAATAGTTCCAACAAGTCACAACTTTTAATAGATAGGTCTTTTAATGTTGGACAACTTAATTCATAAGATCCTGATGAATAGAAGCTCTTGAATTTTGATAATCCAAAAAACTTCACAGTAGTCAATTTAGGAAACTCAAATTGAATAGAACTATTTGTGTTGATGGCAGCATCTTCTCCCTTGCACAGTATTTTTCTCAATTTAGACAAGTTGAATTTAACAGCACAACTTTTGTTGATGACAGCATCGTCTTCTCTCTTGTTGCCCACTATTTCTCTGAGTTGAGAGCAATCTGATACCACAAGGCTTTCAAGGCTTTCAAGGCTTATTTTAACATTCTTGACTACAGAAACTGAAAATATGTTTTCCAATCTTTCACAATCATGCACAGATATCTTTTGCAATTTGAGATCACTCCATTTTACTTCTTTCTTCCATTTGAATACATGCTCCAGTTTCGGGAGTGCTTCTAAATGAATATCTTGCAACTTGATATTATGCATAGCATCTTGTCTTTTATCATCATCATCAGCTTCTTCAAATATAACTTTGATTGATGCGCAGTTCGTAACCCTCAAGCAACTTAAACTAGACAATCTTCGAGCCATATTACGAGGAATTACATTGACCAGTTCATCACAATTATCAATGATCAGAGTGTTCAGCTTGCCAAAGGAATTTTCAAGAGCTTCATCAGAATTCCATATCTTACACAATCTCTTCATGCTACTCAGCTTGACGGTCTTCAGGTTTGGAAAAATGGCATCCTGCTTTTGGTTTACATACAAAAGCAAGCTAATCAAAATTAGCAACTATACTAAATACTTGTATTGCATTCAAAATGGGTGATTGAATGAAGCGGTATAGAAATTCATGTGATGGTGCATGGGTGTATATAGAAAGGTAAATAAGGAATATGAATGTGATTCAAAGGAAGGAGAACTAAAAGCCCTGTTCATTCTTTTACAGTTTTACTCCAAGACAGTGTAACAAAGGAAGCACGAGATTCAGAGCGGCTTATGAGCAATAGCATTAGGCTTCAGGATCTTCTAAAACATGACATTATTTTTTTTGAATGTCAAATGTTCACCAACTTTTGAAAATGAGATCACTTATTCTATATTTTTTAATGTTTAAGAGTCTAACAGAATTTTTGTTATAGCTAAATAATAAAAAGCCACTAAAGTTGAATTTGTTATGAAATATTTAAATGTTAATTTTACTAAAAGAATGTTAAAGAATAGACAAAATTTATATTTTTGGTCAATAATTAATAAGCAATATTTAAAAGTATGGATTAAAGATATAATTAAATTATTATTATTAAACTAAAAAATTAGATTAATAATTAAAAATATTGATAAAAATAATAAATTTTGCTAATTCTTATATTTTTTAATTTTATTATTAGTTAGAATTTGATTAAATTAGATAGAATTAACTATAAATCAATTTTAAATTTATTTGATTTTCTTCATATTTGACTATAAAGAACTCTTTGGTATTCTTTATTATTATTAGTGTTATTATATTCTACAGTAACAATGTTATATATTTTAGGAGTGTCATCGTCAATCATTTACCGACAATATATATGAGAATGAATATTATTTCTCTGTATATATAAAAAAAAAGTGTTGTAGGTTCTCAAACTAAAATCTATCTATTTATAATATATAAAAGTTTATATCAATTTTTTTTATAATAAATTTAAATCATTTTTATCTTGTTAATTATATTACATCAGAAATTTAATAACTTAGCAAAAGATAAAATTAGCCAATTATTTTTTAATAATTTTTTAAATTAAAAAAAAATTTATTTATTATTATTTAATTAAAACATAAAATATTAATTAAATATAATAAAATATCATAATAATAATTATAAAGACTTTCAGTTATAAATATTAAAATTCTATAATTTATACATGTTAAAAATTTTACAATTTTACTATTATACTATTTGGGTCTATTTATATATACTATATAAGATTTATATTATCTTTTATTTTTTAATCTCTCATTCCAATTGATAAAAATTTCTTTAAGTAAGTTTAAATTTGGCACATCTCTTTTATTAGATGCATTCAAATATATCATAATTATAAAATTAATTCATAATTTTTTTATTATATTTTTTGTATTTTTCATTCTCATTCATTTTTTTCTAACCCAAGTAAATTTAAATTTAGTACATCTTTTTACTAGTTATTAAATATATTCAAATATATCATGATTATAAAATTAATTTATAATTTTATATTATATATTTTTTTAACTTTTTTATAAAAAGCCTATGTTTAAATAGAAAAAATAAATAAAGATGTAACTTTGTTTAACTCTAATATAAAAGGTCTATGTTTTTTTTAGAATAATAGAATTCAAATTTTTAAAATAATAAACTATATAATTTATATTACATTTTAGTTAAATAATTATATAAAATTATATACATATTATCAAATAAATATTCTGCAAAATATTTTTAATATAAAATAGTTCAAAAAAGTTATATGAAATTATATACAAATTTAACATTAGTTTAATATTATTTAATTAATTTTTAAATAATATAACACTTATAAAAAACATATATAGTATAATTAATTTACCTTTCTGCATATTATATGAATTTTACTTTGATTATTTTATGTGTGTATCTATAATTTAATCCCTAAACATTTCTTATTATTAAGTAAGGTTTATTGTACTTCTTGCCAATTAAATAAATTTTAACTCTTTATTTATGATATTTTACATCAATGACTCAAATTTTGAATTTAGAAATTAAGTTTAGAATTTAAAATTTAGGGTTAGGTTCAGCGTTTACGATTTAAAATTTAAGATTTATAATTTAAAATTTAATATTAAAAATTTAGAATTTAAAATTTAAAGAGTATTAATCCTAACTTTCTGGCAGCGCATTAACACTTGTATTTAACACTTGTCGTAGATATATGGAATTAGAATAAAATAATGATTGGTGAAAATTTAAACAATTGTTATATAATTGGATAACTCTTCAATAAGGTAGGTGTTTTTTTTTTTTTAATAAAAATCTAAGTATTGAACATAAATTTATATATCCTATAATTTATGTCTACAAAATTGTAAGTGGGTTGAAAACTACTTGATAACGTGTATATTTAAAAATTAATGTAATATATGTTCAAAATGCATATAAATCAAAATTGGTTGCACATTGATCGCATGTTTATTAATCTCCAATTTTAGTAAAATTTAGTATAGTTAATCTTTATTTTATATATATATATATATATATATATATATATATATATATATATATATATATATATGAAACTGCTGTACTTGACTTTGAAAGCTCCTAAATTAGATATATATAAGTGATGGTGCAAATGGAAAACTTATGGCAAACTCTTAGGTTCTTTCAAAGTCAATTACAATTTCATTCATATTTGGTTTTTTTACGAGAAATATGCCATTATATATTATTTTGAGACAAGAGGCTTAAATTTTGGAGAAATAGTTTGATTTATGGCAAATAGATTTATTACAGAAGTTTTATAAATACTAAGGAGAATGTTGGAAATGTATTAGAGTACTAAAAAAGATTTATATATGATATTTATTGACTTAAAAAATGTATATAACAGTACAGGATACTAAAACGATTTACATGTAAAGTTTTGGATAAAAAGAGAGTAAATATCATATATATTTTTGCAATTAAGGGCATTAGAATGAGTTACATCTAGTTTAAAAATTTAATTGATGTAAAGTTACAAAAAGGTTCTGTTAGGAAATTATTTTGATTTCCTAACTTATTTGTAGGCAATATATATATTAATTATAATCACAAATTATGCTATTTCAAATTAAATGACTTATATAATGGTGATCTTATTTATTGTTATAAATGCTAAATTGAATAAGTCATTATTACTTTTGATTTGGAATTAAATGAGAATAAAACCAGATATTATCTTTTGTTCCTTAGATAATTATCCTTTTGGATTTTAGATATATTATCTTTTGGGCTTTAGATACTATTTTATTTGGGCTTAAGGGTTTAATGGGTGTCATGCTCAAATATAAATAGACCTCCAGGGTTTGTTGCTCTTTCCCCATCAAAAGAGTTGCAGTTCAGCCTCCTAGAAATACAGAAGGCTTTGGTTGAGGAAGATCGAAAGAACTACAAGATCCAAACTCTTCCGATCGTATGATTCATGTTCATGAATCCAGGTACGCTTCCGCATTATGTTATGTTATATTTTTGATGATTCGATATGGATGATCTGGGTTAATAAAATTAATTTATTCCAATAAGTGGTATCAGAGCCATCCATAATTTAATCATAAAAAATATTCGATTTTATTTTATTAGATCAATATATATATATGCGTTGTTTACGTTGCATCCGAAATTGTTGCACGAAATTGTTCCCCTTATGTATGTGCTCAATATACGTATAAATATTTATAAAGGGGCAACGCAAACGGCACTGTATACATATATAACCTTTCGTATAGGATATATAATCACTTTAAAGGTTAACATTTTTTTTTTATGCTAATGTTGTGATTGTAATTTTCTATATATGTACGTGTATTATCATTATGAATATTTATATATATTATTCGGATAATACATTAAGGTATATATATATATATATATATATGAGATCGATTTGGCATTTAATTACGTAATAAACAAATGTTTTATTTTAAAAAATATATAGAACATTATTAAATTATAATTATCTCATATTTAATTGGGTGTACTATTAATTTGGTATAAAGTTAATTGATTATCCTTTTAGGATATAAGGATTAATATGTATATGTCACTTATATGAATATTAATCCATCTAAAAAGAGATTTATATTTGGCCAAGTTATGTATACATATTAATAATATTTGAATAATAAAAAATATTATTTAATTGTTACATAAAGAAACTAGTAACAATTTGGATTAGTATACCCATTCATTTTATAAAGATTTGGTTTTAAAATAAATTGATTGAACATTATGCTGTCAAAGTAGCCTCTTTTGTGAAAATTAATTTATTTTAAAACATTAGGAATATGGTGTTATGTAATTCATGCGAATATTGGTCGGCCTAAAGGAAGGTCTATATTTAGCCGAATTACATACACATATTGAAAATAAATACATGTTTGGATAACAAATTAAAAATAAAGTAATGCTTATTATTTATGCGAACAATAATCGGCCCAAAGGAAGTTTATTGTTTGGCCAAATAATAAGCATTGCACACTTTTGTTTATTTTCTATTAATTATGCGGTCAATAATCGGCCCATAGGAAGGTTATTGTTTGGCCAATTAATAGAAAATATATGCGGTAATAAATAGGTTGCGAAGTTTAAGTTTCCATGTGCGCATTAAGTCGGTCCAAAGAAAGGCTTAATGTGTGACAAGAATTTTGACAATATTTGATTACTGCAATGAGAGTATCACTTACAGTTAATTTTTCTATCCAAAGATTGAAAATTAATGTTGTGCTGGATATCTCAATATGGATTTTTACCCATTAATTAACTAATATTTACTGCATGTTCTTTTGTTCTAATACAGAAACTATGGCTTTAGCTACCAATGTTTCTGCGCAAATTAGCAGTATTCCTATGTTGAATGGTTCAAACTTTAAAGTTTGGAAAGATACCGTGGAGATTGTCCTCGGTTGTATGGATCTAGATATAGCTCTTCGAGAGGAGAAACTCACTTCCACTCCGGAAAACCTCAATGAGGTTAAAATAGAGAAGTGGGAGAGATCCAATCGAATGAGCATTATGATCATGAAACGCTCAATTCCTGAGGCGTTTCGGGGCTCAATTACTGAGGATAAAGATGCCAAACAGTTCCTGAAAGATGTTGAAAAATTCTTTACTAAGAATGAAAAGGCAGAGGCAAGTAGCCTTTTGAGCAAACTTGTCTCCATGAGGTATAAAGGTAAAGGAAATATAAGGGAGTACATTATGGAAATGTCTCATCTTGCTTCAAAATTGAAAGCACTAAAGTTAGAGTTGTCTGAAGACTTCTCGTGCATTTCATTTTGATTTCCCTTCCTGCACACTTTGGGCAATTCAAAGTGAGTTATAACACTCTGAAGGACACTTAGTCCTTAAATGAGCTTATATCTCACTGTGTGCAAGAAGAAGAGAGGCTGCAGCAAGATAAGACTGAAAGTGCTCACATGACTTCATCTTCTCAGTATAAAAGAAAGCGTGATACTACTGCGGATGTGCCTTCTCAGCAGAAAAAGGCTAAGAAACAAGATCAAGTTTCAACTTGTTTCTTCTGTAAGAAGGTGGGACACATGAAGAAGGATTGTACCAAATATGCCACCTGGCGTGTAAAGAAGGGTATAATTCTTACTTTCGTTTGTTCTGAGGCTAGTTTAAGTTATGCACCTGTTGATACTTGGTGGGTAGATTCTGTTACTTCTACTCATGTAAGTGTTATTATGCAGGGTTGCCTGTGGAGCCGACCGCCAAGTGATGCTGAAAGATACATCTATGTGGCAAACGGCAATATAGTTGCAGTTGAAGCTATAGGAACCTTTAGATTATGTTCCACGAGTGGATTTTACTTGGATTTATTAGAGACATTTTATGTACCGTCATTTAGACGAAATTTGGTTTCTGTTTCTCGTTTGGACAAATCAGGTTATTTTTGTTCGTTCGGAGACAATAAAGTCAGTCTCTTCTATAATTCGAATAATATTTGCTCTGGTCATTTGGTGGATAATCTATATAGGCTTGACTTTAATTCCTATAATAATGAAATACTGCAAACGAGTACAAAACGAAAACTAAATGAGAATTCGGCATCATTATGGCACAAATGCCTAGGTCACATATCTAAACAGAGAATTCAAAGGCTCATGTCGGATGGAATTCTTGGACCCCTAAATTTGGCGGACTTTGAAGTCTGCATTGAGTGCATAAAGGGAAAAAGGACAAACGAAAGGAAATTAGGTGCCGAGAGAACTAAAGATGTCTTAAAACTGATACATACCGATATATGTGGCCCATTCCCTACTGTCTCTTGGAATGGACAATGGTACTATATTACGTTCATAGATGATTACTCTCGTTACAGGTATCCATATTTAATTCACGAAAAGTCCCAAGCCTTGGATGTTTTCAAGTCTTTCAAAGCTGAAGTTGAACTTCAACTTGGAAAGAAAATTAAAGCTGTCAAATCTTATCGTGGTGGTGAATACTACGGAAGATATGATGGTACAGGTGAGCAACGTCCCGGGCCTTTTGCTTTTTTCCTAGAGGAGTGTGGTATTGTTCCGCAATACACCATGCCAGGCAAACCTAGCATGAATGGTGTTGCAGAGCGAAGGAACCGAACTCTTAAAGACATGGTGAGAAGTATGATTAGTCATTCTTCTTTGCCTGAATCACTCTGGGGAGAAGCCTTAAAGACCGCAGTGTACATCCTTAATAGGGTGCCAAGCAAAGCAGTTAACAAAACCCCATATGAAATTTGGACTGGGAAAAGGCCCAGTATAAAGCATTTGCATATTTGGGGATGTCCAGTTGAGGCGCGACCTTATAGGCCGCATGAAAGAAAATTGGACTCAAGGACAATCAGTTGCTACTTTGTTGGTTACGCTGAGCGTTCACGGGGGTACAAGTTTTACAAACCTGCATCAAGGTCTATTTTTGAGACGGGAAATGCGAGATTTCTTGAGGATGTTGAGTTTGGGGGGAAGGAAATATTAGGAATGTTGCTTTTGATGAGGATTCTGTAGCTGACAATGATCAGGTTTTTGTGCCTATTGTTGTTCAAGATATAGTTATAGTACAAGAGCAAAATGAGAATTCTACTGTAGATCCAGTTACAGTACAAGAGAACAATGAGAATATTGTTGTTGCTCGAGATACTGCTACAGTACAAGAAAATGATGAGAATCCTCATCAACCCCAACCCATACAGCAAGCTCAACAACCTCAAGAAGTGTCATTAAGGAGATCCAATAGAAAAAGGAGAAAATCCATCTATGGTCTCAAACAAGCTTCCCGTTAATGGTATCACAAGTTTAATTAACTCATTACCTCATGGTTTTGAGGTAAATATTATAGATGAATATGTATACCGCAAGTTCAGTGGGAGTAAATACATCCTTTTGGTCTTACATGTTGATGACATTCTACTTGCCAGTAGCGATATAGGCTTGTTGCATGAAACTAAGAAATTTCTATCGAACAAATTTGAAATGAAAGATCTTGGTGATGCCTCTTTTGTATTAGGAATCGAGATACTAAGAGATCGCTCTCAAGGTATTCTTGGATTATCACAAAAGAACAATATCGAAAAGATTTTTTAAGTAGATATGGCATAGAAAGTTGTAGACCAATGGACACACCCGTAACTAAAGGAGACAAGTTCAGTCTCAAGTAATGCCCCAAAATGATCTTAAGAAGACAACAATGCATGATAAACCTTATGCATCAGCACTAGGGAATTTAATGTATGCTCAAGTCTACATACATCCCGATATATCATTTATAGTGGGAGTGTTGGGTAGATACTTGAGCAATCCGGACACGGATCATTGGATAGCTGTTAAACGCGTAATGCGTTGTTTAAAGAGAACAAAGGATTACATGCTTATTTATCGGAGATCAGAAAATTTGGAGATCATTAGGTACTCTGATTCCGATTTCATGGCATATGGTTGTGAAACTTTGTCACTAAGCTTCATATAGTAGATGACATTAAAAGGCCATTAAAGATATTTTGTGACAATAAGTCAGCAGTACTATACTCCAATAACAATAAGAGCTTGACAAAATCGAAGCATACAGACATTAAGTTCTTAGTTGTTAAGGAGAAAGTTTAAGAAAAACCAGATTTCCATAGGACATATAGGAACAGAGTATATGCTAGCAGACCCATTACCAAGGGATTGACCCCTAAAGTTTTTTTATGAGCACACTGCTTGGATGGGTGTCAATAGTTGTGATGTCTTGGTTTAGTGGAGTTTATGCTGTATGTCCTATGACAGATATTGAGTTATTTTTCTGCAGAATTAAGTTGATGGTTTATTTCATGTTATGTGAAATATTCATTTTGCAATATTTGTATTGTGTTTGATCTCAATAAAGTTGGACCAGCTGGAAATAGACATGCATGAGATCACTTGGCATGTAATTTCCATATTACTCATCCAAATTTGATCTATGTCGTTAAGTATATTAGGATGGTGATTGGCGTGGTTTAGTCACGGTATTTAATGTGATAAAAGCTGCGGTAGTTCCATATCTAATGTATGAGACGGACCAGATTGTTAAAGTAATGAGAGAAATAGCATTCAGATGCGCGCATAAAATTTATAAGATGTGATTATGTCAAGAAAGAATATATGTATAGCCCAAGTGGGAGATTGTTAGGAAATTATTTTGATTTCCTAACTTATTTGTAGGCAATATATATATTAATTATAATCACAAATTATGCTATTTCAAATTAAATGACTTATATAATGGTGATCTTATTTATTGTTATAAATGCTAAATTGAATAAGTCATTATTACTTTTGATTTGGAATTAAATGAGAATAAAACCAGATATTATCTTTTGTTCCTTAGATAATTATCCTTTTGGATTTTAGATATATTATCTTTTGGGCTTTAGATACTATTTTATTTGGGCTTAAGGGTTTAATGGGTGTCATGCTCAAATATAAATAGACCTTCAGGGTTTCGGTCCCCAATATACCAAAGCCGCCTTTGTTGCTCTTTCCCCATCAAAAGAGTTGCAGTTCAGCCTCCTAGAAATACAGAAGGCTTTGGTTGAGGAAGATCGAAAGAACTACAAGATCCAAACTCTTCCGATCGTATGATTCATGTTCATGAATCCAGGTACGCTTCCGCATTATGTTATGTTATATTTTTGATGATTCGATATGGATGATCTGGGTTAATAAAATTAATTTATTCCAACAGGTTCATCTCTAAGTCTTCATCTTTTCATATTAATTTCAGAACTGAGCATTAAGGGTGGAGACAAGTAAGGCTAGGCCAAGCTTCACTGTTAATAGGCCTAATTTGTAATGTAAATTTGTTAGCCTAAATTTGGCTTACAACTTGTTATTTGCTAAAAGTCTCTATTTATCTATTTATAACATATAAGTTGATACTAACATTCTTTATAATGAGTTTAAGTCATCTTTTGTTTTTTCTAATGATATCATGTCACCAATTCTAATGACTTGACAAAAAATAAAAATCAGCCAATCACCTTTTAGTAAAATATTTTTAAAAAATTAAAACAAAAAATTTTTATTTATTATTATTCAATTAAAATATCAAATACTAATTAAATACAATAATAAAAGAATGAATCATACAACAAAGACGACGACAGATTTGATAAAAGATAGACCTATAGTAGTTAGAAGCAAAAGAAAATCTAAAAAGATTTTGTATGAGATGGTTAAACAAGGTCTCTATGAACAATCTCACAAGAGACATCACATGATGAGACATAATGATATTATTTGATATTATTGTTATTGTTTATATTAATATATGGATATATGGATCTAATAAATAATATGTCATGTAATAAATAGATTAAAACCAATCTATAATTTTTTCTAGAGGCACTTGAATTTTTTTTATCAAGAACTAATTAATTAAACAAATCTAATGTAATGTTAATGAATTAGTTACATACCTTTTTCGTTTTAGCCTCACTATCACCTTGATCATGGGGGAAGATGTGGGTCATCTTACAATCAGTAACAAAAAGGCTTTGAAGATTCACCAAATGTCTAGCAACAGAGAAAGACCATAGGCTTTCTAAATTCCAGCAACCATTCACATCGAGGTGCATCAAATTTTGAAAGGAAGAATAAGTTTGTTTGATAGTGTGGCGCTTCTTGCCAAAGTATCTCGTCAACTTTTGATGAAAAGGAAAAGTTCTTTGGTCAACGGTATGACAAGCCAATATTTGATCACTCCATATGTGTTTGATTTGGAGCATAGACAACTCAATTCTCTCTAGCTCCGGAAATTCAATCTGCCAAGCAATATAAACAACTAATGCTGATTCCAAAAGTAGTTGAATATAATTTTCTCAAATTATTTTCTTTTGTCACTTTTTTTAGTACATATACAAGCTTTCTTCCTATTATGAAACAAAGTTCAAAATGTACAAGAGAATCAAATCTGAAAAGTAGTTATGAGCATACCTTGCCATCAAACAGTGATCTGCTATCTTCTTCAGATGAAATTGGATAGAGCCCAGTAAACTTGGATAAAGATTGCAGCGATAAAGAACGAAGTTTGAGAAACTTAAGAGTAGGCTCTGTTTCATTATGATTAATTGTTTCTCCAACAATAGTCTCCAAAGAGTTACATTCTGAAATTTCAATTGTCTCAAGAGCAATTAGAAGTTCAACCATAGACATTAAGAAAACATTCTTCAAGCAACCACAGAGTTTGATCTTGATCATTTTCAAGTTACCAAAGGAACCTTCTAAGAGTGGCTGACAAGAGAAAATTTGCTCCATTTTCCTAAGCTTATAGAGATACAATGACTCCAATTTGGGAAAAACCACCTGATCAGAACGCTGCCTCTGCTGACTAATGAGAGAGCGAACACTCTTGTTGCTTGCAATGGATAAACGTTTAAGATAAGGAAATCCATTTAGATTCAACTCATAAAAAACATCTTGGACACCGTTCAAGTTTTGCAGCAACAAGATTTCAACCCTTTCAAACAACATTTTGATTGCCTCCTGGGAATGAATGTCAAAGCCATCCTTTTGGCATAATGCCAAACATCTTGACAGGTCATACTTATCTGGAATCTTGAAATCAGCCTCTAAATATCTATTTAAAGAGCCAATGATAATCTTGTAACTGTACAACTTGTCAAAGAACAAATTCTTGGGTAGATGCTCAACACTTGGGATTTGCAGGTCTAGATTTGTTAATTGATTCAGATCACCCAACACAGATAGAACACTGTCATTAATTGCCTTCCATTGAATGCGAGTGTTTCTCACATACAACTCCTCAAGCCTAGTCAAACTTTTCATTACATCATGTGGAAACTCTCTAAGCTTGTAACAGTTACTGATGTCAAAGATTTGAAGCTTAGATAAATGCTTTAGCTCATCAGGCAAAGCTTTGACATCAGATCCTGAAAAGCTAAGTATTCTTAAATTAATTAATTCTCCCAAGACACCTAATTGCTTACGTTCACCTAAAATGCATTTCTCAAAACAAAGCATTCTTAGTTTTTTTAGGTATCTAATTGAGGAAGGCAATGATGAAAGGTTGAACCCAACCAAAATCAACACCCTAAGTTCTCTCATTTTTTTAAAGAAATTATCTGGTATTTGTAAAGATGGATCATTATTTTCAATATGAAAGACTCTAAGCCTAGGACAACACATGTTCACAGGAAATCTCTCAATGAAATTACAACGTTGTAAGGAAATAACAGTGTACTCTTTAAGTAGATCCTCATCAGGCCATTCATCTAGTTTTTCTTCGGCCATCATGAACACACGCCTCTCTTCGGATGATATTGACAAAGCGGCATTACGAACAAGATTTTGCATGGTGAAACGATCACTTGAATAACTATTAGACAACAAACCTGACTCTTTTAACTTGACGAGCAACATTTGTACTCTGTCTCTGGCTTCCCAAACTGAGTAGACGCCTTGAAGAAAACCCAAACCAATGCAATATCGCACCAAATCGGCAACCAATGCGTCATGTTCCATACGGGCACAAAGCAAGAAGGTAAGCTTGAGCTCCTCATTTTCTAGAAGGCTATAACTCAACTTTGTAGAATACTCAGGTGCTGCTAATTGGTTTTCCTCTTCAAGCTTTTCAAGCGCTCGATGAGTATCCTTCCAAACTAAGTGGCTCTGATTTTTCAATGCCTTTGCAGTTGTAATTATTGACATCGGCAAACCTTGACACTTGTTGGCTATTTCTGCTGCTAATGTTTCAATTTCAGAATTGTTGGCTCCTATTCCAGCCATCTCCTTGAACAGTGTCTCTCCGTCCTTACGAGTTAAGAGTTTCACATGGATAATAAGGTCTAGCTTCACATCCATTTCAGTCAATACTTGTCTCAGATCAGAAATCAACAAAATCTTATACCCCCTGCTACCCTCTTCTGTTTTCAACTTGCTTGTCTGAGCTTTTTGCTTGTTAGTTTCTGTGTGAGCTCTTTCCCTGTTATCTTGTGTGGAAGTTTGTTTCTCCTTATCTGCTCCATCAGTTTGTTTGTCAGCAGAAGATTCACCTTTTGTCAAGAGAAGAGGACCAAGATCATCGGTTGGTGATGGAATCCCCAATGAATTTAGATCTATTTTTGCACATAGATCATCTAGGATTATAAGGATGTTGTCCTTCTCATTCTTAAGCTTGTCTTGTATGGTGATTGCTCTTGCATGCTCACTTTCCCCTTCAAACTTCACTCCCAGCATGTCAGCGATTTGGCCTTGTATCCTTTTTATATCAGGACATTTTGTCACTTTAACCGTTATCACCACATCGAACTCGTTCGGCTTTTCCAACAGAGCAGTAGCACTTTTTACCAAAGTGGTCTTTCCCACACCAGTTGCCCCAAAAACACCGATCAATCTTGCATTAGGGTCTTCTAGCGATTCCTTGATCTTTTTCTTGGTTGTTTCTCTTGATTTTAAAGGTATCTGGAATACAAATCTTTTATTAGAAAAATAATCATAAATATAAAACATTTAGAAACAAAGCATTCTAGAAACTCACATAATCAAATTCAGAAGTTGCAACACCAATGGATGATAGATCTTGCCAAGAAGATATAATAATATCACACTTTTCATTTTGTAGCTCTCCAACCGTCCCTTTAATCTCTTGTGCTGTTTTGCTCCAGCCATACCTTTGAATTGGATTTAGGTAGGACGCCACAAAGTGTTTTTTCCTATCTTCTTCCAACTTACGATATTCATCGATTATGTCTTGTACCTGACGCAACCATGCCTTAACATGATATACTTCTCTCCCGAATCGCACTTCATCCTCGTCGGCTTTTCCACATACCCTGTTTCTATCCTCCTGGAGATCATTTATGGCTTTCTCTAGCTCCTTAAGTTTCTTCTTGTTGTTCAACACATAGTCCACCGGATTGCTTGCATACTTCTTCCATCCAACTACAACTATCTCCTTTAGGGAGTCGAAAATACATTCTAGTATAAAATCAGGAATCGGATTACACATGCTTTTATCCTTCCTCTTGTTGACTTACATCTTCTTTCTGCATGCATGCATATATATACATGAAAACAATTAATAATAAGAACATATGGGAAATGTAAACAATTCATATATATATTGTATACATATATAAGTATAATACTATGTATATGTCAACAATTCATATATATATATATACTATATATGTACGGGTTAAAAATATTATAAAGGAACTATTATATGAAGGCCACTTATACCATTATTTAACATGAAAATTTTAAAATTGGATATAAATCACAAACTAACTTTAGATTTTTTTTTTTTAACATTCAGATTAATTACATAGTATTATTTCTATACTCCTACGCAAAATAATTACATAGTATTTTGCTTTGATTACATATTTCTATACCAAAGAATATAATAGAGTGTTATTTCTAAAACTATTTTACCATACCTTATAATTTTTAAACACAACAAACACCTTTTACTTTTATCATAGAAAAAATATCTGTTAATATATAACTCAACCGTCACATATTCTCTCGCTAGATTTTCCCCCACTCTTTTGGTTCAAATTGAAATGAAGCAAATCTTGCTATTTATAGAAGCGATGCACTGAATTCACCCAAAGAATTATCGCGTATTTTGTCAAATTTCTTTCAAAATATTTGACATATAAATATTGCAGAGTAAACGCCAAAAATTTAACATTTCTTTCAATTTTTCAACATTTGTACAATATTCCATAACTTTCTCTTCTGTATCAAAATTTGAACAAGGTACTTTTTATTTAAGAATCTATTTCGATTTTTTTAACAATATAAAAATGCTCAATTTTTCAAAAGTATGCTCTTAGAATATGCACATTATCTTTTTTTTTTTTTAAATGATACTTCAAATTAATTTTTCACAATTTTTTCTATGAACAACATAGTTCTTAACTAAAAGAAGTTTAAAAAATTAGTCATCATCTTTCGGAATACGACGTGAACAAGTGTTATTTCAGCCAAATTTCAAACAAGTCTCACATCCCAAACCGTTATTTTGATTCCCATGTTATGTATCTTTTTATTAATTCTAACTCTAACCTAATTTGTGTATTTTTCAGTTCATACTCTCTCCTTCAATAGATGGTCTGCGCCTCCCTACTCTGTGATCTTCCAATAACAGATTTTGAGTCGCAATTCTGCTTCATTTTTTTTTTGATGCTCAAGTCCTTGATTAATAGAAGATTTTCTTCTAAACTAAAGGAGTTGGCTGGATAGAACCATTCAAACGAACTTCTATATTCTCAAATTCCGATCTCCACTCCCCATGTCTATCCTTTTCCTTGTTACTTTCAACAGTTTCAAGTAACATATTTTTAAACAAACAAGAATAATAAAAAAAAAAAAAAAAAAAAAAAAAAAACAACTGTGCTATTTTGCTATTATTTTCTAGTGTTTTATACTAATTTTGTGTTATATCCCTGCATGGATTAATTTGCAAACATCTGGCAATGCTTTTAGGTCTTAGTTGGATAAAATTTTTACTTTTGAAAAATAATTTATAAAAACTAGTTTTTGAAAAATATTTTTAGCAAACTAAACTAAAAATAATTTTCAATAAATATAAATAACAATAATTATATTTAATGAAATAATTTTTAAATTTAAAAAAACTACAATAGATACAAATATATGAATTAAATTTAAAAATTAATTAATATATAAAATTATATTAATTTTTTTAATTTTAATAAGTATAAGTGAATTTAAAAAAACTCTATTTAAGTGTTTTTAGAAACATTTCTATTTTTTGATTTAAAAATTACAAGTACATAGTTTTTTTTATTTATTACATACAAAATAATGAGCTTATATTTTTTAAAAGCAGAAACATCTTTTAAAATTGTTTTACCAAACTAAACATAAATTTGTTAAATTTTTTCTGTTGTTTTGCTATTTTATATAATTGTGTGATTTTTTGTACTATTTTCTATGTTATTATATCAAGAATGTATTCCATAGGACTGGCAATATTAATCCTATTCGCAGATATCCAATTCGATTCAGTCCGTTTGAGTAGGGTTGGCAACTCGATCCGCAGTGATCGGGTTGAGAGTAGAGCGAGTTGATCTGCGGATAGGATCGGGTGTGAATTTATGCTTAACTCAATTATTCGACTAATCCGCTCTCTTAATATATTATAGTATATAATAAAAAATTATTATACATATATAATGAAGTTGATGGAGATTGAACCCAAATGCTCTAATAATTTCAACAATAATTTTATTATAATTTTTATTACTTTTAATTTTAATATGAACTTTTTTTTTATTAATATGTCTATGAACTATAGAATGATTGAATATTATGTTTGATTAAAATATTTGATTTGTTGTGGATCGGGTCAGGTAAGGGTGGATGTAAAACTTTAGAGTGCGAATAGGAT
The DNA here is from genome assembly GCF_059453495.1 of Arachis ipaensis. Classification (NCBI taxonomy): domain Eukaryota; kingdom Viridiplantae; phylum Streptophyta; class Magnoliopsida; order Fabales; family Fabaceae; genus Arachis; species Arachis ipaensis. The sequence goes on along the minus strand of NC_142437.1, from coordinate 11,632,752 downwards.
TAGGGTTGAGAAATTTTCAACTCACAGATAAGGTGAGGTAAGTCTCAAAGTGGTCTCTGAAGTTATCCTCGAGTCTCATAGTGATCCCTGAAGTTAAAAATTACTCATATTCATCCCTGAAGTTGCACTCCGGGACTCAGACTCGTCCTTATTCTGGCCAATTTCGTCCAGCTGGCGCAACCGAAAAACTGAGTTGGACTCGTTGGTGACACGCTGTCAGCACAACGGCTAGCTGACGTGGCGACATAAACTGATTTGATTCAATTTGGTCCCTAAATTGAGGTTAAAAACCCTAATCCCCAGTTGAGTCTCTTCTCCTCTCTTTTCCATCACACCAGAGGTGACTCTCTTCCGTGTGGTTTTTGAAGATGGAGAAGACACTGTAGGTGAAGCAATAGAAGAGAGTCACCTCTAGTGCAATGAAAAAGAGAGGAGAAGAGACTCAATTGAGAATTAGGGTTTTTAACCTCAATTTAGGGACCAAATTGAATCAAAACAGTTTATGCCACCACGTCATCTAGCTGTTGTGCTGACAGCGTGTCACCAACGACTCCAACTCAGCTTTCTGGTTGTGCCAGCTGGACGAAATTGGCCGGAAGGACAAGTTTGAATCCCGGAGTGCAACTTCAAGGATGAATATGAGTAATTTTTAACTTCAGAGATCACTATGAGACTTGAGGGTAAATTCAGGGACCACTTTGAGACTTACCTCCAGATAAGGTAAAATTGAGTTTTAGAGAGAAGTCAAACTCACGGATAGAATTAGGATGAAGTCTAAAATCTTATCCTACCTATTCCTAACCCTAATATTCCAAATTAATAAATCATTTAATTCAGCATCATAGTAATTTTGTTCGGTACAACAAAAAATTTTGTCAAAACAATACAACGAAATTTTAAGAACACAAAAATCCTATCAAAAAATAACAAATTCTAAAAATCCCCTCTCTTCATAGTATCTTGGTAATTTTTTGTTAGGCTTTTTCCAAAATTAATGTTAATAAATATAATTCTTACAAAGAGTTTTAATACAAGTTGTGGGAGATTTCTGCTGTGAACTTTTTGGTGCAAAGGTGAGAAAACCTTTTAATCTCCGCTTCCCAATTTATAGAAAATCCTAGGTTTAGGTTTTGGTTAAAATCGGTTGGTTTGAAAAATTAGAAAGTGGATTGAGCTTGGTGCGTGACAACCTAACGAAATTAAAAGGACATCAAGATATAGATTTTGATTTTTGATCCATCTATATAATGTTTTGTAAAACTTGAAGTTAGAGAATCAAAATTCTGAAATTATTATTTATATTTGTCATATTTATTAAAATTTAAAATTTAAATAAAATAATATATTTTTATTTTATTTTTATTTAATTTTAAATAAAAAAATAACTTATTTAATTTAGTATTTATAATAATAAATAAGATTACCGTTATATAAGTTATTTAATATATAATTATAATTGATATATATATATATATATATATATATATAAATATAGTATCCATAAATAAATTAAAAAATTAATAATTTTATAACTCTTGTTTTTAAAGTGCAATTAGATTCTCCAGTTGTGGATAACGAAAATTTAAAAGATAAAATAGAATTAATTTTTAATTTAAAAAAAAACTACTAAAATTAAGAAAAATACAAAAAATACACAACCTAAAGACCATGTTTATAGGGGTGGCAAACGGGGAAGTCCGCCCCACCCCGTCTAGTGAGGTGGTTTTAGAAATTTATCCCACTTCATTTAACTGCGAATTGGTGGGCTAATTCAGCCAAAGTTTTTTTTTATTATTATTAACTATTAAGTAATATATATAATTTTACAACCATATTAATAAATTTATAATTTCTAAAGATATAAAAAATTATATTTTTTTATATTCAAAAATATTAAAGTCTTTGTAATTATAAAAATTATATTTTTAAAAGATAAAATAGAATTATATATTTTTTTTTAATTTCTAAAGGTATAAAAAAATTATATTTTTATATTCAAAAACATTAAAATCTTTGTAATTATATTCATTGTTTATGATTCATCCGTTTTACTTACTCAACAATAACCACAACAATAACAACAATAAAGTCTTGTTCTATTAAATAGAGTCGGTTACATAAATCAAACGACGCTATTGAGTTTTATCATGTATCATATTTACAAAGAGACCGTTTACATGTAAATCTTGTTTGACTATCTCACGGATGGTTTTCTTAAGTCTTCCTCTCCTTTTCACCCATTATCCATCTTCCATCTCATCTACCCTTCTAACTGGGTGCTTTGTCGGTCTTTTTCTCTTATGTCCAAATCACCTGAGACGCGATTCTACCATATTTTTCACAATAGGTGCTACTCCAACTCCTCTCTTATATCTTCATTCCTTATTTTATCCAATTGCGTATGACCACTCATCCATTTCAACATCTTCATCTCTACCACACTTAATTTATGTTCGTGCTCCCATTTGCCTGCCTAACACTCTGTACCATAAAGCATAACCGATCTGATAGGAGTGCGATAGAATTTACCTTTAAGTTTTAAAAACATTTTTTTGTCACTTATAAAACCAGACGCACTCTGTCATTTTGACCAACCTGCTTGATCCTATGATTTACATCCTGGTCGATCTCTCCATTATTCTATATGATACACCCAAGATACTTAAAACTTTTAACTTTTTGTAGGATGTTTTCTCCAATCTTCACCTCTGTATTAGAGTTTTTTCTTCGATGGCCGAACTTACATTCCATATATTCCGTCTTGTTACGGCTTATGCACAAACCATACACTTCTAGAGCTTCTCTCCATAAATCCAACTTCTTATTTAGGTATTCTCTTTACTCTCTCATAAGAATGATGCACTATAGCACAAGCTCTTGGATATGCTCTGTGAGTATTTTCAAGACTAATATAAAAAGGTATGAACTTAAAGATGATCCCTTGTGTAATCCTATATGAATAGAAAATTCTTCTGTCACACCACCTTGAATTTTTATACTAGTTATAACCCCATCATACATATTTTTAATTGCACAAATATATGTGATCCTTACTCTCTTCATTTCCAAAACTTTCCATAAGACTTCCCTTTGCACCATATCGTATGCTTTTTCCAAATCAATAAACACAACATGTAGGTCTTTTTTATTACTACGATACCTCTTCATCATCCTTCTTAATAGGTATGTAGCTTCAGTAGTGGATCTGTCTAGTATAAAACTAAATTAATTTTCTGTTACTTGTGTCTCTTGTCTCAACCTCCGTTCTGTCACCCTTTTCCATAACTTTATGGTATGACTCATGAGTTTGATCCCTCTATAGTTTTCGCAACTCTCTATATTCCCTTTCTCCACTCATCTGGCATCTTCTTTGACTTTAAAATTTTATTAAAAAGCTTGGTTAACCAACTGATGCTTTTCTCTCCAAGGCCCTTCCAAACTTCAATCAAAATATTATTGAGTCCTACTGTCCTGCCATTTTTCATCCGTTTTAGAGCCTCTTTCACCTCAAAGTCTCGAATCTTTCGATAGTAGTCAAAGTTTTGATCTTTTTTTCTTGTGCATAACCGACCAAGACTCGGAAGAGTCTTCTGTCCTTCATTAAATAACTCGTAGAAGTAGCTCTTCCACCTTTCATTGATCTTTTCCTCCTGAGCCAACACCTCTCCGTCTTTATCCTTTATGCAGTTAACCTGATTCAAGTCTCTCGTTCTTCTTTTACGATTCTTTGCGATTCTATATATATCTTTTTCTCTTTTCTTTGTACCTAAAGACTAGTAGAGACCTTCATATGCTACTGTTCTTGCTTCATTTACAATCACTTTTGTCTCTTTCTTAGCCGCCTTATATTTTTTTCAATTATTTGCATTGTGGCATAAAAACCATTCTTTAAAACACTCTTTTCGGCTTTATCTTTTCTTGTACACTCATATTTCACTACCAGGACTCTCGTTGTCTCTTGATCCTACCCCTCTATATTTATCAAAATTTTCTTTTACTATTCGTCTAATAACTTCTACCATCTCTCCACATCTCCACCACGCTTCTATCATCTTTCCATTTTGCCTCTTTTCCTACCCTTTTTAGGAAGTTTCTTTGCTCTTCACTTTTCATCTGCCACCACTTCGTCTTTAGGTTCTTCGTATGATGTCTTTTTCTCAATTTTTGCTCAATGCAAAAATTCATGACGAGTATCCTATGTTGTGTTATTAAACTCTTTTTCGGAATAATTCTACAATTAATGCAAAATTTTTTGTCAACTCTCCTCAACAAGAAAAAGTTGATTTGAGAGCTTGTCATGCGACTCCTATAGGTTATAAAATCTTTGTCTTTCTTTTTAAAACATGTATTTGCGATGGGAAGGTCAAAAGTTGAGGAAAAGTGCAAAATAGTCGTTTTACTCTCGGTATTGACCACCCCAAAATCATGACCTCCGTGAATACTTTCATACCCAGTCACTTCTCTTTCAACATGACTATTTAAATCTCCTCCTAAGAAAATCTTATCTCTTGAAGGTATGTCTTGGATCAAACTCTCTAGATCCTCTCAAAATCTTTTGTTGCTCATTCGAACTCACTTGTGGTGCATAGTTGCTAATCACATGAAAAGTACCTCATTCCACCACAAGTTTGATAGAGATGATCCGATCACTCACCCTTTTAACATTCACTACGTCCTTCTTTCATTGCTTATCCACGATAATACTTACCATATTCCTATTCTTCACCTTTCCTGTATACCAAAGTTTGAACCCGAAGGTATCCAACTCCCTAGCCTTCACGCCGACCAATTTTGTTTCTTGTAGGCACATGATGTTAATCTTTTTCTTTGTCATGGTATCCACCACCTCCATAGATTTTTCTGTTAGAGTGTTTATGTTTCATGTCCCAAATCTCAATCTTCTGTCGTTCTGACCTTTACTTTTATCTTTTTCTTTGTGAACTAGCTTATTTACCCTCGTCCGTTCACGAAAACGCGGGAAACCTTTCTCATTTAACACTACACCCGAACACTGATGCAACGGTTCTTTTTCAGTTGACACTGTACGTGAGCCATACAATACGTCACTTCCGGGCAACGACCTAATTTTAGTGCAATAACGTTTTTAATTCATGTCATGAAAATTCGACTAAGTTTTTATATAAGCTGTCGAAAGCTTAACACAACCCTCCTCCTTTATTCGGACTTCGGACCGACTATCTACTGCAGGTGTAACATAAGCAGAGTTATCCGTTTTACTTAATAAATAGAAATTTCAACTAAGAAGTGTGGTAGAGTGGTTTATTCTCATGTTATTACTGCTAAGTCTAATAGGGTCAATTTCCCTCTGCAAAGAGTGCCATGATGATATGACCAAGGATATAAAGAATAATAATTCTTAGGCACGGAGGAGAAATACCCTAAGAAAGAGTTTAAGAAAATTTCATAGAGGAGGGAAGTTCAACCGACTTGCTAGCTACAATGAAGGGAATGCATCAAACTCCCAAAGTTGTGTTGCAATTTTTAATTGATCAAATAGGAGTGAAACATGAATTTTATTTGTGCCAAATCATTTTTCCAAAGAATTCATTAATTATTTAGGGATCAAAAATCACAATTAAAAAAGATTTAAAGTTGAATTCATCCACCTTCTCAATAGAAATTCTCTGGATGAAGACCTTTATAATTTATGTGGTTCAACGAAATATTAACACAAGTTTTTTCTTAAAAACAAAGAAGTAGTTAGACTTTCTCCTTTTTTTTTTGAAAGAGTTTACTAAAAAGATTTTCATTAGATTTTAGGAAAAATTTAAGGGTTAGTATTTTTATTAAAATCTGGTCATCAATACTTAATCATTAAGTAATTTTATACCATTGAATAAAATTTTACACCATAAATTTTACTCCTCTCCCCTGCAAGATGCTAAAATGATACTCTCCTCCTTTCTATTTATAAAATGTACATTTCCCTCCCTTATAACTTTTAAAAAACCTCCTCTTTAATCCATTTTAATTTTTTTTTTGTTAACTAATTTTAACTTTATCCATTTTTTAAGAAAATATAAATTATTTTTTTTACAAAAATACCCTTTAACAAAAATTTTATTTTTTGACACTAATTTTACTTACCAAAATACCCTTTAATAAATTATTTTTTTATTGATTAAATTTTATTTTTATCAAAATATTTTAAAAAATTTAATAATTAAATTATTTTTTCTAAGATACCCTTCAATAATTTTTTAATTATTAACTATAATTTTACCAAAATTTTTGTTAACAACTTTTTTATATTTTATTATTAATTTTTTGATATCAATATATATTAATTGTTATACATATTAATAATGGTAAGAATTTTTTATTTAATGTTAAAATAATATATATTGATATTGAAAAATTAATAGTAAAATATAAAAAATTATTAACAAATATTTTAGTAAAATCATAATTTAATAATTAAAAAATTATTGAAAGGTATTTTAGAAAAAAATAATTTAATTATTAAATTTTTTAAAAAATATTTTAGTAAAAATACAATTTAATAAATAAAAAATAATTTATTAAATATTATTTTGGTAAGCAAAATTTAATAATAAAAAAATAAAATTTTTACTAAAGGATATTTTTGTAAAAAATATTTTTTTAAAAAAAATAGATAAAGTTAACATTAATTAACACAAAAAATTTAAAATAGATTAAAGAGGAGGTTTTTTAAAAGTTATAAGGAAAGAAAATATACATTTTATAAATAAAGGGGAGAAGAGTGTCATTTTAATATCTTGTAAAAAAAAAGAATAAAATTTTCTCTTAAAAATATTAATAATGACTAATTAATAACAAATTTACTGTCTTTCTAGTACTCCTCTAGATTTTATCCAACTAACAAGTAAGTAGAGGATAAAATCGCCTCTAAAAAGTTAAGATAATAGAATATGACAATGGCCAAGTTACTAAAGAATTTTGCTCGACTTTTCAAGAGTGCCTATACTTTGGTTCAACTTTCTTGTGCTTGCTCAATTTCTCTGATCTTTCTTCTTAGTTCTTTTCGATGTAGATTTATTTTATTTTATTTTATTTTATGCTAATTTTTTCCTCCTCAGATTTTTGCAATCCTTTGACTCTTACATATACCAACATGCCATAAACAATTACTAGAGAGTTTAAAACATCAAGTGAAGTTGAATCTAAACATCTAGTATGAATTCATTATTTCTTATTTTTTAACGTTTTTTATTTTTGCTATTTTGTCATTTTTTAGTTAATCATCTTTTGAGTTTTGAATGGTCTAAATAGTGATAGATTCAATTGAACTGTATTTTATTGAATTAATTTTCGAGAAAAAAGACAATCTTTTTTTAATCATTTTCTTATTACTTGTGAACCGGTACGGTGTACTTACTGAAACTAAACTATATAAATTCGATAACAGAGACTTTAAACAATATAATGTGATTATGCATTTTAAGCATCATTAATGAAAGAAATGAAATTGTCTTTGAAAATTATAAAAGAAAAGCTTGAAGTTATCACATCAAGAATGATAATATGATCTTTCACAAGATTCAAAGATTGCACAATAGATTGTGATTTATTATCTTGTATGTTTAATGAATGGTGTGAATGATAGCTAGTGAGGATGATTATTTTAAGTTTAATTATTCTATTAATTTTTATAGTGTCACAAAATTTTTAATTAGGTCCCTATACTTTTTTTTTTTCTTTTAATTGAGTTCTTACATAAAAATATTTTTTTAATTGGATTCGTACATTTTTTTATTTGGATCTTTGTACCAATTTTTTTTAGTTGGATTTCTATAAAATTAAGTCAATTACTGTCAAGAGAAACCTAATTAAAAAAAAAAGGTTAGTACAAGAATCCAATTAAAATATATATATATATATATATAAGAACCTAATTAAAAATTTTACAAAATTATAAAGACGAGCAGAATAATTAAACCATTATTTTATCCTGCTAACTTATGAGTAGCAAGAATGTAGGTTTTTTTCCATTTGTAAAAAATTATTTATGTAGGAATGGCAATTTTGTTTTAAGTTCGCTTGGATTTTATTTTGCTTAGCCTAGATATAATTCTTACCTTTTTTTTTCTTAGTATCTTTGTTATGAGTAATACACTAATGTTATACATCTAAATTTTTTTATGAAATAATTTTATGAAATAAGTACAATTAAGTTAAACAAAAATTTAGAATAATACTTTTTATAATTGATTTTATTAATATTAGACCAACTTAATTAAATTTAATTAATAAAAATACTTAAATGTGTAACATTATTCTTTTGTTTAACTATGTCTATTTATTTTCATGTCTCTTCTTTTTCGTACTTTAGGTAGCATTTGGTGGAGAGACAAAGATAGAAAGACAGAGACTGAGAGACAGAGACTAAGAGACAGAGACTGAAATAAATCTCAGTATTCTGTTTGGTGCAAAATGGGAGATAAAAATTGAAACAAGAATGAAACTCTAATTTAATTTGCACAAAGAGTAAAATTGGAATTAATTAATTGAAATGAGGGTATTTTAGGTATAAAATGTTATTAAAGTTTCAGTCTCCATCTCTAAAAATTTTAGTCCCATGTGTCCCCACTTTTTTGAGGTACTGAAATTTTGGAGACAGAGACAGAAATTTTAGTACTAGTCTCTGAATCAACAAACATGATACTGAGTTTCAGTCTCTCAGTTTCTGTCTCAGTACCTCAAAATAAACACTACCTTAATCTCTGTCTCTCAGTCTCAGTCTTTCAGTCTCTGTCTTTCCATCAAATGCTGCCTTAGTGTCATGACTCATGCTTGTGATAATACTCTGTTAGTGAATTATAGATGTTTATAATGACTTTATGAGTCTGTTGTGTTTTATATTTTTCTTGATGTGTGAATGATATAATTTCTTACTTTTTTTTTCATGATTAATTATTTCTTTGTCTTGCAAGAAGAATAAATTTATCAGGATTTTTCATACAAATTATTATTATTATTATTATTATCACAAATTAAAAAGATATATATATATATATTACATTAAAAATAAATGAGGTCAAATAAATAATTATAATTAAAATATTATGACTTAAGGATTATATCTTAATTTTTAGGATGTTATACATCTTATGTGGGGTTTGACTATATGGATTGGATATCACTCATCTGTTTTCTAGATCTGAATAAAAGATCTATCAGCTTAATTCATAAAAGGTAGATTATGAATAAAGGATTCATGAGAGAAAAATATGTGCCCTCCTCCCAATAACTTCCAATAAGAGAGCATTTTAAATTTGAGTTCACGTACTCTTCACAAAATAAAATAAATAAAAGTTAGTTCTCAGTTCATCACACTTTATCTGACAGTCTGGCAAAATGTTTGTATTTTTCTTTTCTCATTTTTGTATTGATAGAGTTACAATTTTAAATGTTTTACTTTATCTTTTATACATTTGATCGGTTCAACAGAATTAGTAGTAAAATAAAATTATGTCATACTTTTTATTAGGATGCGTAGATAAGATTAATTTAAAACTCTGAATATGATATTAATTTTCATATCTTAAGATGAAATAGAAATAAGAAAAAAAAATTATGATAAATATTTACCGTATTTTTTGTGGTGTCATCTCTAAAATTGGAATACTATATCAATCTTCAAGTCAATCACCTTCCCTTTAATAGGGCATCCTTTTCCAATCTTCTGCATTATTAATAAAAAATTTTAAATATTTTCATAAATACAAAATAAATATATTAAAAGTTTAAATTTTTTATATTTTCAATTAAAACTTCTTTATTTTATAATCTTTAACATCTGCCCTAACATGATATATAAACGCAAGAAAGATACAAAAATCTGAAGAAAGTAGATGATGAAATAAGAGACAAACCTCCACTTCAAACAGGATACATCATGTTGCGATTAGTCCATAACCAGAACGAAGACAGCAAACAACCATAATAAAAAATAAAAGCCCTGATTGTCTAGTCAATTCAAAAGAAGTTTTTTTTGTTTTGTTTTTTTTTTTTTTTCTTTTTCAGTGAGAATTGGGTTTATAAAAAAGACGTGAAAACATTAATGTGTTGCATGCAAGACCAGGAAATTAAAAGAAAAGAAAAGAAAAAAAGTGAGAGAAAGAGAAGTGAAGTGAAAAGACAAAGGCAACAGAGGCTTCTTTCAATCACTTGAAAGAATTAAGATCCATATGAAAACGAAGTTGTGGAAAAGAGGGAATCAAATAGCCTACACTTGTGGAATGATGTTTCAAGCAGCAATTTGCTACGAAAGTGGATATTTATATAAGTGTTGTGGGAAAAGACATCACAAGAGTAAACTTAAGTTGATCTTTTGTCTTGTAGCTATTTATGAAAAGACAAAAATAGCCCTTCAATTACAAAGGAAAAAAAGATAAAAAGGTAACACACTTAGTTTGAAGAAATCTGGACAATAAAATCATGTACAGTTCTTTATTTATTATAAGTTATATTATTTGTGAAGTCTCATTAAAAAAAAAGAAAATTTTGTTTAGAAAATGCTTAAAACTAAAATTACTTGCTGTAATTTGAGGTAAACGTTAAAAAATAACAAATTTATTAAAAGAAACAACACTTTTTTATATTCCAAAAATTATATATATCATGTTATCTTATATTGATTAAATAATTATGTATCTATTTTATATATTATTTTTAAATTTGAGAAGTTATAGTTTATATAATTGATTGACAGTCGTTTGACACATTGCTTTTAATTGAAAAAAATTAAAATTATAAGGAAAAGTATATGCAACCAACTCCTAATTAGCCAAGAATTGAACAACTCAATTAATTATAATTATTAATAATTAATTTTAAATTTTTTAAATTCAAAATTTAAAAAATTTAAAACTGATTAAGTAAACCTAATTAAAGTTTATAAAAACTTTCCTCTTCTCTCCCACATTAATCTACCCACCTCCAACAACCACACACACACATACCTCTCTCTTTCACCGTCAACGTCGGAATCACGTGAACGCGGCCTTCCATGGCGAACATCGTCACCACGATCCACTCATCTTCTGGCACCGCTCTGAGTAAGAACTGCTGCTCCAGACGCTCAATCCAAGTCATCCCATCCTCACCGCGAAAAATTGGAGTTCCAATTTTCTCCACTGCTCCAGCGCGGTTCTACTCCCCTGCGAGCCACTGGCGGCCTGATGCGACACCAGAGAACTCCATTTGTGACGGATCGGGGTGCCCTGCTCCATGGAATCCACTCATGCATTGATCCTCTGTAGCATCTCCTGTAGCAAGTGGCACAGGTCTTTGAATCGGTCAAATCACGATTCCATCACATTCAATTGATCTCTACCTTACACTTGGTTCTGCTTCAGGAATTGTTTAAGGAAAGAGTGGTGGAGCACGAGTTGTTCTTAAACAATTATAGAAATATAAAACAAAAAATTCATTTAATATGAAAAAAAAATCCTAATGCTTAACAAAAGAAATATCCAGTTATATTTCATATCTATAGGATTTAAAAAAAAACTATGAAATTCTTAAAGAAATAGAGATATTCATATTTGCAATACAAAAAAATCAAAAAATATATAAAAGAACATCCGTTTAGTATGAAAAAGAAACATTCTGATACTTAGCAGAAGAAACATTCATGTATATTAACTTATTTTTATTAAGATGAGTTTCGAGGTCTAACCCATTAAAAAGTTAGCAAGTGTTGGCTGAACCCCTCTTAGTTCTCTAGCAGAATTGAAATTATAAACTTTAATCTTATCTCATACATGATACATGACAAATTATTAAATTTATAAAGACTTAAATTTAATATTTGCAAACATGATAACATTATGTTGCTACAATTTACTTCTTCATTGCTCAAATAAAATTATACAATTTAAGTCATTTATTTTTTATTTTTAAAGGTATAAATTGTAATTATTAATTATGATAAATGATATGCCTACTAAAAAAAAATAAGTAAAACTTATTTTACTTCTATTTTTTTAAAATCAAAGTATTATTAATTTTTAGAAAAATCAAATGATTTATTTTTTTTAGTAAAATTTTTTCTCTTAAATGTATCTAAATATATTTAAAATTTAATAAAAATAATTTATTATTTTAAAAGGTGTTTTTCACAAAAAATTCCAATCCAAATAAATACTTGTTTTTCTTTAGGTTATTCAACGTATTTAATGTTAATATTATTTCTCTTTAATAAATATAAATGAACTAAAAAGACAATCATACTTGCCTTGCATATAATGACTTCTTTCTTATATAATAGTATTTAAATATAGCATAAATATATCATTTTAAAAATATTTTTATAATATATTATTGAGATTTGTCTTTTACATACTATATTATTTTAAATAAGAAAAACAAAGAGAAATAAAATAAAAAAAAAAACTGGTGATAAATATTAAATAGATCTTTATAATTAAAAAGAATTTTTCTCTTTTTTTTTATTTTTTTCTCATTCTTTTTTTATTTTCTGTTTTTTTTTGTTTTTATTTATCTACTTATTTATAATATATTAAAAGTGAAACTAAATATTATCATCTTAAAAAACTAACACATAATGACATAATATAAGTAAAAAATATTGCACAACATACATCTTAATGGTCAAGTTGACATATTTTTCTCCATTTAATATTTTCTTCATCCATTTTCAATTTACTAATATTAAGATCTTTTTCATTTCATTTCATTTACTTTCCTTAATTAAATAAAAAAAAGTTCATATATGCTAATTTATTTCTTTGATAAGAATTATCATTATAAATAATAATACTTATTAAAATCTAAATTAAAGGATGATTATTCTAAATACATTCTAAAAAATCATAACAAAAAAGTTCATATGTGCTAATTTATTTCTTTGATAAAAATTATCATTATTTTTTAAAATATTAAACTAAATTTTATCATAAAATAAAATAGGAAAAAATACTCAAACAAAAGAATATTAATTTAGCATCATTATAATTCTAAAATTTTTCATCTAATAATAAATTATAAGTAGTATAAGTGGTTATTCTTAACTTACAAGTGTAAGCAATTAGTTAATATAATTTAACGAAAATAGATTTAATATTAATTTTAAAACTTTTTTTATTAAATGGTTTCTTATATAAAAAAATTAATTCATTATAGTTTTACAAAATTTGCGAGTCTATAATTCTTTTTTTTTAATTTAACTGCATATATCTTTTACTTAAAGATGTTAGTTAATGACTTAATATTTTAATTTTTAAATAAATATTTTTTTACCAATAATGTTAACGATGCACAAAATTTATTATTTACTTTTTTTTATCAATCCCTTATTATTTATCCATTGTCAATTTATAAGTTATTTTTTATATTAAATGCTTATTTTATTTTTATTTGTTATCTTATTTTTTTTAAGTTAGTTATGTTTATCTTTCTCTCTAACTGAATTATTTAGAAATTCTGGTTGATTTAGCTTATTTTAAAATTCAAAATTAGTTTAATAATTAGTATAAATAGGTAACATTGTTCTCTCCTAAGAAACAACAACATACAATAAAATTTTTTTCATTTTTTCATTTTTTATTTTTTCATAGTTTTATCATGGTATCCTCCTTAAGAAGGATACATAAGCTATCATCTTTCCAGTGATAAATCACCATACTTTTTTTTATCGATAAAAATAATTTCGTTCTTCCTACTGATTTGATACTTTCTCACCTCACCAAATAATCTCTCATTTTCGTCTTATCCTTTCGATTCTAATGGACCCAAATTACCGCACTCTATGCGCCCTCTCTCTTATTGGGCTTCCTTCTCCGGCAGTTCCTTCCAGCAGTTCCGTCTGCGCCTCCTTTCGGTAATTCTATCTGCGCCTTCTTCTGGCGATTTCGTCTGGGCCTCCTTCCTGCAGTTCTGTCTGTGCCTCCTTTTTCCAACAGTTCCGTCTGCGATTTTTTTTTGGCAATTTCATCTGCGCTTCTTTTTTTTTTCTGGCAGTTCCGTCTGTGTTTTTTTCGGCGATTCTTTTTTCTTGCAGTTCCGTCTGCGCTTCTCTTTTCTGGCAGTTCTGTCTGCACTCTTACTGCGCTCTACGCACCTTCTGAAGACCACTCTTATCGCGGTCTCTGAAGATCGCTGCTTGCTCTTTCTCTCTCAAGTACAGCATCTCCTTCTATGTTTCTGTATCACCGTGCCGCACGACCTCTCTTATCGCGCTCTACGTGATCACTCTTACACGCCCTCTAAAAATTACTCTTATTGCGCTCTACGCACACTCTGAAGATCGCTGCTTGCTCTTTCTCACTCAAGCACATACAACATCTCCTTCTATGTTTCTGCATCACCGTACTGCATGCATCTTTCTCAACCATTTCATCGGAACTTATCCAAGTTTAGATTCTTGACATCTTCCATCCACCAGTTTGTGGGGGCATATTAAATTTTTATTTTATTTTTATTTCTTATCTTATATTTTTCTAAGTTAGTTATGCTTATCTTTCTCTAACAGAGTTATCTAGAGATTTTGATTGGTTTAACTTATTTTAAAATTCAAATCCAGTTTAGTAATTAGTATAAATAGGTAGCATTGTTCTCTATCTCATAAGAAACAACAACTTACAATAAAAATTTTTCATCTTTTCTTTTCTTATTCTTTCATAATTTTATTATTTTGATAAGTCCTGCTCATAAAACTATCAATCACTATATATTCTATATCATAATTTAGTTAACATGATGAGATTAGTTTTTTTCTAAGGTTTATTATTAATTAATTAATTAAATTTTTTTTAATAAATTTATTTTTTTAATTAATAAATATCAGATAAAATTCATTTATTGTGAAATTCTATATTATCCTTGAAAATTTAACCCAATGATACAACTTTAGTTCATATATATCTATTAATTAAACTAGTTTGAAACTAATTTGGATAAAAAAAGACATTTTCAAGTCAAATAAAGTGTCCAAAAGATATAACGGTTGCATGTCCATCATATACTTTCTTTGTGAATATCCACAAAATTTTATCTATTCGATTATATAAAAATCGGATGTCTGCACTTAATGATAAAGCTGATGTGACATACTTCAGAGAGTGTTTTTTGATTTAATTGTTTTAACTCATTCAATACAATTTATTACATTGACTTAATTATATCAACTAATTGATTTGATTAGATATTTAAATATTTTTTTCTTAATATAATTTATTATAATTTATATTACTTAATTAATTACACTACATTAATTATAATTCATTATATTAGTGAATTAGTCTTTTCATTTATAAAGTCTAAAATAAAATAAATAAATTGTTATTTATCCTAATTAAATTTGTTTATATACTATATATGAATTAACGTCTATTCTATTATATAAAAATCGGATTTCTACACTTAATGGTGGAGCTTACGTGACATGCTTTTTCTTTTGAGAGTGTTTCTCGATTTATTTCTTTTAACTCATTAAATATAATTTATTATGAGATTAATTATATCAACTAATTGATTTGATTAGATATTTAAATATTACATAATTATTATAATTTATATCAATTTATTTTAATAGTATTTCCTAATTTATTTCTTTTAATATTCTGGTAGTAATTTTAATTTATTAAATCAAATTAGGTATAAATTATGTATATTAATTAATTGATTTGATTAAATTATTAATAATTAAAATAATAAATCTATAAATAAAATAAGCAATTGAGATATTTTTAACTAATAATTAAATCAAATTAAATTATATGTATTGAGTCAAATTCAAATCATGTGAATTAAATACTAAACTAAAATATGATCATTTCTTACTTATTCAAATTAAATGCAATAAATACAAATTAATTTTGTTAGATAATCATGATTTTCTGATCTTCTATATATGGACGGCCAAACAAAATGATAAGAATCATTATTTTTATCGTTCTTGCTATTTCTACTCTTATTTTCTTCTTTTTTTTTCTTTATGTAAAATTTCTTTTATGGATAAATGAAAAGGTATGGATGAATAATGTTTCGTTGATTGTTTGTTTATAACTTGAAAATGTCTCAATTTAAGCATTACCGTTGCTGATGGAATTGGATGACAATGTGCTCAGCATACTTGCGGCTTAAGAAATCAGGTCATGTGTTCGAGGTGCACTGATCCAAACTTTTGGAGCTGTCGACTGCCGCTGAATTCATTGTATAGCTGGAGCAAATTATGATATAGTGAAGAAACATTTATGCATGCATGCTATTCTTCTTTATATATGTATCCCTCTATGTTTACAATTCACATCTTTATATATTAGATTCTTTTTGACATTATTTAAATTTGATATTTTTTTCTATTTTTACGCTTCTAATCATTTTTTGTCTTAATATTTTGTTCTCATCAATTTCTATATTTTATTTTAGGTTACCTTTGTAGTTCAAATATAATCATTTATGTCATTATTGAATGTTATGAAATTGACCTGATATTAACAATAAATAATTCGAAAAAGGTATTTTTTGGAACAATTCACCTAAATTTAAATTGTTACGTTAAACAGATGATGATAAATATTTTTGTATTAAATCTCTTATAAAAGAAACTTATAGAAATGTTATGTTATATGATATAATTTGATTATATATCTTTTTTATCTCCAATCTAAATTATTTGAATTGGCATACTATTTATTTTTAAATTTAATTAAATATCTAAATATCTTATAATTTAATATAATTTAATTTATATAAATACATGACTTTTAATATTTAATACATAAATTCTAGAGATATTTTTGTAAGTTATAATTTTTTATCTGTATATTTAACTTTTAATAATATTTTTTATTTATTAATATATTATTTCTATTATGAGTATCAATAATGCGTTAGGAATTTTTCATTGTATAAGTTACTTCGAGAAAAAAAATGATAAAATTTGATTTATAAAAATTTAAAATTGAGTGTTTACTATGAGTAAGCTCAAATTTTAATTTAGTTTTTATATTATATAAATAATAAATTCTTTGATTAAACACTTATTTGTTTATGATAGGATATTATATATATAACTTTTATATTGGCAATTAAATTTCAATTGCTACACAAAAATAATAATATATTTTAGGTAATTGTACATTTTTTGTTATTTTAAAAATTATTATATATTTTTAAAATTATTTAATTATGTTTATTCTTTTAAAAGGATTGCTATTATTAGAGAACAACTAATATTTATAATAGTCTAAAATTAAAAAAAATATTAAATAAAAAATATTAATATTCTAAATTTTCGAAGTATAAATCTTAAAATAAATATATATGATTATGATTAATGGTTACAATTGGAGTTTTTATTTTATTCTAAAATATATTTGCCTTATTTAAGTTTTATTTTTTTATTGATTGCTTTTTTTTTGGTATACTTAATTATCATTAATTTATATCAATTAAAATTTATACCTTGAATAAAATAGTTATGTGTCTAAAAAAAATGAACAAAAAAATTTTTATTTTTAGTAAACATTTATGTTGCTTTAGCTTTTTTTCTACATCACATCTTATATTTTTACTATATTTATAAGAGAGTTTTTATTCAAATTAAGAAAATTTTTTAGTTATTTTTCTTTCTTTTAATTTTAAATATTATTTACTAATATAATAAAAAAGTAAAAATAATAATGATTACTCACATAATTAAAATAGATATCCTAATATATACATGATCCTATGTATACCAAATATATAATAAATAATTATTTATTTTTTATAATTGCTATTTATAAAATTTATTACATAATTTCTCCTCTTAATATCAATATTTTATGAATATAAGATACAAAATATTATTTATATTATTTAACATACAAAACAAATATCTTAAGTCATCATGTAAAACAAGAAGTATAATAATGCAAATACTTACTTACTTATTTATTCTATTTATCTATTCTATTATATAAAAATTGGGTTTCTACACTTAATGATGGAATTGACGTAGCATGCTCCTAAGAGTGTTTCCCGATTTAATTATTTTAACTCATTCAATACAATTTATTACAATGACTTAATTATATTAACTAACTGATTTGATTAGATATTTAAATATTAATATAATTTATTATAATTTATATTACTTAATTAATTAGACTACGTTAATTGTAATTCATTGTATCAGTGAATTGGTTTTTTCATTTATGAAGTCTAAAATAAAATAAATAATTTATTATTTATTCTAATTAAATTTATTAAATTGGATGACGCATAGCAACGTACACGACGGCGGAGCAGACACGACAACAGTAGTGACTGGACAGGTGAAATAACGGCGACGAGATGGAAGTTGCATGTTCTTCTCTATTGCATTCGAAAGCAAGTCAAGCAATATTCTATTCTTCTGAGTTTTTGTGAGTAAGGTCACAGAATTGAGGGCAAGAAAAGTTAGGTAATTATTTAGTTTTTCAAGGCTTTTTTTTTTGTTCTAGATTTCTAAATACCTAAAAGAGTACCGTGTTAAAGATTGTATATCCTTCATTTTTTTCTTTTTTTTTAATGTAGATGAATACAAAATATATTAAGAATTGTCTACGAGAAAGTTAAATTAAGTTAGACAAATATATTATTATTATTATTATTATTATTATTATTATTATTATTATTATTATTATTATTATTATTATTATTATTATTATTATTGAATAAATTAAAAAATTAATTAAAAAACATCGTTATCTTTGAATTTAATTCTATCTATTATGCAAAATCTCTATTTATATGATTTATTTCTCATTATATCTAGATTACATCTCATTAATAATTATAGATAAATTTTTTTTATTAATTACATTTTAAGTTTTCAATTATATGTCAGAACTAATTTTTTTATCTAAAGTTAATGTAAAAAATAAAAAGAAATTCACATCAAGTTATCTAGACTCTAGAGTCATTAATAAGTTTTTTGACCAATAAGATGTCATTAATAATCTTCTCTAAAAGTTTAAGTTGCATAAATATAATTAAATAATTTTAATAAGAATAATATTACGCATTTAAATTTATCTATTCTATTATATAAAAATCGGATTTTTGTACTTAATGATGAAGCTGACGTAGCATGTTTCTGAGAATGTTTTCCGATTTATTTCTTTTAACTCATTAACTGTAAGTTATTACGATAAATTAACTATATCAACTAATTAATTTGATTAAATATTTAAATATTATATAATTTATTATAATTTATATCAATTTGATTTGGTAGTATTTTCTAATTTATTTATTTTAATATTCTGTTAGTATTTTTAATTTATTTCTTTTAATTTATTAACCCAAATTTATTGTGTGTACTAATTATTTAATTTGATTAATTTATTAGTCATTAAAATAATAAATCTATGAATAAAATATATAATTGAGATATTTTCAACTAATAATTAAATTAAATCAAATCATATATATTGAGCTAAATTCGAATCATGTGAATTATGGACCAAATTAAAATAAAATAATTTCTTACTTATTCAATACACTTTTTGTCTTTATAAATAAATTGTTGTCTACTTCAATATATAAAATTTTTATGAATTTTTTATTACGCAATTCACTTTAACACAAATAAATTAATTTATAAAAATTTAAACTTGAACGCTTGCTATGATTAAACTCAAACTTTAATTTATTTTGTCATATTATTGTATAAATATTAAATTCTTTGATTAAACACTTATTTGATTACAAAATAATATTATATATTACTTTATATTGACAATTAAATTTCATTTACTACACAAATATTATATTTTAGGTAATTGTATATATTTTTTTGTTATGTTGAAAATTATTATATAATTTTAAGATCATTTAGTTATGTTTATTTTTTTAAAAGTATTGTCATTATTGGAGAGTAACTAATGTTTGTGATAGTATAAAATTAAAAAATAAAAATACAAAATATTAATATACTGTGTTTTCGAATTATAAATCTTGAAGTAAATATATGTAATTATAATTAATGATCATAATTAAAAGTCTTTATTTTATTTCAATTTGTTCAGGACATGTTTATTTTAAATTTTATTTCTTTATTAATTAGTATTTTTTTTTACATTTAATTATCATTAATTTATATAAATCAAAATGTATAACTTAAAAAGATAGATACGTGTCTAAAAAATAAAAAAAATATATTTTTTTGTTAGTAAAAAATTTATGTCGCTTTAGTTTTTTTTTTTTTTTTTTGGTATCATATCTTACATTTTTACCATAAGTTAGAGGTAAATTATTAAATATAAATTAGATTTACTACTTATTACCCTAATTCGAATTCATTAAATTCGATTTATATGGAAATGTAAATGGAGACAACTAGGTAACGTTATTAGGTTTAGGGGATTCAGGTAATTTTAGGGTGACTTTGGTTTATCAACGTAAATTAGCCTAATATGTGATATTAATTATTGTTATATATAATAGAATAGATGACATATTTATGCATTGTTTAGATTAGAAGAATTTGTAGAGAAATAACATGCTGGAGAAGAAAATGGATGAAAAAACCAATTTTTCATTATTTGGTTCAACAAAGAAATTGAATGAAAAACATAAAAGTGTATATGAAGCTCACATAAATCTTTTCTCTTCAAAATTGCGAAGAAAACTGATTCAGAAGTGCAAACATGGATAAAAATACAGAGTTATCATTTGAATTATAATTTATATATAATATATAAAAACATTAATATAATTTTTCTCTATTATGATTTTTTCTCTTCTTACTTTTCCTTCCATTCAAGCAAAAGAAATTTTTTCCTCTATTTTCTTTTCATTCATTTTTTTTCATCTAAACTGCACACAAAAAAAATATGATTTTCTTTCCATTTTCTTTCCTCATATTTTTTATCTTATATCCAAACAATAGTTTAGTGTTTATCTATTTATCTTTTATTAATATTGTTATAATAAGGATACATATAACTTTATAAAAATGATATAACCTAAACTTTGATTATCTGAGAATTTATTGAGTGGTTAGAATAGCTCCACGTCACGAACCAATGAATGCTAGCAATAAGGATGATCACAAAAACAGCCGAAACGGGTATTTGTAAGAATTACTCGCGTTTTGGAGTTAGATGGGGACTCCTGAAATCTTCACGACCTGCCATGCGAAAATGGATGGGGACTAGGGGTGGCAAACGGGTCGAAACCTGTCGAGCTGGTCGCATAATCCGCCAAAAAATGCGGGTTGGGCTGGAAATTTATGACCACCAAACTTAAAAATTCTGCCTACCCTGCACCGCCTAATCCACGGGATTTGGCGGGTTTCGGCGGGACAGGGCAGGCTTTTCTGCTGGGTCAAGCTTTTATTTTGGTAGAGCCATTTTTTTTACAAATTTTTATAATGTTATTGATCTACAAGAGGATGAAGATGATAATTGAAGAAGTTTTAAGTTATATTTTGAATTATGTTTTATGTTTGATTGATTATAAACTTGAAGATGTTTAATTATATATTTTAGATAATATTTTTTTTGCTTTGGACAATGCTGGTTTTATTATTTTGTTTAAAAAAAATTGATTTATAAGTATATTTATTACATATTTATAATTATAAAGACGTTAA
Organism: Arachis ipaensis; assembly: GCF_059453495.1. Classification (NCBI taxonomy): domain Eukaryota; kingdom Viridiplantae; phylum Streptophyta; class Magnoliopsida; order Fabales; family Fabaceae; genus Arachis; species Arachis ipaensis. The sequence goes on along the minus strand of NC_142437.1, from coordinate 11,611,157 downwards.
TGTGCGTGAATTTAAAAATTATAATTTTTTATGTTTTTAGAAATTATAAATTTATTGAAATTGTTGTGAAATTATATATATTGTTTAATATTTAATGGTTTATAAAAAAAAGGAGATCTCGCTAGCCTACCATTAGGCGGGGCGAGCTTTTGGCGAGACAGGGCGGACTTTCCCGTTTGCCACTCCTAACAGGGGAACGGACATAAGTACCCGCCCCATGAAACTTATTAAATATACGTGAATATAAAATTATTAATTTATCCTATTTTATATATACGTAAATCCATTTTTTGAATTTAGTAACCTTAATTTCTGCCTCCAATTCGAAATTTTCCTTTTTCTTCCAGACTCATTCTCAACCTTGATCCTCTCTCTCTCTAACTCACTTTCACCACCTCTCATCAAGTCCGTCACTACGTCGCTCAGTGTCGTCCTAAAAAATTATGTTATGTTATTATGTTGGATTATTTTTTTATATTTTCTCCTTTTGAAATGTTATTTTTCATAACGAATATGTTATAAATTGTGTTGAATTATATTGAATTGATTATTTTATAACTTATTATATTATATTTTTTGTGTTAATTTTTTAAAAAATTTTCAAAGAATATTCGTAGATACTCGAAGAGATCTACGTTCTCTGAGGGGTAATTAAATAGGAACTTGCAATGACGGAGAAAGAACAGTGACATTTTTTTAAATAGGAATGAGGGATGAAAAGTGGGTTTCTCACGCTCCCGTGAGTCCTCATTACCATATCTAACTAGCAACGGAAATACAATTTGACTCGATTTAAGAGGGAACACATGGACTTCATTTGCATTGGGTGTTTAAGGTAATGAACCTAAGTCATATTTGGGACCCTAACAATAGATTTTAGTTGATCTTGCTTTCATTGAGATCTTACCAGACTCAAATATATCTTAAATTAATATTTTGATTCATTGTTATAGCAAATACTATACTATTTAATATTATAACACTTAGGTAGCGTTTGTTTTGAGGTACTGAGACAGAGACTGAGAGACTGTGACTCAGTATCGTGTTTGTTAGTTCAGAGACTGGTACTAAAATTTCTGTCTCTGTCTCTAAAATTTCAGTATTTCAGTACCTCCAAAAAGTAGGGACACAGGGGACTGAAATTTTTAGAGATGGAGACTGAAACTTTAATAACATTTTATACCTAAAATACTTTCATTTCAATTAATTAATTCCAATTTTACCCTTTGTGCAAATTAAATTAGAGTTTTATTCTTGTTTCAATTCCTGTCTCCCATTTTGCACCAAACAGAATACTGAGATTTATTTCAATCCCTGTCTCTTAGTCTCTGTCTCTCAGTCTCAGTCTTTCCGTCTCTGTCTCTCCACCAAACGCTACCTTAGTATATATAAAAGTTAGATATATTTGCAAGACATTTTTTAATTCAAATTAAAAAAATTAATTATCTCTTTTTTAGTTTTAAATATTATTTTCTAATGTAACAAAAAAGTGAAAATAACAATAATCACTCACATAGTTAAAATAGAGAATCTTAATATATACATGACACTATATATATCAAGGATTATTATATATGATATATAATTTTTTTTCTTTTCTGTAATGACTATTTATATAATTTATTGAACAATTTTAATTTTTCATCTTAACATTTAATAAATTTAACATACAAAATAAATAACTTAAGTTATCATCTAAAACAATAAGTATAATAGTGCAAATATTTATTTATTTATTAGTAGTGAAAAAATATATAAATAGTATAAATTGACATTTTTTTAGTATAAAAGCAATAATAAAGATTATTAATTAAGTTAATTACATAACTAAAAAATTATGAAGAATTTCTTAAATAATAATAAAAATAAGATTACTATTTTCACATATTACAAAGTTTATAAAAAAATTTTGGATAATAAATCAATCCTCAATAAATTATACATTAATTTTGTTAAAAAAAATAAATAATCAATACATTGGATATTATTATTTACGTACTAATATATATATATATTATCGATTATTAAGTTTATAATTAATTTTTAATCCAATTTTTGGTAATTAAAATTTAAATGTTTAAAATTATTAAATGATGAATATTTTGCATCTAACTAATTTATTTTTTATTAAAATTTAAAAAATGATGAGTTGTTAATCAATTCTAAATTTAAATTTAAATGTGATAAAAAAAATAAAAAAATATTTTAAATTTTATTTCACTAACCAAAATTAATTTTAAGATAAGAAATTACTTTGTACATTATATATATATTGTAAAATAGTATGGTCATTTGCTATTTTTTAATGGTAAATATTGTCAAATAAAATGGTGTAAGAAATTAGAAGAAAATGTATTTACAAGTTTAGAAAATATTAATTTATTTTTCAATAGAATAAATTATATATTGAATAACAAAAGTTGTTATCGGTTTCTTTTTATACTAACTAATACTCAACGATGGTGTTTCGATACACCATATTACCAAAAAATATTAATTGATCTAATAACTTTTGTAATGACATAAGTTTATGAATTTGAAAATTTAAAAATTATTTCATAAAATGTGAAGTTTTAACAAGTAACAATGTTGATCATATTGTTTTGATTTCAAGAATGAATACGATAGCAATAAATAAAATTGTCCCAACAAAATTTCAACAAAGACAAAATTCATAAGTATTTCTATTAATGAAAAATTAATCTATTTTAAAGACAAATACAATTTTTTTCTACGGATTTCCTAACTTGGCAAGTCGAGAATTAATCAACCACATATTGATGTTCTATTTATTAAAGGTTTGTCGCTAACTAATGGATTGTGATACACACAAGGCGAGATTCGAATTTCAAATACTTGCTTAAGCGGGCAAATAAAATGACCATTCAATAAATTTAAATTGATTAAAATAAATATTAATTATTTTTAATATTTTTAAGTTATAAAATATTTATAATAATAATTACTATGTATATTTTTTATTTAATTAAATTTTAATAAAATTTTTTATATAATTTTATATACTATCCCATATAGGACATGGGAACATACACTAGTTTTTCTTAAATCTAGATATTTGTATTTTTTTTATATTAAATCTCGTTGGTTGCAAACAATAGAATAATCATATTTCAGAAAATACACTAGAACAGGTGAAAAGCTTCCTATATATATGCCTTAGTTTTCATAGAAAGTATCATAGGTCATTTAAATTCTTCTCCTAATGATTTAGCTCAAACGACTTGTAAAGTCATCTTAAAATAATTGTTTGGTCTTTTTTTAATGAGAAAATTTTATTTTTCTCTTTTGAGAGATATTAAAATAATACTCTCCTCATTCTATTTGTAATATATATATATATATATATATTTCTTTTTCTTATAATTTTTAAAAAATTTTATTTTTAATCTATTTTAATTTTTTTGTGGTAACTAATGTTAATTTTATCTATTTTAAAAAAAATTATTTTTTACAAAAACTCTTTAATAAAAAATTTATTTTTTTATAATTAAATTTTGCTTTTTAAAATACACATTAACAAATTATTTTTTTATTGATTAAATTGTATTTATATCAAAATATTTTTTGAAAAATTTAAAAAAATCTGAAAAAAAAACCATATGAAGAAAGAGAAATATGAATCTTTCAAGGACAACCTTCAAAAACAAAAGTGACTCTCATTTGTGTTTTTGAAAAAAGTAATTTAATTATTATTTTTAAAAAAAAATTTAATAAAAATATAATTTAATCAATAAAAAAACAATTTATTAAAAGTTATTTTGATAAACAAAACTTAATCACAAAAAAATAAAATTTTGTGAAAATTTTTTAAAAAAATAGATAAAATTAACGTTAATCAATACAAAAAATTTAAAATAAATTTAAAAAAAGTTTTTTAAAAATTATAAAAATATATATTTTTTATAAATAAAAAAATATTTTAACACCTCTAAAAAAGATGACGACGACGGCGACTCCTTGTAGCGGTCGTGTTCCTCCTTTCAACGGCAAGAAGAGATAATGGAAAAAAGATAAAAAGAAAAGATAAAAATATAATTTTAAAATAGAAGTATTTATAAAAATATTTAAACGTATATATAATTATTATATTATTAATAAAAATTTTAAATTTGAGTCATTGGTTCAAAAATTTAATGACTATGATTTATAGAGAATTTTAGACTATAAAAATCTTAAAAATACTTTTTTCACTAAAAAAACTCCAGTTATAATATATGGTTGTGTATTTTTTTTCTTTTCTTTTCGGCTCCGTTTTTATTTCGTTTGCTAAACCAGGAGATATATATGCCTTATTTGTCATAGAAAGTATGAGTTAATAGTCAAAGTCGTCCTTGAAAGATACCTCGATCTCCATTTTCGTCTCCGAAAGATAAAATTAATCAAAAGTGTCCCCAAAAGTTACCGACGTTAATCGGGTTCATCCTTCCGTCATCTCAGTTGCTGAGGTGTGTAACGTTTGCTGAGCTGAAACGTTAAGTTCCAATGTGGCACACTCCAGCATGGCTAATCCTAATATTGAGTAGATATGTTTGTTTATTGAGCTCAAATTAGTCCTAATATTACAACCTTAACCTAATCCCAATCTGAAACATAAATGTGCGTGATTCTCACAAAATGGCTCCCCTTCATACCTTGTCTATCAAGAGTCAGTTCCTCTGCTGAAGCAATACACGTTTGAAGAGCTTTTGAAGCTTATATTTCCTGCATCAAGCTTATGGATTGGCAACTTGATGCAACTTGCTTTGTTCCTTCACTCTGAAGGGTTGAAGTTAAAGCCAAAAATTGAAAGGTCATGTTCTAGTTTTTCAAAAGTTTCTAGAGCATCTGAACAAGAAAATGCAGTATGCCATGAAGATGAGGCCCTTTTTGGAGACCTTTTCTCTGAGACTGCACATTCTGTTGGGTCTACAAATGGATGTGAACAACTTGGTACTAAGAATGCTTTTGGGGAAAAGAAATCTGCTGAACTGGCTGGGAGCATGATTTCCTCCCTGGTGGAGTTTGGTAAATTTGCATGTCTAATAAGCACGCTCTTATCTTTGATGGACAAGTACTTGAAAGCCCATCAGAAAGCTTTTCTTGGTAGCCTTAGTTACTAACAAAAGCCGGCTTCTGATTTTTCACCATTCTTGCTCATGAAACATACTGGAATTGACAAAAGCCTGCAGGATGAGCTACTTGAGAGGAGTGCTGTAATGAAGGTGAGCTTCAGTCTGTCCTTGGCCTCCTATCACAGTTGGATGCTGCTGTTGATAAAAAAGCTTCAGGAGTTCTTCCTAAGGCCTATTGGGAGTGCATATTGCATGGGTTTCCTTGTCATCTTTCTACTCCAAGTGCTACTTTGCTTTCTTGTGCTCTTAGCATAAGAGGAATTATCTGTGTCCTAGATGGGTTATTTAGAATAACAGCAGAAAAAAAAGTTGATTTGGACATCGAAGTTATTAGACAAATTCTTGATGCTGTAATGATTATCAAGTATGATAGGATATTTGAAGGTATTCATGGAAAATGTGATGCTGTTTATCAAAGCATAGGTGCAGAACTAGAATGATCAAGTTATGCTGACTTAATTCTAATGAAGAAAATGGAAGGGTTTCTGAAAGAAATTGATTGTAGGGGAGAAGATCATGTCATGACAGTGTCCAAGAATGGATACTATGCAAAATTATTGAGTGGCACTAGGAAAGACCCTTCAAAGTCTGCTATTTTTCACTTTTATCTTGGTATTGAAAATGCGTCTGGACAGATCAGTAGGCATTTGCGATTGCATAATGGTGACTATTTACTGCTAATTGATTCACTGGATACCTGTTACTCTGAATCTGTGAATGTGAAGGTTCTCGATTTCTTTGTGGATCATTAATCTAGAGAGCAATTTCCTGATCTCAGGCTGAGAATACAAAGGAAATTTCTTGGAAGAGATGTACATATGGTGTCTAAGTAGTTGGATAAGAGGCTCTTAGCAAGCATAATAAAATTAGATACTGGCGTCTGTGCAAAGGGGACCTCCATTTCTCTACAGGAATCAACAATGAATTTTATTCTGTGCCTTCCATCACCAACCTCTGAACGGACCAAAGAGTTGCAACATCATATTTTTAATTCTTTGTTGCTGTCACTTAGTGCTGCTTTTTTGCAATTTGATATACTTGCAGCAAAGTCATATTTTAGTTTCATTGTTCAAATTTCAAGAGGAGAGTCATTAATGAAATAGCTTTTGAAGAGGACTATTGTGTTGATGGATAAACTGGTAGGCAATGAAAGTTTGCTTCCAGGGTTGAAGTTTCTATTGGGCTTTATTGAAATTGTCTTAAGTGATTGTAAATCTGGTAAAATTTTACTTCAAAGAACAACTAAAAAGTGTTCATCTAGCAGTAGTCTTGGGATAGGGCATGTGTCTGCCCGACCAGTTGGATCCATAAAGAACTCAGACACATTTATTCTTTCTGCCAATCAAGAAGGGGGGATCAACGTCACTTGAATGTGATGCCACTTCTATTGACGAGGACGAGGATGATGCAACTTCTGATGGGGAGGTTCTGAGCTTAGATAAGGAAGATAAAGAGAATGCTAGTAGTGAAAGGACCCTGTATGTTTTTAATGTCATCATAACAGTGACTGAACAAACATACAGGGCCATCTACTACGAGAATTACATACATTTATGTTTCAGATTGGAATTAGGTTAGGGTTATTACATTAGAACTAATTTGAGCTAAAAAAAACAAATATATCTGCTCAGTATTAGGGTTAGTCATGCTGGAGTGTGCTATGTTGAAACTTAACGTTCCAGTTCAGTAAACGTTACACACTTCAGTAATTTTTAGGGATGCTTTTGATTAATTTTATCTTTTGGAGACGAAAATAAAAATTAAGGTATCTTTTAGGAATGATTTTAAATATTAACTCTAAAAAGTATTGTAGGTCATTTAAATTCTTCTCCCAATGATTTAGCTTAAACGAAAAAAATTGTTTGGTCTTTTTTTTAATGTATGCTTATCTCCCGAACAATTCTTACATAACTGCTGATTGTATGCAGACATGAAATAAATTAAATAAATGACGAGAAACAGGAGTCTTGATCTTAATTAATATTATATAGCATTATTTCTTTTTTTATATTTTGTTCACATGATGATTTGCTAAAGCTACTTTTGAAATTTATGTTCTAGGGTAGGTAATGTTAATTATTACATGAACTTTGCACTCTCTTTTTTCTTTTAAAATACGGCCGTATTAGTGGAATAACTTTATTAGATGTATTATTTTCATAATATATTACAAAGTTTCTCTTTATTTAGCTGGAACGCATTGTCTTCAATCTACCAAATTGATAATAAAATATTAAACTGATGACCAAATTAATCATAAACTATGGCCGAAAAAAATAGTCTCTTTTTTATAATAATATATTTTTAGAGGTGAATTCTATTAATTTGCTCTAAAATAATATGTAAGTTATTTTTTATAATATATCACATTTTAATTAGCTATTATCTTACTTATAGTTGAGTTATTTTGTAATTTTTTATTTAAAATGAGTAATGATATATTTTTTAAAGGTGAAAACTTACCTGCAATCGACTTCACATGAAGTTGTTTTTAGATGGATGACACGTGTTATCATTTGATTTAAACAAAAAACGGTTTATTTTATACAAAAGATTTAATTAAAAAACCAATTGATATAGCTATGATGTTAGATTTTTCACCGTATTTTATTTTAAAAATAAATTGACTAATTTAAATTGAGAAATTGTAGTTAATTGTTTATTATATAATTTTTTTAACTAAAATTATAATTAAAAATCATTAAAAAAATAAAATTATCTAGTATATTGGACCAGTTCAATGTTAATAAAATTTTTTATTTTTATTATAAAATATAAAAAAATTTAATTCTAAAAAAAATCATGTTATTTTATAGGATTTAATTTTTTTATTGTGTTTTCATAAAGTTTGCACAAAATTTACCTATCACATTGACTAAACTTATTTATTTACGTAAAGTTTGTTTACGGACTCAGCAAACTTATTTAGATTTTAATACGATTTGAATTGTATTAGTATATTTTTATTTTTTAATCAATTTAATTTTATTTAAATAATTACAATTTTAAATTATAAAATTTGTATTAGTTTGTAATTTAAAATTTAAATAGATATAATTTAAATTAACAATTTATAAAATTATATGTATTTGTATTATTGTACTCATATGATTAATTATATTTATTCAATTTTTTTAAAAAAATAACAGTTTTAATTTTTAACTAACAAATAAATACACTTATATTATTTTTAAATTAAATTTTTTTAAATAAATGTACTCTTATTATTTTAATTTTTTAATTTAAATAAACATATTCGTATTATTTTAAATAAAATTTAAAATTAATATAAATAGATTTATTTAAAATTTTAAATTTTAATATTTTAAATAAACATACTCTTATTATTTTTAAATTTTTTAAATTTAAATAAATATATTGATATTATTTTAAATAAGTATATTCTTTTAATTTAAAAATAATATGAATGTATTTAAATAAAAAAATTAACATGGATTAATTTAAAATGGATTAAAGAAGAGGTTTTTAAAGTTAGAAGGGAAAGAAAATGTACATTTATAAAATAGAAGGAATGGGAGTATTATTTTAGCATCTCGTAAGGAAGGAGAGTGGAATTTTCTCTAAAAATATTTAATCATTAAACTCTATTTAAAAATATATTAAGTTCTAAAATTAATTCTACCACAAATTATCTTCGATCTTTAACTTCTTATCTTACTTTGAACCGGACACACTTGCGAGTAGGGGTGTTCAAAACCGATCTGAACCAAACTAAACCGACGAACCGAATCGAAATAACCGAAAATCGAATTAACCGAAAACCGAAAAAACCGAAAAAAACTTGTTTTGCTATTTTTTGTTCGGTTCGGTTCGGTTTTCGATTTTGACTATGAAAATCCTAACTGAACCTAACCGAACCGGTTAGAAAAAACCCTAAAAATGACTAACCCCACCCCCCCCCAAACGAATGAAAGCTGCTGCGCGAGTGTGAGACTGAGCGTCCCAGCCGTCCCTGACCCTAACCCCCAAATCCCCAATCCCTAACCTGCGCTCTCTACTACTCAGTCGCTCTCGCTCTCTCTTCTCCAAATTTCCACACCTGCACCCAAATCTCCCCAATCTCTCACTACTCAGTCGCTCTCGCTCTTCCGAATCCCGACGCCAAAGCCTTCCTCTTCGCGGAGACGCCACCCACTGACCCAGAAGGCAGCACAGCACTGACCCAGAAGAGAGAGTACAGCACGACGCCATCGCCCACTGACTCAACAGGGCAGCACAGCACCATGCCATCGCCATTGAGACGCCACCACCCAGCGCTAGCAGTGTTTCTGGGTTCTCCCACTCAGCGCCACGATCATCAGTTCAACCCACTCCCAGCACCTCCCAGTCTCCCACTCAGCCTTCCTCCCAAGTCAATATGGAGCCCGAGCCACCAATTCAGGTAATTTGAATCATTTGCTCTTTACTGGTGCATTGTTGATTTGTTGCTACTTGCTGTTTACTGGTGGGTGCATTATTGATTTGATGAATTATTTTATTGTTGGTTTTGTTGCTGGCTTGCTGCCTTGCTGGATTACTGAATTACTGAATTGTTGTTCTGGTATTGTTGTTATTCTGTTGAATTACTGAATTACTTTCTTGTGTTATAATTTTTAAATCTGTTAAGACTTGAGAGTTGATATATTATTCTGATGTGAAGTATTATGTGATTTATGATGAATTCTGATATGACAATGACCATGATGCTGGAATATTGTTGGAACAAGTCACTCTCTGATCTTCAATTATTCAATTATACTAGATGTCAAGTGTAAGTTCCAATATAATATCTTCTTTGAGAAGAAGGTGGTGTTATGGTGTAGTTAATTTACCTGATTATCATAATCTGTTAGCTGATTTATTATATTTTCATTGATTTTTAAATTGTAGGGCTCATGTTTGGGGGCAATTTTACTTATGTTATGGAGGACGTAAGCTTTTCATTGAAACAACTTATCTTAGAGATTATGGCATCAAGGATGGTGACCAGGTTAATGAATTTTAAGGCTTACAATTTCAGTGAGAGGAGATGGAATGTTGGATTGATAGAAATATGAACGGTTAATTTATAATCTGTTATTGAAAAGAAGTTTGATTAAAGTTGTACATGAATATCCCCATGATTTTATTCAATTCTAATACATTGTTACCCTACTATTAATCCATTCATCTCAATGTCTGTTGTACTTACTCCATTCCTCTTGACTCATGATATCTATATATTCAATTCTGATACATTGTTACCCTGCTATTAATCCATTCATCTCAATGTCTCTTTATTATTAGAACTAGAATGAGACCTGCGCGATGCGCGGGACGGTAAATTAATGATAGTATATAATAAATATTAACAATTGTTATATTTTGTAGAAATAAATTAAATATGTGTAAATTGAAGCTAAATTTAAAAGGTGTTTTTATTTGGTGGTTTGATTTTTGCATTTGTTTTAGTTGATGAACTTAGTCATCTTATGTGGCGTTCGTCCTCCTTTTTTTTGTTGGTTGTTAGAGTTGGTGCTTTCTTCTTTTTGTCAAAGATTCTTGCGAAGACATATTCTTTATAAATTGTTGAGTTTGATACACTTTCTATTGTGTTATTTGGTTCCATCTTTGTATGTATGTTCTTCTTTCGAAAATGTGTCTTGAATTTGTATGGTTTTCTTTCTCCTTAATCTCTTAATGGGGTGGTGCTTCAATGTCATTATTTTTCTGAAATGTCATTAGATTTGAAGCAGTTGTGCCCAATAAGTTTTTTGCGTCGCCATCAAATAGTACAAAAGTTGTTGTAACACTTTGATCTAAAACCTTTAATTGAATTCTGAACCTAAAATAAGTATTGAGCTAGCAACTAATAATTTGATAGATGAGATTATGAAAAGTATATAGAGTTACCTTATTATTGGATATTGTGGTGTTTGATTACATGTGCCACAAATGTAGTTGTTTCTTTTTTTATATATGTTTTCTTCTGACACTTTTTACATTTAACATAGTTCCATCCTAATTTGTCATCAATTTCATTTATAGTTGCTAAAATTGTGAAGATCTTTTCCTATTCTAATATTCAATTTATGTTATCATTAGGTATATGGTATTTGAGTAAGTATGAATGTATGATGCATGTTGTGATTTTTTTTTGTCATACCTGATCATCAGATTCTCATTGCAGTTCGGAAATAAATTTTTTGTGCTAAATTTGATGTTATGTGAAGGAATAGTGATAAGAGACTTATATATGTAGTTTAAATAGTATGGAATTTAAATACTTATAACGTAAAATTTATTACGATTAATAATATTATTATGACATTTGTAATATAGATGTTTATTACTTTTAGTGAGTTATTTATAAAAATTAATAAATTAATTGTTGCGGTTATAAATTTATTGTATTGTTTATAACGGTAAGATATAATAAATATAAGAATATAAATTCAATGTATTTGGAGGTTACAAATTTATTAGATTCTATTTTTTATAAAAATTAATAAATTAATTGTTGCGGTTATAAATTTATTGTATTGTTTATAACGGTAAGATATAATAAATATAAGAATATAAATTCAATATATTTGGAGGTTACAAATTTATTGGATTCTATTTTTTAGTTTTTTATTTGTATCTAATATGAAAATGTATGTCTAATATTATATTTTTTGGTTTTGTTTTGATACTCTTTTAATAAATTTGTTTTTTTTTTAGGTTTCAAATATTCTTTTCAAAATTTATATTGGTAAAATAAAATAGAATTTGTTTTTAATAATAAGTAAAAACTACAATAATAGTTCTTTGTACCTAGTGTTACTTCTAAAAATTAAAATGATTTTTTTTTTACCAAAGATATAAAGACTCGAACACGCGACTAATATGGGAGACTATGCCATTTGAGGTATAACTCATTGGCAAAAATTAAAATGATTATAATAAACATAATTATAATAATAAACATATTTATTGTATTGTTTATAATGGTAAGATATAATAAATATAGGAATATGAATTCAATGTATTTGGAGGTTACAAAGTTATTGGATTCTATTTTTTAGTTTTTTATTTGTATATTTTATTTTTTTTGCTGATTTGAAAATAATAGTTGATATGGCAAGAATTGAGTGGTTGATTCTAAAGTTGTGCCAAGTAAGCAATATTGCTGACATGGCTTTAGTAGGAGAAAAGAAATGTTTCAAAAGTAATATGGTGCATGCTTATGTATCTACTTTTATATATTAAGAATAGATGTATAACTATTAGAATGTATAACTAGATTAGAATGCTTTTCTACTAGTGCTATATTATTATTATTATTATTATTATTATTATTATTATTATTATTATTATTATTAGCTATTGTGTATTTGTGTTTGTCGATTTCAATGTTATGACTTTGTGAAATAGTATGGTAGTATTTTTTTGAATTGATTGAAAAAATCGAACAAACCGAACCAAACCAAATCGAATTTAATTGGTTTAGTTTGGTTCGAATGACTTTGAGAAAAAAAACCGAACCAAACCGAACCGCACTTTAATTAAACGATTGGATTGGATGACTTTTCTCTCAAAAATCGAACCGAATCGCACTGCAAACACCCCTACTTGCAAGGTCACATATCGATGCCCAAACACGTTTGTGGTGTCGCAGGTTCACAGAATAAAAAAAAAGCTTGAATCTGACGTCCACTAGAGTTAAAAAAAAAAAATTTTGAACAGATTTTTTCATTGGCACCTTCAATAGAAGCAGGGGTCTTTTTCTTCTTGACATAGAAGCCTCTCTTCTTTCTTTTTTGGTTTGAATAGAAGTTGAGGGAGATGAAGTTGAGAAAGTGGGATGGAAATAGTTGATTATTTTTACTTTTGGTTTTGCTAAAAACGGATTGAATTGGGATTGTGACGCTATTCTTTGAATTGATTTCTGAGTTAAGTCTTAAAGTAGTCTTTAAAATTGTACTAGAACTTTAAAGTGATCCATAAAATTAATAATTACTCAGATTCGTTTTTGAAATTGCATTCTGAGACTTATAGTAGTCTCTAAGACAATTTTCGTTCATCCTTATCATTGAAGAGCTGAGTTGAACTGAAACGACATCGTTTTGCATTTATAAAAAAAATTCTAATTCCCAATACATTGTCGTTTTATATTTATAAAAAAAAACTAATCCCCAATTGTCTTTACTAATCCTCTTCTTCACATTGTTCTTCTTCTTTAACTTCCTAATAGCAATAACAACATCATCTAAACCAACAAAAATCACATAGTTAAGAAAATCGACAATCACAAAAGATCACAAAAAAAAAATCCAGCAACAATAAAAAAATATCAATTAACCTAAATAGCAAGTATCAATCAACCTAAATAGCAACAATAAAAAAATTAGCAATAATTATTGAATAAAAAACAAAAAATAACCATTGCAGCTACATTAAAACAGAATCAGTAGCAGCAACAATCACCCAAAATATTAAACAATAATGATTAAATAACTAAAAGAAAAAACTCACCTTAGTCGCAGAGAAGAGAAGAAGGATGCAGAGGGAGATAGAGAGGAGACAAGAGAAGAGCGCAGACGGCAACGAATAGAAAGGGAGGGGTTGTTAGCAAGGACAATAGAGAGCGCTTGGAACTGGCCGTGAGAGACATTCTCCAGGAACGGAAAGCTGCCGATGTTGTGGAACTGTTGGTGGGCCTTGGAGTCGCCGGCAAGTACAGCACGCTTGAGAGTGATGACGGTGTTGACGGAGGAATGGGGGCCGGTTGAAGGAGTGCTTGAAAACAGTGAAAAAGTGGACGGCGTGATTGAAGAACACCTCGATCTCGTGGTGGTGAGGGAAAGTAGATTGGTGAGTGCGAAAGACTAGGCTGGGGAGGGGCGAGTAGTGCGGCATTGAGACGGAGGTTGACGAGAGACGGCGACAGAGAGGGTTGAGAAAAGCTTGCCTCTAGTTGTGAGTGAGAGAGTAGTGTTAAGTGCTGAGTGTGAGAGAGTAGTGTTAAGTGCTGAGTGTGAGAGAGTAGAGTTGGGAGCACTCGAAGGAGTTTTTTTAAGTACAAAACGATGTGGTTTCACTCCAATTCAGTTTTTCGGTGGCAAATTATAAACAGAAATTATCTTAGGGACTACTATAAATTCTAAAGTGTAACTTCGAAGACGAATTTTAGTAATTATTAATTTTTGGGATCACTTTAAACCTCAAATATAACTTTAGAGACTACTTTAAGATTTAACTCATTAATTTTTTTCAAGCTTTGGGTTTGGGTAGAAATTTCCACAAATTGTTCTAATATATATGTTTTTTTTTTTTTTTTTGACTACGTCTAACATCAGTTTCTTTGATCTTTGACCTGCGACACCACCCAGCATGTTTGGCATCAATGCGTAATAACACAAGTGTGTTCTGCCTTAGAGTAGGAGGTAGAAAGTTGAAAATAATTGGTAGTAAAATTAATTTTGGAATTTAACGTATCTTTTAAATAAAATTAACAAAAAATTAATAATTAGATATTTTTGTTGAACATAATCTATCTTTTATTAATATAAAATTTATTTAATTCTTTTGTAGTTAATTTTATCAACATTTAAATTTTTTATAATAAAAAATAATTATTTACTCATATTTTGATAAGACCTCTCTTACTCGAGTGTTCATATAAATATACTTGGCTTAGTGACCGCATAGAATAGAACCAACAACCTATGATAATTAAGAAAAATACCTCATTTACAATGTGTTTCTCAATCCACTCAAACCAAAATATCCAATCGTGTTTTTTCTGATTTCTTAAAACACATTGGTTAGAAGACCAAAAATATAAAAAAGAAAAAAAAAAAAGCAAAAGCAAAAGCAAAAGCGAAGGAAAAGACTAAAAGAGCACGCCAGGTTTAATTAAGACAGATTGACAACAACAGAGAGATAAGATAAAGCTGAACTTCTCTACTTTCCAAGTCATTAGAATTGGTTTAATAGTAATATAAGTAATTTGAATAGGGGGCACGAGGTCTAAAATTTAAACTTCTTTTGGTCATTACATCTAACCAATAATATAAATAAGGCTTTCATAATTGTTCAAACATTAATCTAAGGCCAATTCACTGAAATAAATTGTTTGAAGAACATATTTATTTAAATATAATTTTTTATATTACTATAAAAATTATTATTGGCAGTAATAGTTTAGAAGAGCACGTAAACCGCTACTGACAGCTGTAATTTACATAAAAGATGGCTTTGAATAAAAACTGCTACAAGTAGCAATAGTTTCTGTGAAAGGAGGCCTAGACATAAATCTTTACAGGCAATAGCAGTTATGCGTAATGCAATATGAACGTAAACTGTTAGAGGCAGTAGCGGTTTACGTATAATATATGCGTATAGTGCTTGGTTATGTATGTCCATCCAAAGCATTGAGATAGTAGTGGAGTGCCATTTTTTATAAGTGGAGTGCCATTTATTACAAGTACATACTCTCTGTATTCTTGTAGTATGAAATTTAAAATTTTTTTATTTTTTGAATTTTAAATTTTATATTTTCTTTTTAATGAAATAAAATATTTTTTTTGTCTTTAAAAAAAATATCACAATAAACATGGAACACAATCTTATCCCACACACACCCAACTCTATTTTTTATCTCGATCAACTGCCAACGTACTTGATGACCGAATAAAAAGACTAAGATTTGACCCGTGTCTTTTGATTTTCTTAATTTTTCCAGAGCAATGTACTAGAGTTAAAAAACTCTCTTCACCATCTATTTGTGATAAATAGCACTCCACAACGCTTTGAATTGGCATACATAGCCAAACACCATATGAATACATTATACGTAAACCGCTACTATTTCCAACAGTTAATGTTCACGCTGCCGGGACGTCGCTTGAGTCACCAATCTTGGCGAGGTTAACAACCCCACTATGGTGAAAATAGCCAAGAATCCACCTTAGTTGGCTAAGCCAAGAATGCACCTCTTACTCTCAAAAAGTCCAGAGGAAAATAAGCACACAGCTTATTTAAATATATAACTCAATCAATTCAACTCATAAGTAAAAAGGGTACATATGCATATTTATACTAGTAGGGGACGCAAAACCTTCATCACTCGGGCGATGTGGGACGAACTCATAACACAATATAATAATATATACTAAACTAGATTACTTTAGCTAACGACACAAACATAAAGATACATGCTCCTGCATCATTCTCCCTGGGTTGAAAAGGGCTCATGCATTATCCTCCCTGGGTTGAAAAAGGCTCATCTTGTATTGGCGAAAGATTCCATTAGTGAGTGCATGTGAAAAGGCATAGCTCATAGCTCAGCTTGATTCTTTTGACCATCTACATGTCGTAATGGAGTTAAAATGATCTTCTTGCCATCTTTGATGAAAGAGTATGTATTTTTGAAACCATCATGAATAGCTCGACGATCATATTGCCAATAATGTTCTAACAGTAAGTGACACGCGTCTATCGAGATGATGTCACACCACACTTTATCCTTGTATTTGCTTCCCATAGAAAATTGGACTAAACATCGCTTTGACTTTAACTTCATTTTCCTTTTTTAACCAATGCAACTTGCAAGGACGAGGGTGTAACTCGGTTGGAAGCTTCAGTTTGTCTACCATATAATTCGAGACAATATTTTCACAACTTTCGCTATCTATGATGACCTTGCACACCTTCTCATTAACAGTGCATCTTGTGTGAAAGATGTTGTGGCATCACCAACTCTCGTCTTCTATTACCCTTGCCGTATTCAAGCTTCGACAAACTACTAAAACTTCTCCACAATCGGCTGGAACTTCTTCAATAGCATCGTCAATCTCACCTTCCTCCTTTTACTCCTGAATTGGTTCTTCATTAACTTCTTCCTCGACAAGAGTGATAACCCTTCTGTTTGGAAAATCAGCAGCAACATGCCCAAAACCTTGACATTTAAAGCATTTCTTACCTGATGATCCACATTCCTTGTTGCTTTTAAAAGATCCCATCTTTATTTCTTGTTGAACATCAAGGATGACTTCTTTGTCCTTCGGCGACCGAGTGTTATTCCTTTGTATTATTTGCTTTTCAATCTTTAATGACAGCCTAATGAAATCATCCAAGGTCCAATATGGTTGCAGCTGAATAATATCAAAAATTTCTGTGTTCAGTCCTCCAAGATAACGAGCAATTGTTTCTTCTTCAGGCTTTTGAATGTCACACTTCATAAGCAACTCTTCGAAGTCCATTGTATATTCCTCTACAGATAATGTCTTTTGCCTCAAATTATGAAATTTGATGAATGTGTCTTGCCTGTAATGTTCAGAAAGGAACTTGCGTTTGAGCTTACGACGCATTTTATCCCATGTCTTGATCTTTCTTCTTCCTTCTCTTTCTCGCTGACGCTTGAGATTCTCCCATCATACTGGTACATACTTTTTCAACTTGATTGCTACAAGCTTCACGCGCTTGTCATCTGGAGTGTCTTTCAACTCGAACACTCTTTTCACTGTGCAAATCCAGTCGATAAAATCATCAGATTGGAGTCTCCCTTCAAATTTAGGAATATCAATTTTGATTCCTAAGTCTTTAGCTTTGTGAGTTATGTTGTGTCGTGTTCTTCGTGCGGACAAATCTTCCAACGAAGAAGAATAATGGAATGGATTTGCATTATCCTCTTCACTAGAGAATTATCATCACTCTGCTTGTCATGATTATTTTGAGCAACTTCATATTTTGCAAGTTGCTCTTGCAACTCAAACTTGACGGTGTAACTCCTCCATTTCAATCTCTTGAGTAGTTCTACGCTTGGAGCCATATTTCATTGTTATGCAATGAGGTTGATGCTTGGGTGTCGATGTTATGATGATGATGATGCACAATAATGATGGATGGGATGCACCAATGATGATAATGAACGAAGATAATCACCAACAGAAAATGCACCAAAAGAAGAGAAAAGAACAATATTACCCGGAACTTCGCAACAGACAATCCATACTGACGACGACTTGTACCAACAACAAGAAAACTGCACTAAAGACCGTACCCAATCTTGGCGAGGTTAACAACCCCACTATGGTGAAAATAGCCATAAACCCACCTTGGTTGGCCAAGCCAAGGATACCGTGCCCAATCTTGGCGAGGTTAACAACCCCACTATGGTGAAAATAGCCATAAACCCACCTTGGTTAGCCAAGCCAAGGATATAACTCTTACTCTCAAAGAGCCTAGAGGAAAATAAGCACACAACTTATTTCATATTCAAATCAACTTCAACTCTATTTCATAAATAAAAGGTACATGAGTTATTTATATTAGTGGGAGAAGGAAAGGCCTTCATAACTTGGACGATATGGGACTAATACATAACACAAAGTTCACTATTCTAAATAATATGAGACTTGTATTTCCTTATTATAATGAACTAATATAACTAACATACTAACTCTGCTTGTAGCGGCTTATGCCCAGACCTCCTTCCATAGAAACCGCTGCTGCCTATAGCAGTTTCTATTCAAAGCCATTTTTCACGTAAACTGCGGCTGCTAGTAGTAGTTTATGTATTTCTATAAACTGTTACTACCAGTAGCGATTTCTATAAAGATGTAAAAAATTGTATTTGTGTCTTACCATTTTAAAAGTTGTATTTAGATAAAATTCTTCTCTAAATAATTTATTTCGGAAATTGCCCTTAATCTAACAACATTTTCTTAACAGAAAACTTGCATATTTTGACATACCTGTTACCTGATATTATTTTAAAGATAAAACATGTTTTTGTTTTCAATATTTTCGAATAATTTTAAAATTATATATAACATTTAATTGTGTTATAGTGTTTTAAATATATTGTAATTATACCCATGCCTCATGACTAATACGAAAATGTTGACATGGCAATACAATATTGATGTATGAAATGTGACAATTATAAAGTAACTAGATTTAGGGTTGTGATTTGAGCAAAAATAAAATAGATATATATTGTATATAATGTATAGATTAATTTAAAATTTAATATTATATAATTAAAAACTTATATATAAGTTTCACTTTAAGTAAAATTATAAAAATACTTCATTTAAATTTATTTATTTAATTTTATATTATTATCTTTATTTTTATTCTTTAAGGTAGCCATTTTTATTTATTTTTTAGATTAAATTTATGTATTATAATATAAATATAAAATTATTAGATGAAATACAATTTTGAATGTAATATTTTAATAGTCAAAATTAACATTTAATTTTCTATTTTTATTTTTTATGACTAACGATAATATTATATATTTTCAATCATATTACAACTAAATGATATTAAAAAATGTAAATAGTTGAAAGAAAAAAGAAGTGATATATGAATGATATAATTAATAAATACAGTTAGACTAAAAATAAAAAAATTATAAAAATTATAAAAAACATGATATATAATTGAAATTAACATTCAATTTTTTAATTTTTATTTTTCATGACTCACAATAGTACCATATATTTTTAACATATTATAACTAAATGGTATTAAAAAATATAAATGATTGAAGAAAAAAAAATGATATATGGATGATATAATTAATGAATATAATTAGATCAAAAATAAAAAAAACTAAAAAAATTATAAAAGTCTTGTAACACCCTAACTATCAAAAGTCACACTTTCGGCTGCACTACTCTGATAGCTCTGGTATTACAACGACTCTTAAAATATTTAATACTAAAATATGAGCCTGTTTAAAACTTAAACCGAATTTTCAAAACATACATCCATACTTTACAATACAAATTACAATACTTACAAATAATATATATATATACACACATCATACCAATGTACAAACTTCACATATCAAAACTCCTATCTCTCTTGGTAAAAATTGATAAAAATAAAGGCGAGGAAAAAATAATAACTAAGATAATACAAAAATACCGAATAACAGAAAAACTAATAAACTCCTTTGAAACTTCGTCGTCCATATGCTGAAAAGGAAAAACCTGTAGGGGAGTGAGAACATCGTCCTCGCTAGTTCTCACTATAGGGTTACACAATTGCTAAAATAAGATACGTAAAATAAAACTATTTTTACAGTACAGTGATCATTGTTCGTCTTATGTATATTCTCAAAGCACTTAGGTTCACATCCAAAAATCCAAAAAACCTTTTTAAAAAGAACTTGATAAATTTCTCAAAATAAAAAACCTTTTTCCTTTCTTGTAAAATCTCAATAGTTTTTCCTAGACAGTATGAATGACCAACATGTCTTAAGCATAGATTCAATTAAGTCTATTCTGTAAGAGTTTGATTTTCCATACTTTACTAGACCACAACATAAAAGCAGTTACCTACGCGGTATAAATGATCATCATATTCCAAGTATAGGTTCATTAAGTCTATGCTGAACCAGTCAGATACTTTATACAGAACTAGACCTCAAACATACCAATCATGGCCTCAGGCCCATCCAAATCCAACACGGGACCCGACCCAAACAACTCAATCATCAACAAATTCATCACAAACCAACCAATCAAACACAATCACAATTAATGTATTTCAAGCACAATCAAAAGCAATTACAACAAGTATAACAATTAACAATTAACATAAGTATTCACATAGGCAAACCAATTACAATATACACACCCAAACAATATCACATAAATGCAAATGATGAATGTCTATCCTATTGTGATATCACATTGTCGATACAAGTTTCCAACCCAACACATCCCCTCGGGATGTCTCCTTTCAATCATGAATAAAATAGGTACCCCCAGGGATATCGTTCTTGGTACACGATCCAAGGATATAGTCCTCGGCACACTCTTGTGATTCCAAAAGGATGCGAGCAGGATACTCTACCACAAACCTCACATTTCTAAGCATAAGCGGGACGAAGCCGGCCTTTATTGTAACACCCCAATTACCCTAAGCTTTACCTCTAGCCGTAAAGCAAAGGTTAATCAGAGGTTATGACAGTTCTAAGGCTTATACATATTTATATCGAAGAAAATAATATATTCTAGAAGCCCGATGAAGGATTAAACTCAAAGACAGAATTACAAAAGCATGGAACGTTCACACGAAGCTAACGCACAAGATACAAGGTATAGATACAAGTGAATAAAACATATATAAATATGAGAATACAATAACCATAGGAAACTAGTCGCAACTTGCGGAGTTTAAGCCGACCAGTATATATACAGACATACAGAGTTTTGGAGTTAAAAATAGCTTATACAACTATTCTCTCAAATAAGCCTCTAAGGCCATAAGGATAAAATACAAAGAGATGTGAGAGTAACTATAACAAAGTAAATAAAAATAAACCAAGGAGGAATCCCAACTCCGCTCTGTCACCATATCCGCAATCTCACCGAAGTAGATTACGACCTGCATCTGAAAAATAACAACAAAGTATGAAATGATAACCGGAGGTTCTCAGTATGGTAACAGTACCCAATGATGTAAGATGTAAGGCTCCGGGACGCCGTAGGCAATCCTAGAACTTCACATCACATAGGGATATTCAAGCTTAGAACAAAATAGATAAAAGAACTTAAACCATAAACCAGGGTTATCTAAACTTAGGGGAATTCTTCTAACTAATCACACCGCTATATCCCACAGCCTTCACCAACCTACCCTCCGTGCGATCCCATCGCCACCGCCTACCTAACCTCCTCAGCGCCAAACAAACACAGATAATGCAAGCAAGGAAATCACAAGTAATATTCATATATATAACAGGTAATTCAAGAAGCAAGTAGACATGTTATACAATTAGTCAAACCCAAGTAGTCAAAGCAAACAAGCACATAAGAAATGCATATGATGAATGCCTATCCTATTGGCTCGTGATATCACTTGTCGGTCCGTAAATGCCAACCCGACACATCCTCCCGAATGTAGCCTTTTCTGCCATGCCAGGGATATAGTTCCCTGCACACTCATGCAGCAGCTCTTCTGCTAGGCTAGGGATATAGTGCCATGCACACTCATGTAGTAGGGAGTCTACTAAGCCAGGGATATAGGCCCCGCACACTTCATGCAGTAGAGAAGGAAATAACCACAACAAAATCATGCAGTAGAACAATCTGCTACGTCGGGGATATAGGCCCCGCACACTCTCAACATTCAACAAGTCATGCGACAGAAACATCTGCCATGCCGGAGATATAGGCTCTGCACACTCTTAATAACAACCAGTCATACAGCAGAGAAAATCTGCTACGCCGGGGATATATGCCCCGCATACTCTCAACATCCATCCAGAATCATCATTTCTTTTCAAGTCCTCAACTCATCACAACCATCATCAATTCATGATTTCCATTCCGAACTCATAGTTCATCAATCCTCAATTCCAGTATCATTCTCCTTTCTCACTCCACCAAACCCATCCTCATTACACCAGAAACCTAAACCTCCGTATGCTAACTTTTCAAAGTAAAACTCAAATTAAACCTCCTAGGACCTTTCCTATGTTCTGATACCCGAAAATAAGCCCAATAGTCGTAAAATGGTGTCACAAAAGATTACAAACCTAATTCTCCATCTCTAGACTCAAATGGAAGTATCCTATGGATTCGAACCCAGTTAAAATAGTTTAGTTGAATACAATAAAAAGGAAAAACCATTTCTCTTGCGAAAACTGATTTTAAGTTTAAAATCTCTGCACCAAGACAGCAAGCTACCCTGTTCTTAGAAAATCCATCAAAAATCATATTTTCATTTGATGTATATGAAATTTTTTAGAATTAAACTAGACTCATAGGGATTTAAATCAGTCAAAGTCTCATAGGAAAATTATTTTTCTGGAGAGAGTTATACTGGTTACAAATTTACTTTCAAAAACTAGTTTTGCTGTCAAAATAGCTAAGAGCTCTATTTTTAAAACGAGCACAACTCCTTCTACAAAATTTATAATAGTCTAAAATTTTGACACAAACAAAAAAATAGTTCAAGTATTAATGTCCTTTTGGTCCCACTCAAAATTATGGTCAGGATTGGGAGATATAGGCTTGGAAAGTTGCTGGTTTAATTATGTAGCAGCAGAAAAATCAGTTTTAAAGTAACAAACTTCAAAAAATATTCAGGATTTTTCTACACATCACAAAGATTCCAGAGAAATTAATCCCATTCAATTGTGATGGTTAGATTGTTCCCAAAAAGCGTCCAAAGCTGCTGCCAGAAAATAGATTATGCAGAATTTTGCCAAACCTCAACTTTCAAGATATTTTAACCAAAATCAAACCAAAACCATACCAACTCCAATCCAAAATCACTTATCCCACATTCAAAATAGTCTCAAGGTACCTAAACCATATTCATATACCTTCCCTTCAATCCATAACTTAGCAACACATAATGATCATCAATTCCATAAACTAATTTCTACTTGTAAACTCAAATCTCAACAATTTACATCACAAACTATTATCCCACCATACTCTATCAACATCAATAAACCCCATCAATTATTAACAATTCTCAAAAATCATCATTTTCCAATTCCCACATCATACATCAACATCATCAATAATCATCAACAATACCAACAACTCTCAACAACCATAACAAATATCAACATTTAATATCTCAATTTATCAACTCCTTAAACACTCATCTCCAATTACCAACAACATTAATATTCATCATCAATCATCAACCATATCAACCGACCCTCATCAATAACAATAAATCTCACATTCATTATCAACCTTCATAATCATTAAAATGCCAACAATCATCCTCAAATCATATAATCATTATCATTATTATTCCAATTCCTTCCACACAACACCACTCCAACACCAACCCTTCCACATCAACAATACCAATTATCAATGCTCATTAACAACAACAATTTCTAATAATCATCATCAACCACAATAATCCAATACTACCAACCATTAACATCAATTCATATATAATCATTCATACACCAATAACATTCAATCCTATCTTAGGGTCAACTAGCCTAAGTGTCCATGAACATTACATATTACATAAAGAAAACCGAAACCATACCTTGGCCGATTCCCAAAACATTCCAAACATCAAAAAGAGGCCACCAAGCTCGATCCAAAGCCTCAACCAACTCCAACAAACATCAAAACTCAATTTAACACCACATACATATACCAAATCAAAACCTAAGATATACAAAACAACTAAACACAAGGGTTTAGTGGAACCTTACCTTATCCAACGAGAGTAAGGGTAAAATCCATCAATTACCCGCTACTAAAGATCACCTAAACAAGTAAAACTACAAAACTTGCTCAAAAACTAAACCCAAAACGCGCAGAAACTTAGGACAGTAAACTGGGAGTTGAGCTTTGAGTTCTTACCAGGTTTGCTTAGATAGAAACGTAGAGCTCGACGAGAGCTTCGCATGGTCGCAAACAGCTCGTCAATCGGAGCTCTACGTTTCTATCTAAGCAAACCTGGTAAGAACTCGAAGGGAATATAAAATGTAGAAATTAGACTCAATTACGCTAAAATTTTAAAGGTAATATAGAATTTGACAACAAATTTAACACTCATTAAGAAAATAAATTTATTTATGGCTATTTCCTAATTATAAATAATAACAAGACTTAATTATGAAAAATATTAATGTCATCATTCTTATTAATTAAATCATAATATTAGGTAGTTGATAATTGTATAGGCGAAAATTATTAAATAATTACGTAAAAATTAGCAACGAACAAGCAATAAAAATTTAGAAAAAATCTATTATATAATACCAATTTCATAATTAAAATATGTCTCATATCTTATTTTCATATATTCTATTTATTATCTATTCTATTATATAAAAATCAAGTTTCTGCCCTTAATGATGGAGTTGACGTGACATACATGCTTATGAGAGTGTTTAGCGATTTGTTTCTTTTAACTCATTAAATACGATTTATTATGATAAATCAACTATATCAACTAATTGATTTGATTAGATATTTAAATATCACATAATTTATTATAGTTTATATCAAATTAATTTGGTAGTACTTTTTAATTTATTTCTTTTAATGTTTTGTTAGTATTTTTAATTTATTTTTTTAATTTATTAAATCAAATTAATTATACTAATTATTTATATTAATTAATTAATTAGATTAATTAATTAATCATTAAAATAACAAATCTATGCATACAATAGGTTCTTAATATATTTTTCACTAATAATTAAATCAAATCAAATCATATATATTGAGCTAAATTTAAATCATGTGAATTAAGGACTAAAATAAAATAAGATGATTTTTTACTTATTCAAATTGAATGCAATAAATAAAATTAATTTTGTTAGATAATTATAGTCTTCTAGTCTTCTATATATAGAAAGCCACACAAAATTAAAAAAATCATTATTTTTATCATTTTTACTATTTTAACTCTTTTTTTTATGTATAAATATACTAAAAATAAGAAGATATGGATGAGTGTTTCATTAATTATTTTTTTGATAAATATTATAGTCTGAAAATGTCTCAATTTTAGGCATTCTACCGCTGTCGATAGAAGTTGAACCTGTAGTAATTCAGGGTGACCATGCTATTTTTTATAGTATTATATAAAAAAATATTTTTTAAAATAAATATACCTATTGTAATTAATTTTCTTTGTCAATCTGTTATGTTTTACCTAACAAACAATATCTATGTTGAATATATTATTTTCATCAGATGCCATACATAATTGATTGATAATTCTATATATAAAAATACTCATGTGGTAACTAAATACCATATTGTTATCTTGTAAGGTCTCACATCGGTTGGGGAGGGGAACAAAGCATGCCTTATAAGTGTGTGGATACCTCTCCCTAGCATGGCGCATTTTGACGAGTGAGTGTGGAGGGCTTCGGCTATCATCCCTATCGTCAAAGGCAAAACCGTGAGGCATTGTGTGCCAAAGCGGACAATATCGTGCTAGCGGGTGGTCTGGGCTGTTACAGATGGTATCAGAGCTGGAGTCCGGATCAATGTGCCAGCGAGGGCGCTGGACTCCCTTAGGGGGGTAGATTGTAAGGTCCCACATTGGTTGGGGAGGGGAACGAAGCATGCCTTATAAGAGTGTGGATACCTCTCCCTAGCATGACGCGTTTTGACGAGCGAGTGTGGGGAGCTTCGGCTATCATCCATATCGTCAAAGGCAAAACCGTGAGGCCTTGTGTGTCAAAGCGGACAATATCGTGCTAGCTTACATTTATGCCTACAACTCAGCACAAGCGGGACGAACCCGACCCTCACGCCTACCAAACAATATCTCATCAATCTCGATAATATCCACAATCAATCAGGCTCAATGTCTTATTTAAAAAATCATTCTTGACCCATTTACTTTCAAATAATAAGCGTATTCAGTCCACATCACGCTAAGAACCAATTTTTCTCAAATCAAATTTTCTTTTTAAAATAGAGCCACTTTTAGCAACCTCTTTCTGAAACTCACAAATAACTTCAAAATCATTCATTCTAAATCAGGATATGGCCATAAAATTTCTTAGCAGAGTCTCAAGACTTTTTAGGAGAAAACAACTGACCCTATTTTCTTACATTCAATAAAAATTCTTAAAATTCATTGTGTTCTTAATTTGAATTATGCAACGGAAATTTCTAAACCAAATCAAAACTAAATCATACGAATTAAAAGTTGCAAACCAATTTAGAATCCAAGGTCCGATCTCAATTTCATTCTTGAAACCAATTCTTTCAACTTTTTCCAAAACATCACAAAACGGTATCATTCAATCAAAGTCCAATTTCTTGTAAATTCATTAAAGCTCATCTGGATGAAATCCTTAAGTCCAACTCAAAACATAATCCCTTTTAATATAAAATCGATCTTAGAACATAATACTTTTCTTAGACAATTTAAAATCGTAAAGTAATCATTTTCTGAATAAATCGAACTCAAGACATTATATATTTGTTCTCAAATAAATTAAATTCGAAACATAACCATTTTCTTAATAAATCAGATAATACGATTTCTCATATTCAAAACTTTTCTAAATAACATTTCAAACAAAGTTTAAGATTTTATAGAAAATTCGGCAGCACCTCCCCTAAAACTTGGACTTTGCCACCCTTTTCGGATCCCAACTAAACCAATCCTCAACCCTTTCCAAGGGATTCAAGACCAAATCAATTTTCAATAAGTAAAATTCAGACTTTCAAATATTAAAATTATTTCAATTCAAAACAATCAGAAATCTCCATTTTAACAAAATCAGACATTATTTCAATCCAACAGACAGCCATGTTCATCCAAGACAATTCAGACAATTCATAAGACTCGCATAATCACCAGAAATACAGTTCGCACATCATATCTATTTATAACAACTCCAATTTATATGAATTGAATTTTTATAAAAAACCCCTACCTCGACAAGTCGAAACTATAACCTAAAACACGTCAACGAAACCTTTTCTCTCAATCCAAAACTAATAGCAACCGCAACCTCAGCCCCTGATCATTTTCGCAGGAATCACAGCAACATAAAAGCGACATGCAACACTCAAAATGATCCTACGTTACCAGAACTTCAAAATTTATAACCAAACATAACAGAATACTAACACAGGAATTTTCGAAACATGAACCCTTACTGCAATAAGAAAACAAAATAACGGCGGTCGCTGAACCGGTTTGGTGGCAGTCCTGACAGACATCCCAAGTGACAGTGGCGACCCGAACTCCAGCAATGGCGATTGTAACAAACATGCATCGATGATAAAGCTTCCGAAAACTCAAAAGGAATGAAAACCAACTTAAAACCCTTACCGGTAGTAGCTATTGGCGACAACAGCTTCGTTCACCGGTAAAAGGGGCATGCCCGGTGAAAGACCCAAAACTTTTAAAAAGTCTTATTATAAACTAATTTCAAATTATATATTTATTTAAAGTTTTAATTTTTAAAATTATTTTATTGAAGATAATCAAAGGCAGCTTTGATTAATTGGATTTGAAATTAGTTAAGGTTTTTATCCAAACTCTATAATTATAGATTATTTTTCTATTTACAATTTAAAGTTTCCGAAGTTAAAAAATAACGAGGTTTAGCAATTTAAATTATAATTTTATCTAATTTCACAATTATTGGATTATTTTCTATATTTAAATTATAAATTTGATAATTATGAAATAATAAGAATTTTATATGATCTTTGCTAAAGAATTAATATTTTTACAATTTAAAACTTATGTTTTGGAATTAAATAAAATTAATTCTATTATCTTATATTTTCGATTAAAGTATTTGATTGAGAGTCAAATTAGTATTTTGATATAAGAAATAATATTTTAAAGTAGTTTTAGAGATTTAATTAGATTTCAAAATTTATATTCTATACTCCAATTTTATTAAAAATGACCTTATTCTAATTAAACCAAAAATCCCAATTTTATATACAAACCCTAATTCTATTAATATACACTTTTTTCCTATTTCCAAATTCCAAACCCTAGCCACCACACTCAGCACAAACACACACATCCAGTCCCCACACTCACGCTCACAGAATGAAAGAAAGAAAGGGAAAGAAAAAAAGGGGGACCCCGAGAAAGAGAGGGGGAAGAAGAAGAGGGAGGCAGTGCGATGGGTGTCACTGCCACCGTCGCTACCGCTGTTGACAGAGGGAGAGAGGAGATCTGAGAGAGAAGGAGAGCGCCAGCGGAGGAGGAAGGAGCTCGCGCCAGCCTCGCGAACCACCGCCGTGTCATGTCTGCCGTCGTCCTCGCCGTGAAGTCCGTCGCCGTTGCTGCAGCTGTCCACGCCGACGTCATCGCCGAAGGGAGCCAGCATCGCCATCGTCCACGGGTGAAGCAGAGGAGAGAGATCCGCGAGGAAGGGAGGACCACGACCCGTCCAACTGTCGCGCCCAGTCGCCGTTCTTGTCACCAGCGCCATCTTCGTCCGAACAGCTGCTAGATCCGCTGCTGCCGAAGCTTTTGGCCGAGCCTCTGCCACCGGAAACGCCGCTGCTACCACCGAGACCTACTGCCGGTAAAGGTTTTAAGTTGGTTTTCCTTTCCGTTGAGTTTTCGGGAACATCATTGTCGTTGCATGTTGTTCAGGTCGCCGCTGCCGCTTGGGGTGGCTGCCGGGGCTGCTGCCAGATCAATTCAAAGACCGTGGCTATTTCGTTTTTCTTATTTCAGTAAGTGTTTATGTTTTAAAAATCCCTACGTTAGTATTCTGTTATGTTCGATTATAAACTCTGAGGTTCTGGTAACGTAGGGTCGTGTTCTGAGCGTTGCATGTCGATTTTAATTTGCTGTGAATGCTACGAAAGTGATCAAGGGCTAAGTTTGTGGTTGCCGTTGGTTTCAGATTGAGAGAAAATGTTCCGTTGACGTGTTTTGGGTTATAGTTTCGATTTGTCGAGGTAGGGTTTATTTTATAAAAACTAAGAGCCCGTTTAGGAAACCGCTGAAGTTACTTTTTTTTTTTTACTTTTGAATTATGAAAAGTCACAATACGCATGTTTGGCACCATTTAAAAAAAAGCTTTTAAATTCCTGAAAAGTTAATTTACAACTTTTTGGAGAAGTAGAAATATAAGACTTCTCCTTCTCGATAAGTTATTCTATCACTTCCCAATAAAATTGACTTCAAAACAAAAAAGATCTACTTTCATTTTTGGCTCTATAAAAATGTTTCCTATTTCTACTGGAAATACTGGTCCTCCACCACCATTTTTACGCAAGGCTCCATCTGTTAGAAGCATTGGCCTTCCACCATTATTTTCACGCAATGTTCAATCTGCGGGAAGTATTGGCCTTCCACCAGCATTTTCACCTAATGATTCATCTGCTGAAAGTATTGACCCTCCACCACTATTTTAAAACAATGTTCCATCTAAACCACCTACTGCATATATTCTTTCCAGTTATTTTTTTTTTATCATTTTACCATTCTATTTTTATTATTAATTGTTTATTTAACATTGTGTGTCGTATAAAATTTTAGTTTTAATTTTATTTTTTTCACATGTGATTTTATTTTTATATAGCTTTCTATTGTTTTTATAGTTAGTTATAAGTTATAACAAGTTCTTAATCCCAATAAAAGAGGAGGCAAATAGGAGTAAAAATAAAAAATAAAAAACAGCAACAAAATATACATTGACACACATTTTATATTTATTTTTTATTTTCACCTACCATATCATACACAATAAAACAGTAAACACTAACTACACAATAATTTCTTTGGCATTGCCATCAAGATGATTGTGAATTAAAATTTTATTACTATTTACCACATACAAGAACACCGTTATAGGTTAAAGTGAAGTAGAAAAACCAATTTCTAATGATGGAAAGAATCAATTATCTAGAAAATGAAACTAATAAGAGAGCAAATAAAGAATTAATTGCCTAAACGATTGTAATCTTAGTGATTAGGTTATGTAAAATCAACGTTCAATACTGAAAAGTATTTGTTATCATCATTATTTTAATTTCTATTTTCTTGTGTAAAAAAATTGTATTTTTTGAGTTATTTATCAAAATGCTACAACTTTAAAATAAGTACTTCTATAACTAAAAATCCAAATACAAAATAACTTAATTATAAGCTACTATTAATAAAAGTCCTTATACTTTAAGCTCTTTTTCTAAAAGAGCTTATTTAAGTTGCTTACCCAAACTGGACCTAATTCATTTTAAATTAGAATTGTGATAAATAGATATGATGTGCAAAATGTAAATTTTGGTGATTAAGTAAGTCTTATGAATTGTCTGATTTGTCTTGGATGAATATGATTGTCTGTTTGATTTAAATAATGTCTAATTTTGTTAAAATTGATATTTCTGATTGGATTGATTTGAAATGATCTTTATATTTAAAAGTCTGGATTTGGTTTTATTGGAAACTGATTTGGTCTTGAACCTGTTGAAAAGAGTTGAGGATTGGTATGGTTGGGACCCAAAAAGGGTAGCAAAGTCCATCTTTCAAGGGAGATGCTGCCGAAATTTCTATAAAATTCGAGACTTTATTTCAAACGTTATTTTAAAAATAATGAATTATGCTTTGAATTGAATTATTGATAAATGATTTATGTTTGAACTTATTTTAATACGAAAATTTTTATCTTTTGAATGTAATTTATTTAAGAAAAGAATTATGTTTTAAAGTCGATTTAAAGAAGAAAATTCTTATGTTTTGGAATTTAATTTAAGTAAACAAATTCGAAGGAGTTTTAGTGGATTTAAAAGAAACTTGAATTTTGAGTAACTAATTTCACTTGACGATGTTTTAGGAAAAGTTTGAAATATTCTCTAAAACTTTGATTTAGTAAAACTGAAACAATTTCTGAGCCTTTGGAAACAGGTTTAAGAATGAAATTGAAAATTGGTTTTCGGTTTAAAAGGATTTGGTTTTGGTTTAAGCAAGTAAGTTGGTTTTGAAATTGGTTTGAAATGTTTGGATACATAATTTGGTTTTAGTTTAAATTCTATTTTACTTATTTAAATCAAGAAGCTGGGGTTTTAGAGGTTTTTAATGAATTTAAGATAATGAGTTAGGTTATTTTCTCCTAAAGTCTTGAGACTCTGTTGAGGAATCTTTTGGCCAAATCCTGATTTAGGATGAATGATTTAAAAAAAAAAGATATTGAGCCTGATTGATTGTTGATATTATTGGTATTGATGAGATATTGTTGGGTAGGCGTAAGGGCCAGGTTTATCCCGCTTGCGCTGAGTTGTAGGCATAAAGGCCGGGTTCGTCTCGCTTATGCTGAGAGATTTGATATTGATGAGATTGTTGATAAGTCGCTTGCACCTGGGAAGGACGGTGGTTAATCCTACTTGTCGAGGTTGCGGCGCCCGCGTAAGGACGGTGGTTAATCCCACTCACATCCTTTCGGATCACAGGAGTGTGCCCGACACTATATCCGTGGGGGGTTCCCATATCTATATTCGTGATCAAAAGGCGACATTCTCATGGGAATGTGTCGGGTTGGCAATTGAACCGACAATGTGATATCACATCCAGTAGGACAGGCATTCATCATTTGCATCTATGTGACATTTTTTGGGTGTGCATATTGTAACTGGTTTGCTTATGTGAATACTTATTTTAACTGCTAACTGTTATACTTGTTGTAATTGTTCTTGATTGTGCTTGAACTACATTAATTGTGATTGTGTTTGATTGGTTGGTTTGTGATGAATTGGTTGATGATTGAGTTGTTTGGGTCGGAGCCCGTGTTGGATGGATGGGCCTAAGGCTGTGATTGGTTTGTTTGAGGTCTAGTTCTGTATAAAGTATTTGATTGGTTCAGCATAGACTTAATGAACCTATACTTGGAACATGATGATCATTTATACCGCGTAGGTAACTGCTTTCATGTTGTGGTCTAGTAAAGTATGGAAAATCAAACTCCTTTTCTCTCGCATTCTTGCTCTTGACGGCGACGCACCCTACGGCGGCAGAGCAAGCATGAACAGCGACGACGCGATGTAAGACCCAGAATTTTCGAATAAATCTTATTATGAATTAATTTCAATTCATTTAATTCATTAGAAATTTTATCTTCAGAAATTATTTTATTAAAGCTAATTAAATCAAAAATTAAATCAGGTTTTGATAATTAATTAGAATTTTACCTAATATTATAATTTTTGAATTATTTTCTATATTTAAATTACAAAATTAGTAGTTACGAAATGACAAGAATATTTATGTGACTTAAATAAAATAATTGATATTTTTATGATTTAATACCTCAAATTTTAGGAATAAAGAAAATTAATCTTATTATTTTTTGAATTCAATTAGAGATTTTGATTTTAAACCAATTAGTATTTTAATACAACAAATAATATTTTAAAATAATTTTGAAGATTAAATTAGATTTCAAATTAACACTCTATACCCTAATTTGATTAAAAATAACCAAAATCCAAATTAAACCCTAAATTGCTAAAACAAAACCCTAATCCTAATTTCATAAACACTCACACTCACATCTCTCAGCCCACATGCACCCACAGCCACACCCTTTCCCTACCCTCACTTACCCACAAAGAATCCCAAGAGAAGGAAAGAAAGAAAAGAAGAAAAGGAAGAGAGGAGTGGGGGATGCGGGAAAAAGGAAAGAAGGGGAGAGAAGGACGGCGCCGGCGGACGTTCTTGCTGCCGCGCCGCCGTGTCAAACCGATGAGGGAGAGCGTCGGGGAGGAAGTAGCTTGCCGCCGCCGAACCCGTTCTTACCGCCGCCGCTGGAATCACGAATAGGGGAAGGAGAAGACGCGGGCCACCGCCGCGAGGAGAAGCGCGACCCGCTGCGTAAAAACTGTCCCGCCGTGTGTTATTGCCGTCACCGAGCTCCATGGTTGCCGCTGGCAAGATTCAAAGAGAGAGAAGCTTGAGGAGAGAGAAAGATCAACGAAGGGGTTTTCTGTTCGAGCGGCCGTGCCTCCACCGCCTTTCACCGCAGCAGATCCGCCACCGTCCACTGCACCGCACCACGCCACGTTGCCGCCGAAAACCGTCTTTCAAGCCTGTATCTGTTGGTAAGCCCTAACCCTGCTTCAACTTCATCCGTTAAGTTTACCTTTATCGTGAGAGTTGTTGCTGCTGTCGGGTTCGCCGCAGGGAGGAGTCCGAGCAAGAAAAGAAAGGAGGTGGTGATGGATACCTCCGCTGCTACTGCTGTTACTATCGGTGTTCCGGAGCTTGCAGTTACTACCGTTTTTGGTGATGAACCCGGTTGTGTCCTTGCTGCTGATTGATTGTAGTGAGAGACGTTGTAGCCACTACTTTTCATCTTGGTAAGTTCGTGGGTAAGATCACTTTTATTCTTCTTTGTGCCATTTTATTTACGCAGCTAGTTTTGATATGTTTAATTTACCAGAGTCACTATCGTCATATCTCGGTGCTGCCGCCCTTGTTTGGAACTACTGAATGTTGTTGTCTCCGGTAGCACTATTCTTCCTATTTTGATTTCAACTCCTTTAATTCTAAAATTTATAATGTTTCTGCCTTTATCCTACTGCTATTTGGTTTCCTTGTGCTACCCTTACTCTAATTACAGAAATATGTTTCCATTTTAGCCACTGTCGATTTATCTATTGCAAATTCATAATTAATAATGGAGCTGCTAAGATCGCTACTGCTGCCATGAATTGGGGATAAAGGGGATTATTGAGTTAAATTCTGCGATTGGGACATCGAGGTAGGGTTTTTCTTAAAATCTATTTTATATTACAGAGTTGTGATAAATAGATATTGATGCAAAAAGATATATTTCTGTGATTATATTTGTCTTGTAGATGTGATGGTTTGTTGGACTGGATTATTGGGTGCTTGAGTGAAGTACGGTTGTTGATAAGAAGTGGATTTGAAAAGTTATTTACTTGATTATTAGGAAAAGTGATTTTTCTTGGTTTGAAGTTAAAGCGGTTTGATTTTGAGTCGGTCTGATTTTATAAATGATTTAATACTTGAGCTGGTTTGACTTTAAAAAGAGTTTTATTATTGGAATTGGTCTGGTTTGAAAATAATTTGATACTGGAATTGGTTGAATTTTGGAAAGTGATTGAGATTTGGAAATGGTTTGAGAAATGTTTGGATGGGACCCGAAAAGGGTGGCAGTATCCGAGTTTTAGAGGAGATGCTGCCGAAATTTTATAAAATTAGAAGTTTCATTGAAAGTAGTTATTTTAAAAAGGTTTTAAGTATTATATGATTTAAAACTACCTCATCTATCAAAGGAAGAGTTATGTTTTGGATTGGAAATTGTTAGTGAACAGAATGGAAAAAAGGATGATTGAGAATTTTTTCTGAAATATGGTTTTTGAATGAATTTGGAAATGAGATTTGGATTGATGAATGATTATGATGTTGAGAATATTGAGATATGATCTTTGAATTATTCATATGGCTTATGAATTTGATATATCTGAGATACGAGATTCCCTGGATTAAGTGTCGTGGCTTGCCACCACGTGTACCAGGTTGAAAACTCGATACTCTGTTGACCCTACGACGTAAGTGTGACCGGGAACTACATAAATTCCCGGAATGTTACCCCCATTGAGCAATATTGATTATTTGAGAAAAAGCTATGCATAGACTCTTGGGGATGCACGTCGGGGGACAGTCTAAGGACAATTCAGACTTGTCGGGTTGGCTGGATAACCGACAGATGAGCCTCATCAGCCATAGGACAGGCATGCATCATATGCATTTGTATGTTTTGTTTGGGTTTGAACTTGTTTTGGTTTGCCTAATTGCTAAACTGTCCTTAACTGCTACTTGAACTATTTGCTGTAACTGCTACCTACTTGTGCTTTCCTTGTCTGTCTTGCCTGTGTTTGTCCTGGTGTACTACATTTGAGAATGAACTTTGATGCTGAATTAATGATGGTGTTGTTTGATTGTGTGGTTAGTTTCTGATTGAGATTTTTCTTATAAGAAATGAAAGGTTTCAGATTTCTAAAAGATTAAACATTGTTTCTTTGAAAAGGTTTTGAACGATTTCCTATTGGTTTTTAAAAGATTCATAAGGCATTGATAATCACTGAGCTTGAGAACAGTTTTCTTATAAAATATATTTTTATGACAACTTTGAAATTCCATGGTGAGACCGTGTGGTTAGGTTCTCACCCCCTACAGCTTTACCATTTCAGGAACCGAATAAGGAAGCATTATGGAGAGTTATACTGCGTTTAGTTTATATATGTTGCTGTATTAATTAGATTATTTTCTTCCCTCGTCTTTGTTATTACAAGTTTGTAAGAGGGATAAGAATTGTATGTTTTATATGTATAATATATTGAGTCATTATGTAAGGAGTCTAGTATATGAATCTATGCCTGCTTGTATTTTTCTTAAGATAAAGTATTTATTTCTGGTTTTCAAAGAATTCAGCGATACAGTGTCGAGTCACAGGCTCCTATTTTATTATTTAGTATGTAAAGTAGTCGTAATACTTCTTGCTATCAGAGTAACGCAGCCGGAAGCGTGACTTCTGATAGTGAGGGTATTACACGCGGGCTGGAGGTGACCGCGCAAACAACGGCGACGCGGGCTGCAGGTGACGGCGCGAACGGCGGCGACGCGGGCTGGAGGTGATGGCTTCTCTCCTGCGCGCGTCTTTGCTCCCCCGACGACGACCAAGGCGACGCGACGGTGAGGCCCACCAGCTCCGGCCCTCCCTCACCCTCGGATCTCCCTCTCTTCCTCCCCCTTTCCTTCTTTCCCTCTCCCTTTCTTCTTTGCGGATCCCCCTCCTCTCTTCCCTTTCTGTTTCTTTTTTTTTTTCAGCTGAAGGGGTGTGTGTGTGTTGGCTTGTGTGTGTGTTGGTGTATGTGTGATGGTGAGGAGGAAGGATGGCTAGGGTTTCACTTAGGAATAGGAAAAAAGTGTGTGTTAATAGAATTAGGGTTTGGATAAAAACCTTAATTTATTTCAAATTCAATTAATCAAAATTGCCTTTGATTATTCTCAATAAAATAGTTTCTGAAATTAAAACTGAAATTAAATATATGATTTAAAATTAGTTAAAAATAGGATTTTCAAAAGTTCTAGGTGTTACAAGTCTAGTGTTTTAGAAATTTATTACCTAATACATATATTTAGCAAATAAAAAAAATGTGGTCAGCAACCGAATTTTTCAAATACTTGTGTAAAATATTAATAAAAATGGAAGAAATAAAAGAATAAGAGGCATGATATTATGTGCAATGAAGAGATAAAGAAAATGTATCGACCCACAATTTTGAAAAATATAAATATAAATAAGTTATAATTTATTTTATTAATTGGAGTTCCTTATTTTTAAAAATTATTTTATTAAAAGTAATTAAATTAATTTTATAACTATTTGAGTTTAATTAAATTCAGATTCTTATATATATTTTTATTATGATGAAATATTTTACATAATTAAAAGTATAATTTTAGTAATTTATAAATAATGAAAATTATATATATATATATATATATATATATATATATATATTAATTTGAGTAATTGATATTTTTAATTTAAAAATAAAGTTTAGTTAATAATTTCTTATCGAGCTAGATATCCGCCGATATGGATAAATATCGGTACTCTTTGGTGAATTTAGCTTTGCTAATGCTTCTCCGTATATCTTTTATCATTATGTTACTAATGTCATTTATATTAGTAACTCATATATATTATTACTTATGTTTTAATATATTCAGTTTTCATAATTATTCGTTTAGGATATTTATAACTTGAATCACTAACTCAACAGCTTCAAAAATTGACAAGTGGCCTAGCTTGACACCTAAACACCCCCTTATCCATTAATCCTCACCATCAACATCTCATTTCCTCTCATTAACCGAACCAAGAAGAAAGAAAAAAAAAAGGAGAGAGAAGGTCGTGTGGAACTTCATGGGCCATGAACCTTTGACACTTGATTTCTTGAGATCTGTAACTCCAATAAAAAATTTAATCCGGTAAAAGTGTTTGTATCCTCTTCCTCTACATGTTGACATTACTTTTGTCCCTTGAGTTCGGCCAATTGGAGTTCTAGGAGGCATAGACAATTCCTGACATTTTCTTCTTTAGCAGCTTGGTCAGAAAACTTCTCCTGAGGTCCCGTTAGTTTGATTTCGTACGGAGGTAGGATTTGATAACTTTATAATGATTAAGTGTGAATTTTATAAGTAAATATTGGTTGGTTTGATTGATTATTGTTGAGTTTGATTGAGTTTATGTTGAAATTTTGTTGAATTATGTTGTTGCTTGTGAATTATGGTTCGGCCATGAAGAACAACTCAACTGGAGTTATTTTGATGATTTTGGGACTGTTGTGAATGAGAATTATTGACTAAAATTGATGAGGTTTGATGGCCGAGAGATTAAATGAAAAGCAGTGAAAAAATTGGTAATAGTAAAGTTAAAAAAAATGAACTTAAAACTCAAGCTGAAAACTTGAATAATTTTCGAAATGAGATTCAGTCTTTTGATAAAGTTATAATCAAGGAATTAAGATTTATATTTGAGATTGAAATAGTAATTTAATAAAAATTGAAGTTAGTTTTGTAATTATATATGTTTTGGGGGTATTTTGGATAATAATTGAAAAGTTCAAGGGTATAATGGATATTTTATAAAATATTCAAGGTTATTTTAGTAATTATAATATATACAAATATTTTAATAAACTATAAAATATGTTGGGGGTAAGAATGTAAATATTTTAAAAAGGTCAAAGATTCAGAATAATTTATAAAGCTTAATAATAAAGCTTAAGTTATAAGTTTTCAGTAATAAAAAAAATTATTATAATTCTTATTAATTTATTAAGATTATTATCACAGTATTTTTGAAATATACTATACATTAGTAATTTGTACAATAACAGAATAAAAGAGTTAAATAGTAACCTGCTTAAAAGCTGTAGAAAGACGAATCTAAATTAAGAATCTTATGATTCACTCTTCATAAAACATCTAGAGAGAGAGAGGAGGGAAGAGTATAAAGATGATTTGTGGTATTAAAACAAGAAAAATAAAAGAAGAAGAAAAGAAAAGATTAAAAGAATCTAAAGAACCTTTGCCACAAGAGAGCAGAGAAAAGAAAAGAAAAGAAAGAAAGAACAAAAAGAAAAGGAGATAAGCAGAGATATTGGTTGGCACTGAGAACTAGCTGAGATGATTGTTTACCTGCTGAAAACAAGCAGAGATATAGTAGTGAGTCCACTAAGATTCTTTTCCAGAGATACATCGTTCAATCCAGGGGATGGTCGCACCTGTAAGACAGAGGTTACTTACAGAGGTTATCGATACATACATTGGCTAGAGAGAGCCTCACCTGTAAAACTGAGGTTGCTTATAGAGGTTATGTTTGCATATATCGGCTCAAGAGAGTCGCACCTGTAAGATAGATGTTGCTTACAGAGGTGAAGGTTGTAGAAGGCTTAGAGAAGGGAGGGTTGAATCTATGGCCTTCTTTTACTTGAATGAAATAACACTTTAATTACAAACTTTCAATCTGAATCTGTTTGAATTCAGTAGCAGAAAATTTATGAGATAATTTCATTTTCTCTCATGAATATCAGAAAACAAAATAGAGAAAGGAAGAGAGAACCTGACACCATCATGTATCTTGGTTTAGTTGCCTTGTGCATTGCAACCTACATCCAGTCTCCACCACAACAGTGGTGGAATTTCCACTATAGTTAAAGTATTACATACACCAATTCCCAAGATTGACACAATCATTTCCTTCTCAAGTTCTAACCTAACTTGACTTGGCTATGCTAATACCTAACTCTTCACTCTTAGTGCTTACCTAACTAAGAAAGGGGTACCTCACTGGTACAAGATACAAGACACAAAAAATAACCTAAAGAAATCTGAAATCACTCAAGGCTTTTCACTCAAATGTATCACTCAGCCTTTTATCAATCATTGGCTTTTTCATAATCTCTCTTTTTCAGCCTTTTACCACTCAAGAAATTACATAAAGATATACATTGAAAATAAAATTACAATCTGTAACACATGAAGGAGATTGATGCTTCAATAGCCTCAGTTGCTATAGGTTGAACCGGATTCACTTGACTCTGATTGAGTTTCTCATTCTGGCAGAATGCTTCTTTAACTAGAGAGCACTGTCCAAGTTGATGAACTCTTCACAGAAAACTTCTTAGAACAAAAACTTCAAACCCTGGTTCTCTCTCCTTACCTTCAGAAGGATGAAAAATTTTCTTTTTGTATCTCCTTACATGTTGCTGAGTTGTTTTCTTTCAGAGTCAACTCTTCGAGCTGTGTGCTTCCAAGCTTGTCATTTCACTTTGTTCAATTAACCCCCAAATTAGGGATTTCAAAGCTGGTTCTTTTTGCTTGACCGAAGACATCAGAGTAGCAAAGAGAAAGTTGTTTAGTGGTAAACCTAAATTCGAACAATTAAGAATGTGCTTTGGCTCCAAAAAACTTTGTGAACCATTGATTTACAGTAGCAGAGATCAAAGACTTCTTTCTTCATGTAACCAAAAATGGTATCGTAGAAAGTTGGAGAAGGAGTGAAGAAATTAACATGTATGCAAATGGAAATAAATCACCTTTAACTTTTGACTTAGCTTACTGTGGTTTGATTTGGGTGATTAGACATTTGCTTTCTTTGATTAAGCTTTCTCTTTCTTTCTTCTTTGATGAAATGAGCAAGTGGAACAAAGCTCTCTCTCTCTCTCTCTCTCTCTCTCTCTCTTTTCTTTCTGGTTCTTTTATTGAAGCAAACATGTGACTTTGGCTTTGGAGATCTTCAGCTTGATGGAGTCTTCATGGGATTGGGTTGGATTTGTTTTATTTAGCCCAGCTATTTTTATTGCATTAT
The DNA here is from genome assembly GCF_059453495.1 of Arachis ipaensis. Classification (NCBI taxonomy): domain Eukaryota; kingdom Viridiplantae; phylum Streptophyta; class Magnoliopsida; order Fabales; family Fabaceae; genus Arachis; species Arachis ipaensis. The sequence continues at coordinate 11,570,687 of NC_142437.1, read as the reverse complement.
TTTCTATGGGCTTCGTTGGTTAGAAAGACCCACCAGCAATGATTTTGATTTCTTGCATTTGGGCTGCTGTTTATTTTAATTTTGGCCTGCATCACTTTATCAAACATAATTAAAAACTAATTGGATGATTAACCCAATAAAATAAAGTTTGTCATCATCAATTATAATTAGTTAATTTCTTAACCCAACAATTTTCCAATTGATGACAAACATAATTGTGACAATAATCAAAGGGATTGAATTTAAATAAGGTTAAGAAACTTCCCTTTTAAGTGATGTCACTTGCTTTTGTGTTGCTCCCCCTTTCCTTTTCAAGAGTTGTTCCCCCTAGATTTATATTCTTCTCTTGTTTCCTGTTTGGATATTCTCATAAGAAGCACAACAGTTGGACTATGCACAACCTGTTATTCATAAATGTAGCAAACAGCTGGTATTTGAACAGATTGACATCTAAATGTCCATCCCAAAACTGAAAAACCATATCGGCAGTAAAAACTAATATAACAATGGCAAAACTGCAACATCAATTTCAAATTCTCATGCCAATGATCACAGCAGCAGCAAAATAACCCAAATTAAAATAACCCAAATTCAAATTCATATGCTACTACTCCCCCTTTTGTCATCAAGGGTTGAAATAACAAAAGTGAAACTTAATGTTAACAAAAAATCTGCAACAAAATGTTAGTTCAGATTTCAAAGCAAGTAAGTAACTTAAATGAAGTGCAACAGTTGTTAAAGGTATTACAGTCATCCGAAACAAAACAGAGAGAATTTCAAAAGTAAACAACAATAGTGTTCATGAGTCAAGAAACAAAGCAAAGAGTAGCAGCTTTATGAGACAATTTTAGGCATCAGAACCACCTTCATCAGAACCTGCCTCTTCTTCAGGATCAGTGGCAGTATTGTCATCCTCTTGGAGATTTTCAATGAACTTTATGAAAACTGCCACTCTATCTCTTGATTTTCTGAGGAAGTTCTCATGTTTCACAGCAAGCTTCCTCTTTTCTTTGCTCATAGCAATCAGATAGATGGATGAGAAACAAATTCCTGCACCACATCCTTAACAATTTCATACAGAATAGTTTTGTGTCCAGTGGAGGCTGAAGTTCTCGTGGTGAATGGAGGAGGAGATTCCTCAAGAATGATATCATCGTCATTATCATCAAGAACCACCCTTTCAGAACGAGTGGGTCCCTTTTTCTGCTGTTTCACTAAACCACCTCCTTTTAGATATGAGTGCCTACTTTCATATGACTCATTTGATAAGTCAACATCAAAATGCTCAAAAATACAGGTTAAGAACATGCCATAAGGAAGAGCTTTATCCTTCTTCTCACTTCTAATACAATCAAACATATATCTCACCATTAAATATGCAAAAGATATTTCTGTTTTTATGAGAATGGCATACAAAACAAGAGTATCACAGTACGACACCCTGTGATATGAACCAATTTGAGGAAGGATGATATGGTTCACTATGCGGTGCAACTGAGCACGAGAGTGACCCAGGGCTTTGTGAGTTGAAGTGATGCCATCAATCAAAGAAATATGTTCACATACAAAGGCCAGAGAATCATGAAAAGAAAGACCTACCCCTTCATCCCACTTATCCGATGTATAGGCACATGCACCAACATCAGTGTATTTCAGAGAATCACTGATGGTTTCATTATTCAGAATTATGTCACAGCCTTTTACATAGGAATGATCAGTCCCTTCAAGGTAATTCATGTTTGCATGAAATTCCTTGACTAACACTGGGTAAACTGGTTTTTTATTTTAAAAAGATGGTTCCAGTCCAGAAAAATAAGATTATCAACAAACTCAAAACCTTTCTTTTTCATATTTGGTAAATCAACCAAAAAGGTGGGACATAAGGTACGGTGAGCAATGACACCTCATAGAAATCATTATTCATGGCAGATCGAAAACGATGAGGATTGTAGTTTGAGTGGGAGGTCATGAAGTGAGCTTTGTGTGCAAAAGGGTCTATGGAAGGCTCTTTATGATGAGAGAGGTTTAGAAACTACCAAAAATAAGAGGTTTCTTGTTCCCATGCAACTGCATCACTGTGAATAGACATTGAAAAGACTAGACATCACAAAAAGTGATTTGATTTTATTTAAAAAATTATGTAAAACAAAAATTATTTTAAAATTGAAAACTTTTGACTAAAGGACAAAAGTAAGATATAACATATGGATAATGTAACACTCATTTGGGCCCAGAGGGGTTTAGTTTAAGGAAACATGTTGGACCACTCAGAATCTGAATTTTAAGGTTGGCCCAGATGATTTAGCACGTGCATAAAAGCCCAAAAAATGAAGTTCAGAAAGATGGTTCTTCATTTGCCCAGAATTGTCTCATCCCATCCTGTGAGACAAAAACCTCAACAAACACATTAGCAATGCGTAAATAATTAATCATGACTTAAAATCCTTAGATTAGTTCTAAGCATGCAGAATATGTCCTCAGCTAGTGGTTTGGTGAAAATATCTGCTAATTGGTCCTCTGATTTTACAAATTGAATACTAATATTTCCTTTTTGAACATGTTCTCTTATTGAGTGAAATCTCACTTCAATATGTTTAGTTCTAGAGTGCAAAACCGGATTTTTTGAAATATTAATGGCACTCATATTGTCACACATCAAAGGAATATTTTCAGCATTTAATTTATAATCAGCAAGTTGAGTTTTCAACCAAATAAGCTGAGAACAGCAAGAAGAAGCAGCTATATACTCAGCCTCTGCAGTGGATAAAGCCACTGTGGACTACTTCTTACTTGACCATACGTTTAGAGACTTTCCAAGGAAGCAACAAATGCCTGATGTGCTTCTTCTATCAACTCTATCTCCAGCAAAATCTGCATCACAATAACCAACTGCAGAAAAATCATCAATCTTAGGATACCATAGACCAAAATTGGATGTGCCATGAACATATCTAATGATCCTCTTAACTGCTAAAAGATGTGATTCTTTTGGTTTTGATTGGAATCTAGAACACATTCTAACATTTTAAACAATGTCAGGTCTAGAGGAAGTTAGGTACATGAGAGATCCAATCATTCCTCTATACCTAGTCTCATCAACATCTTTCTCAGTTTCTCCCTTTTCTAATTTTGAATTAGGGTGCATGGGAGTTCCCATGAGTTTGGCATTTTCCATACCAAATTTCTTAACTAGTTCCTTGGCATACTTCTCTTGATGAATAAAAATACCATTTTCAGTTTACTTAATTTGAAGTCCAAGAAAAAAATTTAAGTTCACCCATCATGCTCATGTCAAATTCACTTATCATGAGTTTTCCAAATTCAATACAAAGGGATTCATTGGATGATTCAAAAATAATGTCATCAACATAGATTTGGACTAGAATGAAAGAATCATTAGAATTCTTAATAAATAGAGTAGTGTCTGTGGTGCTTCTTTGAAAACCATTTTTCAAAAGAAAAGAGCTAAGTCTCTCATACCAAGCTCTAGGAGCTTGTCTTAAACCATAGAGAGCTTTTGATAGTTTCAAAATATGGTTAGGAAATTTTTTATTTTCAAAACCAGGTGGCTGAGCCACATACACTTCTCTATCTAACACACCATTCAAGAATGCATAGTTCACATCCATTTGAAATAATTTAAAACCACAAAAGCAGCATAAGCTAGAAGAAGTCTTATGGCTTCCATTCGGGTAACAGGGGCAAAGGATTCATCAAAATCTATTCCCTCTTCTTGGTCATATCCTTGTGCCACCAATCTTGCTTTATTTCTAGCAATGTTTCAATCTTCACCAAGCTTGTTCCGAAATATCCATTTGGTGCCTGTTACTTTCTTTCCACTTGGCTTTGGAACCAATGTCCAAACTTGGTTCTTCTTAAACTTATGAAGCTCATCCTCCATTGTCTTTTTGGGGTCATCAAGGGCTTCCTTGACATTTTAATGCTCCATTTGAGATAGAAAAGCAATGTTAGATTATTCATTTGCCTTTCTAATAGAGAAACGAGTTTTGAAACCATGTGAGACATCCTCAATGACAAATTCCTCAGGATAATTCTTTAAGAATCTTCATTCATAAGGTCTAGTAGACTTGGAGGCAGATTCAGTCACTAAGAGATTCAAGGAACTGGTGGTTTCAGAATTTTCTCCATATTCATGAGATAAAACAGAATTGTCTCTTGCTGAATCTACAGCAGCTGCAGTTTCTAGTTCAGTTTGCCCAGAATTTTCATTTTCATGATTTTGTGCTTTTTCATCGTCCTTTTGAACCTGATTTCCTGCATCATAGTCCTCCAAAATACTTTGAACCAAGTTAGTATCACAAAATATAACATGTATGGACTCCTCAATTATTCTAGCATCTTGATGATAAACTCTATATGCTTTACTAGTTGTGAAATATCCTACAAATAAATACTCATATGCCTTTGGATCAAATTTTTCCAAATTATCTTTGTTATTTAGAACAAAATATTTGCATCCAAAGATATGCAAGTAATTTAAATTCGGTGGGTGACCTTTCCAAAGTTCATAAGGTGTTTTCTTCAAAAATTTCTTTATGATAGTTCTATTCAAAATGTGGCAAGCTGTGTTAACCGCTTCAGCCCAAAGGAATTTTGGAACATTACTCTCACAAAGCATGGCTCTTGTCATTTCATGAATACTTCTATTTCTTCTTTCTACGACACCATTTTGTTATGGTGTCCTTGGACAAGAGAAGTTGTGAGATATTCCAAAATCCTCACAAAAGGATTCAAATAATTGGTTTTCAAATTCAGTTCCATGATCACTTCTTATAGAAGAGATCTTTAAATCCTTTTCATTTTGAACTTTCTTGCTAAAAATTTCAAAGGCCGAAAAGGCTTTATTTTTGTGTACAAGAAATAAAACCCAACCAAACCTAGAGTAGTCATCCACAATTACTAAACCATAATGTTTACCACCTAAGCTTTGAGTTCTTGTTAGATCAAATAAATCAATATGTAGTAATTCAAGTGGTCTTTTAGTAGAGATATCTTCCTTTCATTTAAATGAACTCTTTGTTTGTTTTCCCATTTGGCAAGCATCACAAGTGATGTCTTTGTCAAACCTTATCAAAGGAAGGCCTCTTACTAATCCTTTCTTGACAAGCTTGTTTATTTGAAACATATTTGCATGGCCCAATCTCTTGTGCCATAGCCACTTTTCAGATTCTTTAGAATGAAAACAAGTTACATTTTGATCCTTTAGTTCATCAAGGTTAAGTCCATACACATTATTATAACGCTTATCAATAAACAATACTTCATTGGTCTTTTCATTTACAACACAGCATTCCAATCTTTTAAATATCACCAAATAATCCAAATCACACAATTGACTTATGCTCAACAAGTTATGCCTTAAACCATTAACCAAAAAAACATCATCAATGAAAGTAGAATGATCATTATCTACTTTTCCAACAGCCACAATTTTACCTTTTCCATCATCTCCAAAGGTCACAAAACCTCCATCATACTTGTTAGTTTGATGAAGAAGGTTGACCTTCCAGTCATGTACCTAGAACACCCACTATCCAAATACCACATGTCTTTCTTGTTCTTGGATGCTAGGCAAATCTGCATGAGATTTCAATCAACCTTAGGTATCCAAATTAATTTGGATCCTTTGAAGTTAATCCACCTTGGTTGCCCAAGTGCATTGAAATCACAGACAACATTGTAAATTTGGTTTCCTACTATTCTTTTTTCAATGAAGCATTGTGAGTGTGAGTGACCAAATTTCTTACAATTAAAACAATGATTTCCTTATGCATGTTGCTGAAATTGAGGTGAGTTATGATGCTGAAAATGATTAAAGGACTGAAATTTTCTAGTTTTTGGAAGAGGTGCATTTCTTTTGATATAATGATTTTTGTTATGATTATTCCTTTTTGTAAACGCATTCCAACCAGAATTTTCGAAAGTGTTTTGGCTTTTTGAAGATAAGGTTCTATTGTTAAATGTTAGTTTTTTTAATGTAACCTCATTGGTTAGAACATAGCCTATACCCGACTTTTTAGAAACAGTTTCGGTTCTTGAAGACAAAGCATTTTCATTTGAAAAGGAACTTCCAAATTTCTCTTCATATATGGGAACATGTCCCAAAACAGATTTGTCCATGTTGGACTTAGTTTTTTATGAAGAGGCCAGAAATATTGTAGGAGATCTATCAAAAATAGCGTCATCATTTGTCACATATCCTAGACCAGATTTTTCAAATAATGGTCTTTGACTTGCAAGCAATTCATCCAAGTTGCTAGATCTTTGAGCAAATTTTGCTAAATCACCATTCAGCTTTTTAATCATTTCATTTAATCTTTTATTTCAGCAATAAGCTCTTGAGAAGGATCTACAATGTACTTTCCTTTTAGTTTTTCAAGTTCAGATTTCAGAAATCTGTTTTCTTCAATAATATCCAAAGCACATTCAGTTTCCTTCACCTTTTCTCTCAAAAAATTATTTTCATCTTTAAGCATTTCTTTTTTAGATTTGCATTTATTATATTTATTCAACAATTTTTTAGAGTTGAGGGTGAGATCATCAATGATAACATGTAAATCATCTATTGACAAGTCATAATAATTTACCTCATCAAGTTGATCCTCACCAGCCATGAAGCAGATTTTATCTTCACATTCGGAGTCTTCTTCTTCATTCGAATCATTCTCAAGATCCTCCCAAGATGCCATGAGCACTCTCTTCTTTTCTTTCTTTCCTTTATCCTCCTTTTTGAGTTTCAGACAATTGTGCTTGAAATGTCCAGCCTCCTTGCAATGGTGGCAAATCACTTTACTCATGTTCTTCTTGTACTCCTTTGAGCTTGAACCTTTGTACTTGCCTTTGTTCCTCATTAAACTTCTAAGTCTCCTAGCAAAAAATACAAGTTCATCATCTCAAAAACCATCACTAGACTCACTCTCTTTTGATTCTATTTTTGACTTAATGGTTATTCCCTTTTTCTTTGAGTCCGGGTTTGTGTGTGTTGCTTCATAGGCAAGGAGTTTTCCTCTCAGCTCATCATAGGTTATGTGACTTAGGTTGTTACTCTTGGCTAGGATGGTAGCTGTTGTTTTCCATTCCTTTGTGAGGCTTCTAAGTAGTTTTCTCACTAGGATTTGTTCTGAGTAGGTTGTACCCATAGCATCGAGGTTGTTGATTATGATTGAGAATCTCTCAAACACTTCATCAATACTTTCTCCATCCTTCATTTTGAACATCTCGTAATCTTTTCGCAGCATATCAATCCTCGTTTCTTTGACCTGTTTAGTGCCTTCATGTGTAACTTGGAGTTTCTCCCGGATTTCTTTAGCTGTCTTGCATCTAGATACCTTTCGGTACTTTTTAAAGCTGATAGCACAGTGAAGAAGGTTGATGGCTTTAGCATTCAGCTCTACTTTCTTCTTGTCATCATCGTTCCATTCAGTTTCTTCTTTTAGAATCACCACTCCATCAGCACTTGTTTTTCTTGGAATCTTGGGACCGCTTACAACAATCTTCCATATGTCGTAGTCAATGGATTGGATGAAGATCCTCATCCTTTCTTTCCAGTAGGCATAGTTCTTCTCGTTGAAGATGAGGAGCCTATTGTTTGACTGGCCTTCAGTTAGAGTGTAGGCAACTGTGGTTGTGCCCAAGTTGTTCGCCATTGGACCATTGCTCCAAGCGGTGAAGCTTGATTCTTGAGACCAAGGCTCTTGATACCAATTGAAGGTTGTAGAAGGCTTAGAGAAGAGGGTGTTGAATCTATGGCTTTCTTTTTCTTTAATGAAATAACCCTTTAATTACAAACATTCAATCTGAATCTGATTGAACTCGGCAATGGAAAATTTATAAAACCATTTTATTTTGTCTCATGAATATTAGAAAACAAAACAGAGAAGGGAAGAGAGAACCTGACACCATCATGTATCCTGGTTCAGTTTTCTTGTACAATGTAACCTACATCCAGTCTCCACCACAACAGTGGTGAAATTTTCACTATAGTTAAAGTATTACATACACCAATTCCACAAGATTGACACAATCCTTTCCTTCTCAAGTTCTAACCTAACTTGACCTGGCTATGCTAATACCTAACTCTTCACTCTTAGTGCTTACCTAACTAAGAAAGGGGTACCTCACTGGTACAAGATACAAGACACAAGAAATAACCTAAAGAAATCTGAAATCACTCTAGGCTTTTCTCTCAAGAGTATCACTCAGCCTTTTATCACTCATTGGCTTTTTCATAATCTCTCTCTTTCAGCCTTTTACCACTCAAGAAATTACATAAAGATGTACATTGAAAATAAAACTACAATCTGTAACACATGAAGGAGATTGATACTTCAATAGTCTCAGTTGCTATAGGTTGAACCAGATTCACTTGACTCTGATTGAGTTCCTCATTCTGGCGGAATGTTTCTTAAACTAAAGAGCACTGCCGAAGTTGATGAACTCTTTAGAGAAAATTTCTCAGAACAAAAACTTCAAACCCTGGTTCTCTCTCCTTACCTTTAGAAGGATGAAAATTTTTCTTTTTGTATCTCCTTGCATGTTGATGAGTTGCTTTCTTTCAGTCAACTCCTCGAGCTGTGTGCTTCCAAGCTTGTCATTTCACTTCCTTCAATTAACCCCCAAATTAGGGATTTCAAAGTTAGTTCTTTTTGCTTGACCGAAGACATCAGAATAGCAAAGAGAAAGTTGTTTAGTGGTAAACCTAAATTCAAACCATTAAGAATGTTCTTTGGCTCCAAGAAACTTTGTGAACCATTGATTTATAGCAGCAGAGATCAAAGACTTCTTTCTACATTTAACCAAAGATGGTATCATAGAAAGTTGGAGAAGGAGTGAAGAAATTAACATGCATGCAAATGGAAATAAATCACCTTTAACTTTTGACTTAGCTTACTGTAGTTTGATTTGGGTGATTAGACATTTGCTTTCTTTGATTAAGCTTTCTCTTTCTTTCTTCTTTGATGAAATGAGCAAGTGGAACAAAGCTCTCTCTCTCTCTCTCTCTCTCTCTCTCTCTCTCTCTCTCTCTCTCTCTCTCTCTCTCTCTCTCTCTCTCTCTCTCTCTAGTTCTTTTAGTGAAGCAAACAAGTGACTTTGGCTTTGGAGATCTTTAACTTGATGGAGTCTTCATAGGCTTGGGTTGGATTTGTTTTATTTAGCCCAACTATTTTCATTGCATTATTTTCTATGGCTTCGTCGGTTAGAAAGACCCACCAGCAATTATTTTGATTTCTTGCATTTGGGCTGATGTTTGTTTTAATTTTGGCCTGCATCACTTTATCAAATATAATTAAAAACTAATTGGATGATTAACCCAATAAAATAATGTTTGTCATCATCAATTATAATTAGCTAATTTCTTAACTCAACAAGAGGTTATGTCACTGGAAACCAAGCTCAGACAAAGGTTGCTAAGTTACGTCGGGAGTGGGTCGAAACTGACAAATGAGCTCATTATCTGCACTAGGGATAGACAAGCATCATACTTGTTTGCGCATATTTTTTTGTGAGTGTGTTTCTTGTGATTGTGGGTGTGCTATATGATTGCTTGATTTTTGTGTCCTTTATTTGTTAAGTCTAAATATATTCTGTTGCCCATTGTTATCGGCTATGGTATTAAAATAAAGTTAACTTCTAACCCCGACCCTACTAAGAACTCCCCAGTTCTTACCCCCTATTTCCACCCCTTTCAGCTACAGGTGTGAAGGTTTAGTGTGGAGCTACAAGAGCATAGCAGATTATATTCACGGGTTGAATTATTAGAATTTATTTTCCCCTCATCTTATATTGTTTTTAGTTTTTAGAGGGGTAGAATTTGTGATTAAGGTTCTTTGACATAAGTCTATGTATATAAAGCTATGTGAATATATACTTTTATGGTTAGGTGATTTAAAATAAAGTCTCCTTTCGATTTCTTAATTAAAGTATCAGTTCGTATTCTCGAAGGCTCAATATTAAATAAAGAAGTATATAATAAAAAGTTTTAGAGGTACATGACGCAACGCCTAAGCTTTAGTACGATCGTGAGGTGCTAAAAGTTAGGGTATTACATTATGGTATCAGAGCAGTTCATTCCTGTTAGAGCCTTGGGAATGGACTGACTATGCTTCCCTGCATACTCTGAGTGTCTGTCATGCAATAGGACTTGTCCTAATGACAAGAGTTTGAGTTTTAGATGTATGACTGTCTATTGATTAATGCTGTTTGTCGACCATTGCATTCCTCATGGTATTTGGTCTGGTCAACTTAATACTAATGATTCATATATATATATATATATATATATATATATATGAAAACACTAATGGATTATCATAGACGAAATAGAAGCAATAGGTAACGCAAATTACGGGATTTGGGAACGTTAGAAGTTAAGTTTTAAGGATTCGTTTCGACGTATACTCTTTATTTGTGTTGTGTGACTTGGTGTCATCTCTTCTTTCATTGATTTATTTTGAATACTTTGTTTCATATTCTGTCCTTAAAATGTGATTTGAATGTTTCTTTCAGCCATACCTTATCATTCATGTATATCTTTGCCTGATTATAATCGTATATGTTCACTTGAATCTTTTCGAATATTCATTCTAGACATTGCCTGTATCATTCTTCGTGATTCCTGTTTTCTTTTAGTAGAGTTTGAATTTATTTTATTGTATCAATTTTTTAGGCAAAAATTTTTGTAAGGTTGGTAGAATGTAACGACCCACATTTTTTAAAAATCTAAATATAAACAAGTTATAATTTATTTTATTAATTGGAGTTCCTTATTTTTAGAAATTATTTTATTAAAAGTAATTAAATTAATTTTATAACTATTTGAACTCAATTAAATTCAGATTTTTATATATATTTTTATTATGATAAAATATTTTACATAATTAAGAGTATAATTTTAGTAATTTATAAATAATAAAAATTATATATATTTTAATTTGAGTAATTAATATTTTTAATTTAAAAGTAAAGTTTAGTTAATAATTTATTATCGAGCTAGATATCCACCGATATGGATAAATATCGGTACTCTTCGGTGAACTTAGCTTTGCTAATACTTCACCGTATATTACTAATGTCATTTATATTAGTAACTCATATATATTATTACTTGTATTTTAATATATCCAATTTTCATAATTATTCGTATAGCATATTTATAACTTGAATCACTGGCTCAGCAGCTTCAAAAACTGACACGTGGCCTAGCTTGACACCTAAACAACCCCCCTATTCATTAATCTTCACTATCAACATCTCATTTCCTCTCCTTAACCGAACCAAGAAGAAAGAAAAAAAGGAGAGAGAAGGCCATGTGGAACTTCATGAGCCATGAACCTTCGGCACTCGATTTCTTGAGATCTGTAACTCCAATAAAAAATCTAATCTGATAAAAGTGTTTGTATTCTCTTCTGCTACACGTTGGCATTACTTTTGTCCAGTAGAAGTTGACGGTGTCGTAGCTCCTCTTCTCCTTGAGTTCGGCCAATCGGAGTTCTAGGAGGCACAAACGATTCCTAACGTTTTCTTCTTCAACAGCTCGGTCAGAAAACTTCTCCTGAGGTCCCGTTAGTTTGATTTCATACGGAGGTAGGGTTTGGTAACTTTATAATGATTAAGTGTGAATTTTATAAGTAAATGTTGGTTTGATTGATTATTGTTGAGTTTGATTGAGTTTTATGTTGAAATTTTGTTGAATTATTGTTGTTGCTTGTGAATTGTGGTTTGACCATGAAGAACAGCACAACTGGAGTTAATGATTTTGGGACTGTTGTGAATGAGAATTATTGACTAAAATTGATGAGGTTTGATATCCGAGAGATTAAATAAAAAGCAGTGAAAAATTAGTAATAGTGAAGTTTAAAAACGGACTTAAAACTCAAGCTAAAAACTTGAAGAATTTTGGAAATGAGATTCAGTCCTTTGATACGGTTATAATCAAGGAATTAAGATTTATATTTGAGATTGAAATAGTAATTTAATAAAAATTGAAGTTAGTTTTGTAATTATATATGTGTTTGGGGTATTTTGGATAATAATTGAGAAGTTCAAGGATAAAATAGATATTTTATAAAAGATTCAAGGTTATTTTAGTAATTATAATATATATACTAACATTTTAATAAACTATAAATATGTTGGGGTAAGAATGTAAATATTTTAAAAAGGTTAAAGATTCAGAATAATTTATAAAGCCCAATAATAAAGCTTAAGTCATAAGTTTTGAGTAATAAAGAAAATTATTATTATTGTTATTAATTTATTAAGATTATTATCACAGTATTTTTTAAAAATATTATATATTAGTAATTTGTACTATCACAGAATAGAAGAATTAAATAGTAACCTACTTAAAAGTTGTAGAAAGATGAACCTAAGTTAAGAATCTTATGATCCACCCGTCATAAAACATCTAGGGAGAGAGGAGGGAAGAGTGTGAAGATGATTCCTGGTATTAAAACAAGGAAAATAAAAGAAGAAGAAAAAAAAAGATTAAAAGAATCTAAAGAACCTCTGCCACAAGAGAGCAGAAAATAGAAAAGAAAGAAAGAACAAAAAGAAAAGGAGATAAGTAGAGATATTAGTTGGCACTAAGAACGAGCTGAGATGATTGTTTACCTGCTGAAAACGAGCAGAGATATGGTGGTGAGTCCACTAAGATTTGCTTCCAGAGATACATCGTCCAATCCAAGGGGATGGTCGCACCTGTAAGATAGAGGTTGCTTACAGAGGTTATCGATACATACATTGGCTAGAAAAGCCTCACCTGTAAGACCGAGGTTGCTTACAGAGGTTATGTTTGCATACATCGGCTCAAGAGAGTCACACCTGTAAGACAGAGGTTGCTTACAGAGGTTATGACACTGGAAACCAAACTCAGACAAAGGTTACTAAGTTACGTCGAGAGTAGGTCGAAACCGACAGATGAGCTTATTACCTGCACTAGGGATAGACATGCATCATCCTTGTTTGCGCATATTTGTTTGTGAGTGTGTTTCTTGTGATTGTGGATGTGTTATATGATTGCTTGATTTCTGTGTCCTTTATTTGTTAAGTCTAAATGTATTTTGTAGCCAGTTGCTGTTGGCTATGGTATTAAAATGAAGTTAACTTCTAACCCCGACCCTACTAAGAACTCCCTAATTCTTACCCCGTATTTTCACCCCTTTCATCTACAGGTGCAAAGGTTTAGCACGGAGTTACAAGAGTATAGCAGATTATATTCACGAGTTGAGTTATTAGAATTTATTTTTCCCTCATCGTTTATTGTTTTTAGTTTTTAGAGGGGTAGAATTTGTAATTGAGGTTCTTTGACATAAGTCTGTCTATATAAAGCTATGTGAATATATACTTTTATGGTTAGGTGATTTAAAATAAAGTCTCCTTTCGATTTCTTAATTAAAGTATCGATTCATATTCATGAAAGCTCAATATTAAATAAAGATAGTATAAAATAAAAAGGTTTAAAGATACGTGACGCCTAGGCTTTTAGTACGATTATGAGGTGCTAAAAGTTAGGGTGTTACAGAAAATATGTGAAATGAATGTTAATTTGTACAAAACAAAAATATAAGAAAGAGTAAGTATAAAAGAAGAGGATGAATTATATTTTATGATTTAATTTATACTTATTAGAGAAAGATAACATTAATATTAAAATTATATAATATCCTATATAAAAATAAAGATTAAGATAATATAAAAAGTATAAAATAACTTAAAAAAAATAAATGACATAAAAATAAAAAAATAAAAAAATCTTAAGTTATAATTTTATATAATAGTTATAAAAAAATAAATATAAAAAAATAAATAATATTTATACCTAATAAAAAATAATATTAATATTAAAAATATATAATATCTCAAATGATTACAGATTGCATGCAAACATGAAATAAACTAAATGACGAGAAACAGGAGTCTTGATTTTAATTAGTATTATATAGCATTATTTATTTTTTTTATATTTTGTTCACGACGAAAAACAGGGTCTTGATCTTAATTAATATTATATAGCATTATTTATTTTTTTATATTTTGTTCACATGATGGATTTGCTAAAGCTACTTTTGAAATTTATCTTCTAGGTAGGTAACGTTAATTAGATGAACTTTACTCTATTTTTTCTTTTAAAATACGCACGGGCGTACTTAGTGGAATAACTTTAGATGTATTATTTTCATAATATATTACATACAAAGTTTCTTTTTATTTAGCTGGAACGCATTCTCTTCAATATACCAAATTGATAATAAAATATTAAACTGATGACCAAATTGATCATAATCTATGACAATGAAAAAAAAAAAAAGTCTCCTTTTTATAATAATATATTTTTAAAATAAATAACTATTTTTTATTATAAAAAATTTAAATACTGATAAAATTAACTAGAGAAAAACTAAATAAATTTTATATTCATAAAAAATAAATTATATTTGATAAAATATTCAATCATTAAATTTTTGTTAATTTTATTTAAAAAATATTAAATTTTAAAATTATCTCTACCAATTTTAAAATTATTTCCAGTGCGTCTAGTGTCAGTTTTTTTTATCTAACAATAAATCCAATTTATCGGTAGAGATAATTTTAAAACTGGTAGAGATAATTTATGTCAAGATCTTCTAGAAGGTATAATTATTTACTAGCAGATTTATCCGACAGTAAATCCGATACTAACTTATGCGTCTATCTTTTTTTTTTTTGTTTCCCTTCGATTATTATCGGCGGATTTACCGTCAGAAACTTAAATTTGTCGGTAATAATTTAACCTGACGAATTCGACACCTTCACTGCCGATAAATCCGCCGCTACTTTGCGACGCTAAATCTTAGTACACAGCGTTTTTTTTTTTTTTGTAGTGTTAGAAAATTGACAACAATAAATAATAAGTCAATAATTAACTCAGAAAATAAACAAGTTAAACTTAGCTCAAACAATTAATAGCAATCAACTAATTAACTCAAAAAAATAATTAATTCAGATAATAATAAATTTAAAAAATTGACAACAATAAACAATAAGTCAACAATAAACTCAAAATAAACAAGTTAAGATTAACTTAGACAATTAACAACAAACAACTAATTAACCTAAAAAATAATTAACTCAGATAATAATAAATTTAGAAAATTAACCACAATAAACACTAAGTCAATAATTAACTCAAAAAATAAACAAGTTAAGATTAACTCAGACAATTAACAACTCAAAAAATAATTAACTTAGATAATAATAAACTTAGAAAATTATCAACAATAAAAAATAAGTCAATAATTAACTCAGAAAATAAATAAATAAGTTAAAATTAACTCAGACAATTAACAACAATCAACTAATTAACTCAGAAAACAATTAACTCAGATAATAATAAACTTAGAAAATTGACAGTAATAAACAATAAGTCAATAATTAACTCAAAAAATAAACAAGTTAAGATTAACTAAGAAAATTAACAATAATTAACTAATTAACTCAAAAAATAATTAACTCAGATAATAGTAAACTTAGAAAATTAACAACAATAAACAATAAGCCAATAATTAACTCAGAAAATAAACAAGTTAAAATTAACTCAGACAATTAACAACAATCAACTAATTAACTCAGAAAAAAATTAACTCAAACAATACGAGAACAGAAATTAGAACAATGCAGTTGGGGATCTTACACTTGCAGAACAATAAACAAAAATTGAAACAATAAACAGAAATCAGAATAATAAACACAGAATCATCAAAACAAAATAAAAAATCAAAATTATAAATAAAATTTTAAACCTAGAATCATCAAAATAGAATTAAAAAATGCATAAATCAAAATAAAATTAAAAAATTCTAAATTTAAACTAATACATGAACAAAATTTGAAAAATAGTTAAATCTCTAATACAAAGATCCTAATTGCAAATTTTCTAATACATAACAAATTAAAATTAGATTAATTAGGATTTAGGGTTTAACTACCCAAAACTAATTGGTGAGTTACCTGAAAACAGTGGCGACACAGAGGACTTTTCTAGCGTGATGGCGACGGTGACCAACTAGCAGGGCTACATTAGGAGTTTTTTTTAAATAAATTAAAAAAAACTAGTAGGAAGAAGGAGGAGGACAACATACCTAGAGGGAGGAAGAAGGCAGCTCCAGCGACACATGGAGCAGCACAGCAGCGACAACGATAGCAGTAGTGGCGGCAGCAACAGTGACGGAGCAACGAAGATGGCAGTGATAAAGCAACCAACGAGACGCAAGGAGTCCGCATAGTCTTTGAACGCTATTGGTGGTAGCCGACGCTGGTGGAGGGGCTGCTGGAGGTGGTTTGTTGAGAGAGAAACAAAGAAAGAGGGAGAGAAAGAGAGAGACAAAGAAAGGAGAAGGTTAGAGAGAGAGTAATTCAAAAATGAGTGGGGAGAGAGTTCGCAATTCAAATTTAGGGCAATATTACCATTGGATTTATCAGCGGATAAATCTGACTGTAATGCTTTGCGAATGACTAAAATGCAGTATTCTACTAATTCGAATTACCGACGGATAAATTGGTTGGTAAATTCGATGATAATAATCGCACCAATTTTTCTTTTTTTTTTTCCCTCTAATTATTACCAGTAAATTTACTGTCAGAAAACTAAATTTGATGATAATTTTTTTACGCAATGAATTTATTACCAAATTCACCGGTAAATTCACCATTAATGTCCGACAATAAATTTAACGATATTCAACATTTTTTTTGTAGTGAGTGTTTCATTCGTCTCTTCTTCTTCCTTTTCCTTATTATCTCTATTACCTCCCTATTTTTTATTCTTCTTTTCTTTCATTGTGTGTGTATATATAGGTGTGTTAGTTGAGTAAAAATGAGAAAATGAGTGTGTGATTAGGATTAAAAGAAGAAAAAAATATCAAAAAATGGATCCTACTATTTCATTTATTTATTTATTATTATAATTTTTTTTAGTTATTACGACAAGAGCGTTGGGATAACGGTAAAATGTACAGTGACAATACATAAAAAGCATCAAAGTTAGTTAATTGAGCAAATTCTAGTATTTTAAAAGGGAATTGATTTTCTTCCATTGAGAAATATACTATGAGTCCAAAAGAAAAAGAAATTAAATTACATTTTTTTTTTGTGTCTGACAAAAAATAAAAAATAAAAAATAAAAAATAAACAACAAACTCTCCAACTAAAAAATTGACAGTTTTTCTATATCCTCTTGGATTAGTCTTTTGATATCTTTAGTAGTAGTTTATTTTTTGTAAGACGCATTATATCTTGCAGTTTTTTTTTGTTAAGGAGTCAACAACAATATTAACAAAATGCAGCACTAAATTAAGTGAAGCACGTTCGTCTCTAATCAATATATGTTAAATTTATTCTACAATATCTATATCCAATACATGAAAAGATGCATTTATAATTTGTATAAGAAGAACAGCTTCGAAACAATTCATTTCATAAATAACATAACAAAAACCCATTTTTTAAACCAGAGTCAAACTCCGTCAAATAGCAAAAAACTCCCCTCTAAGAACTGAATTAAATAGAAGAGGATCAACACAATATTTCATGTACTCGTCATTTGAGTTTCTGATGATACAACCAAAATTCGCGAACCAATATCTTTCATAAAACTGGCATCACAGTTTATCTTAAATTTATTTATCGGTAGAACTACCCAATCAATCAACAAAAAAAGAGAAATACCAACTTCTCGGGCATAAACTGATTGGTTGAAATCTTGACAAAAATTATATATAAGAATTTGAAACTTAGTTGGAGACCAAAATTGATCGGAATAAAAAATGTCATTGTTGCAACTTTGACAAAAAAACAAAGAAATTACATATGAACTAATTGGTTAAAGACATATTAGAAATATGTTCTCTCATTTTTTGAGGAAATACAACTAAATTTTATTCATGATTCAAGAAACACACCTTCTGCAATTTTCACATCATAAACACCTCTTGTAAATATGCAAACCACCTTTTACTTACAATTGCACATATTTTCCCATCCTTCATGGTGTTGAGTCGATCCAAGCTTTTGGCAGTTGTTGAACGAATTAAACATTCTAACCAATAACAATCAACCACTTCCAAATATTTCAAGTGAGTGAGATTTACAAAAGAAAGTACTATAGTTTTCATATATGAACTGCCACAATTCTTTATAATAATCAATGACTCTATCCTTTCAAGTGTTGCGTCTTGTTCAAATCCAACATACTCAGGATAAGGCAAGTCTATTAGATTCAAGATTTTCAGCTTTGGAACAACCCCTAACGGCTTTCAACTTTAACTATCATTTCTTGAGGCATCAACTCTTTGAGATAGCGACATTCCTTCAACCATAGACTCTTCAGGTTAGGGTTACTATGAAGGAAAGAATGTGGAATATGAGAATTATGCGACGGTGGATACTACAATGAAGATTTTATAATTGTCTTTATGTGAATATATTTCTTTTTGACCTTTGGATGATGGATTGTATGGTTAGATTTTGATATTTATAAAAGTGTTATTTTTGTTTAAAGTGTGGCTAAATAAATAAACCACACTTTTAACCAAAGCATCTCCATGAGAAGATATTTTTGCCATCTTCATTGTAGTATCCACCTTATGCGATAAGCCAGATAAGTGAAGCTCTTTCAAATCATCCCTTCGAAAGTCGTAGCTAGATGAAAAACTTACATGCCTCGACTAAATTTGCATGGACTTCAACTTATTGACTACCTATAATAAGTAGATAAAAGATTATGAAAATAAGAAAGAATGCTTAAATTTAATATTATATATAGAATTCAAATTTTATATTAATTTATCTAATATTTTAATTAATAATCAATTATTAGAATAATCAAACCTAACATAAACAATATAATTAAACTTTTTTACAGTAAAATAATAAATAATTTCATTCGATTTACATGTAAATAGCCTTATCATTGACCTATTCTGATTTGTGATATTTGCATAATTTAAATTCTATTTATTTTGTTAGCATAAATTACACCAACGACGCTGTTGTTGCTAGAAATACTATGTTGGATTTGAAATCTGAATCGGTGGTACTTCCGTTGGTAGCTAGGATTGTCCAAACAATAGATGCTGCAGTAAATGCAACTAAATCCGAAGGTGCTGATTTTCTTATATATGATAATGATGATCCGAAAGATCTTAGCCAGGAAGTCAATTCTGTGTGTGAGAAGGTGAAGATACCCATTTTTGTCTCATGGAATTTGCAAGGAGCCAGGAAGTCAATTCTGGTACTTGATCATCTATGTTGCTGCGTCATTTTTTACTTATTTTTTCGTTTAGTGTTTTTGCAATACCGCACTATGTTGTGCGTGTTGATCCTTGCAAGCTTTGCACTATTGTGAATCCCATCTCATGTGAATCTTCTTAAGTAACAAAAGTTTTCTTTATTGTTTTCTTTTTGTATTTGACATCATTATTTATTTGTTTACTTATTGTTACTTAAATTTAGTTATGATATTGTCAATATATCTGAACATTTTTTTAATATTAGTTTCTATCGAGTTTCGGTGGTGTGGGTGTGGCTGGTTTATCTGCTTTTATTGACATATCTGCTACCAACAACATTAGAAGATCTTCTTGCTCTTGGCATTTATCTGCTTGCGGTATTATGATTTTCTATTTTTATTTGTAGTTGACTTCCTTTCTTATTGCTCAAGATTGCATTCAAAAGTTTGTTCATGTTGTGATAGAGTTGATGATACCTCTGATCTTAAATCTTGTAAAGGAAACATATTGCACTATTACGAAAAAGTTGCATGAAATAATTATATCCAATTAATCTTCCCGAGACACTCATCTCTATTATTTGCTAGCAGTATATTTGTAACTAATGCAATCTTATTCAACCATCACAATTTTTTAAAAAGAAAATATATATGTCATAGTTACCATAGCAATACGCTATTTACAAGTAAAGACATACACAACTTGAATTTTTATAGTAACATAAGGTCAAAGTTATGCATTAAAATGGTGTTATGTAGAAATAAAAAATATATCTACATGCCATTTTTAATTCGGTTCTTAGAACACAAACCACACACTCCTTCAATATTGTAAAATTATTACAATCTACTTTCATACATGAAAGTGCACTAATGCTCTCAATAACTTAACCACACACACTTTATATATTGTATAAAAATCTAAAATATAATTTATTCATAAAACACACTAAGCTTATAACTTTGTCAGTTAAAAGTTAAAAAATAATCATACACTTCTTCCTGCATAATAATACAGGGGATTTATTTATATCATGCACAACACACCACACTCAAACAGAAATGAATATTTGTTGCTTTGATGGGATCTACTTATATTCTCCTCCTGCATTTGGTGTCCCATAGAACCTAGAAAATAAATTTCACAAAAAATTGTGTTAGATAATATTGACTAAAGTTCAAAAAGTTACAAGATTGAAAAAAAGCAACATTCTTTATGATTTGAGTTGAATGATTGTTATCCAAACTTATTATAGTAAGACTTTCCTGTAGCAAAAAGAAATATGTAACTGCGTCAAATTAACTTGTGTTTTTTCTAGCGAATTGGTTACTTGGCCTAATAATTTTAGTGGTCAATTTGTCATAATCATGAGATTGTATCCATACACAATGAAACCATAACCATTTCCAACTTTATTTATTTTTTAAAATAAAAAGAAAAATCTTACTAACCATCCTTATTTATTCGTCCATTACTCCTTGATTAGACTACTAGTTTTGCAAGGCTAACTGGTAACAAATGCATGCCTTGAAAATAAGCTTCTCTCAGCAAGCAACAGATTTCCTGCAAGAATTTGTATACAAGGGCTAGTTAACTCGAGACAAATTAACTGTACTGTTCTTTTTAAAATTCTCAGAAAGGACAAGCATTGGATAATAAAATAAGCAATGTCAAAAATATTATATAATCGAATATGAAGGAAGCAAATTAAATGACATTTCAAAACAGAAACTTCCTCCATTGTTTTGGTGCAGTGTATAACATGAAAAAGTCAAAGAAGATGCAAATTGAGAAGATAGAGAATAACTTACATGTTAAATTATGATTGTACTAATTAACTCATCAATGCTGCTTTATTCGATCGATTCTCAAATTGTTGACTAACTGTAGTGTTTAGAGGATTCTCGTTTGAGCAACGAACTCCATCTATCTCCACCTTCCCTAAGATAGGTGCTTCGACGTGACCGTGTGAGAAAGTTTTCATGCTCTCGCATTGACTGATGCAAACTTCAAACCTATACCTTGGGAAATTCAAAGTTGATGAGTTTCCGGTGAAAAAACTTTCAAGTTTTGGCAATTCACTAAGAGTCAGATATTCGAGGTCTGAGAATGTGAGATCTTCTTGTGGTTTGTCTTCCTCTTGTGTTGTCAATACTACTGTTTCCAATGACTCACATTTGGAAATCTTCATCTTATGCAAATTTTCCAAGCTTTTGGCAGTTAAGAATGTGAACATGTACTCCAATCTGTTGCATTCAGTGAACTTCACTTTCTTCAGAGATGGGAAATTCAAAGTTGAGTTTCCTTTGTAGAAGCTCTCAAGTTTTGGTATCTGGCTAAGAGACAGTTTCTCAAGCTGTTGGAATATGATGACATCATGATCACCATCATGTGGTTGATAATCCACCATTAAACTTTCGAGTGCTTCACAGTTGGATATGTGCAACTGTTCAAGTTGAACAAGACATTTGGCGGCTGAAGAAGTGAACAAATACTTCAAAGATGCACAACCCTCAACTTTGAGCCATGTGAGATTAGAGAAGGTTACCCAGGTGTGGTCTAACCCAATAGATTCAAGCTTGTGCAGATTCCTCAGTTCCAATTCTTGAGCAAGCAGCTGCGAATGAATATTCTCAGGCTTTTTTGAGGGAAATATCTCCTTGAAAGCACTGTCGGCCACCCCAAGCATCTGAATATTGGGAAGTGGCACCTTCTTTGGGAAGAAATTAAAGGCAGATGTGGCATCTGAGTCATCAATATCATTAAAGCCCTGCAATCTCAGATATTTTATGTTTTCGGGGTCCAAATGAAGCACTCCTTTGTCAAGCATCATCACACCTTCCATGTCTATTGACAATCGCTGTAAGTGAGGGGTAACAACCTGCTCCATCGGATTCAAAGTTAATAAGAAGGACAACACATGGCCATCATGACATGTCAACATAATTTACCTTCTCCATTTTTTAATTGCTGCAAAATGCGTACAGTATTCCAAATAAAATCAAATAAATGAAGCATGCAGAAATATATATATCTTAGATGTGCATATAAGCTATACAAGAGATCAGAAATGGCAAAAGCTGCTCATATTTTCTAATGGTGGGTAGCTTCTCATATTAGATACATGCATTTGGCTCATTATGAATGATTTAAAAGGCTTGGATTGGTGCGCGAGAGATATATTAAGTTATTAACAAACAAAATAAGAATGAGTTGCTTATTGTGATAAAATAAAATGCACTTTCCTCAAAAGTACATATTCTACGGAGAAATAAGTATATCATATATAAAGCTAACAAGATTAGAAAGTTACGAATATTTTTAAGGCAAGAGCTTTCGTACCTTTGCAGTGGAATCTGTTGTAAATTTACAATGAGAAATATCCAACTCTCTTAACTCCGTAAATTTAGAATTTGCATTCCAGCATAAATGTATGTAAGATTTGGCAAATTGTGCAGAGTCAATGAGGTTAGCTCAGGGAACATAATAAGCTCCTTATTTGTTTCTTCATTGTCTGCTTCATCTTTTGTAACAATTTCAACCAATTCCTCACAGTTTTTCACATCTATTTTTTTCATGTTAGACATGGGCAATGATGCTGGCAACAAGCTTGTGAGGCTTTTACATCCATTCACAACCACTTCCTCCAGACATAGAAAGCTGAGACTACTTCCTTTAGGATCATTGTTCCAAATATGGCTTAGAGTTGGCAGATGCTCCAAAGTCAATTTCTTCAATGGAATATCTATAGCAGTATCTTTCACATTATTTGTTGGAGCATCTTTCACATCAAATATTGTCTCAAAAGAATCACAATTCCCAACCACCAACTCTTCCAATCTATGAAGGGAAGGTAGCATATGCCATGGTAGTAATGCATTTGATAATGAAAATTCAGAGTCTTCCATTTCATGATAAATGTAGCTCAGATTTGGCAAATTCCACAGCTTCAGACAAGATAGTTTGGAGAAGATATTAACCTGTTTATCTGCATCTTCTTTGGCTAGTTCATTTCTTGTAACAATTTCAACTACCTTCTCACAATTCTTCACTTCTAACCTTTGTATGTTAACTGATTCTGGACACAAGGATTTTAAGCTTGCACATTCATCAATAATAACCTCCTCCAATTTTGGAAGACTGAGCTTTCCTTTCCAAACATGGCTCAAAGTTGGAAGTTTCTCCAAAGTCAATTTCTTCAAAGGAATAACAATAATCATGTTTGTATCTTGTTCATTTGTTGGGGCATCTTTCACATCAAATATAGTTTTCAAGGAACCACATTTTTCAACCATCAACTCTTCTAATTTATGAAGAAAAGGTAGCAACTGCGATAGTAATGGACACTTCAAATTTGGCAAATTCACCATCTTCAGACAAGATAGCGTGGAGAAGATGCTAATCTGTTTGGCTACATCATCTCCAGCAACAATTTCAACTAACTCTGCACAATTCTCCACTTTTAACCGTTGTATGTTACCCTTGCCAACTGATTCTGAAAACACCGATTTTATACTCGCACATTCATCAACAATAATAACCTCCAGGTCTGGAAGACTAAGCTTTTCTTCAGAATCCTTGTTCCAAACATGCCTCAGATTTGGAAGTTTCTTCAAAGCCAATGTCTTCAAAGGAATAACAATATCTGATGGTGTATCTTTGACTTCAAATATGGTCTCAACAGAATTGCATCCCCGCACCACCAACTCTTGTAATCGATTGAGGAAGGGAAGTAAATGAGAAGGTAGTATTGCGGTTGTAAAGAATTCATCACACCCTTTCACCATCAGACATTCCAAATTAAAACCAGAGGAGTAGGATTCAGCTGAGATATGCACTTTACTAAGCCATAAATCTTTCAGTTCCAAGTGATCGCCAAGATCAAGGTGTCTCTGAATTTTGTTATGTCAAGAAAATAAATATAATAAAAAAGATTAATTAAAACTATAAACAATTATGGTGAATATAATTAATTACAGAAAAAATAATAAATAAATTCTGAGTTTTTTATTGGAAAGACGACTAAATATCTTATCAAATTTAATGGACAACATATAAATTCCTTTGTCGATAATTTGAAATTGATATAAAAAATCTATGTATCACTTGTCTATAAAGGTTTAGCTAGATATGGTTAACATAATGTATTTTCTAATTATTTGTTTGTCACTTACCACTATATTCAAATTAAACATTTTATAAATAGATATTTGGAATTTTATATTTACCCGCATTGATCATTTTGTCAAAATTATTTTAATTAATATCTCTTTTGGCGTGACCATAAAATATAAACAATGCTAACAATATATATATATATATATATATATATATATATATATATATATATATATATTGCCAATTTTCATTATTTCATTTCTAAAATTTATATCAATATATAATAAAAGGATATATGATCAATTTCTTAACTGGTAAATTTTGTACCAATCTTAGCACATTTAACTTAATTTTAGAGACATTTATAGCCACTTATGTTAATTTATATTATCAAAAAGCAGTACATATATATATATATATATATATATATATATATATATATATAGTTGTAATAGCATAAATTAAATGCAATGTTAAAAACATATAAAAATTTATCTTCGTCAATTTTAAAAAATTATACTCGATGCATCCTTTTTTATATATTACTCTAAATAAATGCATTTATTGTTTAATAAAAAAAATCAAAGTGGTGAAGAAAAAGAAATAATTAGATTATAAAAAAATATGTCATATATTTATTTTAAAATACTTGTCCAAAAAAATAAAATAAAAACGTATATTAGCCTAGCTAGAATGTTAAAAGTGAGATATTATGGAACAAAAAGTTTAATAAAAAATAATTATCTAAATAAAAAAAGGAACACATATTAACACAAAAATAGGTAAATAAAAATAATTTTAAATAAATGAACATACATAAAATAATTATTTAATTATCTCAATTAAATTTTTATGATATATCTTTCTATTTATAGTTATTTCTTATTTTCATTTTTATCTCATTTTAATTTTTAACTAAGTCTTATTCAATTAAAATATTTTTCTATTAATATAAATCCAAATTAAAAATTTGTTAAAGGTATTTTCATTATACATCAGAGTTGCACTTCTTTATGTTTAGCTTTTCATATTTTATTATTGTCTAAAAATGATTATAATGTCCTTATATTTTAGTCGCATTATTCTATTTCTTCATTTTGGTATTTAAAACCTCGAGTTAATTAAAAGTATTTATATATTTTTTTGTATTAAAATAAAATAATAATTTAACTATTTCTTAATTGAATATTTGAGATATGCTACGTACCAAAATATATCGTAGAGTAACATAATAATAGAAGACTGATGTTAGCCTTATTTTGTTAAAATTTTTAGAGAGACACTAGTATTTTATTTTGTATTTAGTAAATCAAAATAGTTATATATTTATGTTTATAATTTTAAAAATTAAAGATATTTTTAAAATATTTAAGGAAGTATTTTTTTTTTAAATTAGTTTATATTTATCAAAATTAAAAAAATTCTAATATAATTTTATATATTAATAAATATTTATATTTATTCTTGATTAAATTATTGATGTCAAAGTTTATTTACAATCAAAATTCTCTCTATTTTTATGTTTATTATGATCATTTTAAATTTTAAAAATTATTTTACTAAATACAGTTGTTATTATTTGTACTTATTAAAAGTCACTTTTAATTTAATTTACCAAATATAAAATGTTATAACATTTACAAATATATCTTTCAAAAGTCAATTTGATAAAATTATTTGTTTAAAATAAAAGATTTCTCAAACTAAGTCTTTGTCATTTTCAAGAATAATGATAATATCACTCTTCTTTTGTGTTATTTTTAAATTATCCTTTATTTTTATTATTTTATTTTTATAAATTTTTTTAAGGCATTACTTATATAAAGATTCCAAAAACAACTTTTTTTAATTGTTATTTAGCCACAATTAAAAAACTTACTCTAAAAACACATAGATTAATAATAAAAATATAAATTATGAATAAAATTAAAGAGCTAAGAAAAAAAATTACACTAATGATTCTAACTAATATTAATTCAAATGACATTGAATATTTCTTAAATCAATATAAAATATTTTTTTCAAAATCTCAATTTCACAATAAATTTTATTCAAAGAATTTAAAAATAAATAAGAATTACTAGAAAAAAATAGAATAATTAAGACATGGTAGATTAAAATAAAGATATTCAAAATTAAGAGAAAAGATATTCAAAAATAGAATAAATTTTATTATCACCAAGTATTTTATTTCTAAAAATTTATCTGATTAATCCACTTTATAGTTTCTCTTATTTAATTTTTTTTTGTTTTTTCCATACTATCCTTCTAAATTGAAATCGCTTCAAAATAAATTATTTATCAATTAATTAAAGATGTTCGTTATGGTATCTAAAAATTATTGTTTAATTATTAAAAAATTAAATAATTAATTTTAAATTTTAAAATATAAAAATAAAAAAATTTAAAATATTTAAAATTTACTATAAAAAAATAAGTTAAATAAAAAATAGACACCAAATAAAAGGTACTATAAAATTAGCCTTACTTAAATATAACCAAGTTTCTACGGAAAATATTTCAAAGTGGCACAGAGTAAAATTTTATTTGGAAAAGGGTCTTTATTTATTACCTGACTTAGAGACTGCAATACTACGGCATTATTAAGATCACGGTGGAAGACCAAATCATCACTTGAGTCATTGTAAGAAACTTGAATGCTTCTAGAAACGTCGACATTTCCATGAGAGAAAACTTTCATCTTGGAGCAATTCACTATGTCCAGTTGAATGAGAGAGGGTAACTTCAAAGTGGCATTCCCTGAATAAAAGCATTCCAGGCTTTCCAAAGATCGAAGGGTAATCCTCTGTAGCTGCTCAAATTCAATAACTTCGTCTTCCGTCGCACTCTGCTGTTCTTCCCCCACAATTTCTTTCAATGATTCACAACTCTCAACTTGTAACTCCTCAAGGTGTATTAGCATTTTCGCTGTTAAAGATGTGAATAGACGCAGCATTGCATCACATGATTCTATGTGCAGTTCTTTCAGATTGGAGGAAGATTGTAGCACTATTGTTGTCATCAATTTTGGACAATCAGAAACATTTAATAGACGCAGCTGCTTTGACAAGTATTCTACCCCACTCATGGATTTCAACTCATCTAACTTGTATAGCTTCAATTCTTTCAAGTTTCCAAGAACCTCCTTATTATTAGCATTATGATGGGAGGGCAATATATTTTTGAGGTTTTCATCACAGTAATAGCATACTTCCAGTGTTTCCAAGTTGGGTGTCTTCTCAAATAATTCAACTGGGACATTAGAGTTCCTTTTCTCATCATCATCAACAAGGGCAAGTTCATTCAAACTCTCAAGATTTTCGTTATTCAATTTTGTCGACCATGAACTTAAAGCTTGAGTGTGTCTCCAATTCAGAGTCAAATTTTCCATCTTGGAAATATCCTATGACAGAAAGGGTTGATAAGTATAAATAACTTTTTGAAGCTTAGGATTATAAAAACTAACAATTAATTATTTCAAAATTGTGAAATTGTTAGCGAATTGACTCTAATAAGTATCAATTATGTTAGACAATTATTATATAGCTTTTACAAAATAACTATCATATAGGGTTTAGGTTTATTAAAACTAACTTTTTGTGTATTACTCAAATAAATATTAATATCTTTTTAATCAAATAATCTAAACACGCATAAATTATTTTTATATAATTAATTATATAAACAATCATTTAAAACAAATTTAATTTGCAGACTTCTTCATTAGAAAACAGAGAAGAAAAAAAGAAAAAGAAAGTGAAAAACATACAATAATATTTTTTTCACATCAGAAAATATAAAAACAAAATAAGTATTTATCGAATACTCTTTTCAAATTCGAAAGTGTGCATCTCATTCAACATAATTAATAAAATGAGTTTTAAGTTACTATTTATTTTTAAAAGTGCAAGTAACATTAAGAATATAAATATGAGATATAAATCCTATAAAATAAAATGACTTATAAATATAAAATGAAAAGTTAATCATTAATAAAATAGAATAATAAAACTCAAAAGTTGTTATAATAAATTACTTTCACCTTAGAAGATATTATAACGAATAACAATATAAATTATTTACCGTTATATTCATGAAAAGTGGTTGCTTAGCAGTTGAAGTGCTGTTTTGATTTTCCTCTCCTTGACTCTGAAATAGCTCCAGTTGATCATTGCAATCATATACCACTAAGCAATTTAACTCAGGCAGAGTGAACTTCTGAGAGCAAAAGCCAGTAAGATTTGGCAAATAGCACAATGCCAATGTGGTTAAACAAGGAAACACAAGATCTTCATCAACAGTTCCACCTTCTATAATATTGGATAACTCATCACATCCTCTAACATCAAGTTCCTCAAGCTTCTTAAGATCTCTGGCCAAGGCTATAGGAAATAGAGTTCTCAATTCCTCACAGCCATTGACAGTCACTATTTGTAGACTTTTGAAGCTGAGAATTCCTTGTTTTTCCGGGTTCCACACATGTTTCACATTTGGAAGCCATTTCAAAGTTAGCTTCTTCAGTTGGAACGATGTTTCCTTGATCTCAGTATCATTCATTTCAAAAATTCCTGTTATTTTTTTGCAGCTATCCACTTCCAATTCTCTTAAGTTCTTGAAACTGAAAATAACATTTGATGGAATTGCGTATGGTTCTAACTCACAATCACTCAGCTTCAAAGTTTTCAAATTGTTAAACAATTCTCCTTTGCATTGCCATAGTTGTTGTAGATGAGCAAGATCATCAGAAACACTTAATTCCTCCATGCCTTTGAAAAATATCTGTCATTATATTAAATTTACAATTATATTTCCTATATTATTCTTTACCTCTAATTCAAACAATCTTATTCGAGTCAAATAATTTATTTAGACAATACCTTTTTGTTGAATATATCTCGTATTGTTTCTTGTAAATTGTTTGTCCAGTACGCTTCCACCTTGTCTTTTTCATGGACAACATATACTTTTCCCAACTTGGGCGGCGGTTTCATGTGTTCTTCTTGGGAGAAACTTTTCAATTCGGGACAAGCACTCACCACAAATTTCTCTAATGATGGAAACTGAAACGCACAACTCTTGGACCTGCAAAAGCTTTCCAGGCGCTTGAGAGACACAAGTTCAATTGTCGTCAATTGTTTGAAAATGATGTCATCATTGTCTTTATGATCTTCTTGTCCTTCCTCTGATACAAGTTCCTCAAGAGATTCACAATTAATTACCTTCATGGTGTTGAGTTGACCCAAGCTTCTAGCAGTTGATGGTGACATTAAATATTTTAATGTGCCAGAGTTAACCACTTCAAGCTTTGTCAAGTTAGAGAGAAATACATCAGAAGGTGCTATGGTTTTCAAACTTGGGCAATTTTGAAAAACCAATGACTCTATCCTTTGAAGAATGGGGTCTCTTTCGAAGCCAATGTTCTCAAGATAAGGTAGATCTGTTAGCTTCAAGCTTTTCAGCTGTGGGACAACACCTAAGCTTTCAATCTTAGCAAGCCTTTCAAGAGGCACCAATTCTTCAAAAGAAGCATCGTTCAAGCATAGATTCTTCATATTAGGATTGCTATAAAGGAAAGAATACAGAATTTTAGTATCCTTCAGTCTAGATAATTGAAGCTCTTCTAGATGGTCCCTTCGATAATCATAGTTAGTCGATGACGTTGCATGTCTCCACTCAATTTGAATTGACTTCAAATTGTTCATTACCTACACATGGAATAAATCATGAAGAAAAATTAATTTAGTATGCATAATTAAAGTTAAATATATCAAAATATAAATGCATGCACGTATTCTACGTCATTTTAAATTTTTAATTGGGGTTTAGTTGTGACGATATCTTGATTTTGTAAAATTTCATCCGATCATGAAAAATATTTTATTTGATTTTTTTTAAATGATTAAAGGTTAAATCGAAAAAGGAATAAATAAAGCATGTCCCTAGTAATTAATAATAGAGCATAATATAAAATATATATATATACTCATGTTAGACCTAAAAATATAATCTTCTATCAAACCTCAGAGATATTTTTATTTGATGATAATGTAAAAGTTTAATTTACAACCACGCCCATTAAATCTAATCAATTTTATTTTATTCTAAGTTATTTTTCTTCTGCTATTATGAAATAACAATAGAAATAAGAGTTTGAAGGTATTGTTATTACCGTTTCAGGAAAGAGGGCA
Organism: Arachis ipaensis; assembly: GCF_059453495.1. Taxonomy (NCBI): domain Eukaryota; kingdom Viridiplantae; phylum Streptophyta; class Magnoliopsida; order Fabales; family Fabaceae; genus Arachis; species Arachis ipaensis. Next base: position 11,540,095 of record NC_142437.1, on the reverse strand, counting down.
GGCTTTGTTTGTTCATCTATGATTTCTTCTCTGAATGGTTCTAACTTGTCACATTGTTCAATAGACAAGTTGTTCAGTGCTGGAAATTTTATTTCTTTATAGCACCTCCAATGGTGAGTTCTTCTTTGACTTTTTTCTAACATATAGGAACTCTAACCATTGGAGGAGAAAAGGAGTGAGTTCCTGCACAAGGATCAAGGTAAGGGAGTCCCTCTAAGCAGGGACTCAAATTAACCAATAATAACTTGCCATTTGGCAAATTATTATAAAAATATAATAATATAAAATCTGAAATAATTAAATAATTAAATAATAATTAAATTAGTAATAATTATAATAAAAATTATATTAAATAATTATATTTTTATTTAATTAATAATTTATATTAATTATTTAAATAATTAATATAAATTATTAATTAAATTAAATAATTAAGTTTTTATTTAATTAATAATTTATATTAATTATTTATATTATAATTAATATTGAATATTATTTATATTATTATATTAAATTATAATTAATTAAATTTACTTACATTAAAAAATAAATTTAATTTTTATATCTTATAAAATAATTTTTAGTTGAGTTGGTTATTTTTATTTTTAAAATTTAAAATGATAATGATATTATTAAAATTAGCAGTTGTAAACACAAAACTATAAATTAGTATAATCTCGAATTATATATTGTGTATTATTATTATATATGAATTTATTTAATATTAATATCTTTTAATAATGAATTATTTTAAATTTATAAATTTAAATAATATTATTAAAAAAAATTAATTATATTAATTTTAAGTATTTTAATTAATTAATTAAGTGGGACCACAATAGGGACTAAAGTTAGTTCCTCCTAATGGAGAAGAGAGAGATGCTTTGAGTTCCTATTTATTGTTTATAACGCAAAAGCTGATGTGGAGTTACTTTTTATGACAGGTGGGCCATAAACAGGAACTGGGATGAGTTCCCTACTGGAGATGGTCTTAGTTCCTGGTGGATAGAAACTCTTGAATTTCAAAAATTTGATTGTTGCAAGTTTCAAAAAGTTAAATTCAATAAGACTGCTGGCATCTTCTTCTTTTTTCTTGGCAACAATTTCCCTCAATTGAGAGCAATCCGAGACCACAAGCTCTTCAAGATTATTTTCAAGTGTTTTAGCGACAGGAGCAGAAAATATATTTTCCAACCTTTTACAATCTTGAACCCATATTTTATGCAAATTGTTTAACTTAAGAATCTCTTCAAGCTGTTTTATCTTCATGTTGAACATATACTCTAATTTTGGAAGTGATTCAAAATGAACATCTTGCAACTTGGGTGTTGCATCCTTAGAAGTTCGCTTCTTTTCCCAAGCTGAAGCCGTTGTCTCAAATATAGCTTTCATTGACTTACAATTGGTAACGCTTAAGTTGCTTACATGCTGAAATATTCCCACCACATTAGAAGTGAAAACATGGTCCAGTTTATGACACTCATCAATGGCTAGGCTCTCCAACTTTTCGAAAGAGGCTTTTGGGAGTTCTAATTTATTATCACATATCCCACTCAAAGTCTTCATGCTTCTCACTTTAATACTCTTCAAATTTGGAAAGATGGTAACCTGTTTTGTGGTTCACAATGCAATAGCAAAAAACTCAAATTAAGTCAAATGTCACAAAATCAAACCAACAAAGAAAGATCGCCAAAGAAATGCTTGCATTGCTATTAGGAGCGAAGCTATATTAACTATTTAGGGAGACGGTGTTTAATAATTTACTAAAATTATTACCTGTATAAAATAAAAGTGAGGAATTTGAGTAGATGAAGATATTGAGAGAAAAAAAAATTTATATTTTATTTTTTAAATATAGTAAACTATTAGACTAAACTTAAAACTATTATACTTTGTTAATGTTATATAAAAATGGATTGATTTTTTTTTATGAATGAAAGGAGAATTAAAAAAGTGTACCCAAAAAAAGAGGAACTGAAAAATATATAAAAATTAGGACTATGTTTATTATTTTTTTTTTAACAAAAATTAAAAATTTGGGAGGGCCATTACCCCTTCCCATACCTGTAGCTTCGCCCCTGATTGCTATTTGCAAGTTGGCATCACGAACAAAACTAGTAACAGTAACTCAAAATCATAATATTGCAATGTTGAGCTTTAATTTAATTTAGCTTTTGTTTGATAAAATTTTTTGAAAAAGTGTTTCTACTCTTTTTTTTTGGTGACTTAAGTGCTTTTACTCTTTAAAAAAATAAATTTTTTATTTTATATTTAATAAATAAAAAAGATTACGTATTTATGTTTGTAATTTTTAAAAGATCGAGGTATCTTTTAAAATATTTACAGGTGTAGCTTTTTAAAATTAGTTTATATTTTTTAAAATTTAAAGTCTAATATAAATTCATATATTAACTAATTTTTAATTTTAACACTCAAATTTATGTCTTTTATAATATTTTTAAATTTTAAAAGTATAATTGTTGTTTGTGTTTATTAAACGTTATTTTTAATTTGATTTACTAAACATATAAATACTACACTTTTAAAAAAATAAAAACTTTATCAAACTAAGTCTTAACACTAAGATACATTTTCGGTGACAAAACTTAAGAGATATATATATATATATATATATATATATATATATATATATACTTTTTTATAAAAATATATAAAATAGTTTAAAACAAAAAATTTATATATAAACTTATAAATGGACTATAAATAAAATTATGCAAATATTGAATTGAAGTTTATTTATTTAACTTCATATAATTATATTTATGTTTATTCATTTTAAGTACGTAGTAACTTCTATTGTTACTTTTATAGTATTTTTTAGTTATATTTAAATATTATATTACAAGGATAAAAGTATTAGATAATATACAAGTATGAATATAATATTTCAATAGTTAAAAATTAAATAATATTTAATTTTTTTATTTTATTTTTTATAAATCAAAATAAAATCTATTTTCAATAATATTATTACAACTACTATATAAATAGTTAAAAGAAAAAGAAAAATAATATATAAATGACAAAGACAATATATAACTAATAAATACAATTAGACTTAGAAAATGAAAGACTAAAATAATATAAAAGAACATTATATATTCTAGTGTTTTAGGGAGTTTATCATCTAATACATATAATTAGAAAACTTAAAGAAGAATTATGGTTAAGAATAGAAGAGAAACAATAAGAGGCATGATATTAGTAACTACTCTGCTACATGTACACTAAAATCAATTATTAAAATCAGTATAAAAATATGAGATTATATAAAAGGATATAAAGAATGATAAAATAAATATTGACTTTTATAATAAACCTACATAAGAAAGAATATAAAAGAAGGGAATAAATTAAGTTTTATTACTCAATTTATATTTATTAAAAAAATAACATACATTAATATTGAAGGCAATCAGTAATTTAATAAAAATAAAGAATAAAAATAATATGAAAAATAAGTCTAAATATTAATTTTATAAAGAAGAATGGAAAGATATGAAATTCATATAAAATAATTAAATAAATTTTATAACTCAATTATATTTATTAAAAGAATAACATTAAGATTAAATACGCAGAATAAATGTGAAAATTATGAATTGATAATAAGTTGGTTACATAAATGCTATTTAATTACTATGCTTCTAAATGTGATTATATAAATAAATAATTTTATAGCATAATTACACATATTATAGATGATGGCGTTAAAAAAAGATATAGTAACCAAAAAAAAAATATAAAAAAAGTAAGATAATAAGATAAGAAGAATTTTAAGTCAATGTAAAGAAAAAAGAAATTAGATTATGCCACCTTGAAAAAAAGTATAATGTGACATAATAGAAAAATATTAAGAATGAATGAAAAATATATACTAACACATTGCAGAGAACTCTCTCTTCTTGAGAAATTTTAATATTATAATTGTGCTAAATTTATGGTCTCTTGTTTAAGATTATCTTGATGATAAAATTCAATTTAAATTCTTTTTTCCAAGTAACGATATTTCTTATTAAAGGAATAAATTAGCACATAGGAACTTTTTCTTGTGACTTTTTAAAATTTATTTGAAATAATTATCCTTTAAATAGATTTTAATAAGTATTGCTAATGTTAACTTTTTTTCATAACCTATCATCATTAAATTTTCTTAAGGGTACATAGAGGGGAAAAAAACTTAGTATCATTATATAGATTAAAGAATATTATGTATGCCACCTAAGAAAAATTTTATATGGAAAAATGAAATGACGTGAAATATCTAAGAACGACCAGAGAACTACTTTAATTTTTCTTATCTCAAAAAAAATTGAAGGAAAAAGAATTTTAATATCACTACATAGATTGATTGATAGATATTTTTGTCCGAATAACAATTTTAAAATTAAGTTAAATCTTATGAATAATTTTGTAACTAAAAAATATTAAAAACAAAAAAAATGTTTAACTCCTACCTTAATAATCAAAATTGTATTTAACCCAATCTAAAACCTTGTTTTTGAGTTTGACTCTCCAACAAGTAACAACGATTAACCTAATAAAAAATAGGTGCATTTTTTTTGCACTCGCTCCTTGAAAATATCAGAGTAAATACGGCTCGTATCCGAGATTTAAGATGGTGGCATACCTTGTGAAAAGCTAATTGTGTTGCTAATTTATTAGCCAAGAAAGAACAAAATCTCCCCCACAACCTCCACATTTTTGACTCCATCTCCATATTTATATCTTGCTCCGACTCTTGATTTTATTGGAACCCTCAGGCTTAAAGAGGTTGCTTAGTTTGGTTTTTCTTTTGTTTTTTTTTTTCTTGGTTTTTTTTTCGGGATCCCATGATGTCTAACACTCCAACAAAAAAACAAAAATACTATTTATATACTAAATTCACTCACTAAATTCAGTTAATAATGTATTTATATATAAATATATATATGATTTAATTTATTTTTAACATGTATTTATATTTTAACATGTATTTTATTTTGAAAAGTACTTTTAAGAATAAAGTATCGTTTTTGAAAAGTACTTTTAAGAGTTTTGTCCCCAACATTTGGGGTAAGTCCCAAAATTGTTCCTAACATTTAAATCATCCTATTTAAATCCTAACGTTTCAAAATTGACTCAATGTTGTTCTGCCGTTAAGAATCTGTTAACAGAATTAACGGCGGGAAAAAATTGAGACGATTTTGAAACGTTAGGGATTTAAATAGGATGAAAATATTGGGGACAAAAATGATACATAAAAATAAATTTTATCTTTCAATAATATCAATTTTTTACAATACATAGTTATTCAATTATTTTTTAACCACATGTAAATAAATTAAACTTAATCACATTACTTTTATTCTAAATGAATTTATTTTTTTATAATTTTACTCTTAAAGATTTTTTTACTCATCATGAAATGTTTGTAGAATGAATAGTACATAAACTTGCGAAAAAAAATATACATATACAATAAAGTATAAATTGTACCTTTTGTCTCTAATGTATCGAAATTTTTTAATGTTTAAGAGTAAAAATCTTTAAAAGTCAAATTTTAAAAAAATAAATTTATTTAGAATAAAAGTAATGTGATTAAGTGTAATTTACTTAAATGTGATTAAAAATAATTGAATAACTATGTATCGTAAAAAACTGATATTATTAAAGGATAAAATTAAAATTTATTTCTATGTATCGTTTTTATCCATAATGTTTTCGTTCTATTTAAGTTTCTAATGTTTTAAAATTGTCTCAATTTTATCCGGCAGTCAATTATGTTAACAGATTCCTAATGACAGGATAACATTGAGCCAATTTTAAAAACGATTTACGGTAGGAACAACTTTAAAATTTACCCCAAACGTTGCGCACAATACTTTACTCTCCTTTTAAATATATACATATATAATTATTGAACATTAAGAATACCAAACGCCTTTTTTTTTTGGGTGACTCCCAAACGCCTTTTTTAAAATAATTATTAGTAGTCCAAAATATGTTTAAATACTTTCTTATACAATTATTATTTGTCAAAAAATAAATACTACTACTCTAAAATAATTGTTTCTTCTACACTAATAACAATCAAGAAAGCAAAATTTTGTTGTAATGATATATGAATCTTATTCATTCGTGGTTATAAAATAAAAATATATGGAATCAATGGCCAAATTACGTACATACCTTCTTTTCACTTTGAGTATCATTGCTGTTCTCGTTGAGAAGAATATGCATCATGTTGTCACACTCGCTGACAGATAGACTTTGGAGAGTCTTCATATTTATAGCCATAGACAATGTTAACAAACTTTTTAAATTATCACAACCATTCACTTCCAAGTGTACCAATTTTCCAAAAGGAGGATTTTTGCCATTCCATATTTGGTGGATTTGGATAGAGCACAACTCTAATCTCTCTAATTTTGAGAATTCAACCTATGAAGAAAATACAAATAATAACTATTAATTTATGTCAAATGAGAAAAAAAAAAAACATCATATGTAAATGTTGATTAACTAAAATTTAAAATGTAAAAGAAAAATAAATTTGTTCTATAGTTCTGAACTGACCTGTTCATCCAACAATACTTTTTGTTGCGCTGTAGATGAAATGGAACAGAATCCATGAAACTCAGGTAATGATTTTAAGGTCAAAGTGCGTAATTCTTGAAACTTAAGAGACTTCGACGCATTAGCATCTTGTGGATCTTCCGCAAACACAATCTCCTTTAGAGAGTTACATTCCGAAACTTCAATTGTTTGAAGAGCAACCAAAAGCTTGACCATAGACATTAAAAAGACATTCTTTAATGAACCACAAAGCTTAATCTTGACAACTTTCAGTTTACAAAATGAGGATGATGAAAGTGACACGCGAGAGCATAGTTGCTCCATGTTATCGAGCTTGTAGATTTGCAATGTCTCCAGTTTCGGAAAAGCGTTCTCAGGATGCTTCCTCTCCTGTGGGTTGATCAAATATCGAATGCTAGAAGTACTCACAATGGACAAAGTCTTAAGACATGGAAACCCTTTCAAATTCAGTGCATAAAAGATGTCTTGGACACCGTTGAGTTCTTCCAGCAACAAATTCTCAACCCTTTCAAACAATATTTTGATCCCTTTCTGAGAATGAATGCCAACATCTTTCTCCAGTATTGCCAAATACCTCAACAGTTGATATTTCTCCGGAATCTTGAAATCTGGCTCCAAATGTGTACTTGACGAGCCAATTACAATTTTATAGCTATGCAGTTTATCAAAGAACAAGTTTTCTGGCAAATGGGAAACACTTGGGATTTGTAAGTCAACATTTGTTATCTGATTTAGATGTCCCAACTCCGAAAGACTAGCATTTTTGTTTTCAGTTTCCTCTCTATTATTATCCACCCTCCATTCAACCAAAGTGTTTCTCATGTACAACTCCTCCAAATTAGTCAAGCTAGATATTACACCAGCATGAATTGATTTTAGTTGGGAGCAATTACTTAAGTCAAGAATTTGCAGCTTTGACAAATCCTTAAATTCAGTGGGCAAGCTTTTAATATCAGATCCAGAAAAGCTTAGAATTCTTAGATTCTTCATAAACTTGCCAACATCGATGCATAAGTTCTCATCTAGATTTATGCATTCCTCCAAACAAAGCTTTCGGAGTTTTGTTAGGTATTTCATTGATGAAGACATTTCGGAGAGATCAATCCCAAGCAGAACCAACGCTCTAAGTTCTTTCATTCCTCCAAAAAAGTCTTTTGGTATTTTGAAATGTTGATGGTTATTGTGAAAATGAAATACTCTCAGTTTAGGACATTTTAAATTTTTAGGAAACTCAACATCACATTGATGTAAGAAAATAGCAGTGTATCGCTTGAGTTTATCATCATCAGGCCATTCATCTAGCTTTCTTTTCGCCAGCATGAACACATTATTTTCTGATGCTATCAACAAAGCTGCATTGCGAATAAGGTTTTGCATCGTGAAACGATCATTTGAATAACTGTTAGACAACAAACCTGACTCTTCTAAATGCATAAGCAACATTTGCACTTGATCTCTGGCATCTCTTACTGTGTAGACGCCTTCAAGAAAATCCAAACCAATGCATAATCTCACTAAGTCTGAGACCAATGCATCTTGACCCAAACAAGCACAAAGCAAGAAGATACGCTTGAGTTCCTCATTTTCTAAAAGTTGATAACTCAACTTTGTAGAATATTCAGATGTTCCTGTAAGCTTTTTCCTTTCAAGTGTTTTAAGGGTCTCTTCCCAAACTGAGTCGCTTTGGTTTTTCAATGCCTTTGCCGTTGTAACTATTGACATGGGCAATCCAGAACATTTCATGGCAATCTCAATAGCTAACCGTGCACGATTAGAGCTTTTATCATCATCTGCTATTCCTGCCTATTTTGTATAAAAGAATACAAGTATTGAATACAATATGATATGATATATAATCAAAACAATTTTATGAGAAAAGAAAATTGTCAATGTACTTTAACAAGTTTGAAGTAACAATATACTGGATTCTGATGTATACTATAATCTGTTAATACATATACTACTAATAAAATATGGGGTCTAATCACTTTGCAAATAGTGGCTGTAAGTATTTGAAATCAAAGGAATAAATAAAATGTATAGTGTAGGCTACTGTGCGACATACAAAATGTAATTTAAATTGAATGATTGTTATGATATTTAAAAATAAAATAGTGTCTAACTTGTTAAAAAAAAAAAGTAAGAATTAATATTTAATTTAAAAAATATAAAAATAAATAATTTTTCAATATTTATAATTTATTATAAAAAATAAGTTAATCAAAAATTAAATAATAACTCCTACACACTATAAAATTCTCCTTTAAATTGTTGTACATTTCAAATGTGAAGTAACTATTTTGGAGGATTACATACAGATATGTAATAGAGGTACAATGGTTAAATTACATAGAGAGAAACAGGTTTTCCCTCTGAAAGAAGTTTAAGTGGTGGCCAAGAATAATAAAATATGAGTTTATATATCTATCTATTTATTTTATTATATAAAAGTTAATATCAATTTTTTATATATTGAATTTAAATCATATTTTCTTTATTAATAATGCCATATCATCAATTTTAATTACTTAGCAAAATTTAAAAATTAATTAATAAATTTTTAATAAAATATTTATTGTCTTTTAAAATAAATTTACGAAAAAAACACTTTTATTACTTTTACTATTTATATTTTTATTATTTTATAATATTTTATATATAATTATATTTTAAGATCTTTATAATTATACTTATTTCAATATACTATTTAAATTAAAGAATCAATTTTAATTATTTTTAATATTATTTTGAGTTTGTATCATTTGAGACAATATCTAACAAAAAGAGTTAAAAAAATATTAACAGATATTTGTACTTTATACTATTTAAATTATTCTTATTAAAAATAACTTATCTAAAAAACTGTATATACTAGAAGAAGAAAAATAAATAGATGTCAAAAAAAAATCTACAAAAAATGAATTTGTTGTGCTATAACATAAAAAATTATTAACAAGTATTTTTACTTTATGCTATTTAAATTATTTTTATTAAAAATAATTTATTTAATATATTATATATACACACAATAAATATTTTAAAAAATTTATTCTTACTATTATATATGTCATTGAAAAACTGTATGCATTAGGAGAAAAAGAATAAGTAGATGTCAAAAGAAAATCCACAAAAATTATTATAGATAAAATTATAAAAAATTATATCAAATTATACTTACCATAAAAAATTCCATCAAATTATAAATTACTAACTGAATCATTATTATAAATTCAAAAATAAATTAAAAGTTTTAGATCAAAATGCTACAACAATTTGTATGCTATTTGATAGAAAAACAAAAAGAAAATTTATTAAGTACAACTACCTTAAATCTAATTACACTCCAAGACAACAATGATACTGAAATACTATCCCAATTAAAAAATTTATACAATCTCACACTTATATTTGACATCAAAGTAAATGATTTTAACTATGCTCTCAACAATACACTATTATCAAGACATTTGTCCCAACAAAAAATAATGAAACTCAACTCCTATTACAACAAATAAAACAAGTAATACAACAAAAATTTTATTTATTTAAGATATCATTTACGTTGCTCATTTATATTTTTCATTTATTATAGGAACTAATTTTACCAACACTAATATCTTCAAACGTAGATGACATACAAATTAAGAGATTGAAGAGGAAAAAAAGTAAATAAATCTAAGACACATCTTTAAATGAAAAACATATATACAAAGATAAAAAAAAAAAAGGCAACAGAAAATATATACAAGTTAACCATTTAAAATAAATATGTCTCCACAAGAATATATGACATGATGAAAAAAGAAACAACTTCAACAACAATCAAGAGGATAAATACAATCAAAAGGATAAACACCATATAAAAAAACTAAATCTGTTAATTAAAACAAATCTAAAATAAAAACAATATATGAAAATGTAACTTTGTATAATTTTAATATAAAAAATAGTTAAATTACAAAATATTTTAAATAAAAAATATATCAAATTTAATATTAATTTAGATATATTTTAATTAATTTTTAAATAATATATTACTTATTAAAATATATTATATAATATCATTAATTTATGACCCGCGTATCGGGCGAATCTTATTCTAGTTAAAAATTATTTGAGAATAACATATCTATCTTTAGTATAAGAATGAGTACTACTACTAACTCTTATACGTGTCATAGTGGGTAAACATGATATTATATAGTTATTTTGAATATAGTAAAATTTCTTTTAGAGTTTTGGAATATGATATTTATATAATTTTTAGAATTTTTTATATTAAATATTGGTGCAAGATTCTATTTCTGCAATAATTTTTGTATGCAAAAATAGGGAAAATAACAATTTTTAGCCAAAAAATTAAAATAACCAACAATTCACAATAAATAAAAGGCGAAACATCCAAAACTAGAAATAATAAAATATCTAAAATTCTTTAAGTCAAACAATTTAAGATTTAGTGTTTAAAGTTAATGCTTAGAATTTAGAATTTAAAATTTAGTATTCATGATTTAAAATTTAATGTTTAAATTTATAATTTAGAATTTAATGTGCAAAAAGTTGAAGATTTTAAATTTAAGATTTAGAATTTTAGATTTACAATTTAAAATTTAAGATATTAATGACTGATGGTGTGACGTAGGGCTGGCAATTCATACCCTATTTGTGGGTATCAAATCCGACCCAATTCGTTCCATTGTGAATAGGGTAGAGATCGGTCCGGGTATGCCTGTGGGTAAGGTAGGGTATGAGTTGTGGGTGTACCCTACCAGGTATACAGTGAAGGAAGTAAGTGTTGAATCCATAACTTCTTTCATATAATGACTTACAATAAATGAGCAACCACTAAACTAGTTAGTTAATTTAGTAATTTAAAGCACTAATTTTTTATTTTTATTTTATTAATATATGAAATTCAGAATGATTAAATTTTATATTTATTTTGAAAAAATTTGATATTTCTGTGGGTATAGTAGAATAGGATAGGGTTTAAAATTTTAAGATGCGGGTAGAGTTAGAGTTGAGAGATTCTCAACTGGCAGATAAGGTAGGTAGAATTTTAATGAAATTTTTAATCGACGGATAGGATTAAAGTAGAGTCCAAACCCTACCTTACCCTACCCATTGTCAATCCTAGTGTGACTGGTGACGACAGAAGTAGACTGTGGTGATTTCCAGCGGTAGAAGTGGCTTGCGGTAGTCTCCAAAAGTGGGGATCCACAGCGGCAATTGTGGCAGGCAGGCAACAGTGATGGTTGGTGCGGTGGAGATAAATTACTTGTGGTGATAAATAAAATTGTAGTGTTAAAAAAAAAAAGAAAAACAAAAAAGATAAAAGTAATTTCAAAAAAATTGTGACTGAATATTTATTTATTTTTAATTATTGCTTGATATATTGGCTGATTTCTTTTTAGTGAAAGAATGGTACTCTAACTAACTAATTAATTACATTGCAGAAAAGCTAACTAACTAAGTTACGAGAGTGACTAACTATTGGTTAGACTAGTGACTAATTAACTTAGATGATCCATAATATCTTCCCTCAAGTTGGCAGATAAAGATTTATTATACCAAACTTGGAAATGAGATTGTTGAATTGAGTTGGGGTCCTAGCTTGGTGAACACATCGGCTAGTTGATATTGCGTCCAAACATGAACGAGCCTAATAAACCCTGCAACCACTTTTTCGTGCACAAAGTGGCAATCCACTTCTATGTGCTTAGTTCTCTTATAAAAAGTGGGATTGGATGCTATGTGAATAGCAGATTGAGAATCACAAAACAGCATAGAAAAAGAAATATCAACTTGAAAGTCAAACAGGAGGCCTTTCAGACATGTGAGTTTAGTAGCCGCTGCTGCCATGGCCCGATACTCAGATTCTGCAGATGATCTGGAGACTGTGGTCTGCTTCTTCGATTACCATGCAACAAAGGAATCTCCAATGAACACACAGAACCCAGTGACAATCCGTCTAGTATCCGGACAACCCGCCCAATCTGCATCCACATAAGCTATTAGTCTCTTCTCGGAGTTTGCCGAAAAAAGTAAGCCTTGCCCTACGGTGCCTCTGATGTATCGCAACAAATGATGAATGGCATGAAGATGTGCAGTGCAAGGTTGGGACAGAAGTTGGCTAAGGGTGGAGACAGCGTAGGTGATGTCCAGGCGCGAGATGGTGAGGCACATCAATCTCCCTATAAGCCTTCTATAGCTTGCGGGATCCTTGAGTAACTCCCCATCTGAGCTACTAAGTCTTAGGTTGGGTTCCATAGGCAAAGAGGTAGGCTTAGATTCAGCAAAATTGGTGTCTTTAAGGATGCTGAGGGTGTACTTACATTGGCTAAAAACAATTCTCTCATATGATTTTGCCAATTCCAAACCCAAAAAAATACTTCAAATCACCAAGAATCTTCAATTTGAAGAGCGATTCCAATAACTTTTGCACCTTGTACAGTATGTCCTTAGATGGAGTGGCCAGGATAATGTCGTCGACGTATACAAGGAGATAGACTGTTTGGTTGCCACTACCATAGGTGAAAAGGGAGTAATCGCTCCTCGATTGTTTAAAGTAGTGGTTAAGCAAAGCTGAAGAGAATTTGCAAAACCATTGACGGGAAGCCTGCCTCAAACCATAAATGGACTTGTTCAACTTACATATAAGTCCAGAATTTTTGGAATTGTAGCTGAGAGGTAGGTCCATATATACCTCTTCGAATAAATTCCCATTCAAGAAAGCATTGTTCACATCCATTTGAAGCAAAGACCATTTGTTTATGGCTGCCAATGACAGAAGCACTCGAACAGTGGTGAGTTTTGCCACAGGTGAGAATGTTTCCTTAAAGTCTATACCAGCTTGTTGGGTGTATCCTTTTGCAACGAGTCTAGCTTTATATCTATCCACAGAACCATCAGCTTTGCATATGACTTTGTAGACCCATCTTCATCCAATGGTGTGTTTGCCAGCAGGCAGGGGCACCAAAGACCAAGTATTTGTGTCTTCCATGGCCTGGAGCTCTTCATCCATTGCTCTTCGCCATTCTGAAAACTTGACTGCTTGATGAAAGAAGGCAGGTTCAGGGATTACAACAACATTGGCAATGAAAGCACAGCGAGGTTGAGAGAGATATTTAAAATTCATGTGGTAAACATTGTGGCATTGATAATCCTTGAGGTACGGAGGTGGTCTTGATGGTCTAGATGTTCGGCGAGGCTCAGTGGTTGGAATCGCCTGAGATGAAGCTGGGACTTGTTGAAGTTGTGGCTCTACATTGGTAGCAGGTGAAGAGGAACTAGGTGTCACATCGGGAAGGCAAAGAGGCATGACCACATCAGGAAAGATATCAACAATGGTGCTGGAAGTCTTAGAGGATTGTTAAAATGGAAACTCAGACTCCACAAAGGTAACGTCCCTCGAGATAAAAATCTTCTTAGCGATTGGATCATAGAGCTTATATCCTTTGTAGCCAGAAGGATATCCAATGAAAACTGACCACACTGCACGTGGAGAGAATTTGTGTCATTTGAAAATGAGGGTGGAAGCATGAGTTAGACAACCAAAGACCCGTAAAGAATGATAGTCCAGCTGTTTGGAGAATAACTTCTCATACGGTGAGCTATATTGAAGGGCTGGACTTGGCAATCTATTGATTAAAAATGTGGTAGTCAGAACATATTCACCCCAAAATTCAATTGCAGCCTTGGATTGGAAGAATAGAGCCCGAGCCACATTGAGCAAATGCTGGTGTTTTTGTTCAACTACGGAGTTCTGCTCAGGCCTTTCGACACATGAGAATTGATGCACTATCCCTTTCGAATTGAGGTATTCGGTGAGGAAAAGTTCACCTGCATTGTCCGATTGTATTTGCTTCACCTTGGTCTTAAATTGAGTCTCAACCATATTAAAGAAATTGATAAGAGTATTAGCAGCATCAGATTTATGTTTCAACAAGAAGGTCCATGTGAATCTAGAGTGATCATCCACAACAATAAAAAATCTCATATTATTATATGTAGGGACACGATAAGGCCCCCAAATGTCACAGTGAACCAAATAAAAAATGGCAGAACAAAAGGTACTATTTGATTGAAAGGATAAACGCCTAAGTTTGGCTAATGGACACACATCACAATTGGAGTGATTGAATTTTAAGGGTGTTGAAGACAAAATAGAATTCAACTTATTGAAGACTTTTTCAGACGTATGACCTAATCTTGCATGCCAAGTAGAGCTACTAATAGAAGAAACTAAATGACAATTATCAACATCAAGAGAGAGAGCATGCATTAAGGATGGTGATTGCAGAGCAAACAGATCATCAACTTCATCACCTCTGCCAATCACTTGCTTGGAGTTCTTGTCTTGTATCACAAATGATAGGTCAGAAAAAAGGACACTACAATTTGACAATTTTAGAAAGAAACTAACTGAAATCAAATTGACTCTAAAGGATGGAATGAATATGACATTAACAAGTGTTAAAGAGGGGTTGAGGACAACATTACTAATGGCTAATGCATGAATTTTGGTATGATCAGGTAAAGCAGTGGTTAGATAACGGTTTTGGGTCAATTAGAGAATTAAAAGAGTTGGTGATATGGGTGGTAGCACCTGAATCAACAATCCAGGCACTTAGAATTGTCTTTTGGTTCATGTAACAAGAAGAGAACACTTCACCTGCACATATCTCAGGTTCAATGTCTTGAACAGCTTGCTGTGGTTGAAGAAGAGTCACCAATTGGTTGTATTGAGCTACCGTGAGAGAGAATGGAGAGGTGGGTGATGAATCTTGCACTTCTGGAGCATGATTCACTTGAGCCACATGATGCACCTGAGGCATGGGAGTCTTGTTTTGCAGATAGCCTGGTGGATAGCCATGAAGGTGATAACACTTGTCTTCAGTGTGTCCCATGAGTCTACAGTGAGAGGAAGTTGGACAATCTTTCTTACCCTTTGGCTTCAAATTTTGATACATAAAGAACTTCGGAGACTGCTTGACTGCGAATGCCATGTGCTGGCTAGGTTGAGGAGAAGTAAGTGCCCGTTGTTTCTCTTCTTGTAAGACCAAAGAGAAAACTTTGCCAATTGAAGGGAAGGGATCTGATAACAAGATTTGGCTTCTAACATTTGCCAAATTTTCATTGAGCCCCATGAGGAACAGCATGACATATTCTTGATCATGGTAGGTTTGAATCGATTTGACACCACCGCAGGAGCACGAGACCAGAGGCTTGAAGGTATTGAGTTCTTCTTAAAGGATCTTCAATTTCGTGAAGTATTGTGAAACAGAGAGAGAGCCTTGGGTCAGTGATATGAGAGATTGTTTTAGCTCAAAGATGCGAGGTGCATTGCTTTGAGAGAAACGAGTCTCCAGGTCCTGCCAAAGGAGAGCGGTTGAACCCGCGTAGATCACACTCGCAGCAATGTCCGTGGAGATCGAGTTTAGCAACCACGTCGTGATGATGTTGTTGGTGCATTGCCAAGATTCTGCAAGGACGGGATGAACAGTTGGATCTGATTTCTGCAAAGAACCATCAATGAAGCTAATCTTGCATTTATCACTCAAAGCAAGACGCATCGATCTGCACCACGAAGCATAATTGTCTTCTTGGAGTGGCTGAGAAACAAGCATGAGTCCTGGATGATCACCGGACTGAAGCGAATAAGCCTCGCGAAATCGGCAAAGACTGTGCCGGAGAGTTCGAGTTGCCTTGAGAGGTATTCGAATCAGAAATTGTGGACATCTTGATCGGGATCGGTGAAGCAAGCAGTTCGAAAAAGAAAGGAAAGAGAAGAAAATTGAGGCAAGAAAATCGGAAATTTTTTTCTGAAAAATCACAATGAGAAGGAAAGTGGAGAGGAATTGTGAAGAGAATTCACTTCTGATACCATGTTACAACATGCAAATGTAGAGAGAAAATGAGTAATCTCATTGATTAATTCTGTTACAGATGGGATATATATACATATACATAACACAGGGGTCTAACTGCTTAGTGAAGGAATAGTACTCTAACTAACTAATCAATTACATTGCAGAGAAGCTAACTAACTAAGTTATATAAGTGACTGACTATTGGTTAGACTAGTGATTAATTAATTTAGATGGTCCATAATACAAAGTAATTTTTATACGAGGAAGGCGTGAGCGAAGTACGCATGTGAGAGAAAGAGAGGTGTAATAATATATATGCTTGTATTAGCATACCGAGAGGAGAAAGAATAAATCATTCCCAACAATTTCAATGTGACTCAAATCGTATCCAGAAACATTTGATCAAATTAAATCTATCAATTTTTTTTTAAAAATAAAATATCTTAAAAGTTTATAATACTGAAATCGAACATAATAATCTTTTTTCCAAAAATAAAAATTTTTAAAACATAAAATTGTATTTAACATTTTTTTTAAAATAAAAAAATCTCATAAACAGATATGGAATCCAGTAATCTCTTGTTTTATTAAATGATCTCCATATCTTGAGAAAAACATAAAAATACCAATATCCATGAAATTTACATATTTTATATTAGTCCGATCTTAAAGATTTTTAGCTTAATATTTGATGTAGATATACATAAGTAACGGATAATTGGCTAAAAATAATGTATTTATAAATAATAGATTCTAACCCTTTTTTTGAACAATTTTTTGGCATCATCATCATCCTCAGATTTTATGGCATCCACAAAGATAATTGAATTTGCATTCACATTCATCTGGTATAATACTTGTTTTGCCTCGGAAATTAGCAAAACTTTGCATCCTTTTTGATTCTCTTGTGCTGCTTTCCCTACTTTACTAGAACCAGTAGAGGTGTCTTCAATTTTTTTCCCTGTTCTCGTCTTATCTATACAAAAATATGGATATAAGTATTGAATACAATATATGTGTATAATATATAAATATGATAATAAAAATGTTGCTTACAAATTTTAAAAGTTTAATTAAGGTATTATCTTATACAAATATATATACGATATGCGTATGCAAATAAAAATTAAAATATATGTGCATTATAATTTGGTACCTTCTGTTATTGATTTTTGAGTTGTCAAATATTTTCTAACACTATCTATTTCTGACTTTTGTTCAGCAGTCTTTGTCTCTTCCTTAGTTTGAGCTGCTCCAGAGGGATTAGAAGATTTTATTCCTTGTTTGAGAATGAGATTCTTCTTGTCATCGCCACTCTTTGATGAAATTCCCAACTTATCCAAATCCATTTTTGCATACATATCATCTAAGATTATAAGGGTGCTTTTTCCTTTCTTCAAATTATCTCTTATGCGAATAGCTCTCGCATACTCACCTACGTTGTACAATTATCATAGATATAAAATACAAAAACAACAGAAGAATTTATTTTTTCTTTAAAAAAAACAAGTCAACCCCAACACTGCCATCAGACCTATTGAGGGTCTCTTAAGGCATATCCATCAAAGATAAAGACTTAGGAGAGAACATTAATAATATTAGATATAAAAAAAAAAAAAAAGGTATCGAGAGCCAATAATTATAATGTACAATGTGTATAATGGGATGGATTATGTGGTGGTGGTTACTTTTGAAATTAAGATTAATGTGAGTAAATTTTATTTTTACTTCATATTGGACCAATTAAACAGTTTATTGTACATATTATATAGATACTCTATTAACTCTCTAGCAGGACTCTTAAATAAATATTTATATAAAGATATTTTTATGTTAAGATAATATTTAAAAATTATTTAATATAATATATATTAATATATTAATTATTATTTTTATATAAAAATATCTTCATATAAATTAAATAATGACCATAATATTAATCTAAAGAAAAAAATACCATATCCATAAAAAAAAAATCAATTATCAAATTAGTTATTATATATTTATGTGGAAAAATAAATGTGTTATTTAATTTATTTTTAATATATTTTTAAATTTTAACACATATTTTATATAGGTGATTGACTTAATGATTTTTTTTTTTTTTGCCACACAGTATTATTGTGTAAAGTATTATTAAGTTTAACAATATTCTAGATATTATGTTTGTAGATCTGTCCCAAATTCTTACTACAATAATATTTTTATGAAACAGGCTAAAGCGTGGGTTACCCAGTTATAATGTCTGTATTTATACAATAGAAGAAATTTGATATAGTAGTATTTTTTGGTGACTGATATAGTAGTATTTGATATATATATATATTATGGTGACTTAATTGGTACAGTAATATTTTAAATCGTATATTATTTAAGTAAAATTAGAAAAAGAAAATCAGAAAAATAGTCTAAAAAACGTTTTTTAATTAGTGGAAGTAGAGGTAAACATGTCTTTTAATTAGAGGGGGTTGAAGTGGGTGTATTGAAAATAATTTGTAAATAAGTTAAAAAAAATATTAAATTGAGGGAAAAGATACCAAAGAGCAAAGAACGTTGCAAAATGCAACTTAAACAACTATTTTCAAAAAAATCCACTCAAACAACATTTGAAAATTCACCGTCTTTTTCTTTGTTTGAGCAATTATTTAAAAATATAGTTGTTTGCGTTTATTATAGGTATAGAATATAGATAAACACTTACTCTCCTCTTGCAATGTTATTCCGAGCATGTCAGCAATCTGGCCTTGAATTTTTCTGATGTCTGGATTTTTGCCCACATTTGCCATAATGACCATATCAAATAACTTTGGTTCTCCACTTTGAAGTGTGTTAATAGCTTTTATGACCAAAGTAGTCTTTCCCATACCAGCTAGGCCGTGAACACCAACCATTGTAAGACTCGAGTCTTCCAAGGCTTTCTTGACATCTTCCATATTTTGTTTTCTTGAATCAAGCTCTTCATATTCAACAGAAGGAAGCGCATAACCCATTGAAGAAGGTGGGCCCTGCCAGCGAGATATTCTATCACGCTTCTCATTTTGCAAATTTTCAGCATCTTCTTTGATACGTTCGGCTATTTTGCTTTGACGATACCTTATGTCTAAATTTTGAAATGGAAAAGCAAGTGCATACCCTGCATTATTATCATGATCTTCTTTGAACTTATTATATTTAACAACAATTTCATCCACACGAGCCAGCCATTCTAAAACATTATCGTATATCGCTCTCCCATATCGTCCTTCCTCTTCCTTGGCTCTATCGCGCACCTCATCTCTGTCATTCTTGAGATTCTCTACAACTTTGCTTACATCATCGAATCTTTTCTCGTAATCCCATACATACTTTACTTGCTCTGTTAAGAAACCGGCTACTGCATCGAACACACGTTCTTGCAAAAAGTCCGGTATAAAGCTGATCGACATGCTTTTATTTCATCCTTGGTCTAATGGTCTCCTTTTAATTTGCTACATCTTCATGCTACACATGATGTAGAACTCAATGAGAAATTGAAAATGTATAAATGATGAAATGTAAAAATACTCCCCTGATTTATAATATCCGTTTTATTTCTATTCTTTAAAGTTTTAACATTTTTATCTCTAATCATAGTTCTTTTATTTCTTTTTTTTTTTTGTTTTTTGTAAATTTACCCATAACGATGATAGAATTGTGAGAAAGAGATCAAATAAGTGCCCTATTAATTGTATTAAAACATTTTAAATTTTTCTCTTATTACATTAAAAGAAGAGTGAAAAAATACTAAGTTAATTAATGTTTGTGTTTTTTCTTTTATTGGTTAAATGCATATATATATAGGGTAATTCTTTGGTGGCCAAGGTTATAGTGACTAAGAGTGGCTAAATTTTGACTGACGAATGAACACATGACATGTGGAGAGTTGGGTGAAAGTTGTTAGTTAGAGTGATAGGCCTTATTGTTAGTGAGTAGCAGGGCAAAAGAGTAAATAGACGGACCAAAATTATGTGGGCCTTTATTTTGAAGGAAAAAAAATCTGTTAGTATTTTTTAAGTGGATAATTTCTATCCAAAACTTTAATGGTTGGGCTTTAGTATGAAAATCTATTATAACGATAGATTAATAAAAATCATGAACTATTAATAATAAAAGTAATAAAAAAAAGAATTAAATTATGTAATATTTATGTGAATTTTTACTATTAATATATTTGTGGCATAAATTATATGAGAGTATAAATTTATAAAGTGTTAAAATTTTATAAGAAAATATTTTTTTTGAATAAAAATAACTATTAAACAGTATTGTTGATATTATCATGGTTATTATTATTTTTGTTCTTGTTATTATTATTATTATTATTAATAAAAGATAAATTTTTGAAAATTAGTAATTTTTAGTAGTTTTGTTTATATTTTGGTGAATATAAATACTAAATTATTTTTAACAGATAAATTTTATTAATTTATATGTTCAAACTCTAAAAATTTTGAGTGCAAATAGTAATAATTTATGTGTATGTGCAAAACTTTAATAAACATATGTGTAAAGTGTATGTTTATTGTGTACAAAATCTCTATAAATATGAGTACAAATTATTACCGACTAAGCAGGAACGGAGCCAGGTAGGAGGAAAGGGGGCAATGACCCCTTAATTTTAATTTTTTTACATGTAAATTATATGTAAATTTCAGTTTAGACCCCATTAAAATTTTTATTTTAGTCTTATTTTATTGTGTAAATATTTTTGGCCCCCCTCTAATATTTCATCTAGTTCGGCCTCTGTGACTAAGTGCTGACAAAAAATGATAAACTTGTTAGTCATATAACACTGCTCTTATTAAAAATCTTCATAATAGTTTTATTAATAAGATTTACTTTTTTACTTTGTGAATCCACTAAAACTGACATCCGTAAATCTTGAATTCATAATGTCATACCTTCTATAATTTACTTAAATAAACTAGTGGAAAATCAATTATACCAGATTGTCTTAAAACTGAATTTACTGTTAATTTTATTTTTTCTCTTAATATTTATATAAAACGTGGTCTTTGTATAAAATTTTAAAGAAACAAATATAAAATCTACAAAACCACCACAATTTGTGAAGTAAATTTGTTAATTTTTATCAACGTTTATGTTTTTTTAAGATATTAATTTGTTAATTTTTATTTAACTAAAAATTCTTTATTTTTTAATTTGTATATCCATGATTATACATATTATTTGTTAATTCCATTATATAAGTTTTAAAACTAAGGAAGAAATGGCATTAAGAAGCAGAAAACGTAAAAATATAAAACAAAAAGAGTCACTCGTGTTTTTTTAGGATATTCGTGTAAATTTACGGTAAAAAATATTTTAATTATAATAGTGTATAAAATATTTTTGTATTAGATTTCCAAGGACGGATCTAGAATTTTTAATATGGAGGGTAAGTATAGACAAAATTTTTAACTTCTTTTTTAGATTTTTTTATTACATAAAAGTAATTTAGGAATAATATATAGTTATTGAATTGATTTTATCCAAATATAAAAAAAAAAATCTTATAAATTATTTTTTATAATATCATTTTTGATATGACATACAACATATCGATAATATATTATAAAATTATAATGGACCAAACATTTATAGTGTATTTAGTTACAAAAATTATTAATTAAAATTACTTGAAAAAAATCTTAAATTATTAATTACTTAAAGGTATAATACTGTTATCAAATATAAGATACGAATATCAAAATAAAATGATAGCTAGAATTAAATAAGTTAAGATAAAAAAAAGTTTGGTAATTTTTTTTTTAAGAATGTAAAATTAAACGAAAAATTGAGTATTTTTTTGCAAAAAATAACATCTAAGATACACAATATAATTATCAGAACATAATCTCTAAGTCATTACTAATATTTTATATAATAATATAAATGTTAAATATGTTATTATTAAAAGAACAAACAATTTTTCTTAAAAATAGATATAGAGATAAATATATAAAAACTAATTTGATAAGTATAAAAACTTGAGTGTATAATATTAAATTGGTTAAGTAAAAAATATTAGAGAGCTAAATAATTAAGATATAAATCTATTATATAATAAAAAATTAATACATATAAAGTTACTAAATTACATAATATTTTTTATTTTCTTAGACATATATTTCATATGTAGACATAGTTCTTTAAATTTTTTGGATGGCCAAGACCATAACTGTCTCCTACATATTACAATAAAAGATAAAAACAGAATAAAAATGAATAAAAACTGAAATTCATATTTTGTATTTGACTGGAACTCAAATAAAATTACATATCTACAAACATATAAATTTAAACCATAAATTTTGTTTTCGAAAAAAGTAACTTATATATAACCTTCTAATATGGTATTTTAGTATAAATTTTTTATATTTTAAAAATTTTAAAATAACAAATAATTATAATAAAAAATTTTTATAAAACTCTAACCAAATTTATACAGTGTGATTCTAAAAATATTAGGCCATAGCATTAGTAAAATTGTTATTTCTCTTTTAATAATAATAATAATAATAATAATAATAATAATAATAATAATAATATAAATAATAACAAGAACAAAAATAATAATAACTATGATAAAATCAACAATACTATTTAATAGTTATTTTTATTCAAAATAAAAATATTTTATTATAAAATTTTAATATTTTATAAATTTATATTCTCATATAATTCATGTCACAAATATATTAATAGTAAGAGCTCACATAAATATTACATGATTTAGTTCTTATTTTTTTTAGATTACTCTTAGCATTAATAGTTTATTATCTTTTATTAATCTAATATTATAATAGATTTTCACACTAAGGTCCAACTATTACAGTTTTGGAATTATCTACTCAAAAAACACTAACAGATTTTTTTCTTCAAAAAAAGCCCACATGATATACACATTATTTTGGTCAGTTTATTTACTTTTTTGTCCTGCATAGACTCATCACTCTAACTAACAACTTCCACCAAACTCTCCACATGTCATGTGTTTATTAGTGATTCAAAACTTAGTCACTTTTAGCCACTGTAACTTTAGCCACCAAAGACCTACCCATATATATATAATTATAAGTTATGTGTCATTATTATATTATTCATTAGTCAACTTTTTAATTTTATTTACGTTTGAAACTATTCTTCTAACAACTTTACTTATTTTTTTAATAAAAATTCTTAAAACATAATAAAAAATTATTCTAAAATTATTTTATTTTGTATTTATTAATTATTGTTAAAATAATTAAATAATACTAAATGTAATAATTGTATAATTATGTATACATATTATATATATATATATATATATATATATATATATATATATATATATATATATTAAATAAAATTATTTGAAATTATTATTTTCTTAACATTATTGATTTTAATTGGATTTTCTATAGTTTAAACTTTTATAAACTCCATCTAATGTGTTCAAACAAAACTCAATCAACTATAATCCCTTGTTCTATCCACTGTTACAAAAACATCACAATAGCTTCAATATTCTATAAAATTCGTTTTCCTAACTATTTAATATACACTAGAAAATGTTTAATTTGATTTAATTTGATATTTAATATATTTAAAATAATATATTTTGTTATATTTACAATTATATATTTTGAATTAATTTAAAAAACTTAATTAAAAAATTATAATTAACCATAGTAATGAGACACATTAATTTAAATCTATTTGTGCTATAAAGTAGAAGCGTTATTAGCCTAATGAATAGGTCACACACTGAATCTATTATTTTGTATGAGCATATAGAAAAAAATATATCTTTACTAGAAATGAAGTTGTTCGAACGTACGTGTACTATTTGATTTGATTCCTATAAATATATTGGGTATTTTCGTATTGATTCACTTATTCAAATGAATTATTTTTTTAATAAAAAATATATTTTTAATAATATTATTTATATGAGCTCTTCTAAATTATAAGTATACTATCTATTCATCAAATTATAAACTCACTCTGTTGTTTTTCTAAAAAAAAAATTTAAATACAAATATCGAATATGCAAGTCTTTATTAGTCAAAAGGAATGGTCTACAATAAATACCTAATCTTTATTAACATTTTCCGAGGTTTAATAATACTCCATATATTATAGAAAAAATTTAATCATAATAATATTTTATATCTTTTGAAAATATATAACTTATTCATCTTAGAGTATACCAATTATACATGTATATTTATATAATTTATTTGTAACTTTATTATTTAATTTAAATTTAAATTTATTAGAGTTGTTAAGAAATTTTTTTGTGAACATCAATTATGACTCTTTTCGGCCATGATATAATAAAAATTAGAGGCGTTTACGAGTTAGGTTGGTTTGGGTTCGAGAATAAAAGAGAACTAAACAAATTAAATTCTAATTGATTTAGATCGGTTTGAATTTAAATTTTTTTGTAAGTAGATCTGTCGAACTGATTAAACTTGGATTGGATTGATTTGGGTAATTAGATATCCAATAATTAAAAATAAATTTCAACAAAATAAAAAAAATTAGAAAAAATAAAATAAATCCTCTACATGCTGTAAATAATAATAATAATAATAATAATAATAATAATAATAATAAACAATACATCATCAATTCAAACTTAAATAACTCTCATTATTTTGAATACCTTTGGATTAGGACATAAAGTTGTATATATATTGCTAGATTTTATTTACTTATTTTAAATAATATTAAATTAATTAGACAATCAAATTAATTCGAATTTTATGATCTTAGAACTAATATTCGAACCAATTAAGATTGGGTTTAATTGGATCTAAAAACAAATATCATCATCAATTTAAATTTAAATAACTCTCATTATTTCGAATACTTTTGGATTAGGAGATAAAGCTGTATATATATTACTAGATTTTATTTACTTATTTTAAATAATATTAATTAATTGGACAATCGGATTAGTTCGAGTTTTATAATCTTAGAATCAATATCCGAACCAATTAAGGTCGGATTTAATCGGGTCTGACACCGTTTATAATTGATTATCCATCAGATCCAAAATCAATATAATTATTGGATTGGATTAGTTTTAGATAAATAATTAGATTACATATATCTGTGACTGTAAACACACTTAATAAAAAAGATTTAATTATTCTTTTTATTCTATAATTTTATCAAATTTTTAGTTAGGTATTTATAATTTAAAAATTTATAATTAAATCTTTATATTAGATAAAATTTTTCAATTAGACACCTTCAAATTATTTTTTGTAAAAAGATACAAAATATTTTTAGTATCTTTATTTTTGTGTTTGATGTAGAATAAATTTTGAAATATTATGAAAACAAATACTATAAAATTATTGTGTTTTTTACTTAAAAAATAATAACCAGTGAGGATCTAATTATAAATTTTATCTAATATAAAAATTTAATTATAATTATTAACATATATAAACTTAATTAAAAATTTGATAAATTACAAAGATTAACAAAATAATTAAACTTAAAAAAATGCTCTTACTTAACCCTCATTTTTCTCGATACCCCATCTGAGTCTTCCCCCTGGCCTTTTGTTTTCTTTTATTTGTTTCTTTCCCAATTTTACCCAAAATTAAGTTCCCCTCCTTAGTTTATTTTCTTTTCTTTTTTTTTCTCATTTCTTCTTTATTGCTCCACAGAATAAAATAAAAGGTGGTTTATGAATAAAGGATTCATGAGAGAAAAATGTGTCCCCTCCTCCCAAGAACTTTTAATAAGAGAACATTTTAAATTTGAGTTCACGTACTCTTGACAAAATAAAATAAATAAAAGTTAGTTCTCTCCGTGCATCACACTTTATGCAGACAGGCACAATGTTTGTATTTTTTTTATTTAGCTCAGTACATTTTATGATTTATAGTTATCAATTAATTATTATTAATATTTTTATTGATATGAGATTATATCTTTTTTTTATTTTTAAGTATTTTTTTGGTTTTCATACGAGATTATATTTAATAATATAAAATTATATATTTTTTAATAATTAAATATTGACTAAATTTTAACGAAAATGCTGATCTTTAATACTTCCCTTCGTTCTTTTTTTACTTTTGTATATATTGATAGAGTTGCAACTTTAATTTTTTTTACTGTATCTCTCATATATTTAATCAATTTAACGGAATAAGTAATAAAATAAAATTATGTCATACTTTTTATTAGGATGCGTACATAATAAGATTAATTTAAAATGCGAAATATGATATTAATTTTCATATCTTACGATGAAATAGAAATAAGAAAAAAAAATAATTATGATAAATATTTACCGCATTTTTTTGTGGGGTTATCTCTAAAATTGGGATACTATATCAATCTTCAAGTCTATAACCCTCCCTTTAATAGGGCATCCTTTTCCAATCTTCTGCATTAGGTAAAAATACCGGTCAATGGATCTTTTAGTTTTAAAAAGTTGGTAGAAAGTTATATCAAAAATAATAATATTTTATAAACTTAATTTTAAAAAATCCAACACATTATTATTTTTACTTTTTTCAAATGCCAAAAAATTATAATTTTAACTAATTTCATACTTATTATTATAATACATATTTAGTATGTAAAATGGTATTTAATAAGTCTTGAATCCAAAACTTTTTCGTTAAAATATAATATACTTACTATTATGATTAAGTTTACATAAAATAAAATAATTAAAAAATAGATTGTTAATATCTAATAATAATAATAATAATAATAATAATAATAATAATAATAATAATAATTTACATTGAACTTAAAGCTTTCAATTAAATTTTTTTAGTGATTAATATCCTTTCTCAATAAATTAATAATTCTCTTTTTTTTTTCGGGGAGTGATTGGTAACACATGTAAAAAAAGAAAAATTTAGTTAACTTGTGTTCTAAAAATACATAATAAACTTATTATTAGTAGAAAATTTTAAATATTTTTAATTAATTTTTTTTATTTTGTAATCTTAATATATGTTCTAACATAATAGATAAACCTAAAAAAATACAAGAATATGAAAAAGAAAAAAGTAGATAATGAAATGTTGAGACAAACCTCCATATCAAACAGGATGTATAGTCCTTAACCAGAAAGAAGCAGCAAACAACCATAATAGAAATTAGAAGCTCTCATGATTGTCTGGTCAATTCAAAAGAAACTTTTTTTTTGTGTTTTGTGTATTTCTTTTTTTGTGTTTTGTTTTTTTTTTTTTTTTCAGTGAGAATTGGGTTGATTAAAAAGACGTGAAAATAGTAATGTGTTGAATGCAAGACCAGGAAAAAAAAAAAGAAAAGAAAAAAAGAGAAAGAAAGAGAAGTGAAAAGACAAAGGCAAAGGCAATCAAAGAATTAAGATCGATATGAAAACAAAGTTGTGGAAAAGAGGGAATCAAATAGCCTAGATTGGTGGAATCATCTTTCAAACAGCAATTCGCTACGAAAGTGGATATTTAAAAGTGTTGTGGAAAAAGACAGAAGAGTATTATTCGACGGAAAATGATCCTTTCCCGTTTTTTTAACAATGGATAAAATACAGTGTAATTTATTACCTTTGATTCTATGAGTGAGGCCAGAAATAAATAAGAGAAAGAGAATAATGAATGGTTAGATTGAACACTGGATACCATTCAGTTTTTTTTTTCATTGGAGAGGATCCACTCCCATTATTTGACTATTTTTTTAAGAAGTAAAAACACAAGCAGTAGCTGGTAAGGATTATTACATAAACACAAGCAGTAGTTAGCCTTTCTGCTCCGTTTTTATTTCGTTTGCTAAACTTATATATATATATATATATGGTGAGTTCTATGATGCCTTTGTTATGATGCCTAAATTGCCTAACTTTCCTTTTAAAGTAAAAAATAAAATGTTTAAAATAAAAAGTAAATCATGTAAAATTTATTAAATATTATTTATTTACCTTTTCTAGTAACTTAGGTAAAAAGTGATAGGCACCATAACATTCACCTATATATATATTGCCTTAGTTTTCATAAAAAGTTTCACAGGTCATTTAAATTATATAGCATTATTTTTTTTAGTTTGTTCACATGACAAAAAACAGGGTCTTGATCTTAATTAATATTATATAGCATTATTTTTTTTTTTTATAATCTGTTGACTTTGTTCACATGATGAAAACGGAAAAACAGGATCTTGATCTTAATTAATATTATATAGCATTATTTATTTTTTTATAGTTTGTTGACTTTGTTCACATGAGGAATCCAAAGCCCACTGTTTACCGACCAACCCTTGCACAATGCAATTAATACCAGAATAGCTCTTTTCTCATCCACCTTTGGATAAGGTGCTGCCCACTTCTCTCTCTAATTTTGAAGCTGTCCATTTACAAGTCTTTGCGACATTACAATTCTATTAGCTCTTGTCGTTTTGTGTAGTCAAGTAATGTTAGCCTTGGTGTGAGCTGGTAGTTGAAGAGATCTGAAGAGTGGGCCATAGGTTTTTGTTTATGGTATTTGGGCTAGATACTTCTGTTTGAAATATACTCTCCTTTTGAGGCGTATATGGAATAATGGACTGCACTCAATTTATACGATTTAGTGATAGGGCAAGTTGACATTTGTGTGTGAAATTATTTTTGAAATTTTGGGTCAAAAATATTTTATCTGAATAATAATAATAATAATAATAATAATAATAATAGTAGTAGTAGTAGTAGTAGTAGTAATAGTAGTAACAGTAATAGTAAAATGTTTTAGTAAATATGTATAAAATTTGCATAATATAAAATTTTCTTATAATAGAAAATATTAATTTCAAGACTTTAATTTGTCCATTTCATGAGTAATACTTCAATTCGTTTTTTAATAAATTTTTTATTCCAAAAAAAAAAAAGGAGTTTGACAACTTGGTTTTTAATATTTTTAGAATAATAGATAAATTTGGACATTTGTATTTTAATAAGAAATTATTTATTTACTAATTATGTTTAAGAAATATAGTGTACTCTTATAAGTATTATTTGTTAAGTTTGCAGACAATTTTATTTTACAAGCACATTCTGTAAAAATAAGTAAAAAAAATAGTATTATATGTTATGAAGAGTAAGATTTTAAAATTTTAAATTAACAATGGTTGAGTGGAACATAAATGATTCATTTTGCTGTGTAATATAATATAATTAATTAAAAATTTAACTTAGTATGATTAGCGACATATTATTTATTTTTAAGCTTTTATATTGATAATTGCCTTTGATTTACGAGGAAATTAATAGTAATTTGATTTTTGGTGAGAGTTTATAAATTTTATTAACTCCGCCTATGTTACACTTGCGGTACATAGCCGGTCCTAAGCCCGAATAAAGGAGGAGAGTTGTGTTAGGTCTTCGACAACCAACATAAAAATATAGTCGAACCCCCATGACATGAATTAAAGACATTATTGCGCTAAAGCTAGGTCGTTGCCCAGAAGTAACGCGCTGTATGGCTCGAGTACGGTGTCAAATGAGCAAGAGCCGCTGCATCGGTGCTCGGATGTAGTGTTAAATGAGCAAGGGTTCTTGCATTTTCGTGAACGGACGAGGGTAAATAAGCTAGTTCACAAAGTAAAAGATAAAGGTCGGAGTGACAGAAGGTTAAGATTTGGGACATGGAACATAGGCACTCTAACAGAAAAGTCCATGGAGGTGGTGGACACCATTAAAAGGAGAAAGATTAACATTATGTGCCTACAAGAAATAAAATAGGTTGGTGCGAAGGCTAGGGAGTTGGATACTTCTGGCTTCAAATTTTGGTATACAGGAAAGGTGAAGAATAGGAATGGGGTTGGAATAATTGTGGATAAGCAGTGGAAGAAGGACGTAATGGATGTTAAGAGGGTGGGAGATCGGATCATCTCTATCAAACTTGTGGTGGAGGGAGGTGTTTTCCATGTGATTAGCGTCTATGCACCGCAAGTGAGTTTGGACGAACAACACAAGATAAGGTTTTGGGAGGATCTAGAGAGTTTGGTTCAAGACATACCTTTGGGAGATAAGATTTTCTTAGGAGGAAATTTAAATGGCCATGTTGGTAGAGAAGTGACTGGATATGGGAGTATTCACGGAGGTCATGGTTTCGGGATGATCAATGCCGAGGGTAAAACTGACTTTTTCTCAACCTTTGATCTTCTCATCGCAAATACATGTTTTAAAAAGAGAGACGAACATCTTATAACCTATAAGAGTGGCATGACAAGCTCTCAAATCGACTTCTTCCTGTTGAGGAGAGTCGACCAGAAATTTTGCATTAATTGTAAAATTATCCCGGAAGAGAGTTTGATAACACAACATAGGGTGCTCGTCATGGATTTCCGCGTTGAGTAAAAGTTGAGGAAAAGACATTATACAAAGAACCCAAGGACGAGGTGGTGGCGGATGAAAGGTGAGGAACAAAGAAGCTTCCTAAGACGGGTGGGAGAAGAGGCAAAGTGGGATGGAAATGGAAGTGCGGAAGAGATGTGGAGAGAAATGGCAGAAGTTATTAGAAGAACAGCAAAAGAAAGCTTTGGTGAATCTAAAGGAATAGGACCAAGAGACAAGGAGTCCTGGTGGTAGAATGCCAGTGTACAAGAAAAGATAAAGATAAAAAGGGAATGCTTTAAAGAGTGGTCTTTATGCCGCAACGTAGATAACTAGGAAAAATATAAGGCGGCTAAGAAAGAGACAAAAGTGGCTGTAAGTGAAGGAAGAACAAGAGCATATGAGGGTCTCTACTAGTCTTTGGGCACAAAAGAAGGAGAAAAAGGTATATATAAAATCGCAAAGAGCCGTGAAAGAAGAACGAGAGATTTGGATCAGGTTAAGTGCATAAAGGATAAGGATGGAGAGGTGTTGGCTCAAGAGGAGAAGATTAAGGAAAGGTGGAAGAGCTACTTCTATGAGTTATTTAACGAGGGACAGAAGACTCTTCCGAGCCTTGGTCGATTATGCACAAGGGAAGAAGATCAAAACTTTGACTACTATCGAAGAATTCAAGACTTTGAGGTAAAAGAGGCTCTAAAGCAGATGAAAAATGGCAGGGCAGTAGGACCTGATAATATCCCGATTGAGGTTTGGAAGGGTTTTGGAGAAAAAGACATCAACTAGTTAACCAAGCTTTTTAATGAGATTTTAAGGTCAAAAAAGATGTCTGATGAGTGGAGAAAGAGCACCTTGGTACCTATCTACAAGAATAAGGGGGATATACAAAGTTGCGAAAACTATAGAGGGATCAAGCTTATGAGTCATACCATGAAGTTATGAAAAAGGGTGATAGAACGGAGGTTGAGAAAAGAGACACAAGTAACAGAGAACCAATTTGGATTCATGCCAGGCAGATCTACCACTGAAGCGGTATACCTTTTAAGAAGGATGATGGAGAGGTATCGTAGTAATAAAAGGGATCTACATATGGTGTTTATTGATTTGGAAAAAGCATATGATAGGGTACCAAGGGAGGTCTTATGGAAGGTTTTAGAAAAGAGGAGGGTAAGGATCGCATATATGCGTGCAATTAAAGACATGTATGATGGGGCCACAACTAGTGTGAAGACTCAAGGTGGTGTGACAGAAGAATTTTCTATTGGTATAGGATTACACCAGGGATCATCCTTAAGTCCATACCTTTTCACATTAGTCTTGGAAGTACTCACAGAGCACATCCAAGAGCCTATGCCATGGTGCATGCTTTTTGCCGATGATATCGTCCTTATGGAAAAGTCAAAGGAAGACCTAAATAAGAAGTTGGAGTTATGGAGATAAGTTTTAGAATTGTATGGTCTGCGCATAAGCCGTAGCAAGACGGAATATATGGAATGTAAGTTCAGTCCGAGAAGGGAAAACCCTAATATAGAGGTGAAGATTGGAGAAAACACCCTACGAAAAGTTAAAAGTTTTAGGTATCTTGGGTGCATCATACAGGATAATGGAGAGATTGAACAGGATGTAAATCATAGGATCCAAGCAGGGTGGTCAAAATGGCGGAGTGCATCTGGTTTTATATGCGACAAAAAAGTGCCTTTAAAACTTAAAGGTAAATTCTATCGCACCGCCAAAGACCGGCTATGCTTTATGGTACGGAGTGTTGGGCGGCTAAAGGGGAGCATGAACATAAACTGAGTGTGGCAGAGATGAAGATGTTGAGATGGATGAGTGGTCATACGCGATTGGATAAAATAAGGAATGAAGATATAAGGGAGAGAGTTGGAGTAGCACCCATTGTGGAAAAGATGGTTGAATCGCGTCTTAGGTGGTTTGGACATGTGAAAAGAAGACCGATAGAACATCCAGTCAGGAGGGTGGATGAGGTGGAAGATGGACAAGGGGCGAAAGGCAGAGGAAGACCTAAGAAGACCATCCATATGGTGGTCAAACGAGATCTACATGTAAATAGTCTCTCTGTAGACATGACACATGACAGAGCACAATGACGTCGTTTGATTCATGTAGCCGACTCCACTTAGTGGGACAAGGCTTTGTTGTTGTTATTTATAAATTTTATTGGCCGTTTATCCTTTGCAAAAAAATATTATCACAAAATTATTGATTTTTTTATTATTTAACCTGGAACAGGTTAATCAAAATACAAAATGTAGGATATAAATATCTAAAAAAACATATATAAAAAACTTATGGATTATGCAACACAGGTAAATTTATAAGAGGACGAAGTATAGAAGACGACAATATACTTTAGTTGTTATTGATGTGCGTTATTTATGCAAAAACAAAAACGTTGATTTTCGTTAAGAGATTAAAGTAGTCAGTAAAAAAAGTTTTTCATTAATAAGTAGAAACATAACACGATTGAAATGAAGAAACAAATATGATAAAAGAAACTTTTTGGCTAAGATGAGCCTAAGGTGAAGAAACGTATTGGTTAGTGGGGTCGTAGGAAGCATCAAGGTATTCACACTTTTCTTCCAATTCAGCAACCCAGACAATACAAGCATTGTTAGCCTCTTGCAGAATTGTTGCACAAAGGTAGTTGTAGTCCCTAATTTTCTCATGTGTCATGTGAAGGACGGTATCGAACATGCGATAGGCTGCGTCTTGTCTTGCATCCCACTCGACTAAGGAGTATCTTCCCTTTGCATGGAGATAGATTCCGATCGGATGGTTTGGGAGCACAACTTGAAAGCCGTAGAAAGGTCCATCATCCTGGGTTAAGGTTTCATTTCGATAGAAAATAGGTATCAGAATTGCCGCGTCATAAAAAACTTTGAGGAGCCAATCCTTTATGCTATTGTTGATGGCAAATGCCGAACTTGTAGTCTGGTTTACTAGAACCATGTCAAAGCCTAAAAGATGTGCTCATTGTTGTTGACTATATGTATAATACAAAAATGATGATGAAGAGGGTGAGTTTAAAATGAATTTCATTTAGAAAGTCGAAAAATGTAAAAAATGATTTATTGTGCTATTCTAGTGTAAGTTGTCATAAAGGTAAGAGCATTGTAGAAATTTAGACTTAGAAACCTGAATGTGTTGCATGTGAGAGGAAGATAAGGACTTAGACATATAGTGATATGAAGAGTTAAGAAGGTAGCAGCACAACCTAAGGAATCACATGAAAGCAGCGCATGTAGAGACTACTCACAGCAGGATATTGGAGCACGGTGGCCGTGTGCGGTTTCCCTTGTCCTCGGTTGTGGCGGTGGTGATGAAGAGGGCGAGTTCAAAATGAACTGCATTTGGTAAGTTGAAATATGTAAAAAATAATTTGTTGTGCTATCCTAGTGTAAGTTTTCCTAAAGGTAGGAGCATTGTAGAAATTTAGATTTAGAAACTTGAATGTGTTGCATGTGAAAGGAAGATAAGGATTTAGACATATAATGATATAAAGAGTTAGGAAGGTAGCAGCACAACCTAAGGAACCACATGAAAGCAGAGCATGCAGAGACTACTCACAGCAGGATATTGGAGCACAGTGGCCGTGTGGGGTTTTCCTTGTCCTCGGTTGTGGTGGCAACGATGAAGAGGGCAAGTTTAAAATGAACAAAATTTAGTAAGTCGAAATATGTAAGAAATGATTTATTGTGCTATCTTAGTGTAAGTTGCCCTAAAGGTAGGAGCATTGTAAAAATTTAGACTTAGAAACCTGAATGTGTTGCATGTGAGAGGAAGATAAGGACTTAGACATATAGTGATATGAATAGTTAGGAATGTAGCAGCACAACCAGTGACGAATCCAGAAAATTTTGATAGTGGGGGCAAAATATATATAACATTATAATAATTTTTATAATAAAAATATTACGTTTACATAAAAAAGTAGCTATCAAATTGTCTATTATAAATTTGTGTATAAATACATATATCATTTAACTTATTTTAAATATGTATTTTGTATTTCAAAATTTATATTTTAAGATTTATTCTGTACAAGTGATTATTTTAATTATTGTTATAATTATATTTTGTTATTGTAAAATATGATTAGGTTTCAAAATATCTAATTATAAATTAAAATACTAAAATAGTAATTTAAATAATAACATATAATTTAAAATTTAATTTTTTATATTTCATATTTTGAAACTTTGATAATATAATTAAAATATCTTTTTTTTTGTATATGTCGTTAAACAATCATTTAAAACTCAACTTGCATACAAATTAGCTCTTGATGATATTCATAGTTGAAAAAGTTCATTCAATTAGTGTAGTTATTATGAAAAAACTAAAGCTAATTTTAAAAGAAGAAACACAAATGGATAGATAATATTCTTTCGAGTCGATCTCTAAAAAAGAACACCAATCTTATCTTATTTAAATTTAAAAATTGATCATTATAATGGACCTCTAATATGAAGTTTTCAAATTGGCTATTAAATGTCAAAAGTTGAATAAAAAATTATTGTGGGGTCAAATTTAATAATTTAGTGGGGACAAATAAATATTATTATTATATACTACTCAATAAAATTCCAAATTATAGTGGGGGCGCTTGCCCCCACACCCACATGAGTGGATCCGTCCCTGAGCACAACCTAAGGAACCACATGAAAGCAAAGCATGCAGAGACTACTCACAGTAGGATATTGGAGCACGGTGGTCGTGTGGGGTGTCCATTGTCCTCGGTTGTGGTGGCGGTGATGAAGATGGCGAGTTCAAAATGAACTATATTTAGTAAGTCGAAATCAAGGTTGCGAGAACCGGACCGGTCAATGAACTGGTAAGGCAACTGGTTCACTGGTTCAATGGTCCGACCAGGGTTCAACCGGAGTTCAACCGGTTTAATTAAATATTAAATAAAATTATTAAAAATTAATATATGTAATGCTTGATCACTATCTAGTTGTTCTATCTTCAAAAATAAAAATTTCTAATTAGTAACAACTACAATTTACAAACACAAATTTACACAAATTAAATACATTTACAGTCAATGACTAAATATTGATTGTTGAAAAGAAAAGTGAACCTGAACAAAATCACTAAATGAAGTCAATCAAAATACAATGGTTCTCACAATGGTTCTCAACAAGCAACTAGAGAGGGCTAATTCCATAATTTCTAGCCTTGAAGATGCCCACAGAATTATGTTGTAGTTGCTGATCATTTTGTGGCTGTTCCATCTAAATTCAAAATGACAGCAATCTAGAATCCAGAAAAATATATCAATCCATATAACTCATACGACATTCATTCAACATAATTAACAGAGTAGAATTGAATTTAAATTTTAAACCCCAAAATTCAACAGAGCAGTATTCAACGGAGCAGAAATAAACAAAACTCAATATAGCCAAATCCAACATAGCAGAATTGAATTTATATACCGAAATTCAAAATAAACAAAATTGAAAAACAAAACAAGAATAATTAACAAAATAAAAAAAATTAATTGAAAAACAGAACAAGAACCGATGAAGCTGTCTGAGATTCTTGTCCAACATTATGTTGTTGTTGTTGATCATTTTCTGACTGTTCCATCTAAATTCAGAATGCCAGCAACCCAGAATCCAGACCAATATATCAATTCATAGTTCAAAGTTCATACAATTTATAATTTTATATGCATTCAATAGAGCAGAATCGACAAAATAAAAAAACTAAACAGAGCAGACTTGAAAAGATTCAAAAAAAAATAAAAATTGAAGAACAGAGCATAACATAATTTTCAATTTCAACGTGCATCAATTTTATTCTCAAATCCAACATACAAGTATACAACAAATTCATTCCACATTTGATTAATCATATAAAAAAATAAAAGAACAGAAGCCAGAAAAAAAAATTGAAACAGTATACACTGAACAGACGCCAGAAACCCGATCTTACCTCAAGAGAAGAACGAAGAAAAGCCAGAAAACAACACAGCACGAAGCCACGAACAGAAGCCACAAACCCAGAAGCCCTAAACCCAGAAATCCAGAAACCCAGAAGCGGAGAAACCTAGAAGCCAGAAACGGAGAAACCCAGAAACCCAGGTGCGCGAGCGTGGGCGACGGTGCGCGACGGTGCGCGGATGTCGGCGACGGTGCCCGAAGGTGGCCGAACGTCGGGTGTTCTTCACGGCGTCCTCTGATCCGTTTTATGCAGAAGCTGCTTCAATGTTGGAGAGTGGAGAATAGATTGGGAGTGGAGCTGATGGTTGGGAGTGGCGGTGGAGGGTTCTTCAATCTTCAGTTCTTCACTCTTCAGCCTTCACTTCTTCGAAGATTTTGGAGAAGGAGAAAAGAGATTAGGGATTTTGGCTTTGGGTTTTCAATTTTGGGAGTGGCAGCCTCAGCAAGTCACGCGTTCTTCATCCCCTTTTTCTTTTTTTTTTTTTTAAAAGAAACGACGCCGTTTGACTAGTAGGGAAAAAAACCGGCACGTATAAAAACCGGCCCGGTTCGCCCGGTTCACCGGTTAACCACCGGTTTGGCCGGTTTTTTCACCGGTTTTTTGCAGCGCGGTTTTGTTCATGGACCGGACCGGCTACATGACCGGTTTCTGGTTAACCGGGTTGAACCGGCCGGTCCGGTCCGGTCCGGTTTTCAGAACATTGGTCGAAATATATAAAAAATAATTTGTTGTGCTATCCTAATGTAAGTTGCCCTAAAGGTAGGAGCATTGTGAAAATTTAGACTTAGAAACCTGAATGTGTTGCATGTGAGAGGAAGATAAGGACTTAGACATATAGTGATATGAAGAGTTAGGAAGGTAGCAGCACAACCTAAAGAACCACATGAATACAGAGCATGCAGAGACTACTCATAGCAGGATATTAGAGCACGGTGACCATGTGGGGTTTTCCTTGTCCTTGGTTGTGGTGGCGGTGATGAAGAGGGCGAGTTCAAAATGAACTACATTTAGTAAGTCGAAATACGTAAGAAATGATTTATTGTGCTATCCTAGTGTAAGTTGCCCTAAAGATAGGAGCATTGTGAAAATTTAGACTTAGAAACCTGAATCTGTTGCATGTGAGAGGAAGATAAGGACTTAGACATATAGTGACATGAAGAGTTAGAAAGGTAGCAACACAACCTAAAAAACCACAGGAAAGCAGAGCATGCGTGCAAAGACTATTTACTGCATGATATTGGGGCATGGCGGCTGTGTGAGGTTTCCCTTGTCCTCGTTTGTGGTGGCGGCGACATCTCCTTTGAGATAGTCGCTATTATTTTAACAATCTCTTCGTTTTCTGCTATGAAAGTATCGATTCTTGTTTGGAAGGCGTTTTCAGCCAGAAGTACAGAACGAAACCTTAAGCTTAACCCATACCATCTTCTCATTTTTTTTGCAATCTTGCAACCTTGTCATCCATTTGTCTTTCTCATTTTCTCCAATTTTTCCAAAGAAAATAGCATAGAACAGTTGTCTACTTGTCTTTGGTGGGCTAGCTCGTGCTATCACTTTTTGGACAGGTAGCTTTCTGTGAAACTGATAACATATAGTGGTTTTTATTTTTATGCATTTTTGTTTCAACTAATTAGCTTTAGTGAAAGAATTTGAATATTAAATTAAGTTAATACTAATAGAATATTCAATTTTTCTACTAGAATACAAGAGATTTTGTAATATGTTGATTACTTTTCTATGTTTATTAATTTATTACAGATTTAATGATAAAAAATCAATAGTTTTGTGATAATATTATTTGTAAATAATGCATAAATCAATAATAAAACCATTTAGCTCTTACCAAAAAGTTAAATTACTACTAATTTCATCATAAATCAAGTGAATGATAGATGATTTGTCAATATAAAAAATTAGAAATAAGATGCCATCACTCAACTGTTGGTCATATTAAATTAATTTTTCAAATAATTATTGGACATTAAAATAAGACACTCATATTTCACTCAACTATTATTAATTTAAAATGTTAAAAATCTTGTTTTCCATAAGACATGATACTTTTTTCCTTTAATTAT
The DNA here is from genome assembly GCF_059453495.1 of Arachis ipaensis. Taxonomy (NCBI): domain Eukaryota; kingdom Viridiplantae; phylum Streptophyta; class Magnoliopsida; order Fabales; family Fabaceae; genus Arachis; species Arachis ipaensis. Next base: position 11,501,243 of record NC_142437.1, on the reverse strand, counting down.
GAGGAAGTGTCAACCGTGTCAGATGCATGCCAACTTTCACGTCGCTTCCCCAGAAGAATTAATTAGTATAACTTCTCCATAGCCTTTTATAAAATGGAGACTGGACCTACTCGAGCCTTTTCCTCAAGTGCCTGGACAAGTTAAATATCTCATAGTGGGAGTAGACTATTTCACAAAATGGATTGAAGCAGAGCCTTTAGCCACCATCACAGCACAAAGAAGTCGAAAGTTCCTTTATAAGAATATCATTACTAGGTTTGGAGTCCCTAACTCCATCACCACAAATAATGGTACTCAAATTACTAACACTACATTCAGAAACTTGGTATCTAGCATGAAGATCAAGCATCAGTTCACCTCGGTCGAGCACTCTCAAGAAAATGGGCAAGCCGAGGCTGCTAACAAGGTTACATTAGCAAGGCTTAAGAAAAGACTTCAAGAAGCAAAGGGAGCTTGGACTGAAGAGCTCCCCCAAGTATTGTGGGCCTACCGAACCACACCTCTTTCCACTACTGGAGAGACACCCTTTCAACTTACCTACGGTATAGAAGCCATGATCCCTATAGAGATCAACGAGCAAAGTCCAAGGGTGAGATTTTACGACGAGGTCGGCAATGTTCAAGTGCAAAAAGAAGAACCTGAGTTGCTCCCCGAAGTCCGAGAACAAGCCCAAATACGAGAAGCAGCATTGAAGTAAAGGATGACGAACATATACAACAAAAAAGTCATTCGAAGAAGCTTCGACTCAGACGACTTGGTTCTTATCAGAAATGACATCGGCGTAAACAAGTCGGGCGAAGGAAAGCTTGCTGCAAATTGGAAAGGACCCTACAAGATAATTGAAGTCTTAGGAAAAGGGTAGTATAAGGTGTCCGACCTAGAAGGATCAGAGCTTCCCAGATCGTGGCACGCTTGCAATATGAAGAGATATTACAGCTAGAAGCGAACCTCGCTCCCTGATGTACTCTTTTTCCTGACTTTATGGTTTTTTCCAAAAAAGGAGTTTTCCTAGAGGAGATTTTAACGAGGCATCACAGCAAGGACTAGGGGGCAGCAATTCCCACCCCTTAGTAGCAAAAGCATCTTTATAAAGCCATATTACATTTAATAATAATATCTCTCTTTATATTATCTTATTTCTCTTTAAAATTTCCTTTTTCCATTATTACGATATGCATTGACTTAAACTCAAAAAAGCGCAAGAATCCGTTGACCGATGATGCGTGAGCATCTTTCCTATCTTTTCCTAGTGAATTTGTATTTAATTTGTTGAGTTTAATCAATAATTAATTATCTTTTAGCCACTATAGATTTTATTTTGATTCGTGTGCAATTCTGTTTATTTTAAGTAGCATTTGGCTGGATTTGATGGAGTTTCCGCAGAAAAAGAGAAGAAGGCGAATGATGCTGTCAACCCTGACCTCTGTACACTCAAACCTGAATAACTCGAGCTACAGAGGTCCAATGGATGTGATTTCAGTGGCTTTGGAAAGATAACTTCCAGAGCTTTCCAACGATATATAATAATTCACACTTTTCTCCCACCAATTCGACCAAGGCTGCGCCTAACTTGAGATTTCTCAAGTTAGGCGCAAGACAACAACAACACGCAACCATAGGCGTGACTCCTCAAGTAAGGCGCACGAATTCTCCAAGTAAGGCACATAATCATTCAAGTGAACTCAAAACCATGCGTCCAAGCTCAAGTAAGGCGCAAGAATTAAATCTTGCATGATTAAAATAGTTAGTAAAAAAAGTCAATCAAGGAAAATAGATAGTGAAGCCTTAACTGTTTCTCCATATATTATTCACAACTTGTATACTGCTTGCTTTCTAATATTCTGAATTTATTGTTAATGCTTTTGAATCTTCAAACACCCGCAAAAAATTTAGTGCGGAATTTACAACCACAAACTAACCGGCAAATGCACCGGGTCGTACCAAGTAGTACCTCAACTAAATGAGGGTCGATCCCACGAAGATTGATGGATCAAGCAAAAATGGTTGATTAATTTACGTAGTTAGCCAAACAGAAAATGGTGTTTGAAGATTCAAAATCATTAACGATAAATTCAGAATATTAGAAAGCAAGCAGTATACAAGTTGTGAATAATATATGGAAAAACAGTTAAGGCTTCAGAGTTATCTATTTTCCTGATTGACTTTTCTTACTAACTATTTTAATCATGCAAGATTTAATTCATGGCAAACCATATGTGACTAAACCTTAATTCTTTAGACCTTTTTAGTCTCCTCTAACTCTCATCAACCGCCAATTCCTTGGTCAATTCATTCCAACTAGAGGGTGAAGTTCAATTCTAGTTATATGCCACAGAAATTCTAATTACCCAAATATAAGAGGATTATATGTCACGTATCCTGTTAAATGCAGATAATTAGAAATTTAGGAGAATATATTTTCAAGTTGTTGTTCAAGTAAAGAGCTTTTCCAAGTTATACAAGAACTCAATTAGAAAGAGGGTCATACTTCCGTTCCACCCAAATTCATAAGATAACGAACGAAAACAATTCTTGAATTATAAATCAGTACATGAATTAAACTAGAGAAACAATAGAATCAATCCATATAATAGACAAAGCTCCTAACCTTAACAGTGGAGGTTTAGTTGCTCATGGTTTAGAGTGGAAACTAGGATTCTCTTAAACTGTAAATTGGAACGAGGTGGAATAATAGAAGAGAAGTTTCTTTTTCCCTTTTATATCTAATTCTAATTAATTTAAAATCTATTTTATAAAACTAAAATAATATCTTTTCCTATTTTAAAATAAAATACAAATTTAAATCAGAATTAATTAAATCTTCGAGCACTCCTAATTTGGACGCTGGGACCACCAATCATGCACCTTACTTGGTGAACTTCTATGCCTAACTTGAGTTGTTGTTGTGCATTGCGCGTGCTTGTTAGCGTCTTGCACCTTACTCAAGTAAGGCGCAAGGTATCCTTGAGTAAGGTGCAAGACACTAACAAGCACGCGCAATGCACAACAACAACTCAAGTTAGGCGTAGAAGTTCACCAAGTAAGGCGCATGATTGGTGGTCTCAGCGTCCGAATAAGAAGTGCTCGAAGATTTAATTAATTCTTATTTAAATTTGTATTTTATTTTAAAATAGGAAAAGATATTATTTTAGTTTTATAAAATACATTTTAAATTAATTAGGATTAGATATAAAAGGGAAAAAGAAACTTCTCTTCTATTATTCCACCTCATTCCAATTTACAGTTTAAGAGAATTCTAGTTTCCACTCTGAACCATGAGCAACTAAACCTCCACTGTTAAGGTTAGGAGCTCTGTCTATTATATGGATTGATTCTATTGTTTCTCTAGTTTAATTCATGTACTGATTTATAATTCAAGAATTGTTTTTGTTCATTATCTTATGAATTTGGGTGGAACGGAAGTATGACCCTCTTTCTAATTGAGTTCTTGTATAACTTAGAAAAGCTCTTTACTTGAGCAACAACTTGAAAATAATTTCTCCTAAATTCTAATTATCTGGACTTAACGGGATACGTGACATATAATCCTCTTATATTTGGATAATTAGGATTTTTGTGGCATAATAACTAGAATTAAACTTCACCCTCTAATTGGAATTAATTGACCAAGGAATTGACGGTTGATGAGAGTTAGAGGAGACTAAAAAGGTCTAAGAAATTAGGGTTTAGTCACATATAGTTTGCCATGAATTAAATCTTGCATGATTAAAATAGTTAGTAAGAAAAATCAATCCAGAAAATAGATAACTCTGAAGCCTTAACTGTTTCTCTATATATTATTCTCAACTTATTTACTGTCTGTCTTCTAATATTCTGAATTTACTATTTAATGCTTTTGAAATCTCAAACACCATTTTCTGTTTGTCTGATTAAGCCAATCACTCAATCATTATTGCTTGATCTATCAATCTTTGTGGGATCGACCCTCACTCACCTGAGATATTATTTGGTACGAACCGGTGCACTTATCGATTAATTTATGGTTATAAATTTTACAAACCGACCTACATAGTCGGCAAGATAAAGCGACGAGTCACAAGTCAGGTTCCTGATGCCTCACATCAAGTCAGGCGCACCAAAACCTTGAGTTAGGCGCAGCCCCCCTCCCTTACTAACTACCCCCCGTTCATTGAATTCTCTAATTCTAGACCAAATCATTCCATTCCTAAACTAAATCCTGTTTGATTCCATCCCCACACCCGAGCCTTATTCCTTTTCCTTTTTCCCTTCCATTCCCAATCGCATCACAACTTTGTTTTACCTTTGACCGAAAGCCCTCCCCCTTCCACCCTCATCCCTTAATATATATATATATACCCCTTCTTATATATATATATATATATATATATACGACCCCCCCCCTCCCCTTTTTTATATATATAAATAAATAAATAAATTAGTAAATAAATCACTATATATATAAATTTAAAAAAAATACAAAAAAAGAAATAAAATAAAATAAAATTAAAAAATATATATTTCAATTATTTTAATATTTTTTGTCCTTTTATCATTTTCTTCTTCTTTTGCAATAATATTTGTTGTTACTCCTCCGTACATCTTTTTATGTCCCTCCCTATTTTCAGTTTTTTTTTTTTTTTTTTTGCTTGAGGACAAGCAAACTTTTAACTTTGGTGTTGTCGCTTCGCTTGTGGCTTTTCTGTTTATTTTAATGGCACCAAAGGGAGGTAAATCATCTTCACGGAGAAGCACAACCTGAAGAATGAGACGGCCACTAGGATACCTGAGGTGGTTGAGTTCCTTTCATTCTATATTTCCTTCCATTCTTATTATGTTATATTCCTGTTTTCTGCTGTTTTACTTGAATGTCTGCATGATCCTTTGTTATTTCAATTTCTATGTTCTAGTTTAGTTCTACTATTTTAAAATTTTCTGTTATTTGCTTTAATGTTGAAAGGTGTCTCATGTATTGTCCACTAAACTTGAAATCAAAAAGAAAGAAGAAAAGATGTAATGCATGAGAAATTGAGTTTAATTTTAAGAGTAGTCTCATTTATCCAAATGTGGTGGTATTTTCTGTGACTCTGAATGCATGACATGAACAGTGCATATTTAAATTTGAATAAAAAAATGTTAATGTACAAGGAACAGAAATTTAGAGAACTATTATGAATTCTCTGCAATAAGTGAAAGTTTAATCCTTGAAGTAGAAGAAACAGTAAAAGAAAAATAAAAGCAAGGTCCAAGGCTCTGAGCATCAATGACTAGGGAGGTCAGACATGATTAAAAGCTCAAAGAGTTGTTTCCCTGGTCATATGCTTGTGGTGTGATTGTGTCAAGTAATCCTTGAGATAGAACACCAAGAGTCGAGATCAAATGCATTTAACAGAGTATGCCAAAGGCTTTGAGCACTACTGTCTGGGAGTAACTGAAAGAAAAATCAGAACTTAAAGAGAGTTCCCTAGTTAAGTGCTTGTGGTGTTTTTGTGTCAAGTAAAACTTGAGACAAAACATTTAAAGTCACGGCTAGGCTCAAGGTGCAAAGCACCAAAGAAAAGAGAATCAAAAGAAATTTGCTGTGTTCAAGGATTAAATTGAAGTACAAAAGATTAGAGAATTCATAATATTATCCAAATTCTAATTCCGAATGACAATGACATCCTTCTAAATCAAAGGAGAATGGGATGCCAGAACTATTCAGGATTGCGGTTGTAAACCCTAATATAAGAAGAGACATGAGCTTAATCAAACTCTCATTCTCATGCAAATTCACATCCTAAGCCTATATTAGTTTGGTTGCTTGAGGACAAGCAATAATTCAAGTTTGGTGTTGTGATGCGTGAGCATCTTTCCTATCTTTTTCTAGTGAATTTGCATTTAATTTGTTGAGTTTAATCAAGAATTAATTATCTTTTATCCACTATGGATGTTACTTTGAGTCGTGTGTAATTCTGTTTATTTTAGGTAGCATTTGGCTGTATTTGATGGAGTTTTCACAGAAAAAAAGAAGAAGGCGAATGATGCTGTCAACCTGATCTCTCTGCACTCGAACCTGAATAACTCGAGCTACAGAGGTCCAATGGACGTGATTTTAGTGGCGTTGGAAAGCAAACTTCTAGAGCTTTCCAATGATATATAATAGTCCACATTTTCTCCCACCAATTTGGCCAAGGCTGCGCCTAACTTGAGATTTCTCAAGTTAGGCGCAAGACAACAACAACATGCAACTATAGGCGTGACTCCTCAAGTAAGGCACACAAATTCTCCAAGTAAGGCACAGAATCATTCAAGTGAACTCAAAACCATGCATCCAAGCTCAAGTAAGGTGCAAGGTATCCTTGAGTAAGGCGCAAGACACTAACAAGCATGCACAATGCACAACAACAACTCAAGTTAGGCGCAGAAGTTCACCAAGTAAGGCGCATGATTGGTGGTCCCAGCGTCCGAATTAGGAGTGCTCGAAGATTAACTAATTTTGATTTAAATTTGTATTTTATTTTAAAATAGGAAAAGATATTATTTTAATTTTAGAAAATAGATTTTAAATTAATTAGGATTAGATATAAAAGGAAAAAAGAAACTTCTCTTCTATTATTCCACCTCATTCCAATTTACAATTTAAGAGAATCCTAGTTTCCACTATGAACCATGAGCAACTAAACATCCACTGTTAAGGTTAGGAGCTCTGTCTATTGTTTCTCTAGTTTAATTCATGTACTGATTTATAATTCAAGAATTATTTTCGTTCGTTATCTTATGAATTTGGGTGGAACGGAAGTATAACCCTCTTTCTAATTGAGTTCTTGTATAACTTGGAAAAGCTCTTTACTTGAACAACAGCTTGAAAATAATTTCTCCTAAATTCTAATTATCTGGACTTAACGGGATACGTGACATATAATCCTCTTATATTTGGATAATTAGGATTTTTGTGGCATAATAACTAGAATTAAACTTCACCATCTAATTGGAATTAATTGACCAAGAAATTGGCGGTTGATGAGAGTTAGAGGAGACTAAAAAGGTCTAAGGAATTAGGGTTTAGTCACATATAGTTTGCCATGAATTAAATCTTGCATGATTAAAATAGTTAGTAAGAAAAATCAATCCAGAAAATAGATAACTCTGAAGCCTTAACTGTTTCTCCATATATTATTCTCAACTTATTTACTGCATGTCTTCTGATATTCTGAATTTACTGTTTAATGCTTTTGAAATCTCAAACACCATTTTCTGTTTGTCTGACTAAGCCAATCACTCGATCATTGTTGCTTGATCCATCAATCCTCGTGGGATCGACCCTCACTCACCTGAGGTATTACTTGGTACGACCTGGTGCACTTGCCGGTTAGTTTGTGGTTATAAATTCCGCACCAACCGACCTACATGGTCGGCAAGATAAAGCGACAAGGCACAAGTCAGTGTAAAGAGGTTATAAAAAATGATTATGGCAAGCTCGGACACGATATAGCTTATGACTTACAAGTTGGAAAGCCCGAGCAGAGTAAAATACATCACAAGAATAACCTAAGTTATATAAACGATTCAACAGACAAAGCAAAATTGAACGTACAAGGTCAGAGTAATGGAAAACAAAGAGATGTGAGAGTTCCTTAGGGAATCAACGATAAAAGCTTTTCATAAAGACTTTGCCAAAGAAAAACATTACTTAGCAAAAAGGTTTTCTCATAACTTAAAAGGCTTCACATAGTAAAAGCTTTCTGTCCAAAAATCAAAACAAAGGTTTTTTCAAAAAAACCTTGTAAAGGCCTTAAATCATTCAACAAAAGTTTTCAAATAAACGCAGCGTTATCACATAAACAATAAAACGATTACTTTGTTAAAGGTCCTGCCCAAAAAAGGACCAGAAACAACAATTGTTGTTAAAGACCCTATAAAAAGGACCCAATGTTAAGGAACCTCAAGCAAAGTATACAAATAAATATAAAAAGATTTCATAAAAAGGACCCACAAGTCAGGCCTTAAAATAGCTTCAATCACTTCAGATCAAGAAGGGGGTTCAAATCATCTCCAAGAGAGGAAGTCGGAGCTGCAGTCGTGGAAGTCGGAGGGGTCGGAAGCATCTCTTCGGAAGTAGTGGTCGGAGCTTCGCCTGGATGAAAAGAAGAACTCGGCAGGAACCCTTCCATCTACTCAGCCTCAGGAGAAGGAGATTCAATAATGCGCTGCCCACGAGTCTTCAAATCAGATTCTGTCTCAGGACGAAGAGGAGAAACTATCTCTCCATTGACAACCACTTTATCGGGGCAAAGGGGAGAAAGGTCCAAGTCGGGAGCAATCACTCCGACTTGTTCCTTAAACACCCTAAACATCTATTCAAGACTCTCAACAATGGAGTCCTCCAAGTCCTGATAGGCCTCCCGATTCAGGTCCAGCTATTTTTTCAGATCAAGATTATCCGAAAAGAGCCTAACATAATTTTTCTCAGACTTCTCCTTCAACCCCTCAGTCATAGCACATTGGCCCATTAATTTTTTCTCCCTCCCCTGGAGTTGGACAAGCTCTTCCTTCAACCAAGAATTCTCCTCCTGCAGCCTCTTCTCCTCTTCCTGATACATGACAATCCTCCCTTCAAGGTCTTCTATGGATTTTTTAGAAGCACTTAAGGGAGCCTTGTTAAAAATATCAAGAAGAGAAGTATAGACCCCGGCAGTCCAAATTCCCCCCCGAATTAGAACCTGAAGATGGTTTCGAAGGGAAGCATCATCCATAGAAAATTAACTGTATGGAAGGATGTGCTTCCTCGCGAATTTTGGACCATCAAAACTGGCCTCCCCAGCAATAGAGGAACCGGTCTCCGAGGTCTTGCATTTTTTATTCTCAGGTTCTGGAGGGGGCTGAATCGGGAGGACAGGGGAAGGAGGAGGAAGAGGAGGAGTAGGAATAGGATTTACCAAAATCGGCCTGGAAGAAGAGGTCCCCAAACCAGACCCATGGGAGAGAAGATTGCTAAAAGTTCCAACTTTCTGGGCGTCAGCTCGGGCACGAGCCTTCCTCTTCGCCTCCTGCACCTTCTGGTAAGCAGCGCTCGACCCACTTTTCACCATTTCCCAAAGAAAAAAAACTTGGTTAGTATACAAGTTGGAATAAATACAAGTCGGAAGTTATCGAAATTAGCACCAAAGAGATAAAAAAAAAACTACCTAGCTCGATCCGTACAAAATTTGGAGAGCCAAGAAGAAATTTCTTGGTATCCAGGTTTGGAGCCCGCCCCCAAGCCTCTCGGAAAAACCCAACAATAGCCTCCTCTATTTCATCCAAGTTAGTTAGATCATATTTCTCTATAGGAGAGGTCTCGAACCAGTACAGGAGAAATCGGGGCTCGTTATTTTCGTTTGGAAAAAAAAGGTGATGGTCCTCTACAGCCTGGATCTTGAAGAAAAGTTTTTGAAATCATGGAAAGATTCATCAAAGATGGAAAATACTTTCCGGCCTTGAATAGCTCGGAAAGACACCCACTGTTGTTTGTTTTGTTTATTTGAAGCACTGAAAGGCTTAGTCAGGTGAAAAAGGTAGAAAAAGATTCGTAAAGAAGTCAGGAAGTCAAGCTCTTGGCTAATGAGTTGGTATATTTTTAGGAAACCCCAAGAATTGGGGTAGAGTTGGGTAGGAGCCACCCGGCAATGAGATAAAACCTTTACCTCAAAGTCGGAAAAACGGAAAGTAACCCCCAAGCGGGTGAAGAGGCGGTCATACATGAAAAAGAAGTGGGGGTCAGAATCATCAGTCCTCCCACAGCAAACCCGATCCTCAGGGTCTGGTGCTACTAACTCATACTTAGGTTCATCAGCATCAAGACTACAGATACTATGGTATTTTCGGAGTTCGATCATAAAAACGTTATCCACTACAGAGCTTTCAAAAAGAACTGAGGCATCTACCCATCTTAAGAGAGTCTCAGGGATACGAGAAGACATTTTTCAATAATGAGGAAGTGTATATAAAAGTGATAAAACCTACAAGGAAAAAGAAACCATAAAAAAACAGGGCTCTCGAAGATAAGACACTTCTTCTAAAACAAACAAAGAAAGCAGTCAATAGCGGCAAAAGAAATTATTTTTGTAAAAAAGAAAATGCAAAAATCCCAGAATTTCTTACTACAAATAACAAAAATGCATTAAAGATACAAGACCCCTCTCCGACATACAGTATATCAAGCAAAGATAAAGAAAATACTGTAAAAATGAAAAGAGGGTGCAAAGAACTAACCTTTGTGAAAAAGATAAAGAAAAATCCCAAGTACGACGCTGCAGAATAGCAAAGAGAAAGAGCCCAAGGGTTTGAGTAAGAAAATGAAGGAGCAGAAAGAGAAAACTTCAAAGAGAAGACAAAAGAAAATGAAGAAAGAGGAGGGAAAGACATTTATAAGGTGTTAGGGGCATTATCATCAAGTGACCCCCTCATTAAGGGAGCGCACCGTTACCAATGTAACCGCCCTCCACTCATAAATGCGAAAAGCCAAAGCGACGGGACAGTTCATAATTTGAAATCATGCCTTTCCAGAAACCAAAATCACGTCGGTTTTCCGACGTGATGGTAAGAAGCCAACTCGAATATTCCTGAATCCAATACTCGAATCCAACTCACAAAAAGATATCGGAATCGAGTAGGGGCACTGTTCATACCCTGTCCCAAGTAATAAGCCAGGCCCAAACTAAGTTAAGAGGCCCAATCCAAAAGGTTGGCCTTCACTGTTTGTCCGAGCTCCTTAAAGAGGTCAGAGTCAACGCCAGAAGGCAGCCAATACTTATCTAAGTGAATAACTGCCTCCTAAAATCTCTCACCCACTTCTAGAAGAGATATCCCAACAACCCTAAGATAAAGGGACAGTTATCCACCCCCAGAAGTGGAACTACTTCAACGGTGGTTATTGGATCATCACCTATAAATACACTGATAAACTCAGGTAAAATCAAGTTCCAATTCATTCAAAACCTGCTTACCCTTTTGCTGACTTAGGCATCGGAGTGTCTTTGCAGGTACCACCCGCCATTCTTCGAAACATACAACTCAGACGGCGGCTCCCAGACTCGAACAAGTCGGAGACCACCCCCCTTTAATGTTTGGGTCTTCCCTTCAAAGCCCAACCATCGAGTTCTAGGTAAGGCCCGAAACAAGAATCAACAATATGGACATAGTCCATCTCATTAGCTAGCTACCCTTCTCTCTTCTATTTAAAGAACTAAAAATTCTGTTCAAGATCTCCAATACACCAAACAAATTTCTCCTTTAAAATAATATTATTTTATTTTAATATTTATATTTTAATTCTATCCAATAAAAGTACAATTTATTTATACTTATCAAAATAATTGATAATATAGACATATAAAATTTTAATTTTTGAAATAGAAATGAATAAAGATACAACGATGCTATGTGCATACACAAAAAACAGTTACTTGTATAAAATACATATTAAAATATAAAATACACATTAAAAGTGAAACAACACAAATACTTATACGCAAATATATAATGACTAATTTTTTATGTGTATATATAAAATTTTTAGTAAAGATAATTTGACCTATAAATAACTGCAAATCTTAAAATTTGTATAAATTTATAACGAATATTTTCATGTGATTAAACTTTTATTATTTCACAAAATATTTTTCTATTCATATTTGTAATTATGTATTTAAAATTGTTTTATAATATTTATTAACAGCTGTTATCATTTATTTGAGTCATCATTCTAGTTTTCGTAATTTTCAAAACCATAATGCAAACCTCGGAAGCATGATAGGGGAGCCTAAGCAAAGAAACAACTACATATGTCTTATCTCTTCTCTAAACATACAAGTCATCTTTATCGAAGTTTTAAACATATATGCCATTGTCAACTCTGTTCTTAGAACAATCTCTCACAACTTCTACACAAACCATACTCCTCTAAAATTGGAGGTCACTTTTATTTTCTACAAGTACAGTTTCAATAACTTCAAAATAATACACACACCTCACATCATGTACGAAAATACAAAATAATAATACTTTCATGTCACTTAAAAGCCATTCACACTTCTTCTCTGTAAGATTACAGGGAACTTATTTCATGCACACCACATTTCAACAATAAAGAAACAACCACTTTATTATTTGAACAGTTGTTGTCATGATGTGATCCACTTTTGCTCTTGCTGCATTTGGAGTCCCATACAACCTTCAACATAAAATTTCATAAACAGGTATGTAAGATATTTGCAAAAAGTAAAAACAGTTTTAGAATTGAAAGAAAAGAAATTAAATAAGATTCTTCATGTGTTGAATTACAACCACCCAAACCAAGTCACATTTACAACGCAAGGTCTAATGCGTTTATTTTGTGTTTTCATTTTCAATGTTTCTTATTTTCAGAATTTTGTGAAGAAAAAACAACCGAAAGTGAAAACGGAAAACAGAATTTTATTATTTTTACTGTTTTTACCTTTTTCTTTCATAAAATTCTGAAAATAAATAAATAAATAAATAAATAAATCAAACACACCCTTCAATATTTGCTATCTCTGCAAAAAACTCACCTAGAGATACTTTGTTATAAAGATGTCAGACATGTTCTAGAAGAAGATCGAATGAGAATCAATTGTGAATTCAGTGTATATCTAACTTATATATCAAGTCACGTATGTATTACTCAATGTTGAATGAATCTTTTTCACAATTACTCTCTTCAAAGTATCAAAATAATTCAGGTGGAATAAACATCAACCAATTGTGGCTGTGGCTAATTAATATTCACAAAGGACAACAATCATTAGATGATGAACAGAGCCATCACTAATGAAAATTAAAATAATCAAAAACTGAACCAGTACAATTTTCTTGAATGTTTAGCTTCCAACTAGTGCACTGCAGCACGGGAAAAAAAAACATATACTATGAGCAGATAGACATGGTGTAATTAGTTAATATCAGTTACCAGCATATGTAGTTCTTACCCTTGAGAATTAACTTAGCTCATTAGACAATATTCCCTCCATTTTAAACTTATTGCCCAATTAGACAAAGTGGTGTATTAAAAAACCAACATATCCAAATAAACAGTTATTTAAGTTTGAATTGGGTAGTATTGAATAGTATGTATACACTTACGAATAAGTCGTGTGAGTGAGATTTTGATTGTGCTAACTTAAGGTTGCTTCCTTTCCTTTTTCTCAAACTGTTGCTGGATCACAGTATTCAGATCAACTTTGGACAAATGCTCTTCATCTATATCCACATTTCGTAGCTTGTGTGCTACCACCAGATTACCGCGAGAGAAAGTTTCCATGCACTTGCACTCGGTGATCGTAACATTCATCAACCACCGGAACTTCAAAGTTGAGTTCCCTGTGTAGAAGCTTCCAAGTCTTGGTAACTTGCTGAGAGACAGGTTCCAGAGTTCCGGGAATATCACTTGATCATCTGGTTTATCACTCTCTTCATGTGCCACTACGGTTTCCAGCAATTCACAGTTGGAAACAGATATCTCGTCCAATGCAACCAAACGTTTGGCAGTTGAGGATGTGAACAAGTATTGCAATCTTGCACAACCCTCTACATGCAGTTCAGTCAAGCAGGAGAAAGATTGTACAGTAGATGGTACCAAATTTGTCAAACAACTGCATTCCAAGACTTTCAAGACCTTGAGATTTTCAAGAAGTGGGGCCACCCAACTGTGCTCCAACCCTATGGATTTGAGCTTGTATAGATTTTTAAGCTCCAATTTTTTAAGCTGTGAAAGGATTTTGGTATGTTGTTCTAGCTCAGGCCTTTGCGAGTGGAATAACGCTTCAAAAGCACTGTCTATCAGGCGTAGCTTTTTTATATTGGGTAGTGGCACCTTTGTAAAGAAATCATTTGGAAATGTATCTGAATCATCATTAAAACTCTGCAAAGTGAGGGTTTTTATTTTTTGGAGGTCCACATGAGGTAGTTCTTGCTCAATCATAATGATGTCTTCCTTATTCAGGGACAGTTTCACCAACTGAAGGGCAACCTAGGATAAGAAATCAATAAGAAATTAAGATAGGGACAATGTCCATTTAATTTACCTTTTCTAGAATTTAGTTATTTAGTATTTATAACTATTGGAATAACAAATTAATTCACTCTCTTTTGATTCCTCATTTTACTAATAACTTTTAGTCCCTGCTTTCAGCTAGCAATATTAAAAAGTGACATTTATAAAAGTTAAGGATATGCATGATTAGGTATGAAAATATAATAGAAATTTATGCACACGTGTGTGTTTTAACAGATTTATAAAAAGTAAAATAAACCTCTTCAATATCTATAAAGACTAAATGCATATTCTCTGTGTTTAACCAGAAACTTGGAAGTTATATATCAAACTAATAAACATGAGAACTCAGTGCAAATTGCTGGTAACAGAGCTTTCGGACATACCGATCCAGTTGAAAGGATGCCATGACTTTCTATTGTAATGGTATCTTGATCCTCTGGATAAGAACGTGGAGAATTTGGGGAATTTGCTGCTAATACCTTCAGATTTTCACAATGATAAACATTTAATTTTTCTAATAGTGGCCAATCAAGAATTTGCATTCCAGAACAGATACAACCAAGATTTGGCAAATCACATAGCACCAACAAAGTTAACTTGGGAAACATAGCTAGCTCTTTACTTGCTTCTTTGGTGGCTGCTTCATCTCTAGCAACAATTTCCACCAACTCCACACAATTTCTCACTTCTAATTTTTGTAGGTTATCTTTGGCAACTGATGCTGGAAACAGACTCTTGATGCTTTTACATTCATTGATGGTAACTGCTTCCAATGCAAGGCTGATACTACCTTGCGGATCCTTGTTCCAAACATGCCTCATAGTTGGAAGATGCTCCAAAGTCATTCTCTTCAAGGGAATTGTAATAATCATGTTTGAGTCATGTGTTGGTGCATCTATCACATCAAATATTGCCTCAACAGAATCACATTTTTGCACCTGCAACTCTTCCAACTTACTTAGACATGGAAGTAAATAAGATGGAAGTATTGCACTTGAGGAAAGTTTTTCACAGCCATCCACATCTGATGAATCTATAATCTGCATTTCAGAACAAATGCTCTTCAGATTTGGCAAATCACAGAGTGTCAATGAGGTTAACTTCGTGAGCAAAGTAACCTCTTTGTTTGCTTCTTCTTTGGCTGCTTCATTGTTTGCAACAATTTCCACTAACTTCACACAGCTTCTCACATCTAATCTTTGTATATTATCTTTTGCAACTGATGCTGGAAACAAACTCTTTATGCTTTTACATTCATTGACAGTAACTTTTTCCAACGAAAGGCTCAGGCTTCCTTTAGGATCCTTGTTCCAAACATGGCTCAGATTTGGAAGCTGCTCCAAAATCAATGTCTTCAAGGGAATAACAATCATGTTTGCATCATGTGTTGGTGCATCTATCACATCAAATATTGCCTCAACAGAATCACATTTTTGCACCTGCAACTCTTCCAACTTACTTAGGCAAGGAAGTAAATAAGATGGTAGTATTGCACTTGATGAAGATTTTTCACAGCCATCCAACTTTGATGAATCTATAATTTGCATTTCAGAACAAATGCTCTTCAGATTTGGCAAATCACAGAGTGTCAATGAGGTTAACTTCGTGAAAATAGTAACCTCTTTGTTTGCTTCTTTTATCGTTGCTTCATTGTTTGCAACAATTTCCACTAACTCGGCACAGCATCTCACATCTAACTTTTGTATATTATCTTTTGCAACTGATGCTGGAAACAAACTCTTTATGCTTTTACATTCATTGACAGTAACTTTCTCCAATGCAAGGCTCAGGCTTCCTTTAGGGTCACTGTTCCAAACATGGCTCAGATTTGGAAGCCGCTCCAAGATCAATGTCCTCAAGGGAATAATAATCATGTCTGCATCATGTTTTGGTGCATCTATCATATCAAATATTGCCCCAACAGAATCACATTTTCGCACCTGCAACTCTTCCAACTTACTTAAGAACGAAAGTAAATGAGATGGCAATATTGCACATGGTTCTTCTTTTTCGGTATTTGATGACGGGAGCAAAGTCTTTATACTTTTACATTCATCAACAATAACTTTGCAGAGAGATGGAAGACTGAGATATCCTTCAGGATCCTTGTTCCAAACATGCCTCAGAGTTGGCAACTGCTTCAAAATCAGTGTCTTCAATCCAAGTGTAACAATCATGTTTGGATCACGAGTTGATGTATCCTTCAAATCAAATATTGCCTTCACACGATCACATTTTTGTACGCACAACTCTTCCAAATTTTCTAGCAGAGGAAATAAATGAGATGACAGTACTGCATCAGATAAAAATTCACATCCTTCCACCTTCAAAGATTTCAATTTGCTGAAAGAAAAGTCACTTGGAATCTCCTGTGCACCAAGCCATATCTCTTCCAGCTGTGGAAAATCACCAAGAGCTAAATGTCCCTGGAATTAAAAGGAAGAAAAGGGAAGAAAGGGAAAGTCAGGAAAACACATTATATCAATGAGAGCATATTCATACTCAATAAATAATGTTTACTGGTATTTTTATAGTTCATATGAATCAGTTTTGCCTCTTAATCTAGCTGGACTACAAGCATCATAATGTCCTAATTCATCCTTGACAATAACTATTCAATATGAACAGCAAGAAAAAATATTACTAGGACTTAAATTTCTCAGCGGTTTAAGATTTTCAATATTATATTTAATCAAACTATATGTGTATTAATCATCATTAATTTAAGAAATAGTCTTTTTGAAATTGTAACAAAATTTGCAGTGAGATACAAAATTTTACTTCATTGTAAGATGCGATAGTCAAATTATGTTTTTGTCACAACAAAATTGGATACAGATAAGAGTCCTTACCTGATACAAGAACAACCTTCCTATGCTGGAGTTAAGATCACTGTGGAAGACCAAATCATCATCTTGGTAGTAAGAATATCGAATTCCTCTAAAGGATTCCGCATTTATCGGACCACGAGAGAAAATTTTCACCTTGGGGCACTCTAGTATCTCCACCTGAATCAAAGAGGGTAACTGCAGAGTAGCATTGCCTGGATAAAAGCAATCCAGGCTTTCCAAATCTTCAAGTCTTATCCTCTCTAGTCGCTCAAATTTGATCTCTTGATTCTCCTGTATCTCATCTTGCTCATCTTCTCCCACGATTTCTTTCATTGATTCGCAACTGTAAATACACATCTCCTTGAGGTTTTTTAACATTCTTGCTGTTCGGGATGTGAATAAACATGCTAATCTATGACACCTGCTTATTTTCAGTTCATTCAGATTGGAGCCAGATTGCACTACTAATGATGTCAAACTTGGACATTCAGAAACATATAGTAACTGTAGCTTTGGCAGGTGCTCTAAACCACTAATGGAGCTCAGTTCAGATAAATCAAACAGATGCAACTGTTTCAAGTTTCCGAGAGTCCCATTACTATTGATGATTTTGGGAGTATCTAATTGAGAGAATATCTCCTGGATAATACAATAGTATATTTCCAATTTTTCTAAATTGGGTGTCTTCTCAAGCAGTTGCAAAGGCAAAGTGGACTTCTCATTCACATCATCATCTAAGTATAACTCGAGCACATTTAAATATTGAAGTTTTTCATCATCTGCAACTTGACTTAACAATGAACATAACACCGAAGTGTCTTTCCAATTAAGACACAAATGCTCCACCTCAGAAATAACCTATTCCAGGTGAAAACAAATATACTCCATCAAAGAAAGGGAAGAAGTCTGAATTAATTAATGAGACAATATACATCCCTACATCAAGCCCAGTGGTGAAACTGTAATATACATTGACTTGCTATAAGAGGAAGAATAAGTACACAACATTTCTCTTAATCAGACAATTAGAAGAAAACGAAAGAAAGAATGCGCCAGAGTGTGAGAGCAGATAATTCATGTATGTTACCTGTATGCTCGAGAAAGTGGGATGTATGGTAATTGAAGTACTATCTTCTGCTTTTAGCTGACCCTGAAATAGCTGCAACTTATTACAGCCAATCACGTCTAATACGTGTAACTCGGGGCAACCCAGAGTGAACGTTGTAGAGCAAAAGCAAGTGAGCTGCGGCAATATATTTAGTTTCAGCTTTGTTAATCGAGGAAACAAACTCTTTCCTGTAGTGCCTTCTTCTGCTTCCTTTTTCTCTTTCTCTCCATCTTCCCTTCCAACAATTTCTAGCAACTCATCGCAGAAACTTACATCAAGCTGCTCGAGCATCCTAAGATCCCTGGCCAGAGCTGTAGGGAATAGTGTTTCCAATTTGTCACATGACTCAACAATCACTTCTTGCAGATTTTGAAAGCAGGAAATTCCTTGATTATCCATTTCCCACACATGTGTCATATTCGGTAGCCAGTCTAAATACAACTTCTTTAATTGGAATGTTCCCCTAAACACGGTGTCATTCATCTCAAAGATGGATTTTATTTTGTCGCAATCACGCACAGTAAGTTCTTTTAGTCTCTTCAGGCAACAAAGAACATTAGATGGAATTGCATATAATTCAAATTCAATCCCACTCAAGGTCAAAGATTCCAAATTGTAAAACCAATCTTTTTGCAGATCATTTTTACCACCTTGCCAGACTTCTTGTAGGTATGGATGTTCATGAACACTTATCTCGTCCATGCCTTCAAAATATTTCTGTACATATTGCAAATAAATTTATAGTCAATTATATTGTAATAATTCATATAACCCAAATGGTTGAATATTAGTAGAACTTCAAAATTCTCTTCCTATTTGAATCTAGATTATAGGGACAAGTGCAGCAATGTATCAAACTAGAGCAAATGATAAAGCATAAAATGATTTAACAACATGCTTGCTTTCAGGAAATATTTAAGGCGAGTACAATATTGTTAAAAAGTAGAGCATCCTTTCCTCTTTTTCTGCTTTGACAGTTGGGGAAAAGTAAAGGTTGGCAAACTTCTATGGATAAATGAAACAGAAGACTAACACTGCAACATACACAAATAATACGCTATAGATTATAGAATTACGGATACAAAGATTCGACAATGTTTAGAAATTATAAGATATGGCAAGATTTTAGTATAAAATACAAAATTAGTAAAAATAATTAACACAAAAAAGAATATTGATGTCAATATTAGTATAAGATTTAAAAATCAGTGTAAAGTGTAAACACAATAAAATGTACTTATTTAGTTTATTATTTTATTATAAAACTTTTACTTATATAGGTAGAAAATTTAATTTTTTTAAAAATTAGTATGGAAACTAATAATAACAAAAGATTACTAAGTCTAAGAGACCAACACTTTCAGTGAAAAAAAATGGGAAATTGACTAATATTGGTTCAAATACAAGACTCAAATAAAACTATTAATTATAAAGTGATATATTCCTAATATGATAAGTCCACCATATATTCTTCAAACACAGTCCAAACTCAATGATACATTCAAATATAAGTTTCAATTTTCCTTCCATAAATATAATTGCATATCTTGACATTTAGTTTGATTACATTTTCGTACTTCTCATTATTTACTACTAATTCAAACAAAATCTTAAAGTTTGCGATGAGATTACAAGTGTGAGGAAAATTTTCATCCACCAGATTAATTCTGCTCATGATTTTGAAAAAAAAAAAAGGAATAAGAGAACCAGCAAATAATAAAATGAAAATTTAGAGAATATCTTGGTCTCAATAGATTAATATTCTGAAACGAGGGACTAAATTATGATGTTTGTGTGATTTGAAAAACACAATGAGAGAAGGTGCGAGAGGGGGAGAGAGAGTGGCGGCACAAGGGGATCAACGTGGGATGCACAAGGATGCGGGTGAAGAAAGAAGCAAGGGTGGGGGGAGACCAGCCACGCAAGGGACCTTCGGAAGCAAGGTATCCTTCAGGGGTTTCGACACCTAAACCCTTGGTTATTGATGAATATCTGGAGGGGGATCGTCTTGCTGTGGTTGAGGGAGGCAATGGGGGAAGGCCTAAAGTGACCTTTTCTAGTGAAGGAAGAAAGGTTCTAGCTGAACCCTACAAAGACTCCATTGTAGTGAAGGTTCTTGGCAAGCATGTCAGTCACACTGCTTTATCTCATAGACTATGCTTCATTTGGAGGCTTAAGGGAGGATATGAAATTTTGGATGTTGGTGAAATGCGATCTTTTGGAAGATCGAGAGAAGGTTCTCCTTGGAGGCCCGTGGATGATCGACGGCTTTTATTTGGCAGTTAAACCCTGGTCATTTGAGTTCCATCCGGCAGAGGAATCCTTTGGTTCCACTCTTGTGTGGGTTCGTTTCAATGGGCTGAAGATCTTTTACTACCAGGAAAAGGCCATGCAACGTATTGCGACGGCGGTAGGCAAACCGATTAAAGTGGACATTGCGACAAAAGAGGCGGAAAGGGGAAAATTTGCCCGGGCATGTATCCTCATCGATTTAGGAGTGCCGCTGATTGATGAGATTGAAGTGGATGATGTTATTTACAAAGTGGATTATGAACATCTTGAACTGATTTGTGAGAAGTGCAAGTGTTATGGTCATGTTGGAGTTGATTGCAAGAAGGTTAATGACGTTAAAGCGGTGGAGGAAGATTTTCCTTTGCCGGAAAACGATAACTAGCACGCTGACTCTGCAGAGACAGAGCAGCAGCAAGATGCTTCCTTTTTTGGCAAGTCTTCAATTGCTGAGGAAAATCAGGGATATCCAAAGTCAGCGCCTAGTAAGGTGCATGCGGAATTAGGAGATGTTCATGCATCTAATCAGGAGGAGGCAATTGGGGCATGGATTAAGGTGATTAAGAAAAAAGGGAAGGTTCTAAGAGATGTGGACAAGAATCTTAAATCCCAAGGGCCCGAACAATAGGCCCGTCACAAAAAGACCTTTGGTGGTAGCTAATCTCTCAAAAAGGCTAATGAAATATGGGCATCCCTCCTCAGGCAAGTCTAATAATCAATCCAAGGACAATAACACCAAACATCTTTCTCCTTCACACGAGGGAACAGTAGCAGGAACAAGTGGAAGCAAATTAGATACTCCCTTTTTCCATTATAACAGAAAGCGTCTAAGGCCACGCTCCCTTCAGAACTCACCACAAGATGCGGGAGCTAAGGAGCAGGATGAAAGGAACCAGAAGTTTTTTGGGCCCAATGTTGGAAAGGGAAAGGAGATCGCCGAGAAAAGGGTGCTTGAGCTATAAAGCAGGTAGTGTAATTTTCCTAAATTTATTGTTTATTGCTATGGATAGTGAAAACATAAGCATCTTAGCGTGGAATGTGAGAGGGGCATCTAGTAACTTAGCCCGCGTGCACTTTAAGGAGATTGTGAAGAATCACCATCCTACCTTCTTTATTGATATTGAAACTCATAGTCTTTGATGAGATGAAATTCTTTTGGGAGAAGCTCGGGTATAGTAGTGTTGGCATCTTTGAGGTTAGGGGCCAGAGTGGGGGTATCTAGGTTCTGGTACAGGAGTCTCGGAAGGAAAGTAGAATTCTTGATATCACTGAGCATTGTGTCTCCTTCGAAGCGGTAAAATGGGTCTAATGCATGGGTGTGCAACGTTATTTATGCCCATCCTTAGGTGCAATATAGAACCCTTTGGGAATATCTTGAAAAGTTCTCTGCTATTATTTCCTGCCCTTGGATTGCTCTTGGAGACTTCAACGAAGTTCTCATCTCAACAGATGTGAAAGGAGGGGCCTTCAACGCTAACAGATCTCCTGCTTTTGCAACTGCCATGGATAGCTGCGGACTTAGGATATGGGTACGAAGGGAAGGAAGTTTACTTGGCACAAGAGAGTTAAGGGAGGATTGGATGTAGCAAAAAAATTGGATAGGACCTTCCTTAATGAAGATTGGCGTCTGCTTTATCCTGAGGCTTTTTGCGAAATTCTGGGAAGGTATCACTCTGATCATTCACCTATCTTGGTCATGTGTAATCCTGCTGGTATGAATAAGAGGAAGAAAAACCGTCCTTTCAGATTCCAAGCGGCATGGACCACCCATCCCCTCTTCCGTGAAGTAGTTCACAAGGCCTGGGACTCTGGGTCTCCGGATGTATCCAAAAGTCTGACTGCTGTAAAAAGACATGCTCAAAAATTTAACTTAGAAGTTTTTGGCAACATTTTCATTACAAAAAGAGAGCTTGAGCAGAATATTAACAGAGTCCAAATTTCTTTGGAGTCTTGTGATGACCCTGGTTTGAGGGAAGAAGAAAAACGACTTCAACAAGAGTTAAATTCTGTCCTCTTAAGAGAGGAGATTTACTGGTACCAAAAATCTAGGGAAAAATGGATCAAGTTCAAAGACAGAAATACAAGCTTCTTTCACCTCCAAACCATTGTCAAAAGAAAAAGAAATAAAATTCACAGCCTTATGTTGGAAGATGGAACTTGGTCGAATGATGAGGGTTCCCTTAAAGAGGAAGCCAATAATTTTTTCCAGAGACTTTTTTGTTCTCGAGAGGAAGTGGCTATTGGTGTTCTTGATGGGGTTCCTCTGTCGCAGCTTAGTCAAAAGGCCTGCAAGTTTCTCTCTGAACCAGTTTCGATTGAGGAGGTGAGGAGGACTGTTATGGAGATGAACTCCTTCAAAGCACCTAGACCAGATGGCTTCCAAGCTATTTTCTTTAAGGAGTATTGGGACCTAGTTGGAAAGGATATTTGGAAGATTGTGTGTAAAGCTTTTGCAGGTGAAGTTTTAGAAGCTTCCTTTTTTGAGACTCTTATTGTTTTAATCTCGAAAGTGGACAGACCGACGGTCATGAAAGAATTTAGGCCTACAAGCCTATGTAACGTCATATACAAAATTTTAACTAAGGTCCTTGTTAATCGTTTCCGCCCTTTCCTTACGGAAGTCATTGGTCCTCTTCAAGGGGGATTTATCCCGGGGAGAAGAACGAGCGAGAATATCATTATTGCACAAGAGATCCTTAATTTTATGCGCAAGACCAAGTCCAAGAAAGGTACTATGGCTTTCAAAATTGATTTAGAGAAGGCATATGATAGAGTAGATTGGAGATTTCTTCAACATACTCTTACTAGTTTTGGCTTCTCTTAGAACATAACTAGCATAATCATGAGGTGTGTTTGCTCTTCTTCACTTTCAATCCTATGGAATGGTGAGAGGTTACAGAATTTTAATCCTCAAAGAGGGCTAAGACAAGGTGACTCTCTATCTCCGTATCTCTTTGTTATGTGTATGGAACGATTGGCTTACCTTATCTCTCATTATGTTTCTAATGGATCTTGGGTACTTGTTGCCATCTCCAAAGGGAGACCTAGGATTTTGCATCTTATGTTTGCTGACGACCTTCTCCTTTTCTGCAAAGCAACAAGATCGCAGGTTGAAATGGTTATGCAGGTTCTTGATCTCTTTACAAAGGCATCTGGATTGAAAGTTAATCTGGCCAAGTCTAAGGCTCAATGCTCTAAGAATATCACTCAGCGGAGGAAGGAGGTCTTGTCAAGGGTTTCTCAGATTCACTTAACTCAGAACCTAGGCAGATATTTAGTGGTGAACATTGGCCACGATAGAGCGGCGAAAAAGACGGTGCAGGAGGTTATTGACAAGGTCCAAGGGAGGCTAGCTAGCTGGAAAGGTAGGCTGCTTAACAAGACAGGAAGGTTATGTTTGGTTAAGTCGGTGTTGACTTCCATTCCAGTGTATAATATGCAAGTAGTCTTTTTTCCCTCTTGTGGAAAAATTGATTCAATGTTGAGACAATTCTTTTGGAAGGGTTAGATTGATGGGAAGGGACTATCCCTTGTGAATTGGACTAAGGTTATCGCTCCAAGAAAACACGGAGGCCTAGGGGTGAGGGACTCTAGGTGTGTGAACATTGCCCTTCTGGAAAAGCTTGTTTGGCAACTTCTTCACTGCAAAGAGAAATTATGGGTACAACTCCTAACTAAAAAGTATTTGTCTGCTGGAAAAGGTTTTGTGGAGGTTGTTGGGGCTTCTTATGTTTGGAAAAGTGTGATAAAAGCGTTCAATAGCTTGAAAGAGGGCTTTGCGTGGTGCTATGGTACTTTGGTTCAATCCTTGTGGTTTGATCAATGGTCTCCTTTGGGTAAGCTTGCGGACTTAATTCCATACGTTCATATAACTGACCTCCACCTTTCTCTAGATGACGTTATTTGCAATGGTTGATGGGATCTCAGCAAGCTCTATTCTCCTCTTCCTCATCATATTCGTTCGTCCCTAATTGAGTTGCTTGTTCCTGGTAACAACCATTATGGCCCAGGGTGGGTTTGGGCTGCTGCCTCAACAAAGGAGTATTCTTCCAGAAGTGGATATCTTTGGTTAGCGAAAAGAAAACTCCAATGGGATGAAAGCGAAGACTGGAATTGGATATGGAAGCCTTTCATCCCGGAGAAGATCAAGTTCTTATTCTAGCTTTCGCTTCACAATGCTGTCCCTACTGACGCGCTCCAGTTCAAGCGCAAGTTAACACCTAGTGATATTTGTAAGAGGCGTGGTGCCCATTCTGAATCAATTCTGCACTGTTTTAGAGATTGCGACAGGGCCAAAGCTGTTTGGAATATCATCGACCCTTCGTTCATCGAGACTAGAGGATCATCCGATTTAGCTCCTTGGCTCAAACAGGGCATATCTAGTAAGGACTGCCTCTTCGCATCGGGAATATGGTGGATATGGAGGCATCGATGTCATGAGATTTTCAACCCGGATGAAATTTGGTCCGATAAGAAAGTGGCAATCCTAGCTAGAAATATCCTAGCTAGAAATATGAGCTTTGATCTTAGAAACCTTCATTACAACCGGATTATCTATTCAGATATTGAAAGGAAATTTAAGTGGGAGCCTCCACCCAACGGCACTTTCAAGGTCAATTACGATGCTAGTGTTCTTCAGGGAGTCCAGCGAGCTGGTTTTGGTTGTGTTCTAAGGGATGATAGAGGGAGATGGGTGTTGGGCCGTTCAGGTGCTTTTCTTTTCTGATCTGTTTATCGTTGTGAGCTGCTGGCTTCTTGGCAAGGGCTGATGTTAGCCTGGGAAGCTGGTTGCACGAGTGTTATTTGTGAGACGGACTCGCTCGATATCTTGTGTTGAATAACATCACCACCCAAACACATGAGGTGAAGGATATTGTGTTAAAACTCCAAGATCTTTTCTCCAAAGACTGGGAGGTCCAATTCCATCTGATTCGAAGGGAAGCTAATGGTGTCGCTGATTGGTTGGCTAAATCTGGAGCAAGAAGTGATTCAGCTCATGTTTCTTGGATCAAGTCTGGTATAGATTTGGAGCAAATCCTAGTGCAGGAGACTACTAGTTATAGCTAGTTTGGCTTGGCTTGTGTTTTGTTTCTTTTTTTTTTTTTTTTTTTCAGTCACAAAAAAAGTTCTTGGTCCCAATACGCATACCTTGTTCTTGAACATGTCTTGTATTGTAGCTTGTAGATGGCCATTCCAGCACCATCTCTTTTTCTCTTTATCATGCACAACATATATCTTCTGCAGAATTGGTGTGCTCTTGACTTCTCGACAGAAACTTTCCATTTTGGGACAAGCACTCACCACCAATTTCTCCAATGATGGGAACTCAAACACACAACTCTCGGAGTTGCAAAAGCTTTCTAGGCTCTTCAGAGAGACAAGTTCTAGAGTTTTCAATTGTTTGAAAAGAATGTTGACCTCACATAATGCATTTTCTTCTTCTTTCCCTTGCTCCGATACAATTTCCGTGAGAGATTTACAATCAATTACCTTCATGACATTGAGTTGACTCAAGCTTCTAGCAGTTGGTAGTGACATTAAATATTTCAGCCCTTGACAATCAACTACTTCTAGATTTGTCAAGTACGCGAGAGATACAGATGACAGCGCTATGGTGCTCAACCCATGACAATTCTTTAAGATCAAGAACTCTATCCTTTGAAGAATTGCATCTTGTTCAAAGCCAATCTTCTCAAGCCTAGATAAGTTCGTTAACTTCAAGCTTTTCAATTTTGGAACAACACCTAAACTTTCAAAATTGGCTGGCTTTTCAAGAGGCATCAAAACTTTGAAGGAACAATCATTCAACCATAAGCTTTTCAGATTAGGATTGCTATGCAGGAAAGAATATATAACTTCAGTTTTCTTTAATCTTGATAAGCGAAGCTCTTCTAAGTTGTCTCTTCGATAACGAGTTGACGACTTTGCATGCTGCCACTCAATTTGCATGGACTTCAAATTATTGATTACCTATACAAAATAAATGATGAAACCAGAGAAAATAAAAATTGTAAATATACATAAAAGTTGAATGTAGGAAGAGAAAAACTATATGTAACATTTAATTGACTATTTTCTTTAATATGTTAGCTGTACAAAAAAAATCAGCTACCAAATTAGCCATTCATATAGAATACATGATACAAAATACACATTGAAAATAAATTAAACTATAAATATATTTATACACAAATAGATGGTGACTGGTTTATGGTATGCACATAGCATTTTGTTTCTCTAATTTGTTTTTTCTTCTGTTTCCTTTACTTTCCTGAACTAGAAACAATTCTCAAGAATTGAAAAGCTATTATTTTTATATAGTTAAAGCCTCTATCCCAATTACAAAACTATAAACCACAAACTAAAATTTCATCTCACAAACATTAAAACTAAAACTAAATTGAAAGTAGGTTTGCTATTACCTCTTCAGGGAAAAGGATTCTCTCTTTTCCAGATGATGCATCTACTTTTTCTTCTGTGAATAATTCTAGGTTGTCACAAAGTTCAATAGATAGCTCATTCAACAGTGGACAACTTAATCCATTAACTCCTGGATAGAAACTCTTGAACTTTGGCAATTTTGAAAAATTGAGAGTGGTTAGTTTGGGAAGTTTAAATTCTCTGCCTCTTTTTATATCTTCTTCCTCTCCCTTAGCCACAATTTCCCTCAGCCGAATGCAATCCAATACCACAAGGTATTCAAGATTTTCCAGATTCTCGGCCACAAAAACTGGAAACATATTTTCCAAGTTTTCACAATCTTGAACATACATCTTTTGCAGATGGTTGAAGTAAAAAATCCCTTCTTGATTTTCCCTCCATCTCAATACATGTTCCAGTTTTGGGAGTGTTTCCAAATGAACTTCTTGCAAACGGCTTACATACTTAGCATATTTGTTTTTAAAAGCTAGGTCAAATATAGCTTCCATTGAATTGCAACTAGTAACCCTCAAACTACTTAGGCTCCGAAATATTCCCACCAAGTAACTTGGAAACACATTCACTAATTTGTCGCACTTCTCAATGATTAGAGTGTCCAACTTGCCAAAGGAATCTTTGCGGACTCCAAAACTCCATATTTCACTCAACCTCTTCATGCTACTCAATTTGATATTCTTCAACTTTGGAAAGATGCTATCCTGTTTTGGTTCAAAATAGTCACAAGATAATCAAATTAACAAGGTAAAATATATCAAACCAATGGAGAAAATAAGTAGATTATATAGGTTTCTTTTATTTTAATTAAGAAATAGCAGTATATATTGATTGCCAACCAAGCAGCCAGAATAATTATCAGAAAGGATATCTTTTTTTCAAAAGTAAAGATGGAGAGAAAAATTTTATGCATAAAATACATGTATATGAAGCTCATCTATGAAAACACAATACTTACCGTCAATAAAACATAGCCACTGCATGAATAACTATTTTCAAGGGTCATATCAATATTATTGGCAGTCAAAAATATAATTTCTAAAGACAACAACACATATTTATCTCACTGGATACAATTGGTTACATGAATAAAATGATATCATTATTTTTGTCATGCATATCTTTATTAAATTCATTTATGCTTAAATCTCTCTTGAGCAAACTTCTTAGATCTCTTTCTGCCTCTAACTACTAGTTTATCTCCCATCTAATATATCTTCCTTGTTGGATGTTTTGTTGATTTTCTCTCCGTTTACCTAAACCACTTAAGACGAGATTCTACCATTTTTCAATAATATGCGCCATTCCGAGTTTTTTCTTAGGTCCTTGTTCCTTATTCTGCCTATTCGCATATGGTTACTCATCCCACTAAGCATCCTCATTTCATTCACACCAAGCTTATGCTGATATTCACCTTTTCTCACCTAATATTATATTCCATACAACATAACTAGTCTAATAACAGTATGATAAAATTTATCCTTAGGTTTGAAGTACCCTTTTTGTCTCGTATGATACCCGAAACACTTATCAAATCCACTTTGACTAACCTGGTTGAATTCTATGGTTTACATAATCCTCTATTTCTCCATTATCTTGAGCAATACAACTAAGATACGTCTTGACCTATGCTGTGATATTTTTTTCCAATTTTCACTTCTTTGTTTGACTTCTATGTTCTCATGCTGAACTTACACTATATGTTTTGTCTTAATACGACTTATGCATAAACCATATACTTCCAAATTGTCCCCGGAAACTTAACTTCTCATTTCAATCTTTCCTTGATTTTCCTATAAGGACAATGTCAACAGCAAAAAGTATACATCGTGATACAGGTTACTGAATATGCTCAGTAAACACCTCCAAGCCTAGTGTAAAAAGGTAAGAGCTTAGAGATGACCTACACCAATAAAAATTCCTCTATTATACTGCCACCTTGGTTCTTGCACTAGTTGTAACCCCATTGTATATATCCTTAATTGCACGATATATGTTATCCTTACTCCATTTTTCTTCAAGACTTTCCATATATAGGACTTTACTTGGTAGCCTATCGTATTTCTTTTCCAAGTCAATAAAGACCATATATAAATCTTTCTAATTGCTCTAATACCTGTCCACCGTTTCCCTTAACAAGTAGTATATAGCTTCTATAATAGATATATCCGACATAAAATTAATTTTTTTTTAACTAGAGTCTCTTGTCTCAACCTTCACTCTATCATCCTCTCCCACAACTTCATGGTATGATTCATGAGTTTCATTCTTCTATAATTTCCACAATTTCGTATATAGAAAATATAAGAATTGAAATCAAAATGTTACCAACCTCCATACCTTCTTACTACTATCCCGACATTGCTCTTGGTTAAAGATGCATCTCATCTGCTCACATTCACTAATGAAAAGGCTCTGAAGATTCACTAAACCCTTGGCTACAGATAATGACAATAAATATTTTAAATTGCCACAATTATTCACGTCCAGATGTATCAAATTTCCAAAATGAGAGCTTTGGCCATCATTCCATATACAGTCAATTTGGATAGCCGACAACTCCAACCTTTCCAATTTGGTAACTCCAACCTGCCAAGCAACAATACAATCAGTAACTCTAGAAATGTTAAGTGATTTTGCATTTCTCAATTCATAAATTTACATTAGAAAATAAATATTTCTTAAGTTTAATCAAATAGGGTATGATTATAAAAATGTTATGTGTATACCAAAAACCAATAATCATGCATTTGTGTATACATGTGTTATTTCACATATTTTCAATATGTATTTCATATTCGAATATATATTCTATAAGAATTACTGGTTTAGCGTATGACTTTTGCTGATTTTGTTTTTTTTTTTTTGGCAGATATATTATCTTCCACAAAAATTTAAGACTTACATATAATTAACATTTTTTATTAGTAAAATATGAATAGATAATATAGAAGAAAAACAAATTTATATGTTAGTTTGAACTTTGAACGCACCCTTCCGTGGAATAGTATTCTAGAATCTTCAAGCAAAATGGGATCAAATCCAACAAATTCAACCAGAGATCGTAGAGACAAATGACGTAGTTCAGGAAACCCAAGAGTTCCAATTTGACTTGTATTCTCTACGTGGACAATCTCCTTCAAAGAGCTACATTCAGAAACTTCAATTGTTTCAAGTGCGGTTAGAAATCCAACCAGAGAGATTTGAAAGACATTCTTCAATGCACTGCAAAGCATGATCTTGATGATTTTCAGTTTACCAAAGGAAGGTTTTGAAAGTTCACAAGATGATGAGCATATCTCCTTCATGTTCTTGAGCTTATAGAGATCCAGTAACTCTAATTTAGGGAAAGCCATCTCAGGACGCTTCCTGTCTTTTGGGTTGATGAGGGAGCAAATGTCAGAATTGCTTACAATGAACAACTCTTTAAGACAGGGAAATCCTTTTAAATTCAACTCATAAAAAAGATCTTGAACGCCATTGAATTTTTCCAACAGAAGATTTTCAACTCTTTCAAACAACATCTTGATCTCGTTCTGAGAATGAATGTCAAAGCCATATTTTTGCTGTATTGCCAAGAAGCGCACCAGTTCATACTTTTCTGGCATCTTGAATTCTTGCTTTGAATATCTCTCAGAAGAGCCAACAATGATCTTGTAGTTTTGCAGCCTGTCAAAGAACAAATTCTTGGGAAGATGGGCAGCACTTGGGATTTGAAGGTCTAAATTTGATAGTTGATTCAGATGCCCCAACTCAGATAAACTAGCAATTTCACTCTGGTTTTCCTGTTCTTCATTAATCTTCCATTGAATTGAAGTGTTTCTCATATACAACTCCTCCAGTCTGGTCATACTTGATATTACCTTGGGCGGAATACCACCAAGTTTGGTGCAATTGCTTATGTCAAAGATTTGTAGCTTAGACAAGTTCTTCAACTCAACAGGCAAGCTTTCAATCTCAGATCCTGAAAAGCTAAGAATTCTTAGATTCTTCAACTCTCCAATGATGCACAAACTTTTCTCATCTATTTTGCAGTGCTCCAAACAGAGCATTCTGAGTTTTGTTAGGTATCCAATTGATGAGGGCAACGGTAAGAGATGGATGCCAGTCAAAATCAACACTCTGAGTTCTTTCATTTCTTGGAAAAAGTTATCTGGTATTTTCAAATGTGGATCATTATTGTCAATATGAAACACTCTAACCCTGGGGCATCTTATTCTTCTAGGAAACTCCTCAATGAAATCACAATGTTGTAAGAAAATATCAGTGTACTTTTCAAGTTTGTCCTCATCAGGCCATTCATCTAGTTTTCCTTTTGTCAATCTGAACACATGGTTGTCCGCGGATGCTATTGACAAAGCAGCATTGCGAACAAGATTTTGCATAGAGAAATGATCACTTGAATAGCTGTCAGACAATAAACCTGATTGTTTTAACTTCACAAGCAACGATTGTACTCTATCTCTGGCCTCCCTTACTGTATAGATGTCTTGGAGAAAACCCAAACCAATGCAGCGTTTCACCAAGTCTGCAATTAAAGCATCATGACCCATACTAGCACAAAGCAAGAAGGTAAGCTTGAGCTCCTCATTTTCTAGAAGATTATAACTCAACCTTGTAGAATACTCAGGTGTTCCTGTTAGACTTTGCCTATGAAGCTTCAGACGAGTATCCTCCCAAACTGAGGGGCTCTGATTTTTCAATGCCTTTGCTGTCGTAACTATTGACATGGGCAAACCATGACATTTTTTGGTGATCTCAGCTGCTATTTTTCCAAGTTCAAAATTTTTGTCGACAATTCCAGCCCTTTTCTTGAACAAGGTCTCGGCTTCCTTGTCACTCAGGACATTAACTGAGAAGATTAAGCTTGGCTTCACACCCATTTGGCTCAACACTTGTCTCATCTCAGAAATAAGCAAAACCTTGCATCCTTTGTGACGCTCTTCTGTTTTCAGCTTACCAGAACCCACAGAGGTTTTCTCTATTTCCTCTGCAGAACCATCTTTGGGACTTTGTTTGGTCTTATTCTTGCTGGGAGGAAAATTGTCAGCAGCAGAAGATTTCCTTCCTTCCGGAACAATGAGATTCTTCTGGCAGTCAATGTCATCACTGTAAGTCTCTGATGCAATCCCCAAGCCCAACATATCCAAATCTACTTTCACACTCATATCATCAAGGATTATAAGCGCATTCTCCTTCTCTTTCTTCAATCTCTTCTGTATGCGAAGTGCTCTCACGTGCTCACTTTCCTCTTCCAACTTCATTCCCAGCATTTCAGCAATCTGCCCTTGAATCTTTCGAATATCAGGACTTTTTGTCACATTCACCATGATCACCACATTGAATAGCTTGTCTTTCCAAGCTTTGTTAGCAACTTCTATTACCAAAGTGGTCTTCCCAACACCAGCTGGCCCGTGAATCCCGATCGCTCTAGCGCGCGAGTCTTCAAGTGCTCTTGTAATATTCCTCGTGATTTCTTTTCTTGAATCAAAGGCCTCATAGTCAACATTAGCGAATGCAAACCCCATGGAAGATGCGCCCTGACAATGAGATATGCTATCATGCTTTTCCTGTTGTAGTTCTCTAATCTTCTCTTCAATATCTTGGGCTGTTTTGCTGCGCCTATGCCTTGTCTCCAGATTTGACAAAGAAAGGGGATACTCCCCATTTTTTCTGTGCTCCTCTTTGAACTTTTCATACTCAGAAATCACTTCATCTATCCGATCTAACCACACTTTAACATCATTGTATATTTCTCTCCCATATCGATCTTCCTCCTCCTCAGCCTTATCATGCACCCTGTCTCTTTCTTCCTGGAGTTCCTTAACAACTCTGCTTAGGTCGTCAAATTTCTTCTCATAATTCCACACATAGTCTAGGTGATTTGTTACATACTCAGCAACCAAGTTGACAGTATATTCTTGCAAGAACTCGGGTATAGGAATAGGAATAGCCATGCTTCTTTCTGCATGAATAAAACAATTAATAATATCATATATGTATTGTAGAATGGAATGCAATTCACATATAAAAGGTTTTTTTTCATGATTTCTTTCCTGATTATCAAGAAATCCCCGCTTAAAGCTAATAATTAATATTATCAAATGTTTAAAGCAATCAAATTAAATAAAGTCAAGTTAGGAATCAACATACATAGTTTGAATTAGAATAAGTTATGAATCTAGCCCAATAAATCCAATTAATGGTTTAAACTTAGTTAAAGGGGGCAAGAGTCTGGTTTGCTAAAGTTTTTTCAAAGAGGAACTTTTTATCCAAAGCACAAGCACCTCACTTTGTGTTTGGTAAATTTAAAAAAAAAATGTCATGTATTTGCATTTGTAGTGTTGAAAGCACCTAAGGAGGTACTTTACAAAGTTAACTTGTGCTGATCAAAATTAAAAAGTCTAATATAATCCTATATATTAATAAATGTTCAGATTTACCTTTAATTAAATTATTGATACTATATTTCATTCACAGTCAAGATTCTCTCTCTATTTATATCTATTATGATATTTTAAATTTTAAAAATTATTACAAAATACTACAACAACAGCAACAACAACAATAAAAAGTCTTATCCCACTAGGTGGACTCGGCTACAGGGATCAAATGACGCCATTGCGCCCTGTACCATGTCTAAGATCCAACCCAAAACCCACCCCAAGCTCCAACACCTTAAACCAACAAAGAACAAACACAAGCAAAGCATACAATATCAAACACGAGATTACAATTATCTCAAACAGTACATATAGCAATTAGATAATTACATAGGCAAACTCAAACAATCATGCACACCCACTGACCAAGTGTTGGTTACCACTAGAACCCGACACTTCTTTACAAATGGGCGTTAAGTCTCGCCGTCCCATTTGAAAATAGCATCCTCATGGACGTTACATATCGTCGTGCCCATGAGGCGTTTGACTATCTGATCCACAAGTGCGTGTTACATATCGCCATCCTCATTGTGATCGTGTCCCTTGTCAAAATCTAGAGGTGGAAGGGACATCCATTGACCTCCTAAAAATATATAATATCAAACATCAAGGACATTAAGCAACCAAGATGAACACAAGTCCCTGCCAGGTAATAGAATCACTATCATCATACAAGCAGGACAACAACCCACGTCCATGCTTACTCGATAATCAAATCATGAAAGCGAGACAAAAACTTACGTCCTTAATCAATAAATGAAATCATGCAAGCGGGACAAAAACCCACGTCCTTGCCAAATTCATTAATTGCATTCACCATTATAAACCACAAATTAATACTCTCTTATAATTCCACTTCAACTCTTCTCTTAAACATAAAATCATATAGTATCTCATATCGTCGTATTAGACCATCATCCTCAATATCTTTCACTCATTATGATAACGCCATTCTAGAGCCTCATCATATCATCCATAATCGTAGTGTCACTCTCGGATCTCATCACATCATTTATCATCATAAATGTTATCTAAATCATCTCTTAATCATTATCACATTTTCTCTAATTCAATTCACAAAACACATCTATCGGGGTTCGGCTTGTGTCGTTATCTACGGCTTGCGATTCTAAAGGCCTCTGATATGAGATGCTAGCCTAAAGGTTAAGGTTTAGGACTTCATAGACTTGTAAAAAACAACCAATCTTTGCGGACGGAGGATGCCGGCCAGCCAGCATACCCTCGCATATGTTAACACTTGTCGCGCAAGCGGAACATTACCCAGTGTTTCCCTTCATTTCCCAACCTCTCGTTTATGCAGCTCCTTTCCGCGTACACAGGACATCATGCACATAGGACATCGCGTACACGAGATCTTATCGCCCATGTGACGATTCACGTCTGCCACCATAAATCCATAATCATAATTCTTTACCCAACTTTCAAACATCACTACTATCACTAACATCAACCAAAATCAATTATATCATCTTTCACCTATGTCAATCCCACCATATCCTTCTTTTATTCTCTTTAAAAACTAACAAATCAAACTTTCAAAATCCAAACTCGAATTACAACATAACCAGCGAGTCATATTACCTTTACTCCATAGTTCTTCAAAATCATGATCTTGCCCTAATCTTCTCTAAAGTGCACTCGTCTCCAATATCACATACTTAATCCCTTTTAAAATATCATATTTATATCTTCAGCCTCAATCTCAACTTCATGTACTCACACTTCCTATATCAAACCCTCATGCTAATGCAAGTTGATTATGTTTTCGTTATGAAAAATCAATTAATACATAAATTAATAACCTCTCATACTTAACCTCATTATTACCAATCACTTCAAAGCAAGCTTAATTTACTTTTGACCTTATTAGTTGCTACTAGCAAACCTAAATACTTAGCTAGATTCTCAAATTAAATCCTCAATTCCATTAATTAAGCTTAAACCAAATTTAGACTTTCAGATCAAGTCCTATTCACTTCATAGCTCCAATTTAGATTTTACTTTATTATTATTATTACCTCGTTAAATTAACTTCTAACCTTATAACCCACTTACCCTATGACCCAAGAACTTACAAACATCCAACTTATCATTTCCATCATCAATCATCCGCCGCTAGAGATCTTACTCACTAAATCCATCAAAAATAACCTTCAACCAGAATCATTAAGCTTAAAGTAGCTACATAACCTCAACTTATTATGAGGATACTTATTTCGGTCAACAATCTTCTACTCACTTTTTATTAAAAATTCTCAAAAAGATTTTGACAAAAATCTCCCTAAGACTTAGACTTATCCACCTTTTAAAGTTTCATCAAAAACCAATAATTTTTCAATCATTCCTCAACCTCTCGTATCCTAAATGATTTTCGACATGAACATTCTTGGTTTATAATTATGAACTATGTGTAAGTTGTTAAGTTTCCAAACATTAGATTATCAAACAAGGGTCCAAATCCTAATTCACCTACCAAGAGACTTCAGGCGTTGTTAATAATTAATGTTTAGTTACTATTATTCAGTCATTCACAATTCTATTAATCCATTTTAATTCCTCCAACCATTCCAGTTCCATTTCTAAAATTTAACCAAAAGTCATTAAAATTAATCCAATCAACCCTCATTAAGAGTAAGCGTAATCAAACCATAGACAGCCATCAGCTCCAATGTACTTTACTAAACTTTTAAATGTATTCAGTTTTAAAAAGCATCAATTCTAAAGAAAGTCAGCCCCAACCTCAATTTGTCAAAACACGAAAAAATGGAGACGAAGTTGCGCTCACAGCTGGCAGAACGGACAGGACAGCAGAGCAGCAGTGGCTCAAGGCGGTGGCAGAACCATAAACGGCTTCAGCGGAAGACGACGTTGCTGACAGCAGCTCCGTGGGTGGAACAAGGCGTCGCAGAACAGGGGAGAGCAGTATAAACGGCAGGGTGGAAAACGGCAGAGCGGCAGCTCCAGCATCTTCAACGGCGGCCTCGATGGCGGCGCGACAATGGCTAGCCGTCGCCGCTCTCTCCCTCTCCTTCATCTTCTTCCTTCCCCTCTCTCTCTCAGGAGACGACGGCAGTGGATCATTTCACCGCCGTCGCCCTCACCCTCTCCCCATTCTCTTCTGGTCGTTCTTCTTCTCTGCTCGCCCTCCCTCCCTCTCTTCTCATCCTTCACTCTTCGTTCTTCAGCTAGGCGGCGGCTCCTCTCCCTGCCGACGCCGTCTTCTCCTTCTTCCTTGGGCTCTCTCCCTCAGCGAGTTCTTCTCCCCTGTTCTTTCTCATTCTTCTTCTCGGTGCTCTGTACTCTCGTTCTTTTTATTTATCTTTTTCCTTCATTTGCTCCCTTGCCTGGACGTGTGTGTGAGTGGAGGTAGTGCGTGTTTTGAAGGGTAAAGTACGATCTTTGTCCTTTAGGTGTGATTTTTTTTAAGAGTGATAGGAACTTTTGTGATTTGTAGTTATCAAATAATTATTAATAATAATTTTAATAGTGTAAGATTGGTATAAAATGTCATTTAATAATTTATTTTTTTTTGTTGATTATATACTGGTTAAAATTTAATAAAATTATTGATCTCTATACTTTTTTTTATTGATATTTAATTATATTTAATTTTTATCTTTAATATTTTTTATTTATATCAAAATTATTGTTAGATGTTAATTTTATTTAAAATAACTCAAAAATATTAAAGACAAATTTATATAAATTACAAATATTAAAAATAAAATTAAATAAAATTAAACACTAAAAATATTTTTTTTTAAATTACAAACTTAAAAAATAAAAAATATACTTTAGCTATATTTTTAATTTTAGGGCCAAGGTTACAATTACGTGATGAGTAAAATTAGTTTATGAATATGACATTTTATTAGTTAATTCGTCGATGAATTCAAAAAAACAATATTTAAAATAATTAAATATTTTATTTAATGAAAAGTATAATGTGTAAAAATTTATCTATTTACCTAATATGTCACATGTGATGTTGAGTTAAGAAATTAACTAAATTAATTAGTGATGACAAATATTATTTTTGACAAATAAATAATTAGTGTGAATTAATTATAATTACATATTATTAATTATTTATTATGTGTTGCAGGCCATAATTCAATTTAAGCAGCTCAAATTGGAACAAAATAAAACAAGGCTGGGGGCTAGTAAATCAAGCGAAGCCCAAGAAAAACAAAGCCAAAGAAATCAAAACGGACCAAGCAAACCATATCCATATCCAAGCCCGATTGATTTCAGCAAGCAAAACTCTCTCACCTACTCTCACAAAATCAACGTTCACCTTTTGCTCTTGGTCAGAAAACACAGAAGAAAGAGAGAGAGCTTCTCCCATACGCCATTCACCGAAGAAGAAAGAAATAGAGAGATTAAGTTTGAAAGGCAGATGTCAAATCAGTGAGTTCAAACCAAA
Organism: Arachis ipaensis; assembly: GCF_059453495.1. Classification (NCBI taxonomy): domain Eukaryota; kingdom Viridiplantae; phylum Streptophyta; class Magnoliopsida; order Fabales; family Fabaceae; genus Arachis; species Arachis ipaensis. The sequence continues at coordinate 11,463,676 of NC_142437.1, read as the reverse complement.
TCAAGCTTAAGAAAAGATTAAAGGTAACCCATTTCCTCATACATGCAACACTCTTTCTTCTCTTCATCTTCAACTCTCGTGTATCTCCATTTTGGGTTATATGGAAAAGAGGATTTCTGTTCCTCTCTGCTGTAAATCTACGGTCTCAAACATGTCTTGGGGACCAAGTTGGTTTTCAAGGGCTTAGATCAAGTTGACCATTGGAAGATTATTGTGGTTGCTGCTTTATGGCTTTCGGTCAAGATGAAGAAGTCAGAAGCAAAGTTTCTACTCTGAGGTTTAATGAGAAAAAGCTAGTCTGTGGGTTGGTGAAACTCAAAACTCAAGGTGTTGACCTTGGAAGAATAACCCAGCAACATGCAAGGAGATAAAAGAAGACTTTTTGGTCATTCAGAAGTAAGGAGAGAAAACCAGAGTTTGAGAGTTGTACTCTGAAAAGGAAGTTTCTCTACTTGGGTAATGCTTTCTTTCAAAGAAGCATTCGGCCAATACTGAAAAACTGTATCTGAGGTTTGTGAATCTGGTTTTGCACATAGCAAAGAGACTGCTGATGAAGTCAATCTCCTTCATGTTTTACAGATTGTAATGTACTTTTCAATGTTTATCTTTCTGTAATTTCTTGTGAGAAAAGGCATTGTGAGAAAGCTCAAGTAAAAGCCATGAGTGGAAAAAGGCTGAGTGATACACTTGAGAGAAAAGTCTAGAGTAATTTTCAGATTTCTTTAGGTATGTCTATGTCTTGTATCTTGTATCTGTGAGGTATCCCTTTCTTAGTTGGGTTAGCACTAAGAGTGAATAGTTAGGTATTAGCATAGCCAATGTCAAATTAGGTTAGAACTTGAGTGTGAAAGGATTGGGTCAATTCTGTGAAATTGGTGTATGTAATACTGTTAACTGTAGTGAAAATTCTTCCATTGTTGTAGAGGAGACTGGATGTAGGTTGCATAGCACAAGGCAACCAAATCAGGATACATGCTGGTGTTAGCTTTTCTCTTCTCTGCTATGTTCTGTTTTCTGATATTCATAAGACAAAAATAAATTCTCATAAATTTTCGCTACTGAGTACAAAGTTTGTTTTAAAAGGGTCATAACAACAACTTAAAAAGAAGGCATAGATTCAATCCCCTTCTCTAAGCCTACCACAACCTTCATGTGACATCTTGAATATTGATATCCAAAATTAAAAAAAAAAAGGGTTATATTCTGATTTGTTAATCACACGTTTTTATTTTTAATATTGGATTAACAATTGTATTTTTTTGAATTGTGACTGTCGTGGTATTTTTTTAAAATATTAGATGATTTAATTTAGGGAGTAGAAATTTGATGATTCGATTTTTAAGAGATACAGAAATTGGACCATCCGATTTTTGGCTCTCTGATTTTTATACTCAGACCTTTCGATTTGTGTTTAAAATTAAAAAATCTGATTTGTATATCCCAACTTTTTTTTATTTTTTAAACACAAATCGAAAGTCCAATTTATATACTTTTCATAATTTTAAAAAATACCAAAAATTATAATATTAAAATATATCACTCATTTTATTTTCATATCTAAAATTTTTAATCTAGTTAATCATTGAGATAAATTACAATCAGAATATTACATATCACAAGTGTACTAAGAACATATAATAATTACAAAAATTGGGATATATGCACTCAGAATATAATTGTATGGGTTTTCTAGCTTCAGTATCTGAGATACGTACGATGGGCTATATATAAGATGTAACCAAGATCAACACTTGAATTTTTTTTTTCAAATTTAGCAAGTTCCGGATAAACTTTTCTCAAAGTTCTTTGAAACAATAAAAGCATATGACAAATCGATAATACATGCACTCAAAGGACATCAATCGACTAAATACAATGTGAGACATAGTTAAGACATTGAATTTTGAGATTAGTTTGTCTTTCTCTTGTTTTAAGTAATTAATTAGTTGACATATTACGATATTTTTATTTACTTAATTTTAATAAACATGTTAAGATATTTTGATTTAATTAGTTAGAAGATATGTTAGAATAATAATATGTTAGATTCACTTAATTTAATTAATTGATATGTTAGAATAATTCGATTTAAATAGTTACAGTAGGTGTTAAAATATTAACATATTAAATTATTTTGATTTAATTAATTGGTTTACATATTAGGATTGTTAAATTTAGAGCTCCATTATTGGAAAGCTTCAAAAAAAAAAATTTTAGTTTTTGACTTATAAAAAGTTACATTAATATTGTTTGGTACAATTTTTTAAATATATATTTAATTTTTCGAAAAGTTATTTAAAAGCTTTTTAAGAAGTAAAAAAATTTGACTTCTCTCCTTCTCAAAACTTATTTTATCACTCTTATTTATTAAAATAATTTTAAAATAAATACTTCTATGATAAAAATTCAAACACAAAATAACTTATTTATAAGTTATTTCTAATATAAGTTTTTATGTTTTAAACTCCTTTTACAGAAAAATTTAATTAAATTGTTTATTTAAACTGGCCATTAATTAGTTAGAAGATCAGTAGTGAGGATATATTAGGATATTATTAATTAATGTTGTTATTTGATTATATCCCTAAATTAGAGTATTTTTTTATTAAAATTATTTTAGATGTGTTAGAATAATAACATATTAGATTAACTTGATTTAATTAATTAGTTGATATGTTAGGATAATTCGATTTAAGTAGTTATAAGACCTAATTAAAATATATTAGGATATTATCAATTAATGTTATTAATGAATATATCCATAAGTTAGAGTACTTTTTATTTAAATACTTAATTATAATATTTAATTACACTAAATACCAGAAGTCCTGAATTAGATAAGATTAATTATTATAATTTAGTTATTATAAAATATATAATACGCTATTACAAAAATTTCAATCAATTGTATTTTTACGTATGTCTAGGTTGTTTTTGTTACGTCGTGTGATGTTGTTTATTTCATTGTCTAATGTCCTACCATCTTATATTAAGGAGGTTGGATTTAGACAGTAATTAAATTAAGAAATTTTATGTCTGACAATGCCTTGCTCTCTATATTTTTTGAGCGATAGAGACCCAAGTCAAAAAATATTAATACTAAAGACAAAAAATGCATATCAACTTGATTCAAAAAGAGATGCAATACAAACACAATGACAATAACAATTCATAGGCATGTTAAAAACAAAATAGGAGATACAAATAATAACCAAATTTCATTGGTCCGAGAGTTGGAACATCCTCGCCTGATATGACCTTCTTGTCAGCATAGACCACATCTCTTCTCCAAATGCTCCACATAGTCCATTTTATTTCACAGTCATATCGAAATTGATCTTCCCTTTGCCTTCCGCCACATGGACAGATTGGACTTAAGCCTTGCACCGTACCATGGGTCCCATATCTTTTCGTCTGATATCAGTAAAAATTCTATCTTATAAACCTTGAAAATTGAAGACATCTGGTACATGAAATTCAAGAAGGTGCCCCACTCAATGCTCTTTACAGAACATGCCGCAAGTGCATAACGACATGAATAATGCAAAGGTTGGAATAGCCCACATACAGTCGCACGTACGCAAATTGTGCCAAACGTGATAAAAAGTCTGGATCCATCCTTTTAGAGGCTCCACCTCCTCCACACTGAACACCAATGCTCGATAATCACAGTAGGTGACTTTCATCTTCAGTAGGGTCTCTCTATTCTTCTTTATAGCTGCAAACAGATGTTATGAAAATATCTAACCACCTTGCAGTTGAGCATGTGCTTCGTTCGTGACCTTTGCACACAAATAGTTGTTGCAACCTCTCATAAGTTACCCTCACAATAGCCGCCATGGGAAGATTCCTCATTCCCTTTAAAACAACATCGATACATTCTGGAGATTCGTCGTCATGTGACTATTCCTACAACCTTCATCACCATGCTGGAGCCATAATTCCTTTCTAAACTTCGGTATCCATTCCAACATATCCTTTGATAACCCCCTCAGGCGTCCATGTACCGCTCACATCCCTTTTTGCTTGGACTATACGCTACATTGATAAGATACAGCTTGCTCTGTGCTGATTTAAACTAGGTCATGAAGTTAGATGCATGTGATGTATATGCAATAAGTATAGCGAGCTGTTGGAGGATGTCAACCACTATTGGGTGCAATGCATATGGCTTGAGATCTATCAGATATGAAAAGAATGCCATGTTGTGGAGTAATGTGCTACCTCAAATTTATGAGAAAAAAAGATCATGACTCGGTAGACTCAAACTCTACTCGTGCAAAAGCTATAGGCAGAATATTGTTATTATCATCTTGGGTCATAGCAATTAGTAGCACACCCTTATATTTGCCATACAAATGTGTCCTATCAACCGATACAAACGGCTTGCAGCACTTAAATGCTTCGATATACGGAGGGAAGGCCCAAAACACCTTATCAAGCTGGCTACAATATCTTGTTGGGAATAATACACCATTTCCCATTGAGAAAATACCTTTCACAGAGAAATAAAATAGACACAATCACAACACAAGAATTTAACGTGGAAAACCCCAATTACTGGAGAAAAAAAAACCACGGCCGTTGTCAAATGACAACCAAAGAATATCACTATGTGAAAATTGTTACAACACATAGACTTCTTTCTCTCTAACACCGGCACCCAGTACACCCACACTCTCAAAGCAAATATTTAACTACACCTCACAACACTTTCTAATCAAAGAGTATAGAGGAAAAGAAAAGTCAGATACAAGCTTTAAGTGTTTCCGACTGGTGCAAACAATATGGAGAACTTAGCCTCATATTTATAGCCTAGGCCACCCACTCCATTTGCTATCCTAGGCAATGTGGGACTAATTCAACCAAATCCTAACAATCTCCACCTTGATTGAAATAGTCATACATCTTCAGCTTCCATAGTCAACATCGACAATTCTTTGCTGCCATTATCTATACCGACAATCATAGTTCAGAGAACTATCATACTCCACCATGAAAGTATACTCACTTGGAATCAGACCACTCCAAGTATTTTGCCTTGGTACATATCGAAACCTTGCTGAAAATTCATGGTGCAACTTCCAAATTGGCTTTTTCTGGAAGTTCTTCAGCCATCGACATAACTCCGCCACACACCTTGCATCTCAACACCAACCAATGCCCGTGTGCAATTGTGGACCCGATTGCCACAACTTATCCTTATACATGGCAGTGCGACAATACCATGAGAATACTTCTTCTTCAATGCCTTGTGCAAACCTGATTGTATCAACACATCCTTGACTTGTATTTGCCACAAGCCAAAATTGATTCTTCCATCAAATTTCTCTATTTCAAGTTTCACAGCACTTGAATATCCTGACATTGTTGCAACCATATACTGGAATAGTATAACTCAACTGTAGACCGTGCACTAGGAAGGGTCCCCAAGAAAGAGAGGTGGGTCACAATGGACACACTTAAATACCAAGTCTTTCCTTAGCCAGAACCTTTCCAAACTGCACTCTCACAGTATCACACTGCCTTCCAGCAACAACAACAGCAACTAAAGATCAACCTCAAGCCACATGACAAAATTCTTTTCTGATGTGGAAGGTCAGACTAGGCTGCAACTACAGAGCATACTAAGAATAAATCCCACCGAACCGAAGCTCTGATACCACATGTTGGGAATAATACACCATTCCCCCTTGAGAAAATACCTTTCACAGAGAAATAAAATAGACACAATCACAACACAAGAATTTAACGTGAAAAACCCCAATTACTGGAGAAAAAAACCACGGCCGTTGTCAAATGACAACCAAAGAATATCACTATGTGAAAATTGTTACAACACATAGACTTCTTTCTCTCTAACACCGGCACCCCAGTACACCCACACTCTCAAAGCAAATATTTAACTACACCTCACAACACTTTCTAATCAAAGAGTATAGAGGAAAAGAAAAGTCAGATACAAGCTTTAAGTGTTTTCGACTGGTGCAAACAATATGGAGAACTTAGCCTCATATTTATAGCCTAGGCCACCCACTCCATTTGCTATCCTAGGCAATGTGGGACTAATTCAACCAAATCCTAACACATCTTTCAATCATGTTCCCATTGTAATAAGGAATAGCAACGCAATCGTGTAGGGCACGAGGGAGGCATTGTTGCAAAGTTTGTAATAGGATAAAAATCTTGTTATACGACTCTCAGATAATAGAGCTGTTCATCGCCGACTCGTCGATGTTCTGCTTCTGCTTTCCTGTCGCCATTTCATTCGCCTGAGCCATGTTCCCTTATTTTAGTTGCTATGTTCCTCTGTTTTTAGATCTGCTCCTCTATTTTGGATATGTTCCTGTGTTCTTCAAATTTTTTATTTCGAATAGAATGTTTTTAAGATATTTTGGAATGTTAGTTTGTCCCTATTTTAGTTGCTCTGTTCTTCTATTTTAGATATGTTCTTGAGTTGTTCTTCAATTTTGTTTTATTTCTAATAGAATTTTTTAGTATATTTTCGATTTTTTTATCAGTACGATCCGATCCGTAAAATTTAGTACGGATCTTATCAAAATTTTGATCATATCTAATCTGATTGAATTCGTGTGCAACCCTAAAATTTTCATTAATATTTAACACGAAAAGCTCTAAAATCGACTAAAAATCACATGTCGAAATTCCGAAAGAAATTCTACTATATTTAGAATAATTATACAGTATAATATTTAGCCGTCGTAGTTTGAAAAACAATAAAGAGTCATCATTTGTTTTTTTTTAACTTTTTTTTTCATGCATTAGTTTTTTTTTTTGTTTATTTTATATTCTTTAATTATTGAAAAATAAATTTATAATTTTAGATATAATAATTATGTAATTATAGGTATTACATATATAAAATTATAAAATTATGGATGTTAAGTAAAATAAAGTAATTTTGTGTTATTGTATCCCCAACATTACTTATTACACAATATGCTTTCCATATTTTTAGAGGCTTAAGATTTACAAATAGTGATGTTCTGCCAATGAGTAATGTTCTCCCAATGAGTATCCATTTCTATCATAAAAAATAATAGAGATGTTATCCCCAAAAATATTTTCGACATATAAACCTGTATTTTATAATTTTTGGACATTATCCATTCAGAGATAAAAATGCACATCAATTTTATATAAAATTTTATATCTTTCTCATGGTTTTCTTTCTTGTCTTTCCCTCTTGCTAAAAAAATGGAAGAAATCCATAGCCTAATTATAGGCGAACTTCAGGGTTATTAACTTATTATTAAGGTGACGTTGCACAATAATATTTATTATGCATCATTAGAAATTTTTTTTCTTCTTTACGTATTTTTCAACACAGATAACTCGGTTATTACTATACACAAACGCATTTCTCACCTATCCTTTCTAAAACTTTAATTATTTACACAATAATTAAGTTATCAGTGCAATTAGATATTCTTTAAAAATGAATTTTTATTCAATTTTTAGAAGAGAAAAAAAATAAAAAATAAGTAACTTTTTTAATTTTTTAAACCATCAATATCGTAAAAGTAGATATTTAAGTAAATAACTTTCTTAAAAGGTTGACCAAATTTTAAAACACAAATAGCATTTTTTTTCTAAGTTACTGTGCACAAGGTCTCAAATTTCTTTTTCTTTGTTCAGTTTTTCAAACTGCACCGTTATTGTGAATTGAATGCCGAGTCATTGTGAATTCTTTTATACTTATTTACCTTCGGTCTTTCGCTAGTTTTGTGGTTGTGTTCTATTGCCTTTAGATTATGCACATCAAGTGATGCTGCTAATTGAGATAAATAATTCAAGTTTTCTGTGACCTACTTCGAGTCGATCGATGTTCGTTGGCTTGCAAATTTAGAATATGTCATCCGCTGAGTTTGTTAATTTGGATTTGGAATTTGGATCGGTGTTTAACTTTATCAATTTTTCTTAGAGTATATACCCACTTTGGTCCTCAAAGAATTTTAAACTGGACACTTTAGTCCCTAACTAAAATTAATTACTCGATTGATCCCTAACAATTAATTCCGTCAGTCACTTAGGTCCTTTACTCCGTTAACTCTAACGAAGGACAAAATGGTCCCTGACAACTCTAACAAGGGACAAAATGATCTCTCATCTCTTTTTTTGAAAACGACACTATTCTTCCCCAATTTTTATCATATCTCGCATAACCTTAATATTCATACTCTCCTTCTTCACCTTCACATTCTTCTTTTTCATCTTTTCCTTCCTCCTCTTTAGCTCCAAGATTAAGCTATCGTGTAATTGTCACACGTATCGCACCTACCTCAACATGTCATGGACCACACACTTTCTAAATTTTTGTTACTGGTACATCCACCTCCTCTGCACTTCACCCACTAAAAGCATCCACTTTCACGTCTTCGATAACATCACCTCCAACCCGGACACGTCCACGACATCCTCAAGACCAAGTTCCACAACTATTCCAAGGGCACGCCTTTCTCCACTCTCCAGCAAGCAATATAGATTGTTGGACATTAGGACACCATGAGAAGATTCTCCTTCGACATCATATGTAAATTCTCATTTGAAATAGACACCGAGTGCTTCATTCCTTCTTTTCCAGAGTCCAAGTTGGCAGACAGCTTCAACCTCGCTTCCAAGCTATCAGTACAACGAGCAATGTCGCCGTTGCCGCTCATATGAAAACTGAAGCGATTATTGAACATTGGTTTGGAGAAGAAGCTAAAGGAAGCGATCGGAGTGGTGGACAATGTGGTCATGGAGATGATAGGGAAGAGGAAGAGGGAGATGGCAACGACGACGACGGGTCTTAACAAATCAGACTTGCTGTCTAGATTCATGGGATCCATCGAAGACGATAACTAGTTGAGAGATATAGGCATTAGTTTCCTGAGTATGAATTGGTTGAGAACAAGTTGAGAATTTTTTTTCTTGTGAACATTAAATTTATAGAGTGTGCATTGTGTAGTTTGAAGTTACAGTGTTAAACTGCTAGTGTTGTGCGAGATATGATGGAAATTGGGAGAGAACAGTGTCGTTTTCAAATAAAGGAGATCAGGGACCATTTTGTCCCCTGTTAGAGTTGTCAAGGACTAGTTTGTCCTCCGTTAGAGTTAACGGAGTAAAGGACCCAAGTGACTGACGGAATTAATTGTTAGGGACCAATCGAGTAATTAATTTTAGTTGGGGACTAAATTGTCCAGTATGAAATTCTTTGAGGACCAAAATGGATATATACTCTTTTTCTTAATTACAAAAAGAAAAAGTAAAAAATAGAATAGAAAAAGAAAAAAAAAATTACCATCTGTAATAAAGCAGAACCACAATCACAAACCGCTGTATTCACAAAACCGAGTTGAATTGAATTACGGCAGGTTGACTTAAACTTCGTAAGCCATCTGTGAAATATAAAACAAAAGTCAAGATAATTTGATACTATATATACAAGATAAAGGATCTGATATATATATATATATATATATATATATATATATATATATATATATATATATATATATGAACAATGTCGTGCACCCTCTCTCCATTGTTTTATGACTTGTTTGTATCATAAGCACTCATGAGTAAGGTAGAGAAAATCGAGATTTTACGTGAAATCGAAAAAGTAAATAAAAAATGTAAAACGTAAAATTTTAATAAGATTTAAATCATAAAATCGTCAGATTTAGTACAAATTTTATAAAATCGTAATATCGAAAGATTCTAGCTACTATGCTGATGACTCATGTTTAGATGCCATGCGATGCAATACATATACACTCTCATACATAGTTACGTACTCTAGCGAATTAACTTACCTTTGAGTTTATTTGAAAAAAAAAAAAAGAAAAAGAAAAAAAAAAGTGGGCTCCAATTTGTGGAGAAGTAGCTTCAACTCTTCAAGTCATTAGGTGGCTAAAGGTACAAAAAATAAAGTTGTCTGCCATGATTGAAAGAAATTTATGAATTTTGTGGGTGACAAAAGTTTGAAGGCGGGTCCCATGTTACTTTTTTACTATTTTTTATTAGTATACATTTGAGAAATAATTTTAGTTGATTACAAAAAAAAAGAGTAAAATTCTAATATTTAGATTAAGTCTTATTTTTGTTTTTAATATTAAAAATATTTTACTTTTTACCTCAAAAATTTTATTTCGTTTTATTTTAATTTTTTTTAAAAAAATTTAATAAAATTTTTTACAAATATAATTAAAAAATAAAATATGTTATTTTTAAAACTTAAAAATTTTACACTAAGTAGATATTTTTTATAATCTTTTTGTCAATAACAAAAAATATTTTTTAAAAATAAAAAAATATTTTTTAATCCAATTTTTAACATACAAGTTTTAAATTTTTATTTACATGTTCTCACCAGAATAACCGATTAGTCTAAGAAGTAAGAACACACAAACTGGGATTGTCATTTTCTTTAGTTACAGATCAGCATGTGCGCTTACTGAATAAATTCTTATCTATACCAAGTATATATAGCAAATAAACTTGTTATTTGTTAATATTCCCCCTCTCATTTATCCTTCCAGCCAAATACTAAAAGAAGAAAAAATGACAAATAGGTCTTTGACTTTTTACTCTGCAGACATTTACTTTTCTGAATATTGAAAAATATTTTTAAGTCTCTGACCTTCACAAAACTTGGACGGATCAGTCCCTAACGGAGGCATTTAGACAGATCAGTTCCTGACGGAAATATTTGGACGGAAGGACTGATCCGTCTAAGTTTTGTGAAGGTCAGGGACTTAAAAATATTTTTCAATGGTCAAGGACGAAAATGTCCGCGGGACAAAAGGTCAGGAACCTATTTGTCATTTTCTCCTAAAAAAATTATTACCTTCTTTCCAATTTTATTCATCTCTCTCCTTCCTTTCAATTTCGTTTCAAACAACGAAAAGATAAAGAGTTGCCTGGAACCTGAGGATAAGCAAGGCAAATTAAATGAGCAACTCAAACCATTAGATATGAAATTATGCTCATGAGTCATGAATAATCCTATAATTATATACATATAATACTAGCACATTCTTGTCCATAATAACAAAATCAGAGAGGTAATAATACAATTTCAGGATTATTCAAGAATTCTTCTCAATTCTACAAAGGTGAAATTAAAGAACGTAATAAAAGTTTTAAAGTAGCTACAATTTCTTTTAAGGAATATTAAGAACTAATATTTTTCTTTTTATATTTATTTTACATTTGAATCAGTACTAATTAACTCTTCTTTTTTTTTTTCACTAAAAATATTTGTCATTAGCCTTTTCATTTTTTTTTTTTCTATCATTAGATTTGCTTGTGTATACACAGTGTAAGAGAGTATTTTTTGAGTGACAATAAAAGAACAACACGAATATATAGCTAGGTTTCTCTCCTCTTTAATTTTACTCTATTCATCAATCCTTCTTATGATCTTATGTCACTCTTTTAGTAGTAGTGTTTCTTTTCTACAAGCATGTCTCCCTCTTTTCTCTTTAATCTTTATACATTTTTAGAGGTTAGAATTTCAACCACAAGAAGAAAAAGAGAAGGATTTGAAAAGTATAGTACAGTCTATTTTTCAATATTTTGTTCTTTAAATCCTTCTGTTTTCGCTTTTTAAACATCAACTCACTAATTAAAGCGTAAATCTATATAATATCTACTCCGACACTCTCTTACAAAAGTACTATATGCTATTTGTACAATAAAATTAATTATTAAAATTAATTACTAATATATTTATATATAAATACACGTGTTATTTAATTTATTTTTAATATATATTTATATTTCAATATGTATTTCATTGTTATGACTAATTTTAATGACCGATTTTGTTGATTGTTCTTATTATGCATGGCCTTCTCAAAAGCAAGGGTGACAGAGTGACAGAACAAGATGGATGAACTACAATAACTTAAGTAAACATTTTTGGGAGATGAATTAGTATAGAAAAGTCAAGATTATGGTATTGACAAGATCACAAGATATATAGAGAAACATACCTCCATAAGCAGCTAGAAGCTCCTACTAATGATAAAGTGGCTAGAGAGAATCATCCCAAATTCCAATTAAGTTCCAACAATGACTTCAACGCAGTGAGAATAACAACCTAAGGTTTATAGCAAAACTAGTGCAGAAAACGTGAGGAATCATAAGAATTATTGTATCTGCTCAATTATTGATTAGTAATTATGTTGATGGTCTGTGTCCTGTGAGGAGTGGGGACTGATTGGTTGTTGTCACGTACACAATGACTTGATGATGGTGGTGATGATGATGATAGTGAGATAATTTGTCATCATGTAATTATATTAGTGTTACTAGTTAAGTCCTATTTTATTAATTACAAATTCAATTTAAATTAAAATACAAAAATTTATTATTTTGTGTATTTAATTTTGTTTTTTGCAATCAAAGATTGCAAAACTCATATTTCAATGATTTTTGGTGATTGTGTCTAGTGTATGGCCCGAAAACCCATTTCGACTCCGAATATTTTAGGGGTTAATTTGGTATGATTTTATCAGGTCTAGGGTCGAGTAAATGTCTCAAAAATAGACTTAATCATTATTTTGAGTCGGTCCGGGTCATAGTTCGGGTCACTTGAATTTGGCCGGTGGCCCGGTCATCATACACAATTAATATTTTGTGTTATTAGTGATGGATGATGGCTATTCTTATGTGGAATTTAAGTATTGTAAACCTTAATATTTTGTGTTATTAGTTATTATAAGACTATAAGTTAATGTTTTATGTTTAAAATGTATAAGATTTTAGACTAATGCATAACATTGTGTTATTTGTATTGATTTAAATATTTGGTATTATTAGACAATATTAATATTGATTATGGTTATGCTTTAATTTTTAGAAAATAGTTGGTTCTTGTTATATTTTTCTAAACGAATTTTACCATGTCAAATAATGGTTGGAGCCTTGAAAATTTGAATATTTTCATATGCTAGCTTTTTTTTTTCCAAAGATAATAGGTTATATTTCATTAATTAATAAAAAATAAAATACAAAGATGTCTAAAAGCACGACAGCATAATAAAAGGTGGGGATTTTCCAATAACACTATACTGAAGGTATTCATCCAACAGTGCGTGGTCGAAAAATGAAGAAAAATCTTAAAGAAGAAAGAATGATAAATCAAATTGAATGCAACTAAGAGTTTGCCTCATGGAGATGACGACTTAAACTGGGAGTTCTTTGGATTTCACGGAGCAACTTGACAGAGCTTGCTAGAATGTCAGACGGCATTGAAGTAGAACCTTCAAAAATCAACTGGTTGCGAGCTTTCCAGCAGTTCCAGCAAATGATGGCAAGCAATTGAGGATTATGGTCAGCATTCTTCAACGGGTTAAGCATCTCTGTTGATGCAGTCCACCATGTCCAAAAGTCGTTAGGACTCTGAGGGGGAAGACAGTCACGAAGATAACTCTGAGATCATGCATCTTTAATTCTAGAGCAATCGATCAAACAATGAGTGACTGTTTCTGTTGCTTCATGACAGTAGGGGCATATTGGTGATATAGATGGGATGCGGTGATGAATCTGAGCAACCATTGGAAGCCGGTCATGGAGAGCTTTCCAGATAAATAGCTTAATTTTATGAGGTAAGTTCAACTTCCATATATCAATCCACGGTTTTTTCTGCTGCATATAATTAGGGCAAAGCTCCAGAGGCAGATGGTAAAATAATAGCCAATTCTGTAACCTGAAGTTGTATCATATTACTTGAATTTGTTCAAATCCTATTGCAATTTGTCCCTACTCTGCTGAATTTTAACTGACAAAATCCTGTTTGCAACTTCTTGGGAAAATAATTCTTGAATGAAATTCTGATTCCAATTCCTATCTTCAGTAATTAGATCTTTAACTCTTAGAACTAACTCAAAAATAGCCTGTCTATTTGGCATGTCAGAAATCATTAAAGAATACGGAGGAGACAACCAAAGATTCTCAAAGGTTCGGATATTCTCTCCAGTACCCACAGCCCAATTAAGACCTTTTTCAACAATCTTTCGGCCTTCCAGTATGCTCCTCCATCCCCAAGAAGGTAAGACTCCAATTTCTGCCGTTATAGCATTATCATTGCTAAAGTATTTACCTCTTAAGATTTTGGATAATAGGGAAGTAGGCTGTGTTACGAGTCGCCAAAACTGTTTGCCTAAAAGCGCCAGATTTTGGATTCTGAGATCTTTAAATCCAAGGCCTCCTTCTCTTCGTGGGCAAGTCATAGTGTCCCAACTAATCAAAGCCATCCGCCTTTCAGAACCTTTTTGTCCCCACCAAAACTGAGAAAGTAGAGAGTGAATTTCCGAAGAAGGTATCAAGGTATCAAGGTAATGTAATATTAACGGCCTGATTTTCACCCGGTTTTTACTCGGTATAATCATGGCCCGAAAGTATATAGGTTTCATCGGGTTTAGAGCCGGGTTCGGATCTAATAAATAAGCCCGATATATATTTCGAGTCGAATATAAGTCACATCAAACCCAATTTCACCCGATCCATGCACACTCCTAATTGTGTGTGCAAAAATAAAAAGAATATTTGTTTGGTATTTTTGTTGTTACTATTAATAAAAATAGATCAATTTTTTTCTGGTATATTTTCTCAATCAATCATTGTCAATGAAAATGACAAAAAAAAAAGAGAGATTCTTTTTCAATTTTGCTGACAATGATCAAGAAAATGTAACAAAAGAAAATTAATTTATTTTTGCTAGCAATAACAACGAAAATAACAAAAAATTCTATATTACTTTTGCCGACAATACTAGTATAAATCATATAATTTACAAAAATATAACTAAATATACAAAACGATAAAATTGTGTACAATTTATTTTATTTAAATAAAAAAGGCCGCTATTTGTTTCATTTCATTTATTTTTTATTTGAATTTTCTGTTTTATTAGTTTATTTATGTGAAAAAAATAATATTTGGCTCGGCCTAGTAACCATTTTCACATTAGCTTATGAAGTAAGGATATTTTTTTGATTTACTATGTCTGTATTAGATACATTTTATACACGATATTTATCAATGTTCTTTTAATACGTGTGTCTTCTGTATTTAACTGTATTTTAATAAAAAAAAATTTTTTATACACATCTAAATACTATCACGTATTAACGTATTCATAGTTATTCTTAACATGCATTCTTAAAATGAATTTAAAAATAATATATATTATTAATTATTAAAATAAAAAATATTTTAAATACTTTACATGATTAAAAAAGACATTAAAAATAATTAAAAAATTAATTTATATTTTATATATATGATGTGTTTTTTTATATCTTATAAAAATTTTAAACTCGTATGTTCTTGTATTCGGTATTGTTCGTGTGTCTCGTGTCTATATTATGTGTCCGGACATCATAAACACTAGCAGATATTTTTATTGCATATTAAATTATCTGATGGCATTGTTAACCAATTTTATAATTCAATGATATTTTTGCTCGATTACTCCTTACAAATCAAACTTTGTTGTGATAAAATGTGGATGACCATGTATGATTTAGGTGTGCTAATCTTCTCAATGCTAAAAGAATCATTTTATAAGACAAAATCTAATAAATGAAGGTTGAAAATAAAATCACCTTTTATGTATAAATAGAAGGCATCGTCAGATGCAATATACACACAATAAAAATAAAGAGCAATTCTCTCTTTATTAAACTTTTCTCCTCCCTCTTTCATACGCTACTAATATATAATAGCAATAAATATATAAGTTTCTTCTATTATTATATTACGATAATTATATTGGTGAATATCAAAACTAGAGTCTTCTATTTATTCATCTCTATTTTATATTGAGTATATCTTTTATTTATTTTACAACACGTTATCAGTACGAGACTCTGATCAAATTTTTAGGAAGACTCAGGTAACAAATTTTCATTATGTCGAAGCTCTCTCATCTTGAATTCAATGCTCTTGATATATCTGGAAACAACTATTTATCATGGATACTAGATGCTGAAATTCATCTTGATTCAATGGATCTTGGAGATACCATTAAGGCTGAAAATAATGTATCCCAGAAGGATAAAGCCAAAGTCATGATTTTTCTTCGTCGTCATCTTGACGAAGGATTGAAAAATGAATATCTCACATTAAAAGATCCTGTAAATCTTTGGAAAGACCTTGAAGAAAGATATAATCATAAAAAAACGGTGATACTTCCTCAAGCCCGATATGAGTGGACGCACTTGCGTCTGCAGGATTTTAAATCCATAAATGAATATAATTCTGCAATGTTTCGAATCACCTCACGAATGAAATTATGTGGAAAAAAGATAACTGACCATGATATGTTGGAGAAAACTTTCTCAACCTTCCATGCCTCGAATGTGCTCCTGCAACAGCAGTATCGAGAAAAAAGGTTTAAAAAATATTCTGATTTAATTTCTTGCCTTCTTGTTGTTGAACGCAACAATGAGTTGCTATTGAAAAACCATGAAGCGCGTCCAGATGGCGCTGCCCCTTTTTCTGAAGTAAATGCGGCAAATCATTATCCCAGAAGAGGTAAATGGCAAGGTTTAAATAACAAAAAAAAATTATGGAAGGAAAAAGAATTATATTCAAAAGAGAAGATATCACCAGAAGTGGGATAAAGAAAGAAATATCGAACAGAATAAATCAATAGAGGATAAGTGTTTCCGTTGTGGTGGAAAGGGCCATTGGTCACGTACCTGTCGTACCCCAAGGCACCTAGTCGATCTTTACCAAGTATCTTTAAAAAAGGATGACAAAGGAAAGGAAACAAATTTTATTTCAAATGATGCTGAAAATTCCACCACTCATTATGATGTATCTGATTTCTTTGAGGATCCTGAAGGAAATATTAGTCATTTGATCAATGATAGAATAGTTTAAAATGTGGGATTGTTATGTATCCATGTAAACAAATAATGTAAAGAACTTATTGTTAAGTTTTATTTTCTATGTATTTAAGTTTCAAATGTGATGTATATAAATAATAATGTTCATGAATTTTGAAATCATTAAATGTGTCAAGTTTTAAAATAAAATTTTAGTATATAACATTATTTTTATGTACAGTGTTTCTTAGAAAAATAATTCCGATCAAGTATTCAATTTAACTTTGCATACTACTCATTTTATTATTATTATTTGTCTTTGAAGAAAATGGCAAGGATATATAATGAAGATGTATGCCTTGCGGATAGTGCAAGTTCACACACCATTCTCAAAAGTGATATATATTTTACTCATCTTGTGCCAAAAGAGGAATATGTTAATACTATTATTGGCTCAGGCAATGTGATAGAAGGCTCCGGAAGAGCTATAAATTTGTTTCCTGGAGGAACAAAATTTATAATAAATAATGCACTATTATCTATCAAGTCCCTAAGGAACTTGTTGAGTTTCAAAGATATTCGCCGAAATGGATATCATGTTGAGACAATGAATGAGGAAAACCATGAGTATTTATGTATCACAACTCATGATTCAAATAAGAAAGTTATATTAGAAAAATTACCCTCACTTTCATCTGGGTTATATTACACCAAGATTAGTGCAATTGAATCACATGCCATTGTAAACCAGAAGTTTACTAGCCCAAATGAATTCATAACTTGGCATGATAGATTGCGTCATCCGGGAACAATCATGATGAGGAGAATTATTGAAAACTCTCATGGACATTCACTAAAGAACCAGAATATTCTTAAACCTAGTGAATTTTGTTGTGCTGCATGTTCTCAAGGGAAGTTAATTTTAAGGCCATTACCAGTAAAGATTGGATTTGAATTCCCTGAATTCCTAGAAAGGATTCAAGGTGATATATGTGGACCTATTCATTCACCATGTGGACCTATTCATCCACCATGTGGATCTTTTAGATACTTTATGGTCCTAATAGACACATCTTCGAGATGGTCACACGTGTGCTTATTATCTTCTCGCAACCTGGCGTTTGCAAGATTACTGGCTCAAATAATTCGATTAAAAGCACAATTTCCAGAAAATCCAATCAAAGCAATTCGTCTTGATAATGCTGGTGAATTTACTTCCCAAATTTTTATGCTTATTGTATGGCTAATGGAATAAGTGTTGAACATCCAGTAGCTTATGTTCACACACAAAATGGGTTAGCAGAATCACTTATTAAACGCCTCCAGTTAATTGCTAGACCCTTACTTATGAGAACAAATCTCCCAACCTCGGTTTGGGGGCATGCTATTTTACATGCCGCAGCACTTATTCGTTTGAGGCCAACGAGTTACCATCAGTTCTCTCCTATGCAATTAGCTTTTGGCCAGCAGCCAAATATTTCCCATTTAAGAATATTTGGGTGTGTGATATATGTTCCCATTGCATCACCTATTTGCACCAAAATGGGACCCCAAAAAAATTGGGGATATATGTTGGATATGATTCTCCCTCTATAGTGAGGTATCTTGAGATACAAACTGGAGATGTATTTAAAGCCCAGTTTGCGGATTGTCATTTTGATGAATCAAAATTTTCAATATTAGGGGGAGAGAATAAGCTTCCTGAAAAGGAACTAAATTGAAATGCATCATCGTTGATACATTTAGATCCTCGATCAGGAAAATGTGAACTAGAAGTTCAAAAGATTATACATTTGCAAAGAATAGCAAATGAATTGCCTGATGCATTTTCCGAAACAAAGAGGATAACCAAATCTTATATACCAGCGAAAAATGCCCCAATTCGAATTGATGTCCCAGTTGGATAAATTACCACCGAAGCAAATACACGCCAGAAGCGTGGCAGGCCTGTCGGTTCCAAAGACAAAAATCCTTGAAAGAAAAGAGAAAAATACTATTCCTGTTGAAAAAAACATAGTAAAGACACCTGCAGTTGTCCAAAATTCTGATATAACGCCAGAAGACGTTCAGGTACCTGAAAATTGTGAAAATGACGAGATCTCGATAAATTATGTCTTTACAGGAGAGAAATGGGACCGAAATAAGACAATTGTCAATGAAATATTTGCATATAATGTGGCATTAAATATCATGCATGAAAGTAAGGATCTTGAGCCAAGATCAGTCGAAGAATGTCGACAAAGAAATGATTGGCCAAAATGGGAAGAAGCCATGAAGGCTGAATTAGACTCACTTGCAAAACGTGAAGTCTTTGGACCTGTAGTCCGTACACCTGAAGATGTAAAACCTGTTGGATACCGATGGGTATTTGTGAGAAAACGAAATGAGAAAAATGAAGTTGTGCGCTACAAAGCCCGACTTGTGGCACAAGATTTTTCACAAGGGCCCGGTATAAATTATGAAGAAACGTATTCCCCTGTAGTGGATGCGATAACATTGTGTTATTTGGTTAGTTTATCTGCATATCATAAACTGCATATGCATTTAATGGATGTGGTAACAACCTATTTATACGGCTCATTAGATCGGGATATCTATATGAAAGTTCTTGAAGGACTAAAGATATCTAAACCATCCAATGAATATTCACAGGGGTTATACTCAGTCAAATTACAAAAATCATTATACGGTCTAAAGCAATCTGGACGAATGTGGTATAATCGTCTTATTGAGTATCTGACCAAAAATGGATTCAAAGATGATGATATCTGTCCATGTGTTTTCATAAAAAAATCTACATCTGGGTTCATTATAATTGCTGTGTACGTTGATGATTTAAATATCATTGGAACTCCTGAAGAGATTCCAACAATTATAAAAACTCTGAAAGAAGAGTTTGAGATGAAAGATCTTGGAAGGACTAAATTTTGTCTCGACCTGCAGATCGAGCATACAAAAAATGAGATCTTTATTCATCAAGCGACATACACAGAGAAGATCTTGAAGAGATTTTATATGGATAAGTCACATCCATTAAGTACTCCAATGATCGTAAGATCTTTGGATGTGAAAAATGATCAATTCCATCCTAAAGAAGAAAATGAAGATATTCTTGGTCCTGAAGTACCATATCTTAGTGTCATTGGAGCGCTAATGTATCTTGCTAATAATACGCAACCCAATATATCATTTGCTGTGAATTTACTAGCAAGATATAGTTCCTCTCTAACCAGAAGACATTGGAGTTGAATCAAACAAATCTTTCGATATCTTCATGGGACGGTTGATATGGGATTGTTTTACCCCTATAGATCCAAGTCACAATTAGTTGGCTATGCAGATGCTGGATACTTGTCTGATCCACATAAAGGGAGATCTCAAACAGGATATCTGTTTACATATGGTGGTACAGCTATATCATGGAGGTCCACAAAACAGACGATAGCAGCAACCTCCTCTAATCATGCTAAAATACTCGCGATATATGAAGCTAGTCGCGAGTGTTTTTGGCTCAGGAGTTTGATCCAATATATTATGTCATCATGTGGACTGATTGACCATAAGATAGCTCCAACTGTCCTGTTTGAAGATAATACAGCATGCATTGCTCAACTTAAAGGCGGATATATAAAAGGTGATAGAACAAAGCATATTTCTCCCAAATTCTTCTTCACTCATGGTCTTCAAAATCAAGGGACAATTGATATCTAACAGATCCGCTTAAGTGATAATCTGGCAGATTTATTTACAAAGTCACTCCTAAAATCCTCCTTTGAAAGATTGGTTCATGTGATTGGGATGCGCCGATTTCGAGACATTAAATGATGTCGGCAAGAGGGGGAGACTATACTATTTTTTCCTTGGTCAGATTTTTTTTCCATTGAATTTTTTCTTGACAAGGTTTTTGATGAGGCAGTCCCCATCACCAAAGGATATTGTACTATTTTTCCTTCACTAAGATTTTTTTCCCACTGGATTTTTCTTTAGTAAGGTTTTAACGAAGCAATAATCCTAAATGGTTATCCAAGAGGGAATGTTGTGATAAGATGTGGATGACCACATATGACTTAGGTGGGCTAACCTTCTCAATGCTGAAGGAATCATTTTACAAGACAAAATCCAATAAATGAAGGTTAAAAATGAAGCCACCTTTCATGTATAAATATAAGGCATCGTCAGATGCAATATACACACAATAAAAATAAAGAACAATTCTTTCTCTTTATTAAACTTTTTTCCTTCCTCTTTCATACGCTACTAATATATAATAGCAATAAATATATAAGTTTTTTCTATTATTATATTAGGATAATTATATTGGTAAATATCAAAACTAGAATCTTTTATTTATACATCTTTATTTTATATTTAGTATATCTTTTATTTATTTTACAACAAACTTATACAATGAAAAGGTTAGTGAAATAATAAAATATTTTAATTACTTTTGAATAAGCATGCATTACCGTATATCTTTATCGCTTTACCAGGTACTAGATTCTTTTTCCCTTAGTCCCTTAACCATGGCCTAGGATTCACTCAGCGCGTCCTGAAAACCCACTCTGACCCTCACACTTCCACACCCGCACGGTGGCCTCTTCTCTCTTCGTACCGTTGTATAGAGGTAACCAACATGTTCCGCAGCCATTTTTTTCAATTCTCTTTTTGTTTCTGTTTTGTTAGCTTCCATTTTCGTTTTTATTGTTTCCGATTTTTTCTGCGTTTGCTTTATTTTCATTCTAAATTATTGAATTTAATCTGCCATATGCATTATTCACTCTCCGACGGCCTCCGCAGATCTCCTACTCCTCTCTGTTCGTGCTCCTCTTTGCTCTCTGCTCGTCGACTCCCCTGCTCCTCCTCCCAGTCCCGATTGGAGATGCCTCTGCAGGTATCGTCTATTGTTTTTTGGTGTTTTATTTTTTGGTTGTTTATTATTTGGTTGAATTATGTTATGTTCCAGAATTCATGATTATGGATTTTCAACTGCGTGAGCTATGCAGCTGTTATTCTCTACTTTTTGAAATTAAAGCTTTAATTTATATTTATATATGAATGCTTCTAATTTGTTTGATCAAGTTGTACTTAGTGAGATAATAACCTTTCGTTGTATGTTAGCCATCCTTTATGCTCTGATCATCATTAAGTAGGTACAGAAGTACATGAGTTTTTATGTCTAGGAGAGTTATTAGTAAGAATACAAACTGATATTACTTAAAAATTATCCTAGATGAACCATATTCAATAGATATTAAGTTTTCCTGAAATCAAGTATAAAAAATTTCCCCTAAAATCGTGTTTTCATCCTCTCCTTGACTTGCTTCCTTAGTTTTCCACTCTCCGTCCATTTTCGCTCACTTTCCCTCCACCACCTCGCGAACGCTCCCGTACTTGCTGGCCGCGAGGGGCCTTCCGAGAATGGGGGGAGTACGAGGAGGCCGTGAAGCGGAAGGACCTTGCCGGAGCCCTCAAGTTCCTCAAAACTCTCGAAACTCAAAACCCAATTGAGCCATCAACCGATGCTTCAATCACTGAGTCTACTCGGTCCCGGTTCCGCGAGTTGGAGCTGTTTGGGCCGCAAAAGGATTGGGAGGTGCTTGACACATGCTTGAATGCTGATGACATGAAGCTTGTTGCCAATGTGTACAGGTTCCTCAAGGATCGGGGTTTCTTGCCCAATTTCGGAAAATGCAGGAACATTGGTAAGTTTTTATATTTCTTTAAGTTCCATTTTTATTTACAGTTTTTCATATATGATAATATCAAAATTGAGAAGGGGGAAAAAGTTGTTTTGTTCTTTTAATCATTTGAGTTGTTCAAAATTAATAGGCTCTTAGGCTACACTTTAAGCTGATTTTATAATTTTATATATATTTATATTATGTACAGAAAACATGCAGTACATAAGCAACTCTGTTAGCTTTGCATTTGAATCATAGCATTAATGACATCTTTTCCTTTTTCTTATAGATTATATATCCTAAACAAATGAATAGTTTGTTAGGATTTTATACTGAAAGTGTAAGTGCAGATGAGTTCTAGATAGATATCTAATTGTGTATTGTTTTATCATTAAAACTAACTATTTTCAAACTCACTTTTTGAATATTTGCCTAAATGCATGAATCTAATTACATAAAGTGCATCAAACTTAATCTCATTTATTTATTCACCTTTCAAATATGTGCATCAAGAGTTTGGTAGTAGAAGGCTTTTGGGAGTTTGAAGTGCGAAACCTTAAATTGGTTTGATGTGTGTACAGTAACTAATGCTGTTATTTGGTACCACCATAGATTTTTCCTTTTATTTGTCAAATTTTAGATTATCGTAAATTATGAATTGCCATTCAGAAGTTGTACATTTTTGGATTTCCTCAGCATTGTTCTGTAGAGTGTGCTAACTCTTTCACATATATGATGTATTCAAACTTTCGCTTCTAATGAGACTGGAATTCTTATTCTATAAATGAATCAAAGCAAGCTTTTCCTGCTACACATGCATTTTTTTTAATTTTACCAAGTTTGATGTTTATTTTACATGGTTTGTTCTATTAGTTGTTTCATAATCACTATTGTTATGATGATGGTGTAAACTTTGAAAACTTATGCTTAGAATTGTTAGAATTTCTCAGACTTTTCCTTAACCTCCTTTTCGGTTTTCATCTTCTACAGTTTTGGAGGGTTCAAGGAACATAACACCAGATGTCTTGAGCTCTTCAACTGGCTTGGAAGGTGTGCATATGAACAGGATAAGTTCCTCACAGATGTAAATTGCTCGATGTCCTGTTTCAGTCATGTTATAGAGAAATGAAGATTACTTATTCACAGTTATATACAGCTGGAAAAAAATGGCTATACGATTTAGTTCTCCCTTGCTTTGTTTTTTGTACAGTGACTAAACTTGCTCCAAAGAAGTGGGGTCTTTCGCCTAGTTCAAGCACTGCCTTGGTTGCTTTTCTTGGTGGAGTGTCCTTTCTCATTTCACAAGGTATTGACCTCAGGCCCAACCTTGCAGTTATATTAGGTCTAGCCTTTGCAGATTCTGCATTCCTTGGTGGTACTTGTTTAGCTCAAATCTCAAGTTACTGGCCACCATATCGACGGCGTATTCTCATTCATGAAGCAGGACATCTCCTAACAGGTAGATTCTGTTGTTTTACATGGGCTTTAGATGTTAAATACTGCACATATTCTTTGTGCATGACGTCTTACAAGGTTCATCTCTAATGAAATTTAAGCATATCTGATGGGTTGCCCAATTCGAGGAGTAATTTTAGATCCAATAGTTGCAATGCAAATGGGCATTCAAGGACAGGTATCTTTTTCCTCCTTTATTCATCATGCAACATTTTGTTGCTTCTAACAGTTTATTTTTGTGGCATCATAGTATATTATTTATGTCTGATGTGTTCTTGTTTTTGAGTAAAATACTTGGTGCTATCTTTGTTTTCCTGTCTCTCATCCCTCCTCTATATATTCCTTTCTTCTTCTATGTTATTTTCTCCTTCCCCTCATTACTGTCCATCTGCCCTTGATCAATTTGATGATATAAATTTTAACTGCCTTAAATGCGCTTTGACTAGAATGAAATTCCTTGTTAACCACTTCTCGTGATACAAAATACACTTTTGAACAAAGTTTGTAAAAAAATGAAGGATAACCACTTCATGTTAGAGTGTATACTTGTTTTGTAAGTAAAATGATAAAAAAATGAAGGATAACCACTTCATGTTAGAGTGTATACTTGTTTTGTAAGTAAAATGATGTTCAGTGGTCATATAGCAGTGTCATCAGTAAGACAATAATGGATTATTTATAGTAGGTTGCACTTGTATACTTACAACAACAAGAAAGGCTTTTCCGACTGATTTGATACAAATATAGATTCTATTGATTCTTGTTTTTTCTTTTTTTTCCCCTCATATCAATATGCTTTCCATATAATAGTTTCTCCGTTAAGTATTAACATAGGTTTAGTTGCAGTAAATTCGTATCTTTTTAGGCAGGGACTCAGTTTTGGGATGAGAAGGTTGCCAGCGATCTTGCTGAAGGCAGACTTGAGGGCACAGCTTTTGACAGGTGAATATACCATTATATATATATATATAGTAAAAATTGTTGAAATAAAGTATAGTTATACTATTTTGGTATGGCTCCACATGTCAAACACGTACCCATCTTGGACCTTATACCAGATCCTAATGACACTTATTTAAGTATTCAATTTGACAAGTATTTTATTTTGTTTCTAATATAGTGGGGAATAGCATGAACAAAGCTCTTTTTATTTTTGTTCTATGAAAATTTAAAAGAAAAATCTCACAAAGTGTTGGTCTATATTAAAATTTACATAATATTTTTTTATTATGAGAAATGCAAAGTTGGTAAGGTTGGAGTGTATACATGATACTATACTAAGAATTAATTTATGATACCATGAATGTTTTCTGTATCCATTTTCTTTATTAAATTTTAATATTTAGTGTCCCTTGTGTCTCTGTTATGTTTGTGAGGCTGTCCTAAGCAGTAAGTACTTGCTGATGAGTTATTCGTATGATTTAATGGTGTATAAGTTAGGAAGGATTTACTTTGTCTGTTTTTCATTGAGTTACATAACATTAAACAAATTTGGTATTGTTATATTTGCCCATGAATCTATAAAACATATTTTTCTTTTATCTTTCGCTTTAAAGGTTGATATCTCTTTTTGATACGAGTGGGAGGTGTCTGATTCTGTTAATCCTCCAAGCTAGGTTTAATTACTGTATATATTCCTATAACTTCCAAATTTTCAATTTTGTTCTTAAAATGAAAAGTTTGGAAGTATTTTTCTATATTGGATACAAATTTTCAATTTATCCCTACTAACAGTTGTCGCTAAAAGGAAAAAGAAAAAAGAAAAACGAAGAAGATTTTCTTAGAATATTCCATCCTTCATGAAATGCAGAGCCTATATATATGTGTTGAAATAGAAAATACAGAGCCTATATATATATATATGCAAATACATGATGACTGGTTTTTGGTGTTCAAAGAGCATTTTTGTTCCACAAACTGTAATAAGAAAGTTAAGTTGATTTTGTTAGTAACTCTGGATTTAGTTATCAACCTGTTATATATCTTATAGACATATACACACATAGTTGCTAAAATGTTCACTCTTATGATTCCAGTTCTGGTCAATATCTGTGTGTTGAAGAACAAATTTTCCTTCGCAAGAACTGGCTCTACTTTGACAAGATAATAAGATATTAAGCAGAAAAATTTGATTGTCTGTAAACTTTTGAGCTGATCCTTTCCCGTCATGCACATTTTCTGTTTTCTCGACTTTCTCTTTTTCATTGAGGATTCATGTGTTACTAATGTAGTATGTAACTCGTGGTTTAGGTACTGCATGGTACTCTTTGCTGGCATTGCAGCTGAAGCTCTTGTTTATGGTGAGGCAGAGGGGGGAGAAAATGATGAAAACCTATTCAGAAACATCTGTCTTCTTTTGGAGCCCCCATTATCAATAGCTGAGGTATCTCCACAGTTAGGGCTGGAAGTGAGTCAAGCCAGCTCGAGCTCGACTCGTTAACAGCTCGATAAGCTAAGCTCATGAGCTGGTGAGCCAAGTTTGAGCCTAAAATTGAGCTCATAAATTAAATGAGCCGAGCTTGAGTTTGGATAAGCTCAGCTCATTAGCTCGTGAGCTGGCTCGATTATATATATATATATATATATATAACAATCTTAATTATTTAATATTTATATTTATTTTTTACATATAATTTTAATATATGACATAAATAAAAAATTTATAATTTATTGATAGATAAACAATATATAAAATTGATCTTTTCAAATATTTTTAAAAATATATAAGTTATAATTTATTGATATAAAATTATAGATTATGTATCTATGTTTCTCTTATTTGAGCCAGCTCGTGAGCTCGAGCCAGCTCGTGAGCTTTTGGTGAGCCGAGCTTGAGCTTAAGAAATAAGCTCGATTGTTAATGAGTCGAGCCGTGAGCCAAGCTCAATTTTCGTGAGCCGAGTTTGAACTTGGTCTAGCTCGGCTCAGCTCGGCTCACTTCCAGCCCTATCCACAGTGCACAATTGATGCCCCTGTTCTGATGGTATATGTTCATACGTGATACTGAAATTTTAGCCTTAACGTTCTTGCCTTGAGCAGATGTCTAATCAAGCAAGATGGTCGGTTTTGCAATCTTATAATTTGCTCAAGTGGCACAGAGCTGCGCACCGAGCTGCCGTTAAAGCATTGGAAAGTGGTGCCAGTCTGAGTGTAGTAATTAGGAGGATTGAGGAAACTTTGTATTCCAACAAATGATCCTCAGAAATTCAGAATTACAGACAAAAACATTTATGTTCAACTTACTTACAAGGTTAGCACCTCTTCTCGTCTTTGTCACCAATCTTATTTGTGCATTCACAATGGCTTTATTTCTTAGTCTTACAAGTACTTTGCTTTGTTTATTTTCTCGTGCAGGGTTGTCACAACCGATCTGAAGTGCAGCTGGTTTACTGGTCTGCATATAGTTTTCGAATGCCCCTCTATTGGACTTTGTATAGGATGAAAGAGTGCTATGCTGCAAACAACTGAAGAATTTCAGCTTCAGCAAGTGACCTCTTTGTTCACTTCAGTGTTCACACTGAGACATGAGCCATTCCAAAAGTTGCACCTCGCTTGGCTAAATAATAATTGGAACAATATTTGATACATACGGAGAAGTAACCAATAGTCTGTAGTTGAATAATTTGGAGCAGTGCTTAAGGTTTATTTTATTTCACCAGCAATATTGGCCGTGGTTGAAATCAATCTCGAGTTTGTTTGTAAATAACTATTTAGGGCAACTATTTATATCAATTGGTATTTCATAAGATTGTGGACATAGGTATGTGAATCTTTTTACCCCAAATTAGAACATTCCATTTGCCCTGAATTAGTTTTCTCTTCAAACACTCATTATCTTTATGGCAATTTTTTTTTTTTTGCATTATTAGCACATGGTGGTCGTTATAATTGTTAAATGTTGGGTCTGGGGCATATTTCTAGCTCATATTTCTTTCAAACCCAAAGCTCATATTTCTAGCCCATATTGTCATATTGATATGGAGTTTGTATATTATATTTAAGCTAGACAATTTTGGTCATGTTCAAACCTAAACTGAGCTAGACTAATTTTTTTATTTTTATGTTGGCCTATATTCTCTCTCATTACATTATTTGAGCTATGAATTCAATTTTAATTTTGTTTTATAACTAACTAATCCTGAAGATTTGATATTTTAATTTAATTATTTAAGATCATGAAATTATTTTAGTTAATTTATGTAGTGTAATCACAATAGTTCAACTTTCAATACGTTATTCCAACTATGAATTTAGAGTTTTTATTTTTTCATATGGTGAAGATAGTATAAATTATTTGGAATTGATTGGATATTGAAGGAATCTAATTCAATCTAATCCTAAATTGAGACCAAATTTAATAATTAAATAAAAGATCTGGTATAAATATAATAAATCATATAATTTTGGTTAGAATGATGTCTTTAAATTTGTTTTAAACCGTATTAGAAACATCTAATGAATGATCATGATAATGATAGTGTATTAGACTACTATCAACTGTAATTTGAGTTTGGGTTTTGATTTAGTTTTGGACATGAAATCTAGCAAATTCAAACCATATTATTTAGGTGAATTCTATGATGTAGAAGGAAGATTCTTTTTATACTTATGTATTTGTGTTGTCAAAAGGGTTGCGAGACAAGTGTATAGAGAGAATGTGGTTAAAGACAATCTATTCACAGTAACTGACATACTTCATATATTACATCAATATCACGTGATGGTGGTATATAGAGGAAACTGCTTAATTGTGTTTGTCATGATTAATTATTAAAAATGATATTGGGCTTGGTTGTAGTTGTGTTTTTAGTTTAAACTATTTTGAGAAAGTAAAAATAAATTTTGATTGTGGATTAACCTATCGATCCTAATATATTTTTGTCCTATCGAATTTTGAACGTGTGTTTTGTGAATTGTTAAGCTTGCAAAAGGACTATATGTACTCATCAAAGTAACTCCACTAAATTTGCATAAAATTCAGACTCTCTTTTTTCATGAATTAATTTCTTTTATTCACACATGAAAACTTAAACTTAACTCCCAAATATTTATTAATAACTACTTATTTTAATATGTATATATAATTATATATCCATATATAAATATATATTTAATTATTTATATATAAATAAATTAATATTTTTTCAAATTATATATTACTAATTAAAATTTTTACTATTAGATAATTATATTCTAACTGTTCTCTTAATAAGTTTTAACAATTATTTTAAAAAAATTATTTAAATTAGTACCTTAAATACTAAACCCATATAGCCTAAACAGTAAACATTCATTTAAAAATATTCAACGTTAAATCTTACATCGTATACCCTAAATCTTGAATCATACCTTTTAAATCCTAATCCATAAATCTTAAACTTTAAACTTAAATTTTAAATTGTAAACCATAAATTTTAAACTCCTAAGTTTTTAACCTTAAATTCTAAATCTTGGAGTTAAAGTCAAATTGTGACTCTAAAAGTAATATTTCAAACAAATCTAATTACTTTCAAGTATTTTTATGTAGAAAAATGTTGTTTATACCATTAATTATATCTATATAATAAAGAAAAAGTTTAGGGGCCAGCACTTAATCAATAAAAAAAATAAAGTAAATAATTCAACACCTTTAAATATAATTTTACACTATTAAAAATATTAATAATAATTAATTAGAAATTATAAATCACAAAATTTAATGTCCTTAGCACTCCTCTATAATAAAACTATTTGATATATTCCATTCAAATTACATATCATAATTGCCAAATTGGTATATCAAAAATTTAATATCATCATATTTTAATGAAGTATATAAATATATTTCATTGACATATTAATCAACTAGGCATCTTTTTATATATACTCAATCAATAGTTGAAATTCATTCAGCTTCTTTTATAGCTTTTTGAAAAGAAAAAATATTAGGGTATTATTATTATTATTATTATTATTATTATTATTATTATTATTATTATTATTGTGTCACGTTAATAAAATTGGTACATGTAAAAATAATATACTATGAAACCATATCATATGTATCATAGTTAACCACCAAAAAAAGTTTTTGAATTATTCAAATCATGCTAAAATGTCCAACAGTAAATATGTATTTTCAAAAAATGCTTTAGAGATTGAATTTAGATGCGATTTTTTGCAATCATGATTAGAAAAATGAGATATTATTATTCTTAAAATTTGGTGACTTTTTTGCTAAGTATATATTTTCTTGTGATTTTTTTAAAATATTATTGGTTGTTAATAAAAAAATACAAAAAAATATATACTTAAAAAATGATCAAATTTTAAGGATAATAATATCTCATTTTTATAATTTTACTTGCAAAAAATCACATCAAAATTCAATATTTAAGATATTTTTTGAAAATATATATTTATTATTGGGCATTTTTTCGCGTTTTAAAAATATATATTTTTCAAATAATTTCATTATAAAAGAGTGCTCAAGGTAGTAAATTTTGTGATTTATAATTATTAGTATTTTTAATAGTGTGAAATTATATCTAATGGTATTGAATTACTTATTTTTTTTTATTGGTTAAGTGCTGACCCCTAAACTTTTTTTTATTATATAGATATAATTAATCGTATAAACAATATTTTTTCATATGAAAATATATGAAAGTAATCAGACTTTTTTGAAGTTTTGCTTCTAAGGTCACAATTTGACTTTAACTACAAGATTTAGAATTTAAGGTTAAAAATTTAGGAGTTTAAAATTTATGGTTTCCAATTTAGAATTTAGGTTTAAGGTTTAAGATTTATAGATTAGGATTTAAAAGGCATGATTTAATATTTAGAGTATACAGTGTAAGATTTAACTAAATATTTATAAATGAATGTTTAGCATTTAGACTATATGTGTTTAGTATTTAAAGTACTAATTTAAATATATTTTTTAAAAATAATTGTTGAAACTTATTAAAAATACATTTAGAATATAATTACTTAATAATAAAAATTTTAATTAGTAATATATACCTTGAAAAAGATATTAATTTATTTATATATGTTAATGTATATACATAACTTAATTTAATTTATTTATATATAAATAATTAAATATATATTTATATATGAATATATAATTATATACACATATTAAAATAAATAGTTATTAATAAATGTTTGGGAGTTAAGTTTAATTTTTTATGTGTGAATAAAAAAAATTAATTCATAAAAAAAAAGAGAGTCTGAATTTTATGTGAGTTTTTTTTTTGGTGACTGAATTTTATGTGAGTTTAGTGGAGTTACTTTGATGAGTACATATAATCCTTTTGTAAGCTTAATAATTCACAAAAATACACGTTCAAAATTTCATAGGACAAAAATATATTGGGATCAATAGGTTAATCCATAATCAAAATTTATTTTTACTTTTTCAAAATAGTTTAAACAAAAAATACAGTTACAACAAAGTCTAATATCATTTTTAATAATTAATTATAATAAATACAATTAACTAATTTACTCTATATACCAGTATACCACTATCACGTAACATTGATGTCAACATAAAACATGTCAGTTACCATGAACAGAGTTTGTCTTTAACCACACACTTTATATATTTATTTCACGATCCTTTTGACAGCACAAATATATAGGTATAGAAAGAATCTTCCTTCTATACCATACAACTCACCTATTATTTATATCTGGTATGTATAGTTAGATTGCATAGTTTAAATTTGAAAAAGAGAAAAAAAAGAAATTTAGTGAAGAGAGTGGGGTTAAGGACCGACCCCAATGAACAAGAGAAATCAGACAACTAGCAAGACAAAGAAACATCGAAAAACACAAAAGAACAAGACCAGTCAGACCCTCTTAATCTAAATCTTCCTAATCCATCAAGATACATCACTGATTGAATTTTTAGTTTCAGAATTTTTTTTTCAATGTAAACTAAGTTTTATTGGTTAATAAATGACACACAGAGAGAAAAAGGTGTTAAAGTATTGCAAGAAAATTATATAGTGAATAATTGAACAAAGATACTTTTATTAATTGTACATAATCAAACGTATATGTCGCACTAACTATGTTTAAAAGAACAGTTAAAGAAAACCGGTATCAAAACGAACTTCAAACTATAAACGAATTTCATAATGATACTATTTAATATTTATTGATAATTGATTTTTTTTGTTTAATTTAATTTTTCTTTTTAATTTTAGTATTGTGATTTTAATGGTATTTTTTAACAATGTGAAATGTATTTTTTCTTTGTATATATCACAAATATGAAGGTTAAATTTTTTATTTTTAATTTTTTTAAATATACAAATCTGATAATTAATTTTTTTTATTTTAAAATTTTTAAATATACAAATCTAATCCTCTATTAAAAAATATTTTAAACATACAAATTAAATCTTTCTGCATCGTTTGTTTTGCCATATAACAAAAAAAAAAAATTACTACCCACAAATTTAAAATTCAGTTTTCTTTTTTACCATAAATCAAATCCAAAATTTTATATCCTAAACAAATTTAAGCCTCCAATTTATGAATTTTGATTTTTAAAAAATATTTATCTCTATATTTATAAAAAACACACCAATTTTCTATAATTAGACATAACACATCCTGGATGTTTATAACACAAAAATTAGCCGTTTAATTTCTGATCTTTATGAAATCTTTTTCTGATTTACCCATAAAAACATAGGTAACTGTCCACCGTCAACAAAACCTATAAATAAAGGACCTCGTATCCCTTCCAATTTTCCTTTACACTATCATACAAACACTTTCTTCTTCGCTGAATCTCTCTGACTCTGATTCAGTGATTCTAATTCTGATTAGTTTTATTGGGCTTTCCGATCTCAATTCTACTCTTAACTCAGGTTTGCTTCCTAGCACGCTACCTTCTTTGGAATTTTGCGCTATTTTCTCTTTCTTTTTTGCGATGGATTATATGCGTGAAGAGTTCTCTCCGATTGGATTGACCTCGCCCAAACTCCACGCCATTCCTTGGAGGAAAGTTAGGATTTTTATTTTAGGGTTCCATTTGAAATTTCTTTTTTCTGTAATGTTCATAACTTGTATTATACTCAAGTGGTGTTACTGTGTTGATGTAAAATTGGGGGATAAGCAGAATTTGGGTTTTGATGAGGGAATGGATTCTGCAGCTTATTCTGATTGGGTTGTTGTTTGAGTTTTGGAAGAGGTCTCTGAGCAATGAAGGGTCTTATTGATGGGAATACTGTGTGCCTGATGTTATTTGGATTGTGTTTTTTTTTCCCTAGTATTATGGCTATTATAACAACAACAAGGAGGACTGAAAGGTTCAGTGGTACAACACCACCAACATGTAAGTACTGGCTAGCTGGGAGATGCAACAGGAATCCTTGCAAATTTTTGCATAGCTTATCGACATTGCCATCCAATGTACATAATGCCAATATGACATATATGCATTCGAAGAATCCACATTTGTCTGCTGAGAAGATGACCAGTTCCTCTGTTAAGAAGCCAACAAATTGCGCACCCAAGGCCTTCAAGAAGCCAGCAAATTGTGCACGAAAGGCTGTTGAGTGTGGATCAGAAGCTATGTCTGTTGAGAAGCCAACCCAGTGTGAACAAATGGATATATCCATTGAAAAGACTGAAAGTGTGGAAGAAGTGGCCACTGTTGCTAAGTCTCCTATGGAGAAATCACGCAGTATTTGTAAATATTGGATGACTGACAATTGTGTGCATGGTGACCTGTGTCAGAATTTGCATTCATGGTTTTATGGTGATGGGTTTACTACACTTGCAAAGCTTCATGAACACAAGAAGGTATAGATGTCTGATTCCACCTTTTATTATTTGATATGAACACATGAAAGGATATTATATTATGCTTAGTGTTTTCGGTAAACTAATTCTGTAGTGAATTGTCTTGGTTTAATTTGGATGTTAGGTGAATATTGGCTAGGAACTTTATTCTAAGATGTTTACTCTAATTACTTCATAAGTGCCATTGAGTTAGATTCATTTATGCTAATATTCAAATTTTGTGACAGGTTGTCACTGGAATTGCATTACCTGCTGGTTCAGATAAACTTTATTCTGGTAGCACTGATGGCACAGTTCGGGCATGGGATTGCAACACTGGCCATTGTGTTAACATGATCCATCTTAATTCTGAAGTTACCTCGCTCATATCTGAGGGCCCATGGATTTTTGCCGGCGTGAAGAATGCTGTAAAGGTAAGCTCACAGTTCCTCTTTTATTTTTATTGTAATAA
Organism: Arachis ipaensis; assembly: GCF_059453495.1. Taxonomy (NCBI): domain Eukaryota; kingdom Viridiplantae; phylum Streptophyta; class Magnoliopsida; order Fabales; family Fabaceae; genus Arachis; species Arachis ipaensis. The sequence continues at coordinate 11,429,432 of NC_142437.1, read as the reverse complement.
TGATATCTTATGTATAGGAGCTTTAACTGCAAATTTATAATTTGATTGTGGTTGTTGTTAAGGCATGGAATATTCAGACGGGTGCAGATGTTACTCTTGATGGACCTAAAGGGCAAGTCCTTTCCTTGAATGTTGGCAATGATATCCTTCTTGCTGGAGCAGAGGTAAATTCCCTTGCAGTGACTTATGGTTGTTGTAATTCAACCTTTGTTTATAGTTAGCCATTTGCTACTGCTGTTGTTTGATCAGAACCGTCACATTTCAGCTAGCTCTGTTGTTTATTAGTTTTAAAATAATATGTTTATTTAAATTGCAGGATGGTGTTATTTATGCTTGGAGATACAGCTCTGATCCCAAACCTGAGTCTCCTTTCGAACTGGTTGCAACACTAAGTGGTCATACTAAACCGGTGGTTTGTCTTGCTATTGGATGCTACAAGATGCTTTATTCTGGGTCAATGGACCATAGCATCAAGGTAGTGTTTTCTGTCAACTAGCAGTTTGTCTATTTATTTATTTATTTCAGTATGAGATATATGTTTCATGCAAAGCTTTTAAATTTATAATTTGGTCATGATCAGTCTTCATGGTATACACATGCAATTGTTTGTTTCATTCTCTTTTCTAAACTAATAGCGGGTCTGAGATATTTGTTACTCTGCTATCTATAGGTGTGGGACCTAAATACATTACAGTGCACAATGACACTTAACGGGCATACCGACGTAGTCACGTCACTTCTTTGTTGGGAAGATTACTTATTATCGAGTTCATATGATTGCACAGTCAATGTTTGGGTGTGCACTGAGGAGGGAACTCTGAAAGTGGCATATACTCACACTGACAAAAATGTAAGTTGTTTAACCACTGACATTTCTGTACAAATATGTTTAAGTTGATATTTTAATTTTATTGATGAAGGAGGTGATTGGTTTATCCAATTTATATTTTTTATCACAGGCTATTCTTGGACTATATGGAATGACAGATGCAGACGCCAAGCCAATATTGTTCTGCTCGTGCCAAGACAATTCAGTTCGCATGTATGAGTTGCCGACGTGAGTAACCATCAAGCTTTCATCTAATTGTCTTGCTACTGTTGCTGCAATGTCTGTGTTATGTGGGGCTTGTTTTTTCTTGCTTGCTGTTTTAGCTACCTGCTGTGCCTGCTTCTACAGGTTTTTAGAGAGAGGTCGACTATTTACAAGACGAGAAGTTCGATCCTTCGCGATAGGTCCTGGTGGACTCTTCTTCACTGGAGATGGGACTGGTTTGCTGAATGTGTGGAGATGGTTGGAAGAGCCAAAGGTGCCAACCTCTTGAACTACAACAAAAAGATCTTTGTAGGAGGAGAGACTGCATGATCATTGGCACTGCATCACATAGAAAATGTTTGTCAATTGTCAGTGATGATTATTCCTTAAACTATGTTTGGTGAGGGTACTCTTTTTCCTCTTATTAGGGTAGGTATTAGTGTTTTAGCATTTGAGGTTTTAATGAGGCATCACTAACATAGGCCGAGCAGAAATAAAACCTCGGTGGAACTTTGAATGTATAATGTAACAACATTCTATGTATGATACAATTTTCAATAAGATCATAAAATTTTGAAAAGAGTGCATATCATTTTAAATTCTTAATTTAACTTCTTAAATTATAATCATAAATATCTTACAGCCAAAGAAAGAAAGTGACTAATTGAAAACTAAATAATAATAGGCAACATAACTTTGGACTGTTGGAACTTTTCTAGGCTTGTAGATGGAAACTTCTCTCTCTCTGTACTAGCCCCAACCCGACCTGTGCACCCTTACTATTTATAATCATAAGCTTCAAAAAAGTTATTTATACTCAAACTCTTTCTGTCGTTATGATATTTCCAAGATGGAAAATTTGACTTTGTATTGGAGACACACTCAACCTTTAAGTTCATGGTTGAGAAAATGTAAGGATGAAAATCTTGAGAGCTTGAATAAACTACTTTACCTTTTTGATGATGATGAGCAGAGTAACTATTTGAATTATTTGAGAAGACATCCAAATTGGAAAATGCTATTACTATGATGAAACTCTCAAAAAATATATTGCCCTCCCATGATGAAGCTAATAATGAGGAGATTCTTGGAAACTTAAAAGAATTGGACCTATTCAAGTTATGTGGGTTGCAATCCATCAGTGGGGTAGAATACTTGTCAAAGCAGCAGCTGCGTCGATTAGATGTTTATGATTGTCCAAAATTGACAACAATAGCGTTACAATCTTCCTACACTGGTGCTTAGGGATTTATACAAGCTAGAATCAACAGCCTTTGAGCAAACCTGGATGCCCCCACTTCTTGAAAATCTTGAACACTTGAAAATTCTGGCATGTAAGATGAACCTGGCACCATACACTGTCTTGTTCTCCAAACTGAGTCAACTGAACGTAAAGGATTGTGCAAGATTGGAGAATTTGTTTACATCCTCAATGGCTAACAGTTTTGCTGAATTGAATCCATTCACTGTAAACCTCGATTCATTTAATATAGTCTAGACAGTTTCAACAAATAAATAAAAAAAAATTAAAGAAATTTTTTTTAAATATATATATTAACATTTACAACGAGTAAAAAAAAAGTGTTTGCTTTTTTATAATTTTTTACAAATTAGTGTTAATTACAATTTCTTACAACGAGTTAAAGATTGAACCTATAATCTATTTACTTTCTATATCCTCAAATGAAAATTTATAAAAAGAGCTCGAGATGGCAGCAGTTAGCTTTGGGAGTCTTATCACTTCAGATGCCTCAATGATTTTGTTTCTCAATTTATTTATCTTGTGCAAAAGAATGGTTGGACCATATTCTTGCCTGAAAACATCTATTTCTTCTTACAATTCAAGTAAAAGAAATTACTTAATTTGAACCCAAATGAGATAAAAAATGAACCGAAATTTATTAATTTAGAAATTACTTACCTGTTTTCAGTTTTTACATTCATACTAGTGTATGTTCCCGTACTTTGTACGGGATAATACATAAATTTATATAAATTTTTTTTATTAAAATTTAAGTAAAAAATATATATATAGTAATTATTATTATAAATATTTTACAACTTAAAAGTATTAAAAATAATTAATATTTATTTTAATCAATTTGGATTGGTTGAATGATCATCTTATTTGTCCGGTTAAGCAAGTATTTGGAGTTCGAATCTCGTCTTATGTGTATAAATAATCCATTAGTTAGGGACAGACCCTTAATAAATAGAGCATCAATATGTGGTGGATTAGTCGTCCTCAACTTGCTGAGATAGGAATCAGTAGAAAAAAATTGTATTTGTCTTTAAAATAGATTAATTTTTTATTAATAGCAATACTTATGGACTTTTGTCTTTGTTGAAATTTACTTTGGACAATTTTATTCGTTGGTATCATATTCATTTTTGAAGTCAAAACAATATGATCAACATTGTTACTCGTTAAAACTTCACATTTTATGAAATGATTTTTAAATTTTCAAATTCATAAACTTATATCATTACAAAAGTTATTAGATCGATTAATATTTCTTGGTAACATGGTGTACCGAAACACCATCGTTGAGTATTAGTAAGTGTGAAGAGAAACCAATAATAACTTTTGTTATTCAATATATAATTTATTCTATTGAAAAATAAATTAATATTTCCTAAACTTGTAAATACATTTTTTTCTAATTTCTTACACCATTATTTACCATTAAAAAAATAGTAAATGACCATACTATCCTACAATATATACGATGTACAAAGTAATTTCTTATCTTGAAATTAATTCTGGTTAGCGAGATAAAATTTAAAATATTTTTTATTTTCTTACTCAAATTTAAATTTAATTTTAGAATTGATTAACAACTCATCCTTTTTTAATTTCAATAAAAAAATAAATTGGTTAGATGCAAAATATTTAACATTTAATAATTTCAATCATTTAAATTTTAATTACCAAAATTTGGGTTAAAAATTAATTATAAACTTAATAATTGATAATATATATTATATTAGTACGTAAATAATAATATCCAATGTATTGATTATTTATTTTTTCACAGAATTAATATATAATTTATTGAGGATTGATTTATTATCCAAAAAATTTTTCATAAACTTTGTAATACATGAAAATAGTAATCTTATTTTTTATTATTATTTAAGAAATTTTTTTAATTTTTTAATTATGTAATTAACTTTTATTATTGCTTTTATACTAAAAAATATCAATTTATACTATTTACATATTTTTTCACTACTAATAAATAAATAAGTATTTGCACTATTATACTTATTGTCTTAGATGATGACTTAAATTTTTTATTTTGTATGTTAAATAATATTTTGTATGTTAAAATTTATTAAATATTAAGATGAAAAAATTATTGAATAAATTATATAAATAGTCATTATAGAAAATAAAAAAATTATATATCATATATAATAATCCTTGATATATATAGTGTCATGCATATATTAAAATTATCTATTTTAATTATGTGAGTAATTATTGTTATTTTTATTTTTTATTACATTAGAAAATAATATTTATAGCTAAAAGATAGATAATTAATTTTTTTAATTTGAATTAAAAAATATCTTGTAAATATATCCAACTTTTATATATATATTAAGTGTTATAATGTTAAATAGTATAGTATTTGCTATAACAATAACTCAAAATATTAATCCAAGATATATTTGGGTCTAGTAAGACCTCAATGCAAGTAAGACCAACTAAAATCCATTGTTAGGGTCCCAAATCTAACTTAGGTTCATTACTTTAAAGGCCCAATGTAGATAAAGTCCATGCGTCCCCCCTTAAATCGACTCAAATTGGATCTCCGATGCTAGTTAGATATGGTAATGAGTACTTAGGGGAGTGTGAGAAGCCCCTTTCCCATCCCTCATTCATATTTTAAAAAAAAAAATGCCCGCGTTCCTTCTTCGTCATTGCAAGTTTCTGTTTAATTATCCCTTAGGGAACGCAGATCTTCTCGGGTATCTATGAATATTCTTTGAAAACTTTTGAAAAAAATTAACACAAAAAGACATAATATAATAATCATAAAATAATCAATTTAATATAATTCAACATAATTTATAACATATTCGTTATGGAAAATAACATTTTAAAAGGAAAAAACATAAAAACATGTTCCAACATAATAACATAACATAATTTTTTGAGACGATACTGAGCGACATAGTGACGGACTTGAGAGGCAGAGAAAGTGAGTTAGAGAGATATGATCGAAGCTGAGAATGAGTCTGGAAGAAAAAGAAAAAATTTGAATTGAAAGCAGAAATTAGGGTTACTAAATTTAAGAAATAGATTTATGTATATATAAATTAGGATAAATTAATAATTTTATATTTGTGTATATTTAATAGGTTCCACGGAGTGGGTACTTATGTCCGTGTCCTCATTAAGGGTGGCAAATGGAAAAACCCACCCTGTCTCGCCAAAAGTCTGCCATCTAGTGGGCTGGTCTGTCCCGCCCCGCCTAGTAAGGCGGTCTTGAATTTCTCACCCGTTCTGCCTAATGGTAGGCTGGCGGGTTGGCGGGATCTCCTTTTTTTTTTATAAACCATTAAATATTAAACAATATATATAATTTCACAATAATTTTAATAAATTTATAATTTCTAAAAACAAAAAAAATTATAATTTTTAAATTCACACACATTAAAATTTTAATAATTATAAATATGTAATAAACATAATTATAAACCAAATTTTTTTGAAACAAAATAATAAAACCAACATTGTTCAAATCAAAACAAATATTATCTAAAATATATAATTAAACATCTTCAAGTTTATAATTAATCAAACATAAAATGTAATCCAAAATATAACTTAGAACATCTTCAATTATCATCTTTATCCTCTCATAGATCAATAACATCATAGAAATTTGTAAAAAAAATGGCCCTAATAAAATAAAAGCTTGGCCCAGCGAGGAAGTCTGTCCCACCCACCCCCGCCCTGCCGAAACCCATGGATTAAGTGGTGCGGGATAGGCGGGCTTTTTAAGTTTGCTGGTCTCAAAATTCCAGCCCAACCCGCCTTTTTGGCAGGTTATGCGGGCCAGCTCGACGGGTTTCACCCCATTTGCCACCTGTAGTCCCTATCCTTTTTCACGTGGCAGGTCGTGAGGATTTCACGAGTCCCCATCTAGCCCCAAAACGCGAGTGATCCCTGCAAATATCCGTTTTGACTGTTTTTGTGATAATCAAAGTTTAGGTTATATCATTTTTATAAAGTCACATGTATCCTTGTTATAACAATATTAATAGAAGATAAATGGATAAACACTAAACTATTGTTTGGATATAAGATGGAAAATAAGAGGAAGAAAAATGGAAAGAAAGAAAATGAGAGGAAAGAAAAGTATATTTTTTTTGTGTGTTGTTTAGATAAAGTAAAAATGAATGAAAAAAAATAGAGGAAAATTTTTCTTTTGCTTGGATGAAAGGAAAAGTAAGAAGAGAAAAAATTATAATAGAGTAAAATTATATTAATATTTTTATATATTATATATAAATTATAATTCAAATGGTAACTCTGTATTTTTACCCATGTTTGCACCTCTGCATCAGTTTTCTTTTGTAATTTTGAAGAGAAAAAATTTACATGATCTCTACATACACTTTTATATTTTTCATTCAATTTCTTTGTTAATCCAAACAATGAAAATTTGATTTTTCCATCCATTTTCTTCTCCAGCATTTTATTTTCCTACAAATTCTTCTAATCCAAACAATGCATAAATAAGTCACGTTTTTCATATATATAACAATAACTAATATCACATATTAGGTTAATTTACGTTGATAAACTAAAGCCACCTCAAAATTACCTGAATCCTCCAAATCCAAAAACGTTACCTAGTTGTCTCCTTTTACATTTCTATATAAATCGAATTTAATGAATTCGAATTAGAGTAATAAGTAGTAAATCGAATTTATAGGATTCGAATTACTTGACATTGTGATTCAAAAGTAAATTGAATTCAAAGAATTCAAATTATGTCATCCTCTACTAAATTGAATCTATAAATTTCGATTTATGTGATCCATGCTAAATCGAAGTAATAAGGTTCGATTTATACTCACTTAGTAGCAATCCAGCTCATTTTAAATCGAATCTCTTTCGTTCGATTTAGTAGCATAGATAGCATCCAAGTAATTCGAATCTTATAGATTCGATTTACTATGAAAACACATAATTTGAACTTCATAAATTTGATTTACATAGATATGTAAATTGAGACATGCACATAGCCTTTTTTAATTTGGGGGATATACATAAAATTGGTATGTAAATGGTTTATAAAGGTGATTTACCCCACATATTATATCTTGTGAAATCATAATATTTTGAGAAGTGATATATAGACAACTTAAAGGTTGATAAGTCTGAAAAATTTTAGAAAAAAAATAAAAATATAAAAAAATTACATGTTGATCCATAAGATTCTTTTTTTAAAAAAATTTGTCCATAGTCTGTGATTAATAACTTTAAAATTACATATATGTTATTTATTTTATATATTTTTTATTTTATAGACACTTATAATTTTGTTATCGGCGATATTAGTAGTTATAGAGAGATTTTTACCTTTAAACAAATTATAGAGAAATTAAAAACAAAATTAGTTGCTATTTTTCTGACAATTTATTTAGTTTTTAGTTTAAATTAAAATTAAATTATATATTCAATTTATAACAGATAATATATTTAACCATGTTTTGAAAGAAACTATTAACTTTTATATAATTAAAAGTTAACTATAAAATTAAAACTAAAATAAAGTGAAATATAATAAACATATGAGGAGTAAAAATAAAAGAAAAATTAAAAATAAAATAATAAAATAATTAAAAAAAGCAAAAAAAGACTAAAAATAATGTATGTAGTTGATAAAAATACACTATAAAAAAATTAGTATAATAAATAAATATAAAAAATAAAAGACAAAAATTAAAATATATTTTTGTTAAAAAATTCAAGAAAAACATTGTGAAGAAAAACCTATTAATCAAGTTTTATGAAAATATTATAAAAAATTTAAAATGTTAGTAAATAAAATAGTAACTCCTTTAAGAACTATTAATTAAAATACATAAAAGCACATTAAGATTCCTAAATATAGAAAATAATAAAAAAATAATTCAAATTAAATTCATTTATTTTATTTTTTTATTTATTATTTATTAAATAATTTAATATTTATTTAATTTTGGTCAAATCAGATAATATAATTGATTAGTTATAATTAATGTTGTTCACTCTAATGGTATAATTGAAACATATTAAAACTCTAAAGGTAAAAATTAAAACTAAATATTAAGAATAAAATTAAAATAAAATTGTATTTACTATCTTGTAAATTTTTTTAATAAAAATCTCATTTATACATTTTTAAAATGCATCACTTTAATACAATGATATTTTTATTAAAAATAAAAATTATGATAAATATCTCATATATTTGTTAGTAAATTATATACAAATATTTTTTGAAGTATATCACTTTTATTATATGAAAATAACTTAAATACCTTTAAATGTGATTATGATAATTCATTAAGTATTATATTTTTTTTTAATTTATATTTAATAATTTACCTTTAACTTTTAATTATAGTAAAAATATAAGATATGATGACAAAAAAAAGCTAAAGCGACATAAACTTTTTACTAACAAAAAAAAATATATTTTTTATTTTTTAGACACGTTTCTATTTTTTAAAATTTTACATTTTAATTTATATAAATTAATGACAATTAAATGTACAAAAAAAATACTAATTAATAAAGAAATAAAATTTAAGATAAACATGTCCTGAACAAATTGAAATAAAATAAAGACTTTTAATTATGATCATTAATTATAATCACATATATTTACTTCAAGATTTATACTTTAAAAACTCAGTATTTTAATATTTTATATTTTTATTTTTTAATTTTAGACTATCACAAACATTAGTTACTCTCCAATAATAACAATGCTTTTAAAAAAATAAACATAGTTAAATGATCTTAAAATTATATAATAATTTTCAAAATAACATAAAAAAAATACAATTACCTAAAATATAATATTTGTGTAGTAACTTAAAAAATATGATAATTTTTATGATTTTGTGTGGCTATATAGAAGATCAAAAGACCATGATTATCTAACAAAATTAATTTTATTTATTGCGTTCAATTTGAATGAGTAAAAAATAATCTTATTTTAGTTTAGTCCTTAATTCACATGATTTAAATTTAACTCAATAAATATAATTTGATTTGATTTAATTATTAGTAAAAAATATCTCGAGAACCTATTTTATTCATAGATTTATTATTTTAATGATTAATTAATTAATCTAATTAGTTAATTAATACAGATAAATAATATAATTAATTTGGTTTAATAAATTAAAAAAATACTAACAGAACATTAAAAGAAATAAATTAAAAAATACTACTAAATTAAATTGATATAAATTATAATAAATTATGTGATATTTAAATATCTAATCAAATCAGTTAGTTGATATAGTTAATTTATCATAATAAATTGTATTTAATGAGTTAAAAGAAATAAATCGCTAAATATTCTCATAAACATGTTACGTTAACTCCATCATTAAGTGCAGAAACCTAATTTTTATATAATAGAATAGATAATAAATAGAATATATGAGAATATGATATGTGACACATTTTAATTATGAAATTGGTATTATATAATCGATTTTTTCTGAATCTTTGTTGCTTGTTCGTTGCTAATTTTTACGTAATTACTTAATAATTTCCGTCTATGAAACTATCAACTACCTAATATTATGATTTAATTAATAAAATTATGACATTAATATTTTTTTATAAGTCTTGTTATTATTTATAATTAGGAAATAGCCATAAATAAATTTATTTCCTTAATGAATGTTAATTTTGTTGTCAAATTCTATATTACTTTTAAAATTTTAGCGTAATTGAGTCTAACTTCTACATTTAATTTTGAAATGAATTTACTCGAAAAATTAACATGTAAATCATATTATTATTATAAAATTACTTTTTTAACATAATTAGTGGTGCTTATTTGAACTATTAAATTTAGCTTCTAATGATATTAAAGTCAACCTATTTTATTATCTTGTACCTTCAAAGAATTTATACGACTGACATAAAAATATAACAATCGAAAAAAATTTATTACAATGGGTATATTCATTTTAACAAATATTCTTCTATCTAATACTATAAAAAAATACATTGGCCATTTTGAATTGCTACAGGTCAACTTTCATCCACAGTAGTAGAATGCCTAAATTGAGATATATTCATTAAACAAACAATCAATAAAACACTCATCCGTACTTTCTCATTTTAGGTACATTTATACATAAAAGAAATTATACATAAAGAAAAAAAAAGAAGAAGAAAAGAAGAGTTGAAATAGTAAGAGCAATAAAAATCACGATTTTTATAATTTTGTGTTGCCATTTATATATAGTAGACCAGACAACTATAATTATCTAACAAAACTAATTTGTATTTATTACATTTAACTTGAATAAGTAAGAAATTATCTCATTTTAATTTAGTCCTTATTCACATGATTTGAATTTAGCTCAATATATATGATATAATTTGATTTGATTCAATTATTAGTTGAAAATATTTTAATTGCCTATTTTATTAATAGATTTATTATTTTAATGACTAATAAAGTAATCAAATTAATTAATTAGTACACATAATAAATTTGGTTTAATAAATTAAAAGAAATAAATTAAAAAATTAACACAATATTAAAATAAATAAATTAGAAAATACTACCAAATTAAATTGATATAAATTATAATAAATTAAATGATATTTAAATATCTAATCAAATCAATTAATTGATATAGTTAGTTTATCGTAATAACTTGTATTTAATGAGTTAAAAGAAATAAATCGAGAAACACTCTCAGAAACATGCCACGTCAGCTCCATCATTAAGTGCAAAAATTCGATTTTAATATAATAGAATAGATTTCCCATTTTTGATCTTTTCAGGATCAATTATTTTCAACCATTTCATTACATATATCCTGCCATCATAACTAAGAAAGAAATAAGAAAGTAAAATACGATTAATAGAAGAGACACCATCAAAAGTTCTGTCCCAGCATATACCCTCATATGAGATATTATTAAACCTTAAAAAAGATACAAAAAGTGTACTTTAATTTAGTAATAATTGAAGAAAACTAAGCCCACAAATGCTCAATCAGGCACAAGGAGTGATTGATAATGGCTAGAAATAAGAGATAGTTTACAATAAAAATATGTATTATGTAAATAACTTACAACAAATTTGTTTAAAGCTATTCTTTTTTCAGGTATATCTTTTTTCTTTTTCTTGATGGGATCAAGCACATGGAAGGCCTTCTTCTTAACATCAACAATTCACAACCACCAATGGCCTCCATAGCAAACTGGTGCAAACAGCTGAAATTTGGAAAAAGAATAGAATATTTCAGTCTAAATGATAGCAAGTGACAGAATTATTAAAGAAGTTTTAGAAATCACAACTTACAAATGGATGCAATACTAGTTTTCTTTTGTCCAGAAAAGACAGGAAGTCCTTAAATTCACTGATCTGGTAGGCCTCTTAGTGTTTGGATCAATGTAGTCGACCTTATGCTTTCCCAACATTAAATTCTGCAAAATGAACCTCAGTTAAATCACAAATGCACCGAAAATACATCATATTTAAACTTGTAGTAAAAAAAGCTCAATCATTAACAAGAACACATCAAATTCATTTCTAGATTCAAATGAACCTCAACTAAATTAAAAAATAAACCGAAATTACATCAGATTTGAACTAGCAGTCATATACATTCAATCAGCAAGAAAGCACATTTCAATGCATTTCTGCTTGCAAATGAACTTAATTTAACAAATAGATGAACCAAAATTTTTAAGGAATAACAGATTTTGTGAATACTTAACAGTAGTATCAAGTCAACCTAACTCAATTTACAAATGAACCGAATTTGGTTCAGATTTGAACAAAATGTCATAAACATTCAATCAGCAAAAAAAGCACATTTCATTTTATTTCTGCATGCAAATGAACTCAATTAAACTGAGAGATAAACCGAAATTACATCAGATTTGAACTAGCAGTAAAAAAAGTTCAATCATCAACAAAAATAAATCAAATTCTTCAACAAAAAAATTTATTTAAAGAATAAAAAATTTGGCTTACCACAATATTTGTCGGCACACAGTATATTTCTTCAGCAAATCTGCGATATTTTCTGTTGTTGAGAAGCATACACACTGTAGAAACCACCTATAGGACTGAAATTTATTAGATATATGAGAATAAAACTTTTCAAAGAAAAATCATTAATGTTAATGTAATAGCCGAAGAAGAATTTACCGTATTTTCTTCATCTTGTTCGGGTCTTAGAAACATGAAGTGGAATCTATCCCCTCCAAATATGCTTTGTGGTCCAACATGAATATCGGTTCATACTCATTGGTTAAATCATCTTTGTAAATCTTTACTTGTGTCATCCACTGATAACATTTCTCCCTTATCTTCTTTGTTATTTTTTTTCTTTCATCGGAGTCTTGTACCCTTTAAGGATGCTCAAACTCTTCTTTGCACTTGTTTTCTTAGAAAATTGTAATGCTGCTGTCACCCCAGCATCCATTACCACTTTTGCTAACATTTCATGTTGTGTTACTGTTGGTTAAGAGGTTGGGGAACTTAGTGGAGAAGTCGGGAGACTTATGACAAGGCTAAAAGAAGGTGCATCATCTTCTCAATGCCGAGAACGAGAACAACTGCAAGATGACAGAGGAAGGTTTGAAGTAATAATAAAAAAGCATTATGATATAACATCAAAACTAATAAAAACAATTTTAAATAGAACTTACACATTAAGAAGAGTTTCCTACTCCATTTGCCTTGTGGAAGATTTTTCGTAGGCCTGGTGTTGAAATTTTGGAGGGCAGCTGTGTATAAATAGAAAAGAGTTCAATAATGAACTGAAATTACTTCAGATGTGAACGAATAGTCAAAAAAGCTCAACCATCAATAAGAACACATCGAATTCATTTCTAGATTCAAATGGACCTCAACAACTGAAATTACATCGGATTTGAACTAGCAGTAAAAAAAACTCAATCATCAACAAGAACACATCAAATTCATTTCTGGATTCAAATGAACCTCAAATATACTAAAAAATAAATCGAAATTACTATTATATACCATCAAAAGTAATAAAAAGAATTTTAAGTAAAACTTACACATTAAGAGGAGTTTCTTGCTTCGATTACCTTGCCGGAGCTTCTTCGCAGGCTTGTTGTTAGGGTTTCGGAAAGCAACTGGATTAAACACAAAAGAATACAATAATGAACTAAAATTATATTTATATAATATCAAAACTAATAAAAAAGATTTTAAGTGGAACTTACACATTAAGAGGAGCTTCTTGCTCCGATTGCCTTGCCGAAGTTTCTTCGCAGGCCTGGTGTTGGGGTTCCGGAGGGCAACTGGATTAAACAAAAAAGTGTTCAATAATGAACAAAAATTATTATTATTATTATTATATACTATCAAAACTAATAAAAATAATTTTAAGTAAAACTTACACATTAAGAGGAGCTTCTTGCTCCAATTGCCTTGCAGAAGTTTCTTTACAGGCTGGGTGTTGGGGTTATGGAGGGCAGTTGTATTAAACAAAAAAATGTTCAATAATGAACCGAAATTATTATTATATACCATCAAAACTAATAAAAATAATTTTAAGTATAACTTACTTATTAACAGAAGTTTTTTCTGTTTGAGTTTTTGAAGGGACAAAGGTAAAGGAAAACCACTGCAATAGAAACTCTAAGGAAGGTAAATAAGAGAGAAGTTAATGTTCAATGATTAAAATAGGAACGGAAAAACTAAAAGCTGCACATTGATTATAATAGGAAAGTAAGTTGAAAAACTCACATATCCAAAGATTGAGACTGAGTTTCTTCTTGAACCGCAATGATTTGTTATTGAGGATCAGGTATTGTGCTACTAATAATTAAACAAAAATTCTGTGTGATTAATTAAACAAAAATAATTATCTAAGTTGTAAACTCTGTTTTCTTTTCATGTCGTTTCTTTTTTTCTAAAATATGTAACCGGGGTTTCAGAGGTATTTTTTTAAATAAAAAAGATGCCAAATTAAAATCATCAACCAAAATTTTCTAATTAAACTAAAAAATAAACATCAATTAAAATCAAAGAATTAAAAACACATAAAATTCATTTTTAATCCTCAATTAAACCTAGAAATAAACCGAAATTACTTCAAATTTGAACCTCAAGTAAACTCTATTTTTCATGCAATTTTTTGTTCTAAAAATTATAACCGAAAATTTCAGGGGTATTTTTTCTAATAAAAAAGATACTAAACTAAAATCATCAACCAAGATATTCTAATTAAAAGCAGAAGATGTAAATAAAATTTAAGAGAAATTATTTAGTATTGCTCAGTGCATTTACAGACGGTCCCAAGCTCGTTTTTGTTTATAACACAAGTTTGGTTTTGCTGCCCAAATTTATAGTCGAAAGTCTAAGCAAAAAAATAAATATTAATTAGTAAATCCCAAGAAATTACACGAGATTTTAAGAAAAGTTAGCAGAGAAAGAAAAAAAACTTTATATTAGAAACTCTATCTTACGTCTGCAATAAATCATATCGCGTGCCCGTCGAGTCACGGTCATCCAGAGCAACATTTATTTTTTCAACGCCATCATTTTTTCTCTTCATTCTTTTTTCTTTTTGTTTTCTTTTTTCGGTACTCATTTCTTCTACTTGTTCACTTCTGAAAATTCATTTTTTTTTAATGAAAAAGCTCAACACAACAAGTGGAGCAACAGAAGCAAAGAAATAGAAAAACCACTAGTTAAAGGCATAATCTAATAAGCAAAATTACAAGTTATATGATGCCCCTTGTCATCTTCGGCATTGCCATCAACAACAAAAGGGATCTACACCTAACCACTCCTTAAAATTTGTGAAAGACTGGTGAATAATATCGTCAACCCCTTTTCCTTTATTCTGAAAGATCCTCAAATTCCTTTCAAGCCAGATATTCCAGATAATAGCACATAAGGATACCATCCACCTTTTGCGCTCCTGCTTCCTTGTTGATAACTCAGTCCAACTCTGAAAATGTTCCTTTAACGTCCCTGGACATAACCATTGCCTTCCAACAAAAGATAGCCATGCACACCAAACCTGCCAAGAAAATTCACAAGCAAAAAACAAGTGGTGACAAGATTCAACACTTTTATTACACAATACACAGACCACCTCTTCTTGGTTAATCACTCTCAACCGACTCAGCCTTTCCTTTGTATTGACCCTTGCAGTCAAGGCAAACCAGATAAACAATTCAATTCTTGGTGGAACTAGACCCTTCCAAACTGTCCTAGTAAAACTGAAACTCGCTATAACCTCCGGAAGCAATTCCACCTGCAATTCCTGCACAAAGGAGTTAGTAGAAAATACACCTTGTTTATCAAACTTCCACGCCACTCTATCCTCTCTGTCATACACGAGATTAACCAGTCTTAATGTTTCATGCAACTGGTTCAGTAGGTCCAACTTCCATTGGAATAGCTCTCGCTTCCATTGGAAATTCCACCTCCATTCTAACCCGTCCCAGAACCCACAATCCCCTATGACGGATCCTCTTTGGTTTGAAACTGAGAAGAGTCTCGGAAACACATTTTTCAGGGGCCCACCACGCAACCAGACATCCTCCCAAAAACGAGTTCGTCTCCCATCACCAATCTCCATAGACAATCCATTAATCATCTTCTGTCTTACTTGTTCATTCATAAACTGTATATGGCAGATATCCTTCCACACCCCCCCTCCCGAGTGGGTAAGACCTGGGATGACAGCATTACACTGGGATTCAGATTGTTACAAAAGCACACCACTTTTTTCCATAAGGGACAATTCTCCTTCGAAAATCGTCACCACCACTTAAAAAGAAGGGCTGTGTTGCACACCATTGCATCCCTGACACCTAAGCCACCTAACTTTTTAGGAGCCTGCACCACTTCCCACCTGACCATGGCCATACCAATCCTACCATCCTCCTTACTCCATAGAAACCTTCTCTGTAGGGCAATCAGTTTCTCTGCAACAGCTTTTGACATTTTATACAAACTCAAATAATATACAGGCAGACTGTTCAAAACAGATTTAATGAGTACCAGCTTACCAGCTTTGTTAAGCGCCTTAGCTTTCCAGACGCTCAGCTTCTCCTCCACTTTTTCTATAATAGGCTTTCAAGTCTTCACAATCTCGGGTTCGCTCCTAGTTGGATTCCCAGGTATTTTATCGGAAGAGATGCTGCCTTACAGCCCAGTACACCACACATACGCTGTACCCACTGAGCCTCACAATTAATAGGAACCAGGCTAGACTTATCAAAGTTAATACTCAGCCCCGACATAATCTCAAAGCAGCGAAGTATCCTTCTGTAATTCTTTATGGTCTCTTCCTCCGGGGGACAGAACAGGATAGTGTCATCTGCAAACTGTAGATGTGACAACTCGATATGATCTCGACCCACTAGCAGCGGCGAGATTCTGCCATTTCTCACCGCCTCTCCAAGCATCCTATGTAGAACATCTACCACGAGTACAAAAAGAAACGGAAACAGCGGGTCCCCCTGTCTCAGACCTCTTTCCATCTTAAAAGGCTTAGATGGCGAACCGTTTATCAGCGCTGACATAGAGCTCGTACCTACACACTTTATAACCCAACTCCTCTATCTATGTCCAAAGCCCATCTTCTGCAACACCAGGTCAACGAAACTCCACTTGACTCTATCATATGCTTTGTGAAAGTCTAACTTTATTATTACCGCTTCCTTCTTCCTCGCTCTTATCCATTGAACAGTTTCACAAGCTATAAGAACCCCATCATGAATCTTACGTCCCTTGAAAAAAGCGCTCTGAGTCTCACCTACCAGTCGTGGCATGATTGCTCGCATCCTCCTAACCAGTATTTTCGAAATGACTTTATACACACAACCTACCATACTGATTGGTCTTAGGTCTTTGATCTCCTTTGCACCAGAGAACTTAGGGGCCAGTGCCACCCAAGTGAGATTTGCATCCGCTGGTAGCTTGGATGTAAGGAAAAAATCCATCACCGCTGCCGTAAAATCAGATCCAATTTCAGCCCAACACCTCTTGATAAAATTCATGTTGTACCCATCACTACCTGGCGCCTTGCAAGATTCACAGTCCCACACTGCTTCTTTAATCTCTTCAGGGTTCGGCTGTACCTCCAGAGCCAGAGCATCATCTTCACCAATCATTTCTACTAATCCATCCCTGAACCCCACCAAAGGAGCCTCTTCCTGGTGATACAAATTCTTGTAGAAGTCTCTAATCGCAATCTTAATCTGAGCTTGATTCCTTACCAGTCTTCCATTAATGAGCAACTCATCAATCCTGTTGTTCCTTCTTCTCACAGAAGCTAAATTGTGGAAGTACCTCGTATTCTTGTCAATGTCCTTCGCATGTCTGGATCGTGACATCTGCTTCCAATGTAACTCCTTCCGTACATACCATTTCTCACAGCAAGTCACAAGTGCCTTCCTTCTTGCCTCCATTGTTCCATCATACACACCATCAGTCACCATGTCATCAATCTTTCTTATCTCTTCCTCAAACTTCTTGATTTTCTTATCCATATCCCCAAAGTTATCTTTATGCCATCTTCCCATAAGAACTATCATAGCCTTTAATTTATCTGTAAATTGTGTCACACCAAGCCCTCTCCATTCCTCCTTTACCATTCTCAGGAAACCTTCATGGGTAAACCACGAATCAAGACTTCTGAAAGGCCTCAGACCATCGCTACGCCTTCTTTCTTCCACTATAACAGGGCAGTGGTCAGACAAACCCCTTGGACCACCACGCATCCGAGTCTCTGGAAACTTTTCAAGCCATTCCAGACTAACCAGAACCCTATCAATATGACTGCATGATCGACCTCTGAACCATGTAAACTTGCGGTCAGTAATCGGCAAGTCCACCACACCCATGTCATGTATCCAATTCTTGAAGTCTTCGGCTGACAAGGGTAATGTATCTGCGCCCCGTCTTTCTTCCACCTGTACAATCTCATTGAAGTCCCCATGCAGCAACAGGGAACCTGACATAAACTAGCTATATAGCTCAATTCTTCCCAAACAACAAGCTTCTCATCTCTAGTATGCGCACCATACACCAGGATAAAAGCACAAATAAAATTATACTTCAATATCTCCCCTTCAATACACAACCATCTTTCTCCTTTGTGGCTATTTCTTATTTTGAAAAAATCATCATCCCATATTAATAACAGCCCACCAGATGCACCATTAGATTCAACAAAATCCCAATCCGCGCCACTATTTCCCCAAATATTTCTTATATCAAAATTAGTCACTAACTGTCTTTTGGTCTCTACCAGGCCTAACATGTTTAATCTGAATGCACTTCTCAGGTTCTTAATCATCCTAAGCTTTCCATCCCCCCTTAACCCCCTGATATTCCACGAGCTAAAATTCATTTCAAAAACTTATTACACACCTTTTTATGAGTCTTGGGTCTGCTCCTCCTCGCTTTTTCCCTTTGTTTTGCCAACTTTTTCTTCCGTGCAATTTCTTCGTTTTGCTGCTGAAGGATCGCCATAATGTCATCTTCTTCATTATACAGCATTGTTCCTGATTCCCTTGCTAAGTCCCAAGTTCTTTTGTTCTCTAAGAGCTGCTCCTCCAATGTTAAACCCTCATTGTCACTGGCTTCATCGTCCTTGGCCTGAACTTCATCCTCCACGCCACCGTCGTCCACATCATAACCATCCTCGTCATTAGGCTCCAGTAAGTTTCTGTCGGCAGTAGCTTTTACACCAGGCCCAATCTCTCCAAGCTCTTCCTCATCTTCACTAATTCATTCATCAGCATTACCTAGTTCAGCCTTGTTTTCTACGCCCTCAGCCCCTCTTCCATGGACTGCCCTTCTGCCACTTTCCGCCTCCACCATTCGTGTGTTCAGTCGCATCTCCTTATGCCTACCATTCCCTGCCAAACCCGTCACTTCCCAAGGGGAATTCTGGTTGTCTTCTGACTGGAGAGCCACCGTCGTCAACTCCCTGACGCTGCCCTGCCCTTCTCGGCCTCCTTCTCCCTGTTTACCTCCAATCTCTTTCGCCCAACATGCATCTCCGACTGTGTGAACCGACTAACTCAGTGCTCCAGGAACCAGGGTCGGAAGGCGTTCTTGACTGGGGTAGGAGCGTGCTGCACCAATCCTGGGAGTCGCAGCCTCCAGCGATCGAACAACCCCAGCCGCAGGTGCAAGCGATGCCTTTCCTGGTACATTGCGCCGGTTCTTCCCCTCAGATCCCTGACCCGCTGAAGGCAAACCCAATTTGGTACTGACCCGGTCCGTGCGCACCAAGTTAAGCCCAAGATGGGCATCCGTTCCACTAATCTGTTGGATTCCTTTGGGCCCTACCCCTTCAAAGCCCAAACCTGCATTGCAGCATGTATTACTATAGTGGGGCTTCCTTGTAGATACAGTTACGTTACACAATTTCTCCCCTCTGCCTGGCCCATTATGTTGACAACCGTAATCCCATGGAATCGTCATTTCAGAATCCACTTCGTCATATCCCACCAAATCCGCCATACCTTCATTACCACTTTTATTTGATTGATAAGTTACCAACTTCGATTGATTGTGCATTAAATTATCATAACTCCATTCATTCAAAATTGTTTCTGAAATTACCAATCTATCCTCATCTTCAACCTTCTCTCGCATCACTTCGACAATGACTTCCGCTGCCTGATCCGCACTGCCTGTCGAAATTATAGGTCTTGGCGCCGTTATAGCTACACCATCATTAAACTCAGTGGTTAAATTCCTCTGCTGTTCACCGCTATCCTCACCATCCCTCATCATTCCCATCTTGACATCCACCCCATATGTTTCACAACCTACCTCTTTAACCAGTATGTCAAAGCCACTAGTGCCTATTGTGATATGGATCCATTCTTTAATTACGTCCATTACACATGTATCGATTTCTACCCGACCAGCACTAAACGAAGAGCACGATTCTGTCGTGTTATCACAGCCCACCACCTCACCTCATTGACTGCCTATTAGCCTGAAAGTATCCCCAGACCAAGCATGTAAAGGTACCCCAAAGCATTCTAGCCACACCCTTCGGGTTTCACTTCTCTCCGATTCGTCCCACCTCCATACGCTGTGGAAAAACTGTAGTAGGCCATTCATATTGAAAGTGTAAGCCTCTTCTGCATTCAAGAGGCTGTCAAAGGTCAACAGCGCTTT
The DNA here is from genome assembly GCF_059453495.1 of Arachis ipaensis. NCBI lineage: Eukaryota > Viridiplantae > Streptophyta > Magnoliopsida > Fabales > Fabaceae > Arachis > Arachis ipaensis. The sequence continues at coordinate 11,408,981 of NC_142437.1, read as the reverse complement.
ATAAGCACCCATTTCTCGTACCTGGATGACATGGGGAAAAAATTCTCGCAATCGATTTCCTCAGCGCTCTGAAATTAATAGCCTTCGTCGATCCCCCAACCAGGCTTTTCTGCAACCAGTCCAGGTTTTCTTTCACTGCCATTACTTTAACTCTCTTCGTCCATCCATTGCCATGTGGAGTCTGATCTGTCTTATCGTTTATCAAGGCCTTGTTGGGAGGTTCTGTAATCTTCTTGGCCTCTCCTCCTTCTTCTAGTACTTGTCGATCCATAGCATTTTGACCGTCCCTTCGTGGAGGAATCCTGTTTGTGTCTTTCACCTCGGACATTCTTCTGTACTTGCCTTCCCCCATAAAAACAACCTTTCCTCTCAACCTAATATGATTCATCTCCGCTATAGCCTTTGATGCTCCTCCTTTCGTGGTGTACCGGATGAACGCAAAGATATATAAGCCTCCATTCTTGTATTTCCTAGATAGGTATATGTCGTTTATGCGCCCGGTCCAGTTAAACAGTTGAAACAGCTCTCTTCTCGAGATGTCTAATGGGAGATTATCTACAAAAATTGAAAAAGACTCGCTCTCCAAGCGTCGATACTCATCTCGGTTCCAAACTCTAGGATCCTTGACCTGACCTAACGTTCTACTCCTCCCCGTGTTTCCCACCCACACTCTCTCTCTCCCTCTCTCTCATGAAAATTCATACAATAAGTTTTGATTTAAATCAAGGATGAACCTTAATTAAAAAATAAATGAACCGAAATTATTTCAGATTTGAACAAGCAGTCAAATAAAGTCAATTATCAACAAAACACATCGAATTTGTACTAGTGACAAATATCAGATAGTTGTAACTAACTTAACAAGTACACATGAACAATTTTCAGCAAATCCGAGTGAAACTAAACTAAATGAACCTCAAATAAACGTAGAGATGAATCGAAAATAATCATTTCCAAATCTTACTCGTCTTTGGATTCAGTTTTGCTTTCCGAATTCGTAAAAACAATCTTTTTTTTTTTTGTTTGTTTTTTCGCCACCCTTTTGTGGTTGTTTTCTTTTTTTTTTTTTTGCGGTGTTTTATCGATTTCTTTTTCTTCTCTGCAACACATACAAAAAATTTTGTTAAAATAACAATATAAAATTTTAAATAAATAGATAATTTTTAATAAGCGATGGTGAGAAATATACTCAGATTCAAAAAAAAAATTCTTCTTCTGAAGACGAATGTAAGATGACATTTTTTTTCCTTCTCCTTTTCCTTCTTTCCCCCTTCTTTTCTTCTATCGCTCCTTTTCTTAATTCTGCTCTTTTCACAAGTCCCTAAAACATAAACTTATTTAGTTAGCACAATATTTTAAAAGCATCTGAACCAAAATTTCAAGAGAATTTTTTTATTTACCATTTCATTAGTTATTTCCAAAGCAAGCCGCTTGACCAGCCTCTTCCTTGTCCAGTACGCCACCCATGGTGGTCCAGGAGCATCATCTACTTCTAGTTGAGAAAACTTCGTTTCATGGAAATTTATTAACATTAAAACGAAGACACAATCATCAAACGAAAGTTTCTTTCCTGCTCTTTAGATTTTGATCCCCTTGATCAGGAAGCTCAGCACATGAGGTGTCCAATTCCATCGTCGGACTGTCTCCACATGAAGAGCAGGTGGCTTATGGACCAGTGAGACAGTGCTTGCTGTTGTCGGCAGCAAGAAGCATTTCTGTACGTAGACGACGAAAGTCCTTTTGAATTTTAGCAAGTTCTCCTCCCCTTCAACACTCATATCAATCACAAATTTTGTTAAAGATGCCAAAATAGCACCTTTGAAATTGTTAACAATCTCTTTCTGTTCCTTACCCAGTTTGTTGTATGTAACTTTTTCAGGAAAATGATCTCCTATAACATTTTAATATAAACAAATCAGTCAAAAAGGTCCAGTTCATTTTTTATATTCAAATGAACCTCAAATAAACTAAGGAATGAACCGAAATAACTTTAAAAAAATAACAAAATATTAAAAAAAAATACAAATGTAAAAGATGGAAAGTATAATACCGCCAAAATTTATGCCCAACCCATCTCTTATCTTGACAGGGATTATGTAGATTTTGCTATAGAGAGTGCCAGGATCCATGATAGACATCAAAGCAACGAATCAATTTCCTCAAGAGCTTGTGAGAGACATTCAATTCTGGGATATGTGTCAGTATACCGAATCCCGTTTGTTCAACAATAGTTTTCTTTTCTACACTCAATTCTTTGACACCCTAGCTTTTGATTTTGTTGAGCATCTCAAATCGTGAGTTCTTTGCAAGGATTTGAAACATTATGTTATGATATATTTATAATACAAAAATAGAGTTGATTTAACATGTGTATGCTTACATTATAATGCTGTTTTTCCTTTTTTGAGACGATCATCTTTTTTATTTTGGCTATAAGGAACAAAAAATTTGGTCAATACTTAACAAGTGAACCTCACTCAATTTAGAATTGAATTGAATTTGGTTCAGATTTGGTGAATACTTAACAGTAGTATCAAATGAACCTAACTAAATTCACAAATGAACCGAATTCGGTTCAAATTTAAACAAAAAGTGATAAGTATTCAATCAGTAAGAAAATCATATTTCAATTCATTCCTGCATGCAAATGAACTCAATTAAACTAAGAAATGAACTGAATTTCTTGAGGAATAATAGATTTGGTGAATACTTAACAGTAGTATCAAGTGAACCTCACTCAATTACAAATGAATTGAATTCGATTCAGATTTGAACAAAACGTGATAAACATTTAATTAGCAAGAAAAGCACATTTTAGTTCATTTTTGCATGCAAATGAAGTCAATTAACCTAAGAGAAGAACTGAATTTCTTAAGAAATAACAGATTTTGTGAATACTTAACAGTAGTATCAAGTGAACCTAACTCAATTCACAAATGAACCGAATTCGATTCAGATTTGAACAAAACGTGATAAACATTCAATCAGCAAGAAAAACACATTTCAATTCATTTCTACATGGAAATGAACTCAATTAAACTAAAAGATGAACCGAATTATTTACCAGAACCAATAAACTAACAACACAGTTTCATTCGATGCCCTAGTTACGGAGAAAACAAATAAAAATAGAATCAGAGAAACTTGATCTACTAAATGAATGAACGAACTCAATCCACTAAACCTTAAATCGAACTAGAAGAAACGCGAGATTTGCGAGAAATTAATTGAACATAATAACAATAGTTTTCTCAGTACCTTGCAGAATCTTTGTTCTTGTTTTTGTGTGTTTTTTGTTGATGAATTCAAATGCTCCACCTAATTCTACAGTAGTTTCCGCAGAGAATATGAACAAGTTTTAAGAGATTTTTTCATATTCAAGCGCGAAGTAAATTGATAACGTTTGGGAGATTTATGGGAGAGTGAGTTTTTTTTATATTGGACCTACTTGATTGAACTTAGATACAAAAATACTTGAATCTGTAGTCCAACTATTTTTTTATTTTTATGTTGGCCTATATTCTCCCTCATTATACTATTTGAGCTATGATTTCAATTTTAATTATGCTTTATAACTAACTAATCCTGAAGACTTGATATTTTAATTTAATTATTTATTAAGATCACGAAATTATTTTAGTTAATTTATGTAATGTAATCACAATAGTTCAACCTTCAATAGGTTATTTCAACTATGAATTCAATTTTAATTATGTTTTATAACTACCTAATAGAAGATGAGTTTTTATTTTTATTTTTTGATATGGTGAAGAACTGAAGATAGTATAAAATTATTTGGAATTGATCGGATATTAAAGGAATCTAATTCAATCTAATCCTATATTTAGACCAAATTTATAATTAAATAAAAGATCTGGTATAAATATAATAAATCATATAATTTTGGTTAGAATGATGTCCTTAAATTTGTTTTAAACCATATTGGAAACAACTAATGAATATCATGATAATGATAGTGTATTAGACTACTATTAACTGTAATTTGAGTTTGGGTTTTTATTTAGTTTTGGACATAAAATCTAGCAAATCCAAATCATATTATTTATATCTCGTATGTATAGTTAAATTGCATAGTTTAGATTTGAAAAAGAATTTTTTTTTTGTTTAGTGAAGAGAGCACAAGACGCTAATGAGTAATAGCTCAAATGACATTGTCTCCCCATACTCAATTAAGAGGTTGCGGGTTCGAGTCTCCTATCTTTGGTAAAAAAAAGAATTGCACAAGACAAATAAACAGCAAAAAACACAAAAGAATAAGGCTAGTCAAACTCTCTTAGGGTTTGTTTGGGTGAGCTTTTAAAAAAAAATTTTGACTTGTTGTTTTTAAAAGATCTTATGAAAAAATAAAAGTAATTTTATATTTAAATATCTTATGCAAAAAATCTTTTTATTTATTAATTACATTTGGGTATAACAATATAAAAGTATTTTTTTATTTATTTTTATTATGTAAAAAACATCTTTCTTTTAAAGAAAAAAGATCTTTTAAAAAGATGTAATAGTTTCTCAAAAAAGATGTTTTTTTTTATTTTTCTAGTGCTTTTACTTTTACTACTAGAAATTTGTCAAACACGCTAAAAAATAAAAAAAGATATTTTTTCATTGAAAAAGATATTTATTTTATTAAGATAATGACGTCTAAACAAGCACTTAATCTAAGTCTTCGTAATCCATCAAGATACATCACTCGTTAACCAACTTAAATTGGTCAAGTGAGTGTCAAATTCCACCTTTGTACATACAACAATTCATTTCCCAATGATAGACCCATTTAACGCAAAAAAATCTAAACCTCCTATTTACGCATTTTAATTTAAAAAAATATTTATCTTCATATTAATAAAAAATAGGATTTGAATTTTTCAAAGTTTAAATTTTATTTTAGAAAATAAAGTGTGATCTCTTACTATTTATTTTATAGGTAAAACCAAAAATAAATATAAAAAAAAATATTCAAAATAAAAGATCATACTTTACCCTCTAAAGTATAAATTTAAAATTTAGAGGATCCAACTCCAAAAAAATACACCAAATCTCGGTAACTAGACATAACATATCTTGGATCTCCATCACTAAAAAAATTAGACATTTAATTTCCGATCTTATAAAATCTTTTTCTGATTTACACAAATAAAGAACCTTAACATTTGTAACTAACTGCCCACCGTCATTCGGTCAACGAAACCTATAAATAAAGGACCTCATATGGCTTCCAATTTTCCTTTACACTATTATAAAAACACTTTCTTCTTCGCTGAATCTCTCTGACTCTGATTCAGTGATTCTAATTCTTATTAGTTTTATTGGGCTTTCCGATCTCAATTCTACTCTTAACTCAGGTTTGCTTCCTAGCACGCTACCTTCTTCGGAATTTTGCGCTATTTTTCTCTTTCTTTTTTGCGATGGATGAAATGCGTGAAGAGTTCTCTCCGATTGGATTGACCTCTCCCAAAATCCACGCCATTCCTTGGAGGAAAATTAGGATTTTTATTTTAGGGTTCCATTTGAAATTTCTTTTTTCTGTAATGTTCATAACTTGTATTATACTCAAGTGGTGTTACTGTGTTGATGTAAAATTGGGGGATAAGCAGAATTTGGGTTTTGATGAGGGAATGGATTCTGCAGCTTATTCTGATTGGGTTGTTGTTTGAGTTTTGGAAGAGGTCTCTGAGCAATGAAGGGTCTTATTGATGGGAATACTGTGTGCCTGATGTTATTTGGATTGTGTTTTTTTTTCCTAGTATTATGGCTATTATAACAACAACAAGGAGGACTGAAAGGTTCAGTGGTACAACACCACCAACATGTAAGTACTGGCTAGCTGGGAGATGCAACAGGAATCCTTGCAAATTTTTGCATAGCTTATCGACATTGCCATCCAATGTACATAATGCCAATATGACATATATGCATTCGAAGAATCCACATTTGTCTGCTGAGAAGATGGCCAGTTCCTCTGTTAAGAAGCCAACAAATTGCGCACCCAAGGCCTTCAAGAAGCCAGCAAATTGTGCACGAAAGGCTGTTGAGTGTGGATCAGAAACTATGTCTGTTGAGAAGCCAACCCAGTGTGAACAAATGGATATATCCATTGAAAAGACTGAAAGTGTGGAAGAAGTGGCCACTGTTGCTAAGTCTCCTATGGAGAAATCACGCAGTATTTGTAAATATTGGATGACTGACAATTGTGTGCATGGTGACCTGTGTCAGAATTTGCATTCATGGTTTTATGGTGATGGGTTTACTACACTTGCAAAGCTTCATGAACACAAGAAGGTATAGATGTCTGATTCCACCTTTTATTATTTGATATGAACACATGAAAGGATATTATATTATGCTTAGTGTTTTCGGTAAACTAATTCTGTAGTGAATTGTCTTGGTTTAATTTGGATGTTAGGTGAATATTGGCTAGGAACTTTATTCTAAGATGTTTACTCTAATTAAATTACTTAATAAGTGCCATTGAGTTAGATTCATTTATGCTAATATTCAAATTTTGTGACAGGTTGTCACTGGAATTGCATTACCTGCTGGTTCAGATAAACTTTATTCTGGTAGCACTGATGGCACAGTTCGGGCATGGGATTGCAACACTGGCCATTGTGTTAACATGATCCATCTTAATTCTGAAGTTACCTCGCTCATATCTGAGGGCCCATGGATTTTTGCCGGCGTGAAGAATGCTGTAAAGGTAAGCTCACACTTCCTCTTTTATTTTTATTGTAATAATGATATCTTATGTATAGGAGCTTTAACTGCAAATTTATAATTTGATTGTGGTTGTTGTTAAGGTATGGAATATTCAGACGGGTGCAGATGTTACTCTTGATGGACCTAAAGGGCAAGTCCTTTCCTTGAATGTTGGCAATGATATCCTTCTTGCTGGAGCAGAGGTAAATTCCCTTGCAGTGACTTATGGTTGTTGTAATTCAACCTTTGTTTATAGTTAGCCATTTGCTACTGCTGTTGTTTGATCAGAACCGTCACATTTCAGCTAGCTCTGTTGTTTATTAGTTTTAAAATAATATGTTTATTTAAATTGCAGGATGGTGTTATTTATGCTTGGAGATACAGCTCTGATCCCAAACCTGAGTCTCCTTTCGAACTGGTTGCAACACTAAGTGGTCATACTAAACCGGTGGTTTGTCTTGCTATTGGATGCTACAAGATGCTTTATTCTGGGTCAATGGACCATAGCATCAAGGTAGTGTTTTCTGTCAACTAGCAGTTTGTTTATTTATTTATTTATTTCAGTATGAGATATATGTTTCATGCAAAGCTTTTAAATTTATAATTTGGTCATGATCAGTCTTCATGGTATACACATGCAATTGTTTGTTTCATTCTCTTTTCTAAACTAATAGCGGGTCTGAGATATTTGTTACTCTGCTATCTATAGGTGTGGGACCTAAATACATTACAGTGCACAATGACACTTAACGGGCATACCGACGTAGTCACGTCACTTCTTTGTTGGGAAGATTATTTATTATCGAGTTCATATGATTGCACAGTCAATGTTTGGGTGTGCACTGAGGAGGGAACTCTGAAAGTGGCATATACTCACACTGACAAAAATGTAAGTTGTTTAACCACTGACATTTCTGTACAAATATGTTTAAGTTGATATTTTAATTTTATTGATGAAGGAGGTGATTGGTTTATCCAATTTATATTTTTTATCACAGGCTATTCTTGGACTATATGGAATGACAGATGCAGACGCCAAGCCAATATTGTTCTGCTCGTGCCAAGACAATTCAGTTCGCATGTATGAGTTGCCGACGTGAGTAACCATCAAGCTTTCATCTAATTGTCTTGCTACTGTTGCTGCAATGTCTGTGTTATGTGGGGCTTGTTTTTTCTTGCTTGCTGTTTTAGCTACCTGCTGTGCCTGCTTCTACAGGTTTTTAGAGAGAGGTCGACTATTTACAAGACGAGAAGTTCGATCCTTCGCGATAGGTCCTGGTGGACTCTTCTTCACTGGAGATGGGACTGGTTTGCTGAATGTGTGGAGATGGTTGGAAGAGCCAAAGGTGCCAACCTCTTGAACTACAACAAAAAGATCTTTGTAGGAGGAGAGACTGCATGATCATTGGCACTGCATCACATAGAAAATGTTTGTCAATTGTCAGTGATGATTATTCCTTAAACTATGTTTGGTGAGGGTACTCTTTTTCCTCTTATTAGGGTAGGTATTAGTGTTTTAGCATTTGAGGTTTTAATGAGGCATCACTAACATAGGCCGAGCAGAAATAAAACCTCGGTGGAACTTTGAATGTATAATGTAACAACATTCTATGTATGATACAATTCTCAATAAGATCATAAATTTTGAAAAGAGTGCATATCATTTTAAATTCTTAATTTAACTTCTTAAATTATAATCATAAATATCTTACAGCCAAAGAAAGAAAAAAGTGACCAATTGAAAACCAAAATAATAATAGGCATAACTTTGGACTGTTGGAACTTTTCTAGGCTTGTAGATGAAAACTTCTCTCTCTGTACTAGCCCCAGCCCGACCTGTGCTCCCTTACTATTTATAATCATAAGCTTCAAAAAAGTTATTTATACTTATAAACTCTTTCTGCCGTTATGATATTTCCAAGATGGAAAATTTGACTTTGTATTGGATACACACTCAACCTTTTAAGTTCATGGTTGAGAAAATGTAAGGATGAAAATCTTGAGAGTTTGAATAAACTAGTTTACCTTTTTGACGATGATGGGCAGAGTAACTATTTAAATTATTTGAGAAGACATCCAAATATATTTGACGATGATGGGCAGAGTACTATGATGAAACTCTCAAAAAATATATTGCCCTCCCATGATGAAGCTAATAATGAGGAGATTCTTGGAAACTTAAAAGAATTGAACCTATTCAAATTATGTGAGTTGCAATCCATCAGTGGGGTAGAATACTTGTCAAAGCAGCAGCTGCGTCTATTAGATGTTTCTGATTGTCCAAAATTGACAATAATAGCGTTACAATCTTCCTACACTGGTGCTTAGGGATTTATACAAGCTAGAATCTACAGCCTTTGAGCAGACCTGGATGCCCCCACTTCTTGAAAATCTTGAACACTTGAAAATTCTGGCATGTAATTGTTTGATGAACTTGGCACCATACACTGTCTCGTTCTCCAAACTGAGTCAACTGAACATAAAGGATTGTGCAAGATTGGAGTATTTGTTTACATCCTCAACTGCTAACAATTTTGCTGAACTGAAAAGGATGTCCATATCAAACTGTGAGTTGTTAGAGGCAGTAATGGTTGGAGATGGAGATGATAATGAAATGAAGACATGACGTTCCCCAAGCTCTCATTTATATATCTTGGCAACTTGCCAAAGCTTGAAAGGTTTTCCAAGGGGAAGTCAAAATTGAATTTTCCACAACTGCATGAAGTTTTCATCACTGAATGCAATGGTATGCAAACTTTCTATCAAGGTAATGTGTGATCACCCGAGCTACAAGGGGTGAAAGATACAGAGGGAGAATTTTGCGAGAGTGATGATCTGAATACTGCAATCGAACACTATTTTAGAGGTGACGAAGTTGACAGTGACTTAACCAAGCATGAAGAAAGTGAATAAGAAGAAGAAAACTTGAATTAAAATAATCACTGAATCTCGGTACTAGACAACATTTTTTGTAAGTATTTCTTGACGAGCTATGTTAATGTTAATTATCATATATTTCCTTATAGTTGGATTGGATGTGAGACTTATCATGTGAATCACATACCTTATGAAAATGAGTACAAATAATATATTTCATTTTTAATGCTATTTTAACTTTTGGCAAATGACTAACATAATAGTTCATGAAATTTGTTTGCAAGGTTTCATGGGACTCCAAATGTAGCAAGAGGACAAGTGGATCACATATTCACATCATGGCAAGTTGGCAACAAATATTCAGAAATAAAGCGGTATTTCTTTTTTGTTAGAGTGTGTTGTGATGAATACATTTCCTGTATTCCTACGGGAATAAGTGTGAACGGCTTTCAAGTGGCATAGATATGTCTCATGAATAAATCTGTATATCATGTATTTATTTTTTGTTGAGTGTGTGTATGATTTTTAAGTTATTGAATGTTTTTATAAATAAAAGTGATATGTAATTTTACCAGTTTACATGATACATGATAGAATGCAATGACGTTGCTTGATTCATGTAGCCGATCCCATTTAGTGAGATAAGACTTTGTTGTTGTTATTATGCTTTTGAGTTAAGTTGTAAGTGTGTGTTGTAAGAATAGAGTTTACCACACCAAGTAGATGTATTTCTACATGATTGTTTCATAAATAAAGTTGATGTATATTTTTATGAAAAGATGTGTATAGTTTCAGAAAATGATAGTTGTTTTTTTGTTAACAAACTTCCATTTATTCATGATCAAAGGTGAATATATAATCTCTTTAGAACAGAAAAACTTGTATAGCATAACAAGAGAAAACAGAGTTCGAAAGGAAATGGATCCTCTCAATTTTTTTTTACAATTGAGAGAGTAAAGTGTAATCTCTCACCATTAATTTTATAAGTGAGACCAAGAATAAATATGAGAGAGAAAGTAATAAAGGGTTAGACCATCTCCAGTAGGGAACTCATTTCAGTCCCTATTTATGACCCACCTGTCATAAAAAGTAACTCAAAGAACTCAAAGAATCTCTCTCTTCTCTATTAAAAGGAACTAATTTTAATCCCTATTGTGATCTAACTTAATTAATTAATTAATTAAAGTAATTAAAATTAATATAATTATTATTTTTTTTATAATAATATTATTTAAATTTATAAATTCAAAATAATTCAATATTATAAAATATTAAAATAAATAACTTAAATTTGATTAGTATTTTAAATTTTATAAATAAAAATAAATAATCCAACTAAAAATTATTTTATAATATGTAAAAATTAAATTTATTTTTTATGTAAAATAAATTTAATTAATTATATTAATTATAATTTAATATAACTAATTATTAAATAATTAATATAAATAATTAATTAAATAGATATATAAGTATTTAATATATTATAATTATTAATAAATTAATTATAATTTAATTATTTAATATATATATTTAATATATTTTTTATTTTTTTATTAACTTACCACATGGCATGATTTTATTGGTTGTTGCAAGTCCCTGTTTAGAGGGACTCTCAACCTTGATCCACGTAAAGAGTTTTCGTTTCCCTGTATATCAGAAGAAGAACTCTATTTCTTAGCATTGGAGTTGCTCTTAGAGATCACATTTTACACTCTCAATTTTTTTTAACAATTGAAAGGATCCATTTCCAGTTCGAAATGGCAATTGTCTATGTAGCCTATAATCCAATCAGAATGTTGTTGCCTATTATAAAGGAGGGCATCTTTTCTTACAATAATCTTTCACAATTTCGACACTGACCACACTCTTTCAATCATGTAAAATTATTACAATACACGTTCAATAACTTAAAATCCACACACACACCTTACATCTTGTATATAAATATAAGATATAATTTCATTCATAACACACACTTAGAATTATACCACATAAAAAGTAATCACACACTTCTTCCGGCATAATAATGCAGAAAAGAAAATATCCCCCTTGTTTTCTCCTGAATATTTGTTGCTGTGATGTGATGGATCACTCCACTATCCTCTTGCTGCATTCGGTGTTCCATAAAACCTTGGAAAATTCGTAAACAATTATGTTAGATATTCGCCAAAAGTTAAAATTGTTTTAAGATGGAAAGAAGCTAAACTCTTCAGGATTTGAGTTGAATGATTGCTGCCCAAACTTTGAGTAAAAAGAAATATATGTAACTGCATAAGATTAAGTTTTATGTTTTTCTAATTTGTCATAAACATGAGAATGTATCCATGCAAAATAAAAATGAAACCATAACCATTTCAATCTTTCTATTATGATTATTATTATTTTCTTTGGATTTCACAAAATTAATCTCTTCAGTTATTCTGTATGCACTTTAATTTGTTCATCAAACCCTTTATTAGGTAGGTATAAGGAAAAAGAAACGAACAGAAGTAACAAAAACACACACACATAATAATGCTTCTCTCAGTAAAAGATGAATCAAACTTACATGTTGAATTATGATTGTGCTAACTCATCAGTGCTGCTTCCTTGCTTCGATTCTCAAACTTTTGACTGACTATAGCATTTAGGTTATCCTCCGAGAAACGAACTCCATCTATGTACACCCTCCGTAAGTTTTGATGGTTGGGTAGTTCCACATCACCTTGTGAGAAAGTTTTCATGCTGCTGCATTCACTGATCCAAACTTCAACCCAATTCTTTTGGATTTTCAGAGTTGAGTTTCCCGCGAAAAAGCTTTCAAGTTTTGGCAATTGGCTAAGAGACAGCTTCTCGAGATTCGGGAACGCGAGATTTTCACGTGGCTTATCTACCTCTTCTGTTGCCACTACTATTGATTTCAATGACTCACACTTGGAAATCTCCATCTTGTTCAACAGTTTCAAGCTTTTGGCAGTTGAGAATGTGAACAAATGTTCCATTCTGTTGCATTCAGTAACCATGACGTCCTTCAGAACTGGGAAATTCAAAGTTGACTTTCCAGTGTAGAAGTTCTCAAGTTTTGGTAACTTGCTAAGAGACAATTCCTTGAGCTCTTGGAATGTGATGACATCATCATCATCATGTAATTGATAAGCCACTATTACACTTTGCAGTGCTTCACAGTTGGAAATGTATAAATGTTGCAGTTGAACAAGATATTTGGCGGTTGAAGACGTAAACAAAAGCTTCAAACTTGCACAACACTCTACTTCCAGCCATGCCAGATTAGAGGAGGCTACCCAGGTAAGAAGTTCTAATCCAGTGGATTCAAGCTTGTGTAGATTCCTGAGTTCCAATTTCTTAAGCCGTGAAAGGATCTTAGCATAGTTTTCTGTGTCAGGCAGTTTTGAAGGGAATATCTCTTTGAAAGCACTGTCGACCACCGCAAGCATCTCAATATTGGGCAGTGGCACCTTTGAAAAGAATTCAAGGGGAAATGCATCTGACTCATCAATATCATCAAAGCCCTGCAATTTAAGATATTTTATGTTTTGGTTGTCCAGATGAAGTAGTACTTTCTCAAGCATCTTCACACCTTCCATGTCCAGTGACAGTCGCTCCAAGTGAGGGGTAACATCCTAGAATTCAAAGTTAATAAGAAAGACAAGGCTACGATGAGAAGATAATTTCCTTACTCGATTTTTGAATTGTTGCAAAATGAACGCATTGATGAAATGGGTAAACCTTAATAATAAAATTAACAGAAACATTCACGAGTTTACAGAACTATGATGATTAATTAATGGGTAAATGATCAAATTCGTCATTGAAAAATTATTCGTCCTTTAAATTAGTCTCCAAAAATTTTTTTTAATTAAATTCGTCTTTTAAAAATTTTAAATTAATTCTATTAGTCATTCTGTCATTTTCTTTGTTGACGGTACCAAAATTTATTAATGTGGCACGTTAAGTGATACTACAACACACATAGGAGTCTTAATTGACTATTGTCAACATAAGTTTATGAAATTAGATCAAATTAAAACTTCATTGAGAGAATAATTTAAAACATTGAAATTCCTCAATTTAGGATTGATTTGATCTGATTTCATAAACTTATCATGTATATTAACCGCCAATCAAAACTACTAGGTGTGTGTTATGGTGTTTCAACAAATTTTGACATCGTTAGAGACGGAAATAACTAAAGGACGAAAATGACTAACTTAAAATATTTGAAAGACGAATTTGATTAAAAAAAAATTTTTACGGACTAATTTAGAGCTGACTATTTATTCATTGACACATGCATTCTCGTTGAGTATCTCGACATAATATACAACCATATTAAGTGTACATTAAAATCAGTCACTAAAATTAACTATAGTGTAAAATACATATTAAAATATAAATTACACATTAAAAATAACTCAAACTACATATATATTAATACATAAATATATAATAGCTGATTTTAGTATTAATTTTAGTATTCAAATAATATTTTTGGATAACGTATTTGACTTACACATGATAGGTATATTAAGAAATAAAATATGAATGTGGCGTTCTTATGTATGATGAATAAAGTCAAGTCTATTCAAACTAGGACTTTTGTCATGGCCCAAAACGAGCCATGACCGGCGCTCAGGAAAATAATCCCTAACAAGCCTAACCGACTCAACGATAAATTGAATAAAAAAAATAAAAAATATTTAAAATAGAAAATTACAGTTTCTAAAATGAATAATTACATATTTTTAATAAAAGATAAAATAAATAAACATGGATGGATCCTGCCTGTGACATATGGAGCATATACATCTAGGAACTCAACAAAAATAGATACTCATTGCAGATCGTGACTCTTGATTAGAAAATCTCACATAGTCAAGTATTTGTTCCTGAAAAATATTTTCAGAAAAAAGGAGTGAGTTTTGCAACTCAGTGACTAGACAATACATTTATAATCCACATGAGACCATATAAACATTATTGTCAAAGTAATTTAAATTAAAAAATAGCAGTTGATAATAATAAGTGAATCAATAAGGGAGTTCTCATACAGAAATCAAATCAAAAGTCCACACATGGGCGGCTCCACCTCTATGGGTAGCCCTTTCCTCTTGTGTGTCCTAACAGAATAACAGATCTAACGTGTGGCCTACACGTTAGGCTAGCAACACCCCTGCTAGTTGGAGTCTGAGTCAGATGCATCTAAGTTAACGTCATAACCGCCGTTAACTACGGTTTTCTAATACGAGCCTCCCAAACCAATTCAAAACATATAGTTTCAAATACAATGAATCTTCAATCTCTCAAATATATAAGGTATCAAATCAAATCAATCAGATAATATTTTTTTATCAGAAATCTTTTTAAATCATACTTTCTCAATCATAAAAAATATTTCATAATTTTAAAGTGAGTGCCAACAAATACTTTAATGTTTCAAAAGTATATATTCGAATAAAATCAATATTTTAAAATAATATAAAGCTTTATCAAACATATATATATATATATATATATATAGTCTCATGTAAATCTCTAAAGTATGGATTTCATAAAAATAATTATTCAGCTATAATAAATCAATTATTCTAATCAAATCAAAGTTCTTCAATAACAGTTTTATAAATATAATTAAAAATTCATAATAGCATAAACCAAAAGCTTAACGGTTATAAATGTAAAGCATACTCACAGCATGGTCCTAACGGACCGAAGAGACCAAACCCAGAATGTCGAATTCAAGATAAGGAGGATTGAAGTAGAATAAAACGAATGAGCGCAGAATTTGGACCGGAGTAGCGACAAAATGGAGCTGGCGATAGTCCCAGAAATCTAAAACAGGCAAAACTAAAATCGAATTAAAACAAGGACAAGACAGATTAAATGGTGGCATAATAGGACATGAAAGCTAGAGCAGAATCAAGGAAAAAGGCTGGACCGGGATAGGCAACGACGACTTGGTTTAGGTACATCCAAACGGCGACAGGAACAACGCAGCGGACGTCCCTCCTTGGCGTTTCTTGGTGGCAGAGGCGCGGCGGCCTTAGCAGCAGCAGCAGCAGCGGAGTTCTAACGGCGGCAGAACCTCCCTGCGACCACTTCTCTCTCCACGCGCATTCTGTTTCTCTCCCGGCGACAGATCTGGCGGCGCGAAACGGAGGCACGAACGGCCGCGATGGTGGCTGGGCTTGACGGCGACGACCCTTCCCATGG
Organism: Arachis ipaensis; assembly: GCF_059453495.1. Lineage (NCBI taxonomy): Eukaryota > Viridiplantae > Streptophyta > Magnoliopsida > Fabales > Fabaceae > Arachis > Arachis ipaensis. The sequence goes on along the minus strand of NC_142437.1, from coordinate 11,393,177 downwards.
CGGCTCTGGGTAGATCGGCGCGTCTTCCCTCTGTTTGCAAACCTCCATAGACGGCAATGATGAAGACCTCGACGGTGACGACGGCGACGGTGACGCCTCCTCCTTGCGCGGCTCTCTCTGTCCCTCGGTTCTGGCCTTCCTCGCGATGACACCACGGCGGCGACGGTGGCAGTGACGCCCACCGGCGCCACCTCCCTTCCTTCCTCTTCTCTTCCCTCTCTGGTTCTTCCCCTCTTCTCTTTTCCCTTTCTGTTCTTTTGTTCTGCTGTTGGAAGGGGTAAGGGTGGCTAGGGTTTTGGTGAGTGTGTGAGGGAGTGTTATGTCAAAGTTAGGGTTAGAATTTTGGTTTGGAAAAAAAAAAAGAGAAGGGTATTATAGGGATTTTACATTCTACCCTCCTTAAAAAAAAATTTTCGCCCTCGAAAATTGATCGAAAGTTGATATAATCTGTAAGACCTTATTTGGTTTTAGCATTTTACCAAATATGTGAAAGAAGTATGAAGAGATGCAAAAGTTACAAGATAGGTTTTTGTTAAAAATATGCGGTTGACATTCACCGACTCACATTTTCTTGACAGCTCAGATGTACATAGCACTCTTCACTTCGTTCGTCAATCTCCTCAAAATACCTTCCTACTTCATACTCTCCTTGGTTCTATAGTATATATCTATAGAAGCAACCGGTCTTACGTCATGTCTTAGAATTACAACTTTTCAAACTTCAGCATCAATAAGCTGTGTCCTAATGAATTAACGTATCGTTTGCTATCTGGGAATCGCACGTGACACCGAAACAAGCATGGGTTTACTCAAAAGGATTCGAAACCTAGAAAGAGAAGAGCAAACATCACAGATGGTGTTCGCACGAACGTGGAAGGATGTTTAAGATTGCAATTAAACAATGATGTACAGAAATAATGAAATGTCCCAAAAAGAGAGTCAATTGAATCTTAACAAGAAAATCTGAATCAAAAAAATTTTGATAGAAACAATAAAAGAAAAGATAGTGCATTAGGTCAAAACAAGTTTAAGTTGGATCAAAGAACTACAAAGTTCACTAAAAGAAGGTAACCAAAGTCAATGGCAGTGTTTTTTTTTTCTTTTTTTTTTTTTCAAAAAGATTTTAAGTAGATGATTAAGGACACGATAAGGCAAGAAAAGAATCAAATCAATAACTTTTCCAAAGAAGATCTGGAACAAGAATTCGAGGAGAATATTAGAAGATATGATGTATCATAGTAAAGCAAGTTCAGATTACATCAAGGAGTTACATAGTTCACGTAAAGGAATGCAACGTCAACACCTATGTTGTCGAGAATCTATGGGATAGCCAAAAGCACGACGATAAGATCGAGATATGCATAAGATGTAGGACGTGAAACAAAATAATCAAATTTCCAATTTCAACAAGGATTAAAACAAGGAACTCTTGATATGAAATATAGCGGAGTGAACGATAAATAAAATCATGCGGCACGATTATAGCGCATACTTCAACACAAACCATCCCAAGAAGACCACCTAACGTTCCCAAACTTAACGATTACCATTACTTAAATAAAAGAAACGAAAGAGTTTAAAAGAACTATTTCTCGCAAGTTATAATTTCTAGCTCTCCGTATGCACCATGCTAAACAGTCATACCACAAGATGTGACGACGCTAGATAGAATATAGATTTTTTTTTTCTTTCAATAAAACTAGAAAGCGAACAAAACAAAACAAAGTCCAGCAGAACAATATCATCATAGCATAAGAGGCTTTAGGGCATAAGTAATTGTTGAAATCACCGAAAAAGCTTCACCATATTCCTTATTCTATAACCATTCCTCATCAGCATCATCATCAAGACTCTAAAAAGGCCAAAAATAATGAAAGTATTGCAAATAATTGAGAGAGTAAATTAGGAAAAGAACATAGATGTTGCATCCAAAATTAGAAGCTAGCATATATAAAAAATGGTATCACTTAAAAATTTTTATTTCTAAACATCAACAACCATAACAAAACGAAATATTCAAACACAATCAATCAAAGCATACAGATAAAGGAAAGATTCAAAACAACCAAATGCAATGTATGATAAAATTCAAAATAAATGAACCAATTAAAAAAGGAAACTCATGAAAAGAAAGAAAAAAAATGATAAATTTACATCTTCAAGATCAAACTGTGATCAATCCATACCCATTATTTCCTAGGTTAACAAGCTATGATGGAACAACTCAAGATCAAACCCAAAAACTCAAAAAGAACTCACAGTACAAAAATTTATTCATCAATTTATTAAGAGTATAGACATCCCCAATTTTCATACATTGCAAACAAAAAAATTTTTCAATCTTCATCGCCCACAATTTCAGTGCAAGGTGTCAAATACAGATGGGCTGGCAATTTAAAATATTTTCGACATAATTCTATTATCAATGAAAGAAAACTTATGTAACATATAGAAGTTTATGACTCAATATAGTATTTATTGTACAAGCACATGATTCTCAAGTGAGCATTACCATACTAATCATATGAATTTAAAAGGAAAAATTCTTCCTTGATATCTTAAAAGCAAAATATCTAAAGGAAATAGCATCACCCAATCGAGAGCCATCACTATATCATAAAGCCAATGACGTATAAGTTGAGCAATTAGAATTTAGTTCTTTCACTCTTTGTTCATGGAAGAATAATAACAAAAATAACTAAATAAATAATCGCATAAGTATGAAAGTCAAATTTAAACCATAAACACTTTATGAATAAGATAAGATATGAAAACCTCCTAGCTCACTATTAACTTATTTTAGCAATTTTCAACCAAGATTCATCAAGTTACAACCGCATCGATCACCAATTCAACAACACTTACATATTATTAAACTACTTTACAGCAGCAACCAATAACCTCATGCATCCCTCAAAAGCAATCAATTCAGATTACTTATTTGTTAATAATCACTAATCAAGCAACATATATCAGCAAAGAACTATCTAAATTAGTAACTAACTCTCACATGCAAGCTACAATTTAACATATATTCAAGATAATCATCATATGCTTTATAATCATTAGAATATAACAAGGAAAAAACTTGTATATAAACTTTGTTCAGCTTTGAGGATTTAGATATCTAGTCTTTTTCGTTGAAAATCAATAAAAATTCTTTTCAATATGCAAGATCTATAATCCCAATCTCACAAGGCACTATAAATCAAGAAAATTAATCTCTCTAAACCTTTGAGAATAAAAACTAGTTAAGAGCAGAAAAATTCTCAAAAAAACTAAGATGGAGAGAATTCTCAAGTTTTAGATCTTAGTCAAGAGCAAAATTCATTATCTAATCACCAACAAAAAGCAAGCGTTCATAATCTAGATATCACCTGAACAATCAGAAAAATAGTTCCATAACAGAAAAACCATATTTGACAACATAGTACCATAATAGAACCAAATCAGCAAATTAAAAAAAAACTCAACCAAACTTCTAGATTGAAAAACATTTCAATCCAGCCAATTAATCACCTAAATAATTCACTACACCTAAGTAGAGAAAATCATTAATCTAACAAACAACAATAACACTTCATTCATATGTTTATCGCATAATTCTTCTCCTTGAGCAACTGAATAACAATTTTTAAAATTATTGATTTGAAAGAAGGGATCACAAGCACCTCAAAATTTAGTCATAACTTCAAAGATTATCAACATAAAAATAAAAATTCAGATATCGCTTATCAAGTCCAAAACAAAGCATCTCGTTTAGTAACTCAATTAATTCATGCAATCCAAGATTTCAAATACAGCTCTATAAAGGAATTAGATAGTAATTCACAGCAAACACCAATCGGATCTTCTAAGTATTTCATGAAATATTGACATCAGGAATCATAGAGAACAACACAGACGAAAAAGATTAAAGCATGCATTCACAAAAATGGAAAAGATTAGAACTAGCTACAAGGCAGGAATCGCGAACCGGAACCAAAACTGAAACTATTGCAAGAACACGTTCGAGAAAATCTAGCAAAGGATAGGGCAAGATTGGGTACAAAAGGACAAGAGTAGAAAGAAGAGGCAGAGGACAGATGATCACAATAATCAGAAGACAACAATGACAGAGGACAAAGAGGACATTCCTATAGGCCTTTGATAGTGCCACAATTTGTACAAATAGGCGCGCTTCTATTTATATAATTGTGATCCTACCATAGGACACTTGCTCCATATTACACAGATTAAACCTAAGCTCTGATACCACTTTGTCATGGCCCAAAACGAGCCATGACCGGCGCTCAGGAAAATAATCCCTAGCAAGCCTAACCGACTCAACGATAAATTGAATAAAAAAAATAAAAAATATTTAAAATAGAAAATTACAGTTTCTAAAATGAATAATTACATATTTTTAATAAAAGATAAAATAAATAAACATGGATGGATCCTGCCTGTGATATATGGAGCATATACATCTAGGAACTCAACAAAAATAGATACTCATTGCAGATCGTGACTCTTGATTAGAAAATCTCACATAGTCAAGTATTTGTTCCTGAAAAATATTTTCAGAAAAAAGGAGTGAGTTTTGCAACTCAGTGACTAGACAATACATTTATAATCCACATGAGACCATATAAACATTATTGTCAAAGTAATTTAAATTAAAAAATAGCAGTTGATAATAATAAGTGAATCAATAAGGGAGTTCTCATACAGAAATCAAATCAAAAGTCCACACATGGGCGGCTCCACCTCTATGGGTAGCCCTTTCCTCTTGTGTGTCCTAACAGAATAACAGATCTAACGTGTGGCCTACACGTTAGGCTAGCAACACCCCTGCTAGCTGGAGTCTGAGTCAGATGCATCTAAGTTAACGTCATAACCGCCGTTAACTACGGTTTTCTAATACGAGCCTCCCAAACCAATTCAAAACATATAGTTTCAAATACAATGAATCTTCAATCTCTCAAATATATAAGGTATCGAATCAAATCAATCAGATAATATTTTTTTATCAGAAATCTTTTTAAATCATACTTTCTCAATCATAAAAAATATTTCATAATTTTAAAGTGAGTGCCAACAAATACTTTAATGTTTCAAAAGTATATATTCGAATAAAATCAATATTTTAAAATAATATAAAGCTTTATCAAACATATATATATATATATATATATATATATATATATATATATATAGTCTCATGTAAATCTCTAAAGTATGGATTTCATAAAAATAATTATTCAGCTATAATAAATCAATTATTCTAATCAAATCAAAGTTCTTCAATAACAGTTTTATAAATATAATTAAAAATTCATAATAGCATAAACCAAAAGCTTAACGGTTATAAATGTAAAGCATACTCACAGCATGGTCCTAACGGACCGAAGAGACCAAACCCAGAATGTCGAATTCAAGATAAGGAGGATTGAAGTAGAATAAAACGAATGAGCGCAGAATTTGGACCGGAGTAGCGACAAAATGGAGCTGGCGATAGTCCCAGAAATCTAAAACAGGCAAAACTAAAATCGAATTAAAACAAGGACAAGACAGATTAAATGGTGGCATAATAGGACATGAAAGCTAGAGCAGAATCAAGGAAAAAGGCTGGACCGGGATAGGCAACGACGACTTGGTTTAGGTACATCCAAACGGCGACAGGAACAACGCAGCGGACGTCCCTCCTTGGCGTTTCTTGGTGGCAGAGGCGCGGCGGCCTTAGCAGCAGCAGCAGCAGCGGAGTTCTAACGGCGGCAGAACCTCCCTGCGACCACTTCTCTCTCCACGCGCATTCTGTTTCTCTCCCGGCGACAGATCTGGCGGCGCGAAACGGAGGCACGAACGGCCGCGATGGTGGCTGGGCTTGACGGCGACGACCCTTCCCATGGCGGCTCTGGGTAGATCGGCGCGTCTTCCCTCTGTTTGCAAACCTCCATAGACGGCAATGATGAAGACCTCGACGGTGACGACGGCGACGGTGACGCCTCCTCCTTGCGCGGCTCTCTCTGTCCCTCGGTTCTGGCCTTCCTCGCGATGACACCACGGCGGCGACGGTGGCAGTGACGCCCACCGGCGCCACCTCCCTTCCTTCCTCTTCTCTTCCCTCTCTTTCTGTTCTTTTGTTCTGCTGTTGGAAGGGGTAAGGGTGGCTAGGGTTTTGGTGAGTGTGTGAGGGAGTGTTATGTCAAAGTTAGGGTTAGAATTTTGGTTTGGAGAAAAAAAAAAGAGAAGGGTATTATAGGGATTTTACAACTTTCACATTAACAAAACTATAAGAGGTTATGAATATTATTAATGCAAGAGCTTTCTTACCTTTCCAGCTGAAGCAATACTATCTGGTGCAAATTTCTTCAGCAATTTACAATGATAAACATCCAGTTCTCTTAGCTCGGGCCAATTTAGAATTTGCATTCCAGCATAAATGTGTGTAAGATCTGGCAAATCCTGCAGCGTCAACGATGTTAACGTAGGGAACATACTAAGCTCTTTGTTTGTTTCTTCAGTGGCTGCTTCATTGTTTGCAACAATTTCAACTAACTCCTCACAGTTCCTCACATCTAATTTTTGTATGCTACCCATGGAAACTGATATTGGGAGCAAATTCTTTATGCTTTTACAATCAATAACAACCACTTCCTCCAGACATGGAAGGCTGACACTTCCTTTAGGATCCTTGTTCCAAACTTTCCTCAGAGCTGGCAGATGCTCCAAAGTCAATTTCTTCAAAGGAATAACAGTAATCATGTTTGCATTTTCATCATTTTTTGGTGCATCTTCCACATCAAATATTGTTTCAAAGGAACCACATTTCCCAACCACCAACTCTTCCAATTTATGAAGGCAAGGTAACAAATGCCATGGCAGTAATGCATTTGATGATGAAAATTCACGTTCTTGCCTTCCATGATAAAGGAAGTTCAGATTTGGCAAATTCCAGAGAGTTAGACTGGATAGATTGGGGAACATGTTCATGCTGACCTGTTTGTTTACACCTAATTCATCTCCTGTGACAATTTCAACTAACTCCGCACAATTCTTCACTTCTAACCTTTCTATGTCACCCTTGGCAACTGACTCTGGGAGCAAGAATCTTATGCTTTTACATTCATCAACAATAATCTTCATTATGTCTGGATGACTGAGCTTTCCTTCAGGATCTTTGTTCCAAACATGCCTCAGGGTTGGAAGTTTCTCTAAAGTCATTGTAAACAAAGGAATAACAATCATGTTTGGTGTATCTTTTACTTCAAAAATTGTCTCAACAGAATTGCATTCCCGCACCTTCAATGTATTTAATCCCCCCAGTAACGGAAATAAATGAGATGGTATTGCAGTTGTTAAGAATTCACAGCCTTCCACTTCCAAGAGTTTCAAATAATCGAAACTAGAGTATGAGACCTCTGGGAAATGCATTTTACCAAGCCATAAATCTTTCAACTCCGGGTGATTCCGGAGAATAAGATGATATTCCTGAGTTTCGTTATATTCAGAAAAAGACAATACTATTATAAGATGATAAAAGTATTATTGGCTACACAAATTTGGAAGCAACATTGAAGCCAGAATAACATTTTGATGGAGATAAATTCAAAAGTGTTTACCTGTTGTAGAGACTTCCACGCAACAGCGACGTTTAGATCATCGCAGAAGAGCAAATCATCATTTGATGAGGTGTAAGAAACTTGAATTGGTCTAGAAGGTTCCACATGTATTGCTGTTTGAGAGAAAATTTTCATCCTGGGACACTGCTCAATTTCCACAGAAATCAAAGAGGGTAACTTCAACATGCCATTCTCTGAATAAAAGCATTCCAGCCTTTCCAAAGATAAAAGACTTATCCTCTCTAGCCGCTTGAATTCAACTGCAGAAACTGTAGCTGTTTCATCACTTTGCTGTTCTTTTCCCACTATTTCTTTCAATGAATCACAGTACAAAACTTTCAGCTCCTGAAGCTGTATCAGCATTTTTGCTGAGGAGGATGTGAATAAACACTGCAATCCATGACACCCCTCTATATGCAATTCCTTCAGATTGGAGCAAGATTGTCCTAACGTTGTCAATTTTGGACATTCATAAACCTGTAATAGCCGCAGCTTTAACAAGTACTCTAGACCACTAATGGAGTTCAGCTCAGATAGTGACCACAACTTCAATTCTTTCAAGTCAAGTATCCTCTTAGCCGCTTCGGGAATATTAATGGTTTTGCAATGGTTGCCATATATTTCAATGATCTCTAAATTGGGTGTCTTGTCTAGTATCTCTAATGGTGTAGTAGAGTTCTCTCTGACATCATTGTTCTTCTCTTCATCAAAGTCAACAAGGTTAAGTTCGTTTAAACACGGAAGGCCTTGATTCATAGATTGTCCAAGCCATGAACTTAATTCCAAAGTGTGATTTTTATTGAGCATTAACTTCTCCACCTTGAAAATAGCCTATTAAAGGAAGCACAAATATGAAAGAAAGGGTCAGGGGTGTGAGGGACAAAAATAACAGAAAAAGAGAGCGAAAAAGAAGTACAAATATAATGTGCATACTATAGTGTGAGATAAAACTTCAATATATTTTAATTATATTCTTGATTTAAGTGAACATTTAAAATAAATAATTAACTAAAATAATAATGATATATACACATAATTTATACTGTAAATATGTGTTAAGAATACAAAAATAAAACGATTTTTTTTATAATTAAAAAAAAAACAAGAATAGAATTTTAAAGTTTTCAATAACATCAAAGGTCTTACTAATAACTAACAAGTTATGTTGTTAAGGAAAAAACTAAGCACTTATAATAACATAGCAAAACTCTTAACATTAAATACAAATAAGCTCATAACTTTTTTATAAATTATTAATATTTTGTCTTCTTAACAAAGTCTCCTTACAAAATCCAAATTATTATGCAACTCTCTATCTTCACCTAATTAAGAATTATTTAAAAATATAATTTTTAAATTACTTTTGATTCAAAATTTTCTAATAATTATTTATTAAGACAGAAAGAAAAAAGATAAAGTATATTTTTTGTCTTTAAAATTGGCTAAAATTTTCAAAAATACCCCTAAGTTTTATTTTGTTTCAATTTTGTCCTAGAAGTTTCGATTTGCATCAAATTTATACCTAACGACTATTTTTTAAAAAAAATCATGACCAATTCAAGAATAACTACACAAGAACAACATTTAATATAAGCAAATCAAATATATTTATCATGCATTATTGTTAAATTAGTCCTATTTTTTTTTTAAATTTAGTTGCCAAGGATATATTTGATGCAAATCGAAAATTTTTAGAACAAAATTAAAACAAAATAAAACTTAAGAATATTTTTAAATTTTTTAACAAACTTCAAAGACAAAAATATACTTTACCCGAAAATAATAGGTAAAAAGAATATTTATTACATCTTTATTGGTGAAGAGGGGTTGTCTCCTGCTGGGATTTTCAAGAAGTTGTTGTTGATGAGAGTGAAGCAGTTCCAACTCGTCACTACATCCAAACACCTGTAACTCATTTAAATCGGGGCACTCCAAAGTGAAATTTCCCGAGTAAAAGTAACTGAATCGGGGCAAAAGACACAGTGCTAGCGTGGTTAAATTCGGAAACTCAAAATTTTCTGTTCTTTCCATTGCTTCCTCTTCCTTTCTAACTATTTCAAGCAACCCTTCACATTGTGCTACAGCGAGTTCCTCGAGCTTTTTAAGATTTCTGGCCAAGGATAATGGAAACACAGCTTTCAATTCGCCACAACCTAAGATTGTCACCTGCTGCAGATTTTGAAAGCCCAGAATCCCCTGTTTTTCATGTTGCCACACATGCGTCACATTTTGTAGCCCAGTTAAAGTCAGCTTCTTCAGCTGGAATGATGTTTCCTTGATCTTAGTGTTGTCCATTTCAAATATGGTTTGTATAGTGGAGCACTGATCCACTTCCAATTCTTCTAAGATCTTCAAAGAAAGAAGAACATTGGATGGGATTGCATATGATTTGAAGTCACAACGCTGCAGCTTTAAAGTTTTCAAATTGTCAAACAAGTCTTCTTGTAGGCTTTTGTTACTTTCCCAGAATGGTTCCAGATAATCAAGATGTTCAATCACACTTAATTCCTCCATGCATTCGAAAAAATCCTGGGAACATATGATAAGTTTATGATTAGTTCAGTAATATGATATTTATACAATTATACTATACTGCAAAATTGAATGCGTAGACTGTAAAACGAATTATGACTCTGGACTTTAGTGAAATAGAGAACTAAAAAAACTTTAAAAAGGAGATATGGGATTGAAGAAAAATATATGAATTTAATTGCCATTCATTTTTAAGGTAAAAATATCTTAGTTGGAGATTCAATAATTATATATATCTATTCTTATTATATAAACTACCCGCGCGATGCGCAGAATGGTAAATTAATGATAGTATAAAATATATTTTAATAAGTATTATATTGTTTAAAAATTAATTAAAATATATACAAATTAATATTAAATTTGATGTATTTTTTGTATTGAAGTTGTGCAAAACTACATCTTCATTTGTTTTTTTTTGCATTGTTTTAATTGATGGACTTAGTCTTCTTGTATGGTGTTTGTTCTCTTTTTTTATTTTCGATTGTTGTTAGACTTGTTTTTTTTCCATATGTTATTGTGAAGACATGTTCTTTCTAAACTGTTAATTTGTATACATTTTCTATTATCTTTTTCATTCCATCTTTGTATGTATGTTCTTCGTTTGAACATGTGCCTTAGATTTATTTACTTTTCTTTCTCCTTAATCTCTTAAAGTTTGTTCCTATAATAAAAAAATATATAAATGAGCAATATAAATAATGTTTTAAATAAATACAATTTTTGTAGTATTACCTGTCAAATTTGTTGTAATAGGATTTGAGTTTAGTATTTTTTGTTGGGACAAATATAATAGTATATTGTTGAGAGCCTTTTTTTCTTCTATCAGGCTATGCCTTGGGTGATACAAACTCAAATAGTATTGGAAAATGATTAAAATTGATTCTTTAATTTAAATAACATATTAAAATAAGTATAGTTAAAAAGATCTTAAAATATAATTATATATAAAGTATTACAAAAATTTTAAAAAATTATAAATAGTATAAGTAATAAGAGTTTTTTTTTTGTAAATTTGTTTTAAAAATATAATAAATATTTTTATTATGTAATCATCTAATAAAATCATTTCTAAGTAGATAAGTTCCTCTTTATTCGTTAGTGTAAATATTTTTCATAGGTGAAATTGTGAAATGAAGTAATAGTGTTAAAAGTCTTATGTATGATATATAAGTAGATTAAATAGGATGAAATTTAAATATTTTGTAACTTAAAATTTATTATGATAATATTATTATTATGATACTCTTAATGTAGATATTTATTACATTTAATTAATGCTTTATATTTCTATTGAATAATAATATGTAATAAATTAATTAATTAATTATGCATGGGAGTTATGGTTTTAATTTTTTTAATATTTTATTAAAAATTGATTGATTGATTAATTTCTAAAGTTTTGCCAAGTAATCAAAATTGATGACATGACATCATTAGAAGAAGAAATATGGCTTAAATCTAATGTACAAAGAGTTGGTATATTAGATTTAAGCCATGATTAAGCCAACTCTTTGTACATTAAGCCAACTCATTTGTACATTATCATATGATAAACATGACATCATTAAGCCAATTCTTTGTACATTAGATTTAAGCCATATTTCTTCTTCTAATAATGTCATGTCATCAACTTTGATTATTTGGTAAAACTTTAAAATTTAATCAATCAATTAATTTTTAATAAAATATTAAAAAAATTAAAACCATAACTCTCATGCATAATTAATTAATTAATTACATATTATTATTCAATAGAAATATAAAGCATTAGTCAAATGTAATAAACATCTACATTAAAAGTATTATCTCAAATCTTATCATTATTGGACACAATTGTCTCAAATCTAATTACACTCCAAGTCACTAATAAGGCAATAACACTAAAGCATTATCTCAATCGAAGAATTTATGCAGCCTCACACTTGTATTAGAAGTCAAAGTAAATTATTTTAACTTTAAAAAAGACTCTCAACAATGCACTGTTACTGAGATATTTATCCCAACAAAAAATACTGAAACCCAACTCCTTTTACAACAAATCTAACAAGTAATACTACAAAATTTTTATTTATTCAAAACATCATTTATATTGCTCATCATTTATATTCTTTATTGATTATAAGAACCAACTTCACCAACACTAATATCATCAGATCTAGATGACATACCAATCAAGAGATTAAAGAGAAAAAATAGTAAACGAATCGAAGGCACATCTTCATATGAAGAACATACATACAAAGATGGAACAAAAAAGACAATAAAAAATGTATACAAGTTTCTAGTTTAAAAAGAAAATGTCTTCACAAGAACATATAAAAAAAAGAAACAAGTCTAATAACAATCGAAAATAAAAAAAAAGGAGAACAAACACCATATAAGAAGACTAAGTCCATCAATTAAAACAAATACAAAAATAAAAACAACAAATAAAGATGTAATTTTGTACAACTTCAATATAAAAAAAATTTATATTATAAAATATTTTAAATAAAAAATACATCAAATTTAATATTAATTTATATATATTTTAATTAATTTATAAACAATATAATACTTATAAAAATATATTTTATACTATCTATAATTTACCACTCCGCATATTGCGTGGATCTCAATCTAATATATATATATATATATATATATATAAAGCTTGTTTTACACTGTTCAAGTAGAAATTTATAACAACACACTTTTTTTTTCTCCTCTTTTTTCCTTTTTCATTTGTTTTTTCTTTTGGTGAATTTTATGATACCTCTAATTTGGTGTTTAATTTTTATTTAATTTATTTTTATGATAAATTTTAAATATTTAATAATTATTTAATTTTATACTTTTTAAATTTAAATATTAATTTTTAATTTTTCTAATAAATTAGACAGGTGCTATAACAATCACCTCCTCTTTTTTTTTCCTGCAAGTCTTCTCCTATTTATGCATATTCTTTCCTTCTTCTTTCTCCATATATTAATAAATATTTAAATGTACCCTAATATTTATGTCTATTATGTTTTTCACTCTTTTTTAAATTTTAAAAATTATTTTATCAAATATAATTATTCTTGTTTATACTTATTAAAAAGAATTTTAATTTAATTTATACTATGTTAATTATTAACTACTCCTATCAACTAATTCTGGTTAAGCATAACAACTTTCTAACTATCGTAAATTAACTGCTAGAAACTAACTTCTACTCACTATCATACATTCAGCAACGTGATGAGTACACTATACCACCTAATATACTAAGTAACCATAATATATCAAGCAATAATTTTCACCCATATTTACAAGAATTAAATATATAATTTGCACATATATTTACTAGAGTTTGCATACATGAATTAATACGTATCTACATTTTTTAGAATTTGTATACATAAATTAGTAAAATATATTTGTTGAAGACAATTTAATGTTTATACTGATTAGATGATGGCCAAAATTACTAAAAACTGCTAAACCCAAGAGTTTCTTTTTTTCTAATAATCAACTCTCTAAACCTTAGGACATATATATAATTACGTAGACTATCTCATTTGTGTTATTTTCCATCCCATGAATAAGTAGGGAAAAAAAGAAAAATGAAACACATCAAATTTACAATACTTCCATTTTATGTTGAACTTTTTCTATTATTTTGTACCGGAAATTCAAACATAATCTTAATTAAGTAATAGTTTGTTAATTTTAATCTTTAAAGTAAATGAGGAGAAGAGAAAACTATCAAAAGAATGATGAAGAAATTGAAATAGTTTATCCATATATAGATGTACGTTGTGTTTGAATATATATTGTATCGTATCTTGTAAATTCTCCTTCCAATACCATCTCATCTTCTCTTTGTCATCATCAAGATACACCTTTTGCAGAATCGGTGTGTTACTGACTCCTTGAGAGAAATTTTCTAACTTGGGGCAGACATTCATCACGAATTTCTCCAATATCGGAAAATGGAAGGAACAACTCTTGAAACTACAAAAACTTTGTAGGCTGTCTAATGCCACAAGCTCAAGAGTTGTCAGTTGTTCAAAAATGAGGTCAACCTCACCTAAATTTTCTCTGTCACATGACACAATTTCCACTAAAGATTGGCAGTTGATTATCTTCATGGTGTTAAGTTGACCCAATCTTCTTGCCGTGGATGGTGATATTAAATATTTTAGTCCTTTGCAGCCAACTACTTCCAGCTTTGTCAAGTGAGAGAGGCATACAGAGGAAGGTGCTAGAGTCTCCAAACGTGGACAATCCTTTAAAGTCAATGACTCAATCATCTGAAGAATCGCGTCTCGTTCAAAGCCGATTCCCTCAAGATATGGTAAATCCATTAAATTCAAGCCTTTCAGCTTTGGAACAACCCCCAATCTTTCAATATTAGGAGGCCTTTCAAGAGGAACCAATTTTTGAAAATAACATCTATTCAACCAAAGGCTCATCAAGTTTGGATTGCTATGAAGGAAAGCATATAGGACATCAGTACTATCCAATTGAGAAAAATGAAGCTCTTCTAATTTGTCCATTCGGGAGTCATAGTTACTTAACAACTTTGCATGCTGTGACCCAATTTGCAAGGACTTCAACTCATTGAGCGCCTATAAAGATAAATAACCAAAAGAAGAATTAAGGTAGAGTTTTAGTTATTTATATATCTTAGCTATAAATTTTATGTGCTCAAATTTTCTATGGAGTAAAAATAATAATCAAATGTTTGAAGGCATTATCTACCTCTTCAAAAAAATACATAGGCTTTCTTTGTGCATCTGTGGTGTCTCTTTTGAAATGTGGTTCCAACTTGTCACAAATTTCAATAGACAAGTCATTCAATGCTGGCAACTTTAATTCATAGTCTCTTCGGCAGAATCTCTTAAATTTTGGTAGTCTCAGAAATTTGACTGTTGCCAGTTTGGTGAACTCAATAGTATTACTTGGGTTATTGGCATCTTCTTCCTCAGCTACAATTTCCCTCAATTGAGAACAATCTGACACCACAAGGTATTCAAGATTATCTTCAATAGTCTTGGCTACATGAAAAGAAAATATGTTTTCCAACCTGCCACATTCTTGAACCCATATCTTTTGTAGATTCTTCAAGTTAAAGTTCCCTTCCGGCCGATCTTTCTTCCAGTTAAACAAATGCTCCAATTTTGGGAGTGTTTGTAAATGAACATCTTGTAGTTTGATTGTTGCATACCTACTAGTACCAGCAAGCTTATTTTTCCCATCCAGGTTAAATATAGCTTTTATTGACTTGCAATTAGTAACTCTTAAGCTGCTTAAATGTTCAAATATTCCCACCATGTCATGAGTAAAAACATGATTCAATTTACCACACTCATTAATAACTGCTGTCTCCAACTTGACAAAGGAATCTACAGGGAATTCAAAGTCACATATCTCACTCAAACTCTTCATGTTACTCACTTTGATATTCTTCAAATTTGGAAAGATTGTTTCCTGTTTTAGTTCACAACAGCAAGGAACAGAAATTAAGCCAATGGCCATATAAGCAACTAAGTACTAAGATTGTGATCTGGGTTAAAATTAACAACAATAAATATAAACTTATACATACCTTCTTTTTAACATCAGTACTGCCTTTATCTTTTGAAAATATGAGTTTCATTTTGTCACATTCCGTGATAGAAAGGCTTTGTAGTTTCACCATATTTCTAGCCATAGATAATGATAATAAAAATTCCAAATTCCCACAACCCTTCACTTCCAAGTGTACCAATTCTGCAAAAGGTGGCTTTTGGCCGATCCATAGTTGGTGGATTTGGATGGAGGACAACTCAATTTTCTCCAATTTGGAAAATTTAACCTATGAAGCAACACAAAAAATTAGTAATTTCGATCCAGGAATCAAAGATATATTCTGAAACAAACATGCAGACTAAAATCAGCCATCGTGTATTTGTCTATAAATACATGTATAGTTTAACTCATTTTTAATGTATTTTGTATTTCAATATGTATGCTACATTGGTGACTGATTTTGGTATATACCTGGTTGATTTTGAAATTATATATGAAAAAACAAATCAATCTTTTAATTCTAGATGTCTGTTTGAAGAGCCAATGACAATCTTATAACTGCAAATTATTGAAAAACAAATCCTTTGGCAAACGGTCAACGCTTGGGATTTGTAAGTCAATATTTGATAGATTCAGATTCTCTAACTCTGAAAGACTAGCATTGTCATGACTCTCCCATTCAGTGGAGATGTTGCTCATGTACAATTCCTCCAAACTAGTCAGGTTTGAGATTAAACCAGGTGGAATGACTTCTAGTTTAGTGTTTTTTAAAAGTGTGGAAGATACACAAATCCAAGAATCCGATTTCTGTACCTCAAATTTTTTTCATTTTTTTAACAGAAATTTTTCGTTCCGATTTCTGTACCACTCACAAATCGGACGATCCGATTTCTGATTCTCTAATTAAACGATTCCACATTTGAGAATAACATCCCAACCGTCCACATTTCAAAAAAACACCATTGCTATTCCAATATAAAAAACAAAAGGTGCTTCATAACTAGACATAACACATCCTAGATCTCTATAACAAAAAAAAAAAATTAGCCATTTAATTTCTGATCTTATGAAATCTTTTTCTGATTTACCCAAACGGCCAAACCACTGAAATCTTAACATTTGTAACTGCCCACCGTCAACCAAACCTATAAATAAAGGACCTCATGTCGCTTCCAATTTTCCTTTACACTATTATACAAACACTTTCTTCTTCGCTGAATCTCTACTCTGATTCAGTGATTCTAATTCTTATTAGTTTTATTGGGCCTTCCGATCTCAATCCTACTCTTAACTCAGGTTTGCTTCCTAGCACGCTACCTTCTTTGGAATTTTGCGCTATTTTCTCTTTCTTTTTTGCCATGGATGATGTGAGTGAAGAGTTGTTCTCTCCGATTGGATTGACCGAAGCTCCACGCCATTCCCTGGAGGAAAGTTAGGATTTTTATTTTAGGGTTCCATTTAATTTCATTATCATCTGAGATACAGTAGTTTGACTGGTTGGAGAGCAAGATTAAATTATATGAGAGGATTTGTTTGATTTCTTATCAAACGAGTGTAAATTATTGTTGTTATGAAAGTTCTTTTCTCTGTAGTGTTCATAACTTGTATTATACTCAAGTGGTGTTATTGTGTTGATGGAAAATTGGGGGATAAGCAGAATTTGGGTTTTGACGAGGGAATGGATTCTGCAGCTTATTCTGATTGGGTTGTTTGAGTTTTTTAAGTACTGGCTAGCTGGGAGATGCAACAGAAATCCTTGCAGATTTTCGCATAGCTTACCGACATTGCCATCCACTGTATACTATCATGCCAATATGACATATAAGCATTCGAAGAAGCCACATTGGTCTGCTGAGAAGATGGCCAGTTCCTCTGTTAAGAAGCCAACAAATTGCGCACCCAAGGCTTTCAAGTAGCCAGCAAATTGTGCACGAGTGGCTGTTGAGTGTGGATCAGAAGCTATGTCTGTTGAGATGCCAACCCAGTGTGAACAAAAGGCTATATCCATTGAAAAAACTGAAAGTGTGGAAGAAGTGGCCACTGTTGCTAAGTCTCCTATGGAGAAATCATGCAGTATTTGTAAATATTGGATGACTGACAATTGTGTGCATGGTGACCTGTGTCAGAGTTTGCATTCATGGTTTTATGGTGATGGTTTTACTACACTTGCAAAACTTCATGAACACAAGATGGTATAGATGTCTGATTCCACCTTTTATTATTTGATATAGATGTTTACTCTAATTACTTAATAAGTGCCATTGAGTTAGATTCATTTATGCTAATATTCAAATTTTGTTGACAGGTTGTCACTTGAATTGCACTACCTGCTGGTTCAGATAAATTTTATTCTGGTAGCACTGATGGCACAGTTTGGGCATGGGATTGCAACACTGGCCATTGTGTTAACATGATCCATCTTAATTCTGAAGTTACCTCGCTCATATCTGAGGGCCCATGGATTTTTGCCGGCGTGAAGAATGCTGTGAAGGTAAGCTCACACTTCCTCTTTTATTTTATTGTAATAATGATATCTTATGTATAGGAGCTTTAACTGCAAATTTATAATTTGATTGTGGTTGTTGTTAAGGGATGGAATATTCAGACGGGTGCAGATGTTACTCTTGATGGACCTAAAAGGCAAGTCCTTTCCTTGAATGTTGGCAATGATATCCTCCTTGCTGGAGCAGAGGTAAATAAGATTGTTGTAATTCAACCTTTGTTTATAGTTAGCCATTTGCTACTGTTCTTGTTTGATCAGAACTGTCACATTTCAGCTAGCTCTGTTGTCTATTAGTTTTAAAATAATCTGTTTATTTAAATTGCAGGATGGTGTTATTTATGCTTGGAGATACAGCTCTGATCCCAAACCTGAGTCTCCTTTCGAACTGGTTGCAACACTAAGTGGTCATACTAAACCGGTGGTTTGTCTTGCTATTGGATGCTACAAGATGCTTTATTCTGGGTCAATGGACCATAGCATCAAGGTACTGTTTGCTGTAAACTAGCAGTTTGTGTATTTATTTATTTCAACATGAGATATATGTTTTCATGCAAAGCTTTTAGATTTATAATATGGTCATGATCAGTCTTCATGGTATACACATGCAACTGTTTGTTTCATTCTCTTTTCTAAACTAATAGTGGGTCTGAGATATTTGTTACTCTGCTATCTATAGGTGTGGGACCTCGATACATTACAGTGCACAATGACACTTAACGGGCATACCGATGTAGTCACATCACTTATTTGTTGGGAAGATTAATTATTATCGAGTTCATATGATTGCACAGTCAATGTTTGGGTGTGCACTGAGGAGGGAACTCTGAAAGTGGCATACACTCACACTGACGAAAATGTAAGTTGTTTAACCACTAACATTTCTGTACAAATATGTTTGAGTTGATATTTTAATTTTATCGATGAAGGAGGTGATTGGTTTATCCAATTTTTATTTTTATTACAGGCTATTCTTGAACTATATGGGATGACTGCTGCAGACGCCAAGCCAATATTGTTCTGCTCGTGCAAAGACAATTCAGTTCGCATGTATGAATTGCCAATGTGAGTAACCATCAAGCTTTCATCTAATTGTCTTGCTACTGTTGCTGCAATGTCTGTGTTATGTGGGGCTTGTTTTTTCTTGCTGTTTTAGCTACCTACTGTGCCTGCTTCTACGGGTTTTTAGAGAGAGGTCGAATATTTACAAGACGAGAAGTTCGATCCTTTGAGATAGGTCCTGGTGGACTCTTCTTCACTGGAGATGGGACTGGTTTGCTGAATGTGTGGAAATGGTTGGAAGAGCCAAAGGTGCCAACTTCTTGGACGCAAAAGATATTTGTAGGAGGAGAGACTGCATGATCATTGGCACTGCATCACATAGAAAATGTTTGTGAATTGTTCGTGATGATTATTACTTAAATTATGTTTGGTGAGGGTACTCTTTTTCCTCTTATTTGGGTAGGTATTAGTGTTTTAGCATTTGAGGTTTTAATGAGGCATCACTAACATAGGCCGAGCAGAAATAAAACCTCGGTGGAACTTTCAATGTATAATGTAACAACATTCTATGTATGATACAATTCTCAATAAGATCATAAATTTTGAAAAGAGTGCATATCATTTTAAATTCTTAATTTAACTTCTTAAATTATAATCATAAATATCTTACAGCCAAAGAAAGAAAAAAGTGACCAATTGAAAACTAAATAATGATAGGCAACATAACTTTGGACTGTTGGAACTTTGGCTTGTAGATGAAAACTTCTCTCGTTGTACTAGCCTCACTCAACCAGACCTGTGTACACCATTACTATTTATAATCATAAGCTTCAAAACAGTTATTTATACTTATAAACTCTTTCTGTCATATGATATTTCCAAGATAGAAAATTTGACTCTGTATTGGAGACACACTCAAGCTTTAAGTTCATGGTTGAGAAAATGTAAGGATGAAAATCTTGAGAGTTTGAATAAACTAATTTACCTTTTTGATGATGATGGGCAGAGTATCTAATTGAATATTTGAGAAGACACCCAAATTGGAAACAATGGATGTAAAGTATTACTGTGATGAAACCCTCAAAAATATATTGTCCTCCCAATTTTTATATTTTTTAATTATATCTCTATACTATTTTTAATTTTTATAATTAGATTCTTACCAATCTAAAAAATATTAGAGTTAATAAAATATTTTTTTCATAAATTAAAAGTATCCACAATTTAGAACTTGTTAAGCTTAGTTTGATGATTGGACAAACAAATGATGACAAACATTGGTTGGGTTAAAAGCCCAATATTATCTAATGTGGGTGCTAGTGATGCAGGCTCAAAATGTCTAATTTCATAGTGCATCAGCCACTTCTAGTGATACACAACATGGGTCCATTATCCTTTTCTCAGCCCAACAATGTTGCTTAAGTATTCCTTGAGTGCTTCAAATCAATGCATAAGCCCAAGGCACTTAATAAGCACCGTTCAGCAAAAACTAGAAGGCTATGCATTGGCTAAAGTGAAAAATGGGCATCTGTCTTCATCATGGAGAAAGGAGGACAGCTGGAACAAAAAAAAAAACACAACAAGGACAGCTGTGGCTCTAGCAAAGCAACAAAACATAAGGACATCAGCAAATCAAAAATGCAGAAGATCACAAGTAAAGTTTGGAAGAGCTAAACAAAAACTCAGAGCTATGGACAGCAGTTGGAATGGCTCAAATATGGAAACACTTTGCATGCCAAGGAAGACAACAACTCCAAGGACAACAGAGGTTGGTGGATCAGACCCTCCAACAAGCAGCGTTAGTGGAGCAGGATGGAAAAAGGACTGCATGCCATAGGAGACAGCTCCAACGGGTTGATGGTACGAGAAATTGGAAGAGGCAAGGAAGAACAAAATGGTAGAGCAAACTGATTCTATAAAGGAAGCTTCACTCCACCATTTCAAGTCAAGAAAAAGAGAACACACATACAGAGCACCTTCTCATACATTGAGCTGGAATCTTTTTCTCCTACTCAAGCTTAATTCTGATCTTTGTGTTATGGCTGTCTTGCGTTATTTTCTGTTTTGAAAAAGGCAATTATGTGAGGATCAAAAGTCAAGAGAGAAAAGGCAAGAGTGATGCAAAATAGCCACTGTTTGTTTTTTGATGTAATTTGGGCTTATGAACTAGGATTAGTTCCCCTTGCCAAGTTAGGTTAGCACTTGGTGAGAATTGAATCTGTGTAGATTCCCCTTCCAAGTTGGGTTAGCACTTTGGGGTTCCTAAGCTTTGGTGAAGAAAGCTTAGGGGTAGATACTAGTTGAATTAGGGAGTAATTCAATAAGTATTGGTGTATGTAATCTGAGGATTATAGTGAAAATTCCACCATGGTTTGTGGTGGAGACTGGACGTAGGATTCATGGTACTGAGAATCCGAACCAGGATACATGCTAGCCCCTTTCTCTTCTTCTCTGCTCTTTTAATATTCTGCGTATGAGATAATTTCAAATAATCTCCTGCAACTTAAGCTTCCACTGCAACAGAGTTTGAAACTCTAAATTTTAAGCTAACTTGATTCAACCCAGGGACGGATCCACTCATGTGGGTGTGGGGGCAAGCGCCCCCACTATAATTTGGAATTTTATTGAGTAGTATATAATAATAATATTTATTTGCCCCACTAAATTATTAAATTTGACCCCACAATAATTTTTTATTCAACTTTTGACACTTAATAGCCAATTTGAAAACTTCATATTAGAGGTCCATTATAATGATCAATTTTTAAGTTTAAATAAGATAAGATTGGTGTTCTTTTTTAGAGATCGACTCGAAAGAATATTATCTATCCATTTGTGTTTCTTCTTTTAAAATTAGCTTTAGTTTTTTTATAATAACTACACTAATTGAATGAATATTTTCAATTATGAATATCATCAAGAGCTAATTTGTATGCAAGTTGAGTTTTAAATGATTGTTTAATGACATATACAAAAAAAAGACATTTTAATTATATTGTCAAAGTTTCAAAATATGAAATATAAAAAATTAAATTTTAAATTATATGTTATTATTTAAATTACTATTTTAGTATTTTAATTTGTAATTAGATATTTTGAAACCTAATCATATTTTACAATAACAAAATATAATTATAACAATAATTATGCTACGTAGACATAAAATAATCACTTGTACAGAATAAATCTTAAAATATAAATTTTGAAATACAAAATACATATTTAAAATAAGTTAAATGATATATGTATTTATACACAAATTTATAATAGATAATTTGATAGCTACTTTTTTATGTAAACGTAATATTTTTATTATAAAAATTATTATAATGTTATATATATTTTGCCCCTACTATCAAAATTTTTTGGATCCGTCACTGATTCAACCCCTTTCTCAAGTTCAT
The DNA here is from genome assembly GCF_059453495.1 of Arachis ipaensis. Lineage (NCBI taxonomy): Eukaryota > Viridiplantae > Streptophyta > Magnoliopsida > Fabales > Fabaceae > Arachis > Arachis ipaensis. Next base: position 11,370,594 of record NC_142437.1, on the reverse strand, counting down.
CTAGAACCATCAAAACTTCAATAAATTTTTTACCACATATTTTTTGAAAAAAATATTCCGTTAATTTTAATATTTATGATACAAAAATGATCTAATTATAAAATTAAAAATAATGTAAAAACTTAATTAAAAAAAAAATAAAAATCTTATTACAAATTTGATAAAACTATAAGAACCAATAAAATAATTAAATTTAATACAAATATAAGGTCAACCTTATGCATGAAAATGGTCTTATGTAGAACTGTATCTACATGCCATTATCAACTCTTTTCTTATAATAATCTTTCACAATTTTTGACACAAACCACACTCCTTCAATCATGTAAAATTATTACAGTACACTTTCATAAATAAAGATGCGCTAGTGCTTTCAATAACTTAAAATAAAAACCACACACCTTACAATTACATCCTGTATAAGAATACAAGATATAATTTTATTCATAAACCACACTTAGAGCTATTCCACTTAAAAGGTGTTCTACACTTCTTTCTGCATAGTAATACAGAGAACTTATTCATACAAAGCACACAACACAAGCAGAAAAGAAAAAGAAAAAGAAAAATATCCTTTTCTTTTTTCTCCTGAATATTCGTTGCCAAGATGGAATCCACTTATATCCTCATGTTGCATTTGGTGTCCTAGAGAACCTTGAAAATAAAATTTCATAAAGAATTATGTTAATATTGGCTAAAAGTAAAAATATTATTAAGATTGAGAGAAGCGAAATTCTCCAAAGTTTGATTTAAATGATTGCTGCCCAAACTTACTAAATTTTCCCAAAGTTTGATTTGACTATAGCATTTGGATTATCTTCCGAAAAACGAACTCCGTCTATCTCCACAATCCATGAGTCGGGAGCTTTCACGTCACCATGTGAGAAAGTTTTCATGCTCTTGCATTGACTGATTGAAACTTGGGCACGCCCTGCAAAATTCAAGGTTGACTTTCCATTGTAGAAGCTCTCGAGTTTCGGTAACTTGCTAAGAGACAGTTCCTTGAGCCCTTCGAATGTGATGACCTCATCATCATCCGGTTGATAAGCCACTATTACACTTTCAAGTGCTTCACAGTTGGATACGTGCAAATGTTGCAGTTGAACAAGACATTTGGCGGTTGAAGACGTGAACAAACACTTAAAACTTGCACAACACTCTACTTTCAGCCATGTCAGATTAGAGGAGGCCACCCACGTGTGCAAAAGATCTAACCCAGTGGATTCAAGTTTCTGTAGATTCCTGAGCTCCAACTTTTTAAGCTGTGAAAGGATCTTAGCATAGTTTTCTGTGTCAGGAAGTTTTGAGGAGAATATCTCTTTGAAAGCACTATCAGCCACCGCAAGCATCTCAATTCTGGGCAGTGGCACCTTTGAAAAGAATTCAAAGGGAAATGCATCTGACTCATCAATATCATTAAAGCCCTGCAGTGTGAGACATCTTATGTTTTGGAGGTCCAAATTAGATAGTCCTTGCTCAATCATCATGACACCTTCCTTGTCCAGTGACAGTTGCTCTAAGCCAGGGGAAACAACCTGTAGGATTCAAATTAAAGTCAAAATAGCACTATGATTTTGATTACAGGTTAAAAGATCTGTCTTTCATTCATCTAACATTTAAGCCTGCCAAATATACAGGAGATCAAAATCGGCAACACATGAATTTGGCTCATTATGAATGACTTAATATTCTTTACACTAGGACCATGAATTTATGAGGATTTTGAAAATTCAGTAGAGATAAACTGTTTGGATTGGCAGTTTTGGCACGTATGTATGGCCTGCTTATATATATATATGATAAATTAAATAAGAGAAATAATAGCAGACCAACTTTTTAAGTTAGCCAATTTTAGTGTTTAGGTTTATAATTTAGAATTTAGGGTCTAGAATTTTGGATAAACAAAATCATTTTAAAAAAGTTGACTGATATTGATGGAAAAAAAATTGGTTATCTAGCATTACTCATAAAAAGGTTAAAGTCTATTCAAAACTATACATGTACTCTATGAGAAATAAGCATATAATCAACTTGACTAGAAAATTTATGAATACTGTTAAGACAGGAGCTTTTCATACCTTCCCAGCTGAATGATTACTATCAGGTGCAAAATTCTTTAGCAATTTACAATGATAAATATCCAACTCTCTTAACTCCGGCCAATTTAGAATTTTCTTCCCAACATAAATGTGTGTAAGATTTGGCAAATTCCTCAGAGTCAAGGACATTAACATAGAGAACATAGTAAGCTCTTTATTTGTTTTTTTGGTGGCTGCTTCATCTTTTGCAACAATTTCAACCAACTCCACACAGTTCCTCACATCTAATTTTTGTATGCTACCCATGGCAACTGATGTTGGGAGCAAATTCTTTATGCTTTCACATTCAATAACAGTGACTTCCTTCAAGTTTGGAAGGCTGAGACTTCCTTTAAGATCCTTGTTCCCAATTTTCCAGATGTAGCTCAGATTTGGCAAATTGCACAGATTCAGACAGGATAGCTTAGGGAAGATATTAACCTGTTTGTTTGCATCTTCTTCTTTGGCTACTTCATTTCCTGTAACAATTTCAACTAACTCAGCACAATTCTTCACTTCTAACCTTTGAATGTTACCCTTGGCAACTGACTCTGGGAGCAAGAATTTTATCCTTGTACATTTATCAACGGTAACCTTCTCCATATCAGGAAGACTGAGTTTTCCTTCAGGATCCTTGTTCCAAACATGCCTCAGACTTGGAAGGTTCTCCAAAATCATTGTCTTCAAAGGAATAACAATCATGTTTGATGTATCTTTTACTTCAAATATTGCCTCAACAGAATTGCATCCCCTCACCTCCAACTCTTCCAAATTATTAAGGAAAGGAAGTAAATGAGATGAAAGTATTGCACTTGTTAAGAATTCACATCCTTCCACCACCAAACGTTTCAAATTGAAACCAGAGTAGTAGCCCTCTGGCATATGCATTTTACCAAGCCATAAAACTTCCAGCTCTGGGTGATCATCGCCAAGAACAAGATGTTCCTGAGTGTCATTATATCAGAGAAATAAATATAAGGGTAACGGAATAAACAAAGATATTGCATTCAGCTAAAAATACTTGTTTAAGATGTTAAATGTAGAAAATTTTGTAGTTAGAAAATTAAATCCTTTCAAATTTTCAAAGAATCTATTTATCTATTTTTATTATATAAAAATTGATACAAATTTATTATAGAATAAACTTATACCATATTGATTTATATGATTCTGCCATATCAACAATTTTACATAGATAACAATTTTATAATTTTGCAAAATAAAAATAACTAGAATGAGACCCGCGTGTTACGCGAACTCAAATAAATGATGACAGCAATTAATAAATATTATCAAATAATTTTAAATACATAATTACAAATATGAATAGAAAATTATTTTGTGAAATAATAAAAATTTAATCACATAAAAATATACATTGTAAATTTATAAAAATTTAAAAATTTTGTAGTTATTTATATAATATCAAAGACTATCTTTACTAAAAATGATATATATACATAAAAAATTAGTCATTATATATTTGCGTATACATATTTGTATTGTTTCATTCTCAATGTGTATTTTATATTTTAATATGTATTTTGTAACACCTTAACTTTTAGCACCTCATGATCGTACTAAAAGTCTGAGCGCTACTTACCTCTATTCCTTTAATTATATGCTATGTTTATGTAATATTGAGCCTTCGCGAATACGAACCGAAACTTTAATTAAAAAAATGGAAAGTTTTTACTTTCAATCACTTATAATAAAATAATTTCTAATAATAAGGAACTCCAATTTATAAAATAAATTATAACTTATTTATATTTATATTTTTAAAAATATGGGTGGTTACATATTTTATGCAAGTAACTATTTTTTGTGTATGCACATAGCATGTTGTATCTTTATTAATTTCTATTTTAAAAATTGAAACTTCATATATCTATAGTATCAACTATTTTGATAAGTACAAATAGATTGCATTTTCATTGAAAAGAATTAGAATATAAGTATTAAAATAAAATAATAACATTAATTGATCTACTTGATTCGGTTCAAAAGTTAGCTTTTTAAGTTAGCGATTACTACTTCTAATATTTTTTTTTGAATGTGGATTATTTTTTAAATATCTTTGCTAGTAATTTTATAAAAAAAAAATTATTTTTTTTTTATTTTAAGTAACTTATAATATGTAATGCTTTACAATGTTGATTTTATAACTCATCCTCTTTATCATCACTCTCTTAAGAGATTCCAATATTTTTTAATATTTGTATTATTATTATGACTTTAAATATTGCTTCTAGTATCTATATACATTTAAATTATATGTTTTAAAAAATATGAATTGAATAATTTAGAAAACAATTAATATTACTAAAAAAAGATTTTAGTTGTAGGATTAATTTTTTGTTTATATCCATGTAAATTATGTTTTAAAAAATATGAATTGAATAATTTACTCTTTTATAACATTCTTTTTTTAGTAATGTTTTTTTTTTGTTTCCCACGGTATCCCCTAACTCGACAGGTCAAGAACTAATCCGTTGCGGATCTAAGTTCCATTTAATTGTGGATAAGTTTGCTTGGACTATAATTTTTTATTTCAGACCATTTATGACAAGTCCAATAGGTTAAAAGGAGCCGGTCCATTTATGTTTTTTTTTTTTAATTTTATATTTTAAAAAATATTTTAACAAAAATATTTTTTTAGTTGATGGGTTGAATATTCAAATTAGATTAGGAAAAATATTGGCTAATTTTTTTTTTTTTGAAAAATACAAAAAAATTAACAAGTTGGTCTTTTAGCCTATGACACTAACCCGTTTATACTATTTTTTAGAATAATTATTGGATCAGTTTGTTTAACCCGAAATTTAAATGGACTTAAATTTAGAGACAAAATTTTCTCGTTTAAATGAACAAATGAACTAGTCCGATAGATTTAGCCCATTTTAACGGCTCTAGATGCGAGCCAATGTAGTACTCCTTTAAGTGTGTGGTGACATTGGAGACCAGAAATTGAAGGGCCTGCTTAGTATGGAGAAATGTTGGTGGTAGGGGTGTGCATGGCCCGGCCCGGCCCGAAGACCCGGCCCGGTCTCGAACACTTTAGGGGCTAATTTGATGTGATTTCATCGGGTCTAGGGCCGGGTATGGGTCTCAAAAGTAGACCCGGTCATTATTTCGGGTCGGGTCCGGGCCATAGCTCGGGTCACCCGAAATCGGCCCGGTGCCCCGGTCATCATACACAATTAATATTTTGTGTTATTAGTGATGGATGATGGTTATTATTATGTGAAATTTAAGTATTATAAACCTTAATATTTGTGTTATTAGTCATTATATATAATACTATAAGTTAATATTTTATGCTTAAAATGCATAAGACTTTAGACTAATGCATAATTTTGTGTTATTTGTATTGATTTAAATATTTGGTGTTATTAGGCAATATTAGTATTGATTATGGTTATACTTTAATTTTAGAGAAGAGTTACTTCTTATTATATTTTTCTAAGTGAATTTTACCATGTCAAATAATGGTTGGAGTCTTGGAAATTTGGATATTTTTACATGCTAACTTACAAGAAGGTATCAAGGTAATATAATGTTAACGGCCCGGTTTTCACCCGATTTTTACCCGGTATAATCGTGGCCCGAAAGTGTATAGGTTTCATCGGGTCTAGGGTCGGGTTCGGGTCTAACAAATAGGCCCGGTATATATTTCGGGTCGGGTCTGGGTCACATCAAACCCGGTTTCACCCGGCCCATGCACACCCCTAGTTGGTGGGATGATAGTGAAGGGTTGGAGGTTGGAGACTTGGAGTGACTTAGCAATAGAGATGGCTGTAGGTTAGTTAGTAGGTTTTTTCTTATGCTGTTTAGGTGAGAAATGGTTGAGGATTGAGAATTAGATAGTATTAGAGTTTGGAATTAAATTATATTAGAGAATAATTTAAGAATTCTTTTTTTTGTATTTTTTGGAGTTTGATAATTTTGTCAACTAGAATATCTTTTATAGTATAATTTTAGTTTTTTTTTGTGAGATTTTTTTTCAGTATTCTGAATATTTATGGATAAAAATAATAATTTATTCAAAAAAAATTATTCTTAACATCTGTTTAATTAATGTGTACTAATTCAAAAAATTGAAAAAAAAAAAAAGTAAATGAAAGTACCTTTCAAGTTATAACAGAAGATGATATAAGTCATGGTCATTGGCTGGATAATTTTGGAGGGAGCATAAAAAGTGAAGTCAGAATAAAACTTTAATCGAGATAAATTCAAAATTCTTTACCTGTTGTAGAAACTTCATCGCAACGGCGACATTTAGATCGTCGTGGAAGAAGAAATCATCATTTGATGAGTCGTAAGAAATTTGAATTGCTCTAGAACGTTCTTCCACATGTACTGCTCCTTGTTGAGAGAAACTTTTCATCGCAGGACAGTCTTCTATATTCACCCAAATTAAAGAGGGTAACTTCAAAATGGCACTCCCAGAATAAAAGCATTCTAGATTTTTCAAAGAGCAAAGTTTTATCCTCTCAAGGCGCTTAAATTCAATGTCTTTCGTGGCCGTGGAAGCTGTAGTTGTTTCATCACTCTGCTGTTCTTTTCCCACTATTTCTTTCAATAAGTCGCATCTCGAAACTTTCAACTCCTCAAGGTGTATTAGCAGTTTTGCAGCTAAGGATGTGAATAAACACTCCAATCTATGACAAATCGATATATCCAATTCTTTCAGATTGGAGCAAGTTTGTCCTAATGTTGTCAATTTTGGACATCCAGAAACTTTTAACAGCTGTAGATTTAACAAGTACTCTACCCCACTAATGGTGTTCAGCTCAGAAAGTGAGAGCAAGCTCAATTCTTTCAAGCCAAGCATCCTCTTACCTGCTTCTTCTGGAATATTTATGGATTTAAAATGATGGTTACGTATTTCAAATCTCTCTAAATTTGGTGTCTTGTCAAGTATCTCTAATAGTAAAGCAGAGTTCTCTCCATCGTCATTGTTCTTCACTTCAGCAAAGTTAACAACTCCAAGTTCAATTAAATACTGAAGGCCTTGATTCACAGACTGTGCCAACCATGAGCTTAATGCCAAAATCTGATTTTGGTTGAGGTACAACGTCTTCACGTTGGAAATAGCCTGTTAAATGAAACAATTTTAAATTCGATTTTGCTAGATAGACAATGACTTTGGTAAAGAATGTAAACTATGGACTTTAAAATTGACCCAATAAAATAAAAACACACTACACCTCTACAAAAAGTACGGAAATTACAAGTGGAGAAGGGAGATTACTGTATGCATAATTGCATTGTTCACTAAACTCATTGTCTCCCTCTACTTTTTCTTTTAAATTTAATTAATTGGTGGCTACTCCAATGAAGATTTAATGATTGTCATCATGTGAAGATATATCATTTTGACTATTGGATGATAGATTGTAGGGCTTGATTTTATTTGAAGTAAAAATGTTACCTTTATTTAAAGTGTTGCAAAATAAATAAGTTACACTTTTTAAACAAAGATCTATCATAAAAAGATGTTTTTGGCATCTTTATGAAAGTAACTGCCTAATTAAATTACTAGATTTATAGACTATTTAGATGATACTTTGATAGTTGAGTAGCATTACTGTAAAAAATACACAAATATAACGAATAAAATAAATAAAAAAATTTATGACACTGACATAATATATGAATATATAGAATTTTTTATTGGTATTAAGAACAGTGTTATGAATTAATTTTTAAAATTTATAATTCCGATGTAATTTAATCATATTCTTAATTTAAGAGAACATTCAGAGTTAACAATTAATTCTGATAAAAAAAAAGAGTTAACAATTAATTAAAATGAAGGAATTATTCACCTTATTATATAGTAAACTTTTAAAAATGATTACATTTTGATTTTGTTAAACACATTTGTTAAGAGTATAAAAAAAGAATGTTATAAAAGAGTAATTTTTAAAATTTTCAATAATATTAAAGGTCTTGATAATAATTGGAAATTTAAATACCTGTTAAGATTATATAAAATATGAATTTATATTTTCGATACAACTATTTTATAATAAACACCTTAATAATATCTCTAACAAAACACCTTAAGTCCTTAATAAATACTTATAAACACTTGTTAACATGACAAAATTAGAGTTAAATTCTAAAATAGTATCTAAGATTTTCTTTATTTCTCATCCTAACCTTTCTTCCAATGTTCCAATTACAATGTGGGTGTTTGAAAAAAAAATTGTTAATTTCTTTTATTTTATTAATTGCTAATGTTAAAGTGTAACTATACTTGTTGCAGACTAGTGAAAAAAAATGGTGTGAGTTATTTGTCTAAGACTGACAATGTACAAAAAGAAATAAATGGAAGAGCAGATGCTACAAACAACAATGAACAAGTGAGGGTGAATTGTTTTCTTGAGGATTGAAAAGTTGGAGATGAATTAACGACCTAGAAATTTATAATCCAAGTATTAGGATGAAAAATATTTGCTCTTCCACACTTATCTCTCAGTGCCTCGGTTTTGGTGAAACAACCTTTCTCCTTCCTCCAAAATTTATGAACTACAATACATTCTATGGTATCAAAATTTTTCAAAAGTTCTAACTGCTTCAGCAAACAAATCTTATCTTCTAGTCATAGAGGAAGAAATTTTAAATGCGAAGAGTTTGAGCGAAGAAGACGAAGAAGTGATCAAAACATTGGAGGTGGCAACGTCTTATGTTTTATTAAGGTTAAATGACATCATTTCATCAAGTATTTAGTACTAAAATTAACGCGTTGTCTAGTCCAAAATGACTGTTAATCAGTTATGTCTCAGGTCACTTACGAAGTCAAGAGGAAATTGACGAAAAAGAGATGGAAGATTAATATGATGTAATTTTTTTAATTTCAAAAATATTTATAGTGTAATTAATTTCTCGAAAATCTTTTTGGTGCAAAAAATGAATATCAGGAATCACTGTAGTTTTAACTTGCAAAAACTCCAACGTTAAATATAAATAATAAGTTCAGGAAAAATATGGACCAAATAAACAGCTCATTGTATATATTGTATAGATATCTCATTGTCTCCCTACCAAGACTCGTAAGTTTATACTTTCTAAAGTTATTAACTTTTTTGTATTCTTTAGTATCTTAACAAATTAATGTCCTAACAAAATCTAAATTATTATGCAATTCTCATGGTCGGTTCCACAAAAAATCAACTAGGGATAAAGCCAACTGTAATCAATTAGTTAAAAAATAAATTCATTACAGAAACAACAACAAAAAATTTCCACTATCCTAAAATTTTTAACTTCAAAATCAGAAATAAATAGAGTTGGTTTAGTTAGCTTATGTGCATGTTTGGGGGCCATTATTTTGTTAAAAAAAGATCTTTTTTCAATGAAAAAAGATCTTTTTTTATTTTTTAACGTGTTTGGCAAATTTCTAGTAGTAAAAGTAAAAGCACTAGTAAAATAAAAAAAAGATCTTTTTTGAAAAGCTGTAATTTACATCTTTTTTTCAAAGATCTTTTTTCTTTAAAAAAAAGATGTTTTTCATGTAATAAATAAACAAAAAAGTACTTTTATATTGTTATACCCAAACATAATTGATTGATAAAAAGATCTTTTTACATGAGATATCCAAACATAAAATTACTTTTACTTCTCTATAAGATCTTTTAAAAAAAGATAACTCGAAAAAAGATCTTTTTTTTTTAAAAGCTCACCCAAACAAGCCCTATACTGTAATTGGTCCCTTAAACTTCTTCTTCATGGAAAAATTGAAAATGAAAAAGAGTATTTGTTACCTCTTTATTGGTGAAAACGGGTTGCCTGCTAATAATTGAGGTACTGCTTTGATCCTGGAGACGTTGTTGATGACTCTGAAATAGCTCCAACTCATCGCTACAGCCAAGCACTCTTAACTCATTTAACTCGGGGCACACCACCGTGAATTTTCCAGAGCAAAAGTGAGTAAGTCGTGACAACATGCCAAGTAACAGTTGGGTTAAACAGGGGAACAAAAAATTTTCTGTTATTTCAATTGCTTCCTCTTCCTTTCGAACGATTTCCAGCAAATTTGTGCATACTAGTACATTGAGTTTCTCTAGCTTTTTAAGATTTCTGGCCAATGCTACTGGAAACACGGTTTTCAATTTGTTACACATAAAGATTCTCACTTGTTGCAGATTTTGAAAGCCGAGGATTCCCTGTTTGTTATGTTGCCACACATGCGTCACTTTTGTTAGCGATTTTAAAGTTAGTTTCTTCAGCTGGAATGATGTTTCCTTGATCTTAGAGTTATCCACTTCAAAAATGCTTATTATCTTGGAACACTTTTCTACTTCCAATTCTTCTAAGATCTTCAAAGAAAGAAGAACATTGGATGGAATTGCATATGGCTTGGAGCCACAACACTGCAGCAGCTTCAAAGTTTTCAAATTGTTAAACCAATCTTCTTGTAGACCTTCGCTGATTTTCGAGATTGTTCGATAATCATGTTTATCAGTCACTCTTAATTCGTCCATGCACTCGTAAAACTTCTGTGAACATATAAGTTATGATCAGCTTAGTAATATGTTTATTTATAGCCCAATGCTCTTTTTTTTTTTTTTAATCAAAAGTAATAAAATTAGAAATTATTCTTTTCCTACTTTGTATACCATAATTTTATGGTAGAAACAAAGTTAAAAGTTGAAAATATGAAAATTCAGTAATGTCAAGTCAATGTCAAATAATCTAACAATTCTCATTTTTCAGTTATAAATTTTACATGAAGACACTTGCATGTAAATTTTTACCTTATTTTAAACAAAATCTTATTAAGTAAAAGATAATTTGATTTATTCATTTTTAACCTTTAAATTAAAAAAGAGAAAGAAGAGAAAACCATCAAAGGAAAGATTATGCATGTACCTTGTGTTTGAATATATACTGCATCGTATCTTGTAAATTCCCCTTCCAATGCCATCTCATCTGCTCTTTTTCATGTGCAACATACACCTTTTGCAGCATTGGCATGTTACTGATTCCTTGAGTGAAATTTTCCAATTTGGGACACACATTCACCACGAATTTCTCTAATGATGGGAACTGAAAGGAACACTTGTTGAAACTACAAAAACTTTGTAGGTTCTTCAATGCCACAAGCTCAAGGGTTGTCAATTGTTTAAAAGCAACGATAACCCCGTCTTCTTTCTGTTGTTGTCCTTCATCTGATACAATTTCCATTAAAGATTCGCAGTTGATTACCTTCATGGTGTTGAGTTGACTCAATGCTCTTGCCATAGATGGTGACATTAAATATTTTAGTCCTTTACAGCCAACTACTTCCAGCTTTGTCAAGTGAGCGAGAAATACAGAGGAAGGTGCTAGAGTCTCCAAAAGTGGACAATCATTTAAAGTCAACGACTCAATCATTTGAAGAATTGCATCTCGTTCAAAGCCGATCTCCTTAAGATTTGGTAAATCAATTAAATTCAAGCTTTTCAGCTTTGGAACAACCCCTAGTCTTTCAATATTGGGAAGCCTTTCGAGAGGCACCAATTGTTGAAAAGAACAATCACTCAACCAAAGGCTGATCAGATTAGGATTGTTATGAAGGAAAACATATAGAATATTAGTATTCTTCAATCCAGATAAATGAAGCTCTTCTAATTTGTCCATTCGGGAATCATAGTTGCTTAACAACTTTGCATGCCATGAGCCAATTTGCAAGGACTTCAATTCATTGAGCGCCTATACAGATAAATAACAAAAGAAATAAGGCTGCGTTGGTCAGGGAGATTGATATTGAGAGTGGTATAAAATATATTAGACTGAGTTATATTTAAGTATCATACTTGGTTTAAGATAAATATAAAGATAACGGGATAGATTTAGAATTTAAAAAGTTAAATAAAAATATTTTTTAAAAAAATATTATTAAAGTTTGGGTTTTGCTAACTTATAACCGAAAGGCATAGATTAAGCATACCATAAAAAAATATTTTACAAAAATTATTACAAAATTTAATTTTTTAACTTTTCAATATATTGAATATATCAAAAGTATACATTTTTTTTATTATTATACTTTTTAAAATGTGCCATTATCTGGAAACAAACACTACCTTAAGGTAGAGTAAAGTACAAGTTATATTTATCACCTTCTGTCTAAATTTTATTTGCTATAGTTTTCTATGTAGTAGAAAGACTAAATTTCTTTAGTCGTTCTTGAAGTTCTTGACGTGCATCAATTTGGTCTCTAAAATTTCAATTGTATTATTGTGGTTCTTAAGATTGAGCTTCAGGTATCATAATGGTTCTTCGACTTTTTTCTAGCAGTAACTCAGCAAATGAAGTGATGAGCTAACACTCTTGTTACAATGGAAAATAGTGAAATGACATCGTTTGTCAATCAAAGTGTATGTGCAAACCGTTTTATGTATTCACAACTATCAAAACGATGTTTCTATTTTAATTAGCCGCCAAAAGCAAACAACTTCATTTTATCATTGTCTAGCGTGGTAAGAGTGTCAACTCATCATTCTGTTTACTAAGTCACTGTTAGAAATGAGTCGAGGAACCACTTTGATGTCGAAGGTCAATTTCAAGAATGACAATAGTATAATTGAAACCTCATAGACAAAACCAGTGCATGGCATGAATTTTAGATGTCACTTTAGGAATTTAGTCGTAGTAGAAATAATAGTCAAGTGCTTAAAGGCATTATCTTACCTCTTCAAAAAAATAGATAGGCTTTCTTTGTGCATCTGTGGTGTCTCGTTTGAAATGTGGTTCCAACTTGTCACAAAGTTCAATAGACAAGTCATTCAATGCTGGCAACTCTAAGTCATAATCTCTTCGGCAGAACCTCTTCAATTTTGGTAGTCTCAAAAATTTGATTGTTGCCAATTTGGTGAACTTAATGAGAAGATCACTTGGGTTATTGGCAACTTCTTCGTCAGCTACAATTTCCCTCAATTGAGAACAATCTGAGACCACAAGATATTCAAGATTTTCAGAAGTCTTGGCTATAGGAACAGAAAATATGTTTTCCAACTTGCCACATTCTTGAACCCATATCTTTTGTAGATTTTTCAAGCCAAAGTTCCCTTCTGGATGATCTTTCTTCCGGTTAAACAAATGCTCCAATTTTGGAAGTGCTTGTAAATGAACATCTTGCAATTTGATTATTGCATACCTACTAGTACCAGAAAGCTTACTTCTCCCATCCAGGTTAAATATAGCTTTTATTGACTTGCAATTAGTAACTCTTAAGCTGCATAGATGTTCAAATATTCCCACCATGTCATGAGTAAAAACATGATTCAATTTATCACACTTATCAATAACTGCAGTCTCCAACTTGACAAAGGAATTTACGGGGAATTCAAAGTCACATATCTCACTCAAACTCTTCATGTTACTCACTTTGATATTCTTCAAATTCGGAAAGATTCTTTCCTGTTTTAGTTCACAACAAGAAGGAACAACAATTAAACCAATGGCCATATAAGCCAAGCCAATTACATACTTTTCTTGTAGTAAATTGTTGGACCCTACATCAAGTTACATACTTTTCCTTTAGCAAATTACATAGAAAAACAGATGATACAAATGTATGCATTTTCCAATAAAGATATTCATATAAAATTGGTTTTTTAACTAATTTATGTCCGTAAATTACTAGCATTTTAATTTGTCTACTGTTACACTTATTTTAATTTGACAATTTTAAAATAAAATAATCTGTTAAATCATATATTTTGTCATTTTTTATCATTCAAATAAAATTTATTTTAATATTTTATGAAATTCAATTTTTCTACTCTAAAATAATATTACATATCAAAATTAAAAATGTTAAGTGTATACCAAAATCATTTGTTGGTATATTTATATATAAATATATATATAGGTTAAGTTATTTTTAATATGTATTTTGTACTTTATGTGTATTTTATATTGGTGGTTGATTTTGGTATAAAGCTAGTATAGTTGTATAAAAATTAAAGAGTAATGCTAGGGGACCAGCAATTTTTGTGATTGGTAGCCATCAAATAGCCATCAATGATAATCTAATGGTGTGAGATTGGTGTGAGATTTCATCCAATGACTCACCTTTTTCTGCTGGTTATATGCTGGCCAAAATTCAACAAAACTGCTGGCCCCTAGACTTTTCCAAATAAATAACTTATGTAACCCAAAAACTGAACAATCGATGAAAATTGGGGTTATGCAATAATGCAAATATGGCATTGTTTTACAGTAACTGGGTGCAGGTGGGAGGAAAACGGCAACTAGTGAGAGGAAGAAAAATATGAGAAAACAGGTAAATGTTAATTAGCGTATTATTAAACTTTATTAGGTTATTATTTAAGGTAATAGTGTTATACCATCAATCAACTTATACGTACCTTCTTTTTAACATCAGTACTACCTTGCTCTTTTGAAAAAATGAGTTTCATCTTGTGACATTCCGTTACAGAAAGGCTTTGTAGTTTCACCATATTTCTAGCCATAGATAATGATAATAAAAATTCCAAATTCCCACAACCCTTCACTTCCAAGTGTACCAATTCTGCAAAAGGTGGCTTTTGGCCGATCCATATTTGGTGGATTTGGATCGACAACAACTCGATTTTCTCCAATTTGGAAAATTTAACCTATGAAGCAACACGCACAAAATACTTATTTCGATCCAAAAATCAGAGATATTTTGAAATAAACTTGTACACTAAAATCAATCATCATACATTTATTCATAAAAAATGTTAAAAAATTAGCAGAATTTATTATTTTTAGCTAGTAATTAGCCAGCAATATTTTAAAGTGTGGGCTAAAAATAATTCTTTGAGTTTTTCTCTTATAAATACATATATGATTTATTTTTTTTTTTTTACCAAAGATAGGAGATTCGAACCTGCAACCTCTTAAATGAGTATGGGGAGACTATGCTATTTGAGCTATAACTCATTGCCAATACATATATGATTTAACTCATTTTTTATGTATATTTTGTATTTCAATATATATTATATTAGTGACTAATTTTGGTAATTGATTTTAGTATATATCTAACAATGATTCTAAAATTATATATGAAAGAAAACTAATCTTTTAAAATGCAAAAGAAAAGATTAATTTATAGTTTATACAGTAGAAAGTAGTTTCTAACTCACCTTTTCATTGAATAATACTTTTTCCTCCACTGCAGATGATGAAGTGAGATAGAATCCAAGAAACTTTGGCAAGGATTGTAACGTTAAAGAGCGTAACATTTGGAACTCAAGTGGCTTAGATGTGTCAGCATCTTCTGCTTCCGCAAAGAAAACCCCTTCTAGAGAGTTACATTCTGAAACTTCAATTGTCTCAAGAGCAACCAGAAGCTTGGCCATAGAAGCAAAGAAGACATTCTTCAATCCATCACAGAGCTTAACCTTGACGGCTTTTAGTTTGCAAAAGGAGGATTCTGAAAGTGATTTACAAGAGCATATTTGCACCATGTTCTTGAGCTTGTAGAGGTACAAAGACTCTAATTTGGGAAAAGCCTTCTCAGGATGCTTCCTCTCCTTGGGGTTGATAAGAGATAAAATGCTAGAATTACTCACAATAGATAGTTGTTTAAGAAATGGAAATCCATTCAAATTCAGCTCAAAGAAAATATCTTGGACACCATTGAGTTCTTCCAGCAACAAGTTTTCAACTCTTTCAAACAACATTTTGATTCCCTTTTGAGAATGAATGTCAAAGGCACCATCTTTTTCCCGTATCGCCAAATACCTCAACAATTCATACTTCTCTGGCACGTTCAATTCTGGTTCTAAATGTCTGTTTGAAGAGCCAATAACAATCTTATAACTATGCAAATTATTGAAAAACAGATCCTTTGGCAAACGGTCAACACTTGGGATTTGTAAGTCAATATTTGATAGATTCAGATTCCCTAACTCTGAAAGACTAGCATTGTCATGACTCTCCCATTCAGTGGAGATGTTGCTCATGTACAATTCCTCCAAACTAGTCAGGTTTGAGATTAAACCAGGTGGAATGACTTCTAATTTGGAGCAATTACTTATGTCAAGAATTTGTAGCTTAGATAATTGCATTAATGCAACCGGCAAGCTTTTAATATCAGATCCTGAAAAGCTAAGAATTCTCAAATTCTTTAGCTCCCCAATATTGATGCACAACTGATCATCTAAATTAATGCATTGCTCCAAACAAAGCTTTCTGAGTTTTCTAAGGCATTTTATTGATGAAGACAATTCTGATATATCAACGCCAATCAAGATTAACACTCTAAGTTCTTTCATTTCTTGAAAAAAGTTTCCTGGTATTTTAAAATGATGGTGATTATTATCAAAATGAAAGACTTTTAGTTTAGGACATCTTATATTTCCAGGAAACTCAGCAGTATTGACATCACACTGACGCAAGAAAATAGCAGTGTACTTTTCAAGTTTATCCTCGTCAGGCCATTCATCCAGTTTACATTTAGTCAGCATGAAGATTTGTTTCTCCTCTGATGCTGTCAACAAAGCTGCATCGCGAACAAGATTTTGCATCGCGAAACGACTAATTGAATAACTGTTAGACAACAAACCTGACTCTTTTAGCTTCATAAGCAATATTTGCACTTTATCTCTTGCTTCCCTTACTGTGTAGATGCCTTCAAGAAAACCAATACCAATGCATAGTCTCACAAAGTCTGAAACTAAAGCATCTTGGCCCATACAAGCGCAAAGCAAGAAGGTAAACTTGAGCTCCTCATTTTCTAGAAGTTGGTAACTCAACTTTGTAGAATATTCCGGTGTTCCAGTCAGCTTCTGCCTTTCGAGCGTTTTAAGAGTTTCCCGCCAAACCAAGTGGTTTTGGTTTTTCAATGCCTTTGCAGTTGTGACTATTGACATGGGCAAGCCGTAACACTTCTTGGCGATTTCAGCTGCTAGATATTCGAGCTCAGAGTTTTTGTAGTCTATTCTAACTTTTTTCATGAACAATTTCTTTGCATCATCAACATTTATGGTGTTCACGAGGAACATGTAATTTGGTTTCACATCCATTTGGCTCAAGACTTGTTTTACCTCAGAAATCAGCAAAACCTTGCACCCTTTGTAATTTTCTTCTGCTTTCAATTTACTAGAACCAATAGAGGTGTCTTCTGTTTTGGCATCCTCTGATAATGTATTCTGTTTCATAAAAGAGGGTCCATCGGTTTGGTTTGTCTCCGCCTTAGTTTGATCCACATTACCAAAAGATTTTCCTTCTTTGAGAAGGAGATTCTTTTGCTTGTCATCAGCACTCTGTGATGGAATCCCCAACATATCCAAGTCAACTTTTGCATACACATCATCAAGGATTATAAGAGCATTCTTCTCTTTCTTCAATTTCTCTTTTATGCGGATCGCTCTTGCATACTCACCTATGTTGAACAAATAGAATTACATACAAAAGTACGACACAGATTAAAGAAGCTTAAAGGTATAACAATACTTGATGCAGATACACATAATATAAATATAATAAAAAAAAAAAGTAAGTATCCTTTCCAATTGCTGATCATTTACATAAAAAACAAAATATCTCTCTACAATTCGAAATTTTTTAACCGGTCCTTAACCATCCAATTAATTGGTCTAAGTGGCCTTGTTACTAGACTAAGCGACCCTGACACATGGACAGGTCACCGTTTACAAAGCCACTTAGACTAATTACTTGGATTATTGGGACTGATTAGAAATTTTCGAATTGTAGAGGAGCACTTTGTACTTCGAACAAATAAACGGACATTCACTCAAAAAAGTAGTACTTAAGCATTAACAATACTCACTCTCTTCCTGTAATGTAATCCCCAACATGTCAGCTATCTGCCCTTGGGTCTTCCTGATGTCTAGAATTTTGCCCACGTTTGCCATAATCACCACATCGAATAATTTAGATTCTCGATTTTGAACTCTGTTAGCGGCTTCTATGACCAAAGTGGTCTTCCCCATACCAGCTAGCCCGTGAATACCGATCATTGTAGCACTGGAGTCTTCCAGTGCTTTAGTGATTTCATGCATAGTTTCTACTCTCGATTGGAGCTCTTCATAGTCAACACTAGGAAGCGCAAACCCCATGGAAAGTGGGCCCTGCCAGTGAGATATACCATCAGGCTTGTCTTTTTTCACTTCTTCAACCTTCACTTTCATTTCCTCTGCTATTTTGCTGCGATGATGCCTTTTCTGCACATTAGGAATAGCAAGGGGATACCCATCATTTCTCTCGTGTTCTCGTTGGAACTTGTCATATTCAGCAACAACATCCTCCACCTGGGCCAACCACTTATGAACATAATCATATATTGCTCTTCCATATCGGCCTTCTTCTTCCTCGGCTTTATCCTGCACCCATGTTTTATCTTTCTTGAGAGTCTCTGCAGCATTGCTTAGCTCCTCGAATCTTGTCTCATAATCCCACACGTAATCACATTGATTCTTTACAAAGTCAATTGCTGCGTCGATCAAACGTTGTTGCAAAAAATCAGGTATCGGTATAAAAGCAGCCATACTTCATTCATCCTTGACGATCTTGTTGCTCTACATTTTCTCTCTGCAATAGCTAGTAGTTAGTAAAAGAGAACATAAATGAAATAAATTGCAACTAGAGTCAGATGGGCGCGATACCGGATAGATAAATTAATTATATTATATAGGGTGTTCTAATATTTGATTAGCAGAAGTTGTTTTTCAAAAGGGAAAAATTGAAATGCTTGGAATATATCAAATTGAAAGGAAATAAAATATTTAGCGTCTCTGCTCTCTCTTAGAGGTTTCTGTTTCTCGCTACTGTTCCCTATTTGAGGTGTCACTGTTGCTACTCCTTGTTAGACTTAATGGAGTATCTTATCGTCTATCCTTGCTGTTCACAATCTCGCTGAGTCACAGCTTAGTCGGAGTGGCTTCACACCGGATCTAAATCATATTACCACCAAAGGCTTCCTATCCCACGGTTTTGTAATTCGGTGGTGGTGGTCTTCGCAAAGTAGTTGCGGATTTAGTGGCAATAACGATGTCAAATTCGTAACGATAAGTCATTACTGGCGAATTCTATTTTTTGACGGTAAATTCGTCGGTAATATTTGTTGGGTTTTTGGGCTCCCTTCCTATGTGGAGAAAAAGTCCAAATGTTAGTATCCAACCCCACGAATAGTTAAAGTGGCTGAGGTGAGTTAGGTTTGAGAGAGAGAGGTCATTGTGCAAGGAGAACACCAAATACTAGAGAGAAAAAAAGAGAGAAAGTTATTTTCACACATACACAAAGCTGTCTCTGTAAATTGGTCACTGCAGATTCGTTAACTGTTGGATCGAGCTCAAATTTGGACAGTGCGTTCTACACATCTGGTTCTTTGATTTCACCGTTCGATCTTCAATTCGACATCTGTAACTGGAGATATTGGCCACGCACAATAGCTCTGTTTTTGTGGTATTTTCATCTTCTTGTTCTTGTTTTGAAAGCATTGAAATTTGGGTTGTTTGGCTTGTTGTATGCACGTTTTGTGCAGTAATTTGTGACTCTCTTGTTTTCTATTTTTCATCATAGTGAAGCTATATCCTAGTCTTGGTGACTCGTGGCTTTTACTTCTCTCATTGAGGAGGTTTTTCACGTTAAAAATCTTTGTGTGTTAGCTTGTTTCTAATTTCTGGTTTATGTGATTTTTCCGCTGCTATTAGGTATTATTGTGCTAGTGTTAATACTTGTTGTGAGTGGATATTGTTGCTCCTCTAATTCTTGCAAGTAGGAAATTGTGTATTTTATCCTATCAATTGACATCAGAGCTCAGTTTTGGGTATTTGGTTATAACTTGCTTGAAAGATGGAGGCAAATAATTCTACTAGGATGATAAGTTTGAATGGCACTAATTACCATCTATGGATGGAAAAAATGAAAGATTTATTGTTTGTCAAAAATGTACATTTACCCATATTTTCTACACAAAAACCAGAATCTAAAACAGATGAAGAATGGGAGTTTGAACACCAACAAGTTTGTGATTTTATTAGGCAATGGGTAGATGATAATGTTTATAATCACATTGCTAATGAGACTCATGCTAGGGTTTTGTGGAATCAAATTGAATCCTTGTATGCTTCCAAGTCTGGCAATAATAAATTGTACTTGTTGCATATGTTGATGAATTTGAGATACAAGGAGGGGTCACAAGTATTAGATCACTTGAACGAATTTCATGGAGTTCTAGATCAGTTGTCAAGCATGGGAATCAAGTTTGAAGATGAGGTTCAAGAATTGTGGTTGCTAAATACTCTACTAGATTCTTGGGAGACTTTTCGTATCTCTCTTACTAATTCTGCTCCGAATGGTAAAGTGAGCATGCAACTTGTTAAAGGTGGCATTTTAAATGAAGAGATGAGAAGGAAGACGCAGAATTTTTCGTCACACTCTGAAATGTTAGTCACTGAAACCAAGGAGAGAAATCAGAATAGAGTTCAAAAGGGTAGAGGTAAAAGCAGGAGTAAATCCAAGGGAAGATACAAGAATATTGAGTGTCACTACTGTCACAAAATGGGTCACGTTCAAAAATATTGCTATCTTTGGAAAAACAAAAACAAAGGTAAGCAAGAAAAGAAGGATGATAGTGGTAATGATCCTGTATCTTCTATTTCAGATGATCTTCTTACTATTGATATTGTTGATTATGAGTACAAGGTCAATCTTGTTTCTGATGATGAGCTCAGCTGGGTAATTGATAGTGGCGCCTCAATACATGTTACACCGAAGAAGGAGTTCTTCACTTCTTATACTCCAGGTAATTTTGGAGTACTTAAAATGGGTAATGATGGCTTGGCCAAAGTTATTGGTGTAGGAGATGTTTGTCTTGAGACTAATATGGGAATGAAGTTGCTACTCAAATATGTTAGACACGCTCCAGATGTTCACTTGAATTTGGTTTCAGTTAAAAGGCTTGATAATGAAGGCTTTGTAAACACGTTCGGCTTTAGACAATGGAAGCTTACTAAAGGCAACTTAGTGGTGGCTCGAGAAAAAGGTACTTCAAGTTTATATGTGATGCATGCCATGATTGCAAAAGGTAGTGTGATGCGATTGAAAGTAAAGAAGTTTGTAGCTTGTGGCGCAAAAGACTTGGTCATATTAGTGAAAAAGGACTTGGCTATTTGGCTCGAAAGGATGCTCTTTCAGGTTTGAAGAATGCAGAGTTGGAGAAATGTTCTCATTGCATGGCTGACAATCAAAGAAGATTATCCTTCAAGAAGCATCAACCTTCAAGAAAATTAGACTTTTTGGAATTGGTGCACTCCGATATTTGTGGTCCTTTGAAGGTACGGTCTTTTAGTGGAGCTATTTACTTTATTACTTTTATTGATGATCATTCAAGAAAGCTTTGGACTTATACTTTGAAAACAAAGAACCAAGCTTTGGAAAAGTTCAAACAATTCCAAACTTTAGTTGAGAGGCAAACAGGTAAAAAGTTTAAATGTATTCGCACTGATAATAGTGGTGAGTATTGTGGACCATTTAATGAGTATTACAAGCAGAAAGGCATTAGGCATGAAAAGACACCTCCTAAAACACCTCAGTTGAATGGTTTGGCAGAAAGGATGAGTAGAACGTTGATTGAAAGAGTTAGGTGTATGCTTACTGAAGCTAAGCTACCTAAAGTCTTTTAGGGTGAAGCGCTACTTACAGCGGCTCATGTGATTAATCCGAGTCCTACAATTGCTTTGGACAATGATGTTCCGAATCATGTTTGGTCGGGCAAAGATGTCTCGTATGGTCATTTGAGAGTCTTTGGATGCAAAGTATTTGTTCATGTTCCAAAGGATGAGAGGTCCAAGTTGAATGTGAAGACAAGGCAGTGCATTTTTATTGGATATGGTCAAGATGAGTTTGGTTACAGGCTTTATGATCCAGTTGAAAAGAAGCTTGTAAGAAGCCGTGATGTAGAGTTTAATGAAGACCGGACCATTGAAGATATTGATAAGGCAGATAAGAGTCAATCACAAGAGAGCAGTGACTTGATTGATGTAGATCCAGTTCAGCCGCCTCCTTCATCAGAACAAACAGATAATCAAGATCAGGAGCATATGTATCAAAATGAGCCTTTGGTTCCTGATGACCAGGAGATGGGAGATCCAATTGATGCTCCAGTTGATGATGATGATGATAATCAACCTGAGCTACCTGAAGATCCCCTAGGTTTCCATCCTAGGAGGTCTTCTAGAGAGCGACGACTTTCAACGAGGTATCCTTCTAGTGAGTACGTAACATTTACTGATGGATATGTGACCTTGACTGATGGGGGAGAACCTGAATGTTATGCAGAAGCTATGGAAGGTGACAACAATAAGAAATGGTTTGATGGAATGCAAGATGAAATGAAATCCTTGTATGATAATCAAACATTTGAGCTTGTGAAGTTGCCAAAAGGAAAGAAAGCTTTGCAGAACAGGTGGGTTTATAGGTTGAAGCATGAAGAAAATTCTCAGTGTCCAAGGTACAAGACTAGATTGGTGGTCAAGGGCTACAAGCAGAAAAAGGGAGTTGACTATAATGAAATCTTTTCACCGGTTGTGAGAAGATCTTCTATTAGGACTGTTTTGAGTTTGGCTGTAAGTCTTGATTTAGAGATAGAGCAGATGGATGTGAAAATTGCTTTCCTTCATGGTGATCTTAAGGATGAAATTTACATGGAACAACCTGAAGGTTTCATGGTAAAAGGCAAAGAGGATCATGTTTGCAAACTAAAGAAGAGCTTGTATGGGTTGAATCAAGCTCCAAGACAATGGTACAAGAAGTTCGAGTCTGTTATGGCAGAACAAGGCTACAAGAAGACTACTTCTGATCATTGTTTATTTGTTAAACAGTTTGCTAGTAATGATTTTATTATCCTTTTGATATATGTTGATGACATGCTTATTGTTGGTCAGAATGCTTCTAGAATTGATATGTTGAAGAAGCAACTTGCAATGTCATTTGCAATGAAGGACCTTGGGCCAGCAAAGGAGATTCTTGGCATAAGAATCGAGCGTGATAGAAAGGAGAAGAAACTTTGGTTGTCACAGGAGAAATACATAGAGACAATGTTGCACAGGTTTCAAATGGAGAAAGCAAAGGCCATCAGTACTCCTCTTGCTACACACTTCAAATTGAGTTGTAAGCAAAGTCCATCAAGTGATGAAGAGAAGAAAGACATGGAAAAAGTTCCATATGCATCAGCCGTGGGTAGTTTAATGTATGCTATGGTGTGTACAAGACTGGATATAGCTCATGTTGTTGGTTGTGTTAGCCGTTTTGTTTCAAACCCAGGAAGAAAGCATTGGAATGTTGTAAAATGGATAATGAGATATCTTCGTGGTACTTCTAACATGAAGTTGTGTTATGGGAGTGATAAGCCTATTCTAGTTGGTTACACTGACTCAGACATGGCAGGAGATATTGACTCTAGAAGGTCCATTTCAGGCTTCTTGATCAACTTTGCGGGTGGAGCTGTGTCTTGGCAATCAAGATTACAAAAATGTGTTGCTTTGTCTACTACCGAGGCCGAGTTTATTGCCATTACCGAAGAGTGAAAGGAGATGCTTTGGATGAAGAAATTCTTGAAGGAACTCGGGTCTACTCAAGAGAGGTATGTGTTATTTTGTGATAGTCAAAGTGTTATACATCTTGGTAAAAACTCTACTTTTCATTCTCAATCCAAACATATTGATGTGAGGTATCATTGGATATGTGATGTTTTGGATGCTGAGTTGTTGGAACTTGAAAAGGTTCATACTGATGAGAATGGTTCTGATATGATGACCAAGGCATTACCAAGATGGAAGTTTGAAGTTTGTTGCTTAATCGCCAGATTGGCAGTTACCTCCACATAGTCGTGAGGGGGAGATTTGTTGGGTTTTTGGGCTCTCTTCCTATGTGGAGAAAAAGCCCAAATGCTAGTATCCAACCCCATGAATAGTTGAAGTGGCTGAGGTGAATTAGGGTTGAGAGAGAGAGGTCATTATGCAAGGAGAACACCAAACACTAGAGAGAAAAGAAGAGAGAAAGTTATTTTCGCACATACACAGAGCTGTCTCTGTAAATTGGTCACTGCAAATACGTTAACCGTTAGATC
This sequence comes from Arachis ipaensis, assembly GCF_059453495.1. Taxonomy (NCBI): domain Eukaryota; kingdom Viridiplantae; phylum Streptophyta; class Magnoliopsida; order Fabales; family Fabaceae; genus Arachis; species Arachis ipaensis. Next base: position 11,346,432 of record NC_142437.1, on the reverse strand, counting down.
GAGCTCAAATTTGAACAGTGTATTTTACACATCAGGTTATTTGATTTCACCGTTCGGATCTTTAATTAAACATCTGTAGTTGGAGATATTGGCCACACACAGTAGCTCTATTTTTGTGGTATTTTCATCTTCTTGTTCTTGTTTTGAAAGCTTTGAAGCTTGGGTTGTTTGGCTTGTTATATGCACGTTTTGTGCAGTAATTTGTGACTCTCTTGTACCCTATTTTTCATCATAGTGAAGCTATATCCTGGTCTTGGTGACTCGTGGTTTTTACTTCTCTCATTGAGGAGGTTTTCCACGTTAAAAATCTTGGTGTGTTAGCTTGTTTCTAATTTCTAGTTTATGTGATTTTTCCGCTGTTATTGGGTATTATTGTGCTGGTGTTAATACTTGTTGTGAGTGGATATTATTGCTCCTCTGATTCTTACAAGTAGGAAATTGTGTATTTTATTCCTATCAATATTTGGAGGATAAATAAATTAAATTACTGCGTCCTTTACTGTCGGGTTTATCGTCAAATTTAGTGAAAAATTTTGGTGACCCGTAATGGTTAACCGTCGAATTTTTCCGACAGTAAAGGTGCATAAATTCAAATCACGAACCCTCTTTTTCCTCATTCAAAACCATCACCACCATCTCTCTCTCTCTCTCTCTCTCTCTCTCTCTCCTTCCAGTGTCTCCGTCACCGCCATCTATTGCCACCGATGAGACCACCACCATAGGAGCCAATATCTGTGGCCGTCAACCCACCGTCGACCCCTCCTTCTTCCCCTCTTCTCCTCTCTCCTCGCGCAATCATATGTCCGTCGCCCCCACCATCATCACACCGCCGCTGCCTAGCCTTTGGCGAGTTTCCCATCCTTCGGCGACCGCCCTTCCGCTACCTCTAGGTTCGGCGACCACCATTCCACCACCATTCCGCCGTTCTACATTCCGGGTTTCTTTAAAATCTGTTTCTCTTTCTTCTTCAATTTCTGTTTTGGTTAGGTTGTTTCATTATTTTAATTTTAGCTAGGTATTTTAGTTAGAGTTAATTTTTTATTTTAGTGAATTTTAGGTGGTTAGAATAGATTAGTTTTAGAATTATTAGTTTGTTATATTGCTGAAATTATTGAAAATTAACTGAATTATTCGATAATGCTATTAATTTTTTGTTGAATAGGTTGAATTTGTGTGAATTGATATTAAAAGATTATTTGTTTTGTTAAACAATTGTTAAAATTTGGTTGAATTTGTTGTTGTGTTGCTTAAAAAATCACTTAGTTATTTTCACTTAACTTCTTTTTCATTTGGTTATGGGTTCATGAATGTGACTTGCAAGAAATGTTGGTTAGATTATTGAAATAACTTAACATATGTTAAAGTTAATGTATTATATATATTAAAATTAAAAAATATGTTTGTTTCATGATAATTAAAACTTTTGAAACTTCAACAAATAACAATAAATATTCTAAAATGTTTCTTTCTAAAATTTATTATAGAAAAAGAAAACACATGACATTTTGATACTAATAGACATGCAAGACAATTCAGTTACTGAAGCTTTTTGTATTTGAAAGATGAGTTCAATTATTATTTGTTTTATTTGTTGAACTATTTGATTTGTTGTTCTGAATTTTTGTTAATTAGTATGCTATTTGCATACATGACGACTGATAGAGGTATTTCAGATCAGGCTGCTGGTCGTGGTTGTAGTTGTGGTCGGGGTAGAGGGAGAGTTTCTTCCGATACCCTCGGGACTTCTGGATTCTCTCCCTTTACTCTGACCACTCCGGTGACGTCACGGGTTGCAGGTTTAGCGGATCAACTGTTCATCATGGTCCCTAACTCCAACTGCGTGCCTCCGTCTACGGCGACACCACCGCCTCCTCCCGCTCAGTAGCCCATTGCCACGACAACGCCTCCTCTAGCGATGGAAGCTGCGGCCCCGGAGTCTTTTCACGGAAGTGAGGCAGTTGATGCCCCTCTACCACCTCCCATCGTACGGTTGACCATTTTTCTGATGGCAGCACGGGATACGTATCACTTTGAGTTTTATATATTTTCTGGTTATGATTATTGCTGAAAGTTCTTGAAAATTGATTCTTGTTTAGTGGATTTAGGTTGATTTGGTTGCCTGGTTATTGTTTCCTGTTTCAATGATTATGGTTATTGCTAAAGTTCCTGAAAATTGCTTCCTTTTTAGTGGACTTAGGTTGATTTGGTTGCCTGGTTATTGTTTCCTGTTTCAATGATTATGATTATCGCTGGCATCAACCCTGGTGGTGGCACATGGACATTATCGACTTTTGCGCCACTGACTTAGGGCCACGAGACCAACAACAACGACGACGACGAGGACTACCTAAATCTTTAGTGATTAGTTTTTCATTTTATTGTTTCATTGTATTTATTTGATATACTTGACTTTTAATTTATTTGAACATTGTATTATTTATTTTAAATAATATTATTTATAAATTGACCATTTATTTAAAAAAATTGACATTATCGTCGGATTTACCGTAGGAATAATCCGATGGTAATAGTGCGTGAAACAACATTTTTTTGCGCCAACAATACCGTTGGAAAAATTAGCCCGTAATCAGTTGGTTTTCGAGTTGGTAATCCGTCACAGAATACTGTCGGATGAAAAAATTTCGATAGTAAACATTTACCAGCGAAGTTTTTACTGTCTAATTATTTCCGATGGTAGTTAACTTAGGATCAGATTTTTTTTATTTTTCCGACGGTATTCATTATTTTTCTTGTAGTGATAGTGATTAATTTTTCCAATTAGGTTGTTTTTGTTCTAGTTTATTATCTTCTTATTGTTATTTGAGAGAACACACACAAGGAAATATGATCATTCGTAGTGGGTCGACAAGCACCTCTCAGGAGACCGTTGTAAGTCTCCTAAACCATTACAACTATTCAATATTATGGCTTATATTTAAATAATGCTAATCCTTTTCCAATATGAAATCAACGACTATTCGAGGAGATCGTGGTGAAGGCCTACGAGGAACGTGCCATCCAGATCGCTCAAGAGGGTCTAGAGCCGCCGCCCATTGAGGAGGATGCCTTGTGGACGCAGGCTGTAGGCAAACACAAGTGGAGTAGGGTTTACAGTGTCGGATGTATCACCACCACCACCACTCTGCGTTTCTCTGGTGTTGAGTACTTGAGTCCACTGCTAGTGAATCTGTGGCCATTAGGGAGGTTACTCTGCTCAATGCGGAGCTGACGTAGGTCTTGGAGCAAGAGATGCAGTAGCACAAGACAAAATATGTGTAGCTGGAGGCACACTACCAGCCAAAGCAGGAGTAGTTGTGTGCTCATCAGAGGTATAAGGGAGAGATCAGCCGCCTCCAATCTACTGTTCACACTCAACTCTCCAATCTCGACCAATGGAAAAGCACAGTTACTGACATGTACTCCTACATGTAGCAAATATCGAACAACTCATTCAATAGTATGCTACCCATGCCTCCTTCACCTCCACTTCCTTGTTCACATCGTTGGTCGTGAATGTTGCCGCCATCAGCTCCCATCAGCAAGATGACAAATCACTAGGGGGTGGTGATGGCAATGGTTTCATCTTAGATGAGTACTTGTAATAGAAATTTTTTTTTGGTATTTTCAATTTTGATGACATTTTTATATTTATTTTTATTTGTTATATTTACAACATCCTAATTTATCGATGGAATAACCGTTGAAAATATTAAATTAATTATTTTCACCACGTCTTTAATTATCGACGGCATGAGCATCATTATTATTTTATTATTGCTGTTAAACTCTGTCGGTAATATTAGTCCAGAATTACTAATACATAATTTGCACGCATTTTTATCAACGTTTTGAGCTTCGAAAAGGTTGAATAGCGACGGCCTGATCATCATCAGTACGGCTGTCAGAACAAATTGTTCCTGTTGTAGTGTAATAACAAGCATTTGATCCAGCATACAACTAATAATTATTTTAGTACTTATTGAAACACGAATATAGTTTGTCAATCAACATATGTTGGAAAGTTTTTAAATGTACTTAAAATACCAGTGTTTTAATAATTTTAACTGTTCAGTTTAATTAATATATTATATATTTTTTATAACGAAAATCAACTATTAAAATTATTGAAACACTAATATATCCCATACACTTGTAAATCTTCCACATATGCTGATTATTGAACGAAGTTGTTAGAAGTGGTTATAATACTTATCATCATCATGCTTTCTTTGACAATCTTATCTTTCTTCCTTTTTGTTTGTTTATTTATTTTTCATCCTTTGTTATTTTGTACACACAATGTTAATATGTTATCATTCCTTAAAAGAAAATGAACATTTAATATGGTCACAAACATAAAAATCAAAAAGTAATATATAGTACATCCTAGTATTTAACTACAACAAATATGGACTTTAGCAACGCCAAATTTTGCAACACCTTAAAACCGTTCTCTTAGATAGTTTTAGACAACGATTTTTTATAGTGTTACCGTTGAATTTAATTTTTCATTATTTTATAGCAACAAACTAAAACCGTTCTCTTTGACTATTTTAAAGAACGGTTTTATAACCGTTACCATGATTTGGTTTTAACCAACGGTTTTTTATTGTTATTTAAATAATTGTACAAAAGAAACACATAAAAACCGTTGCCAAAATGCTACAATTTAAAACCGTTCTATTAGATAGTCTTAGACAACGGTTTTTACAGTGTTGCTGTTGAAGTTCAATTTTTCATTACGTTATAGCAAAAAATAAAACCGTTCTCTTTGACTATTTTAAAGAACGATTTTATAACCATTACAACAATTTTTTATCAAACAATAATTTTTTAATATTATTTAAATAATTATACAAATTTAAATATTTTTCTCTATAAATATTAAATTTGTAGAACACTCAAAATTATTGTTATAAATATATGACAAATATTATTTATAGAAGAAATAAATTTAAAATAAATTTATAACAATTATAAATTTTTGGTTTCATTCCCGCTCTAAAATTTAAGATAATATTTTTTTAACACTTCAAAAAAATTTCAACAACCTCTCTTCAAAACAAAACATAGAGACTTGTCAATTTTTCCTCCCTCTACTAGCCTTAGCGCTCCATAACCCACACCACTCATCATTAGAGCCATCATCGAACAATGCCAAACTTGTAACAACCCAAGTTTTTGAAAAATTAAATAATGATTTATTTATAATTTATTATATTTGTTGATAATTTTATTTTAAGAAAATTATTTCACTAAAAGTAGTTAAATAAAATTTTATGATACTTTAAATTTAAAAATAATTAAAAACTATATATAATTTTTATAATAGTTGGAGTTTAAATTAATTAGGATTTTTATATAATTTTTATTATAATTGAATTTTTATATAATTAAAATTATAATTTTGATAATTAAAAAATAAGAAAGAATTATATAATTTAATTTAAGTAACTTCTATTATGAATAATTTATGATTTAATTCGAGTTTCTTACTTTTAGAAAATAATCTATTAAGAATGATTAAATTGATTTTATAAATACTTTGAGTTTAAATTAATTAATATTCTTTTATATTTTTATTGTAATTGGTTATTTATATAATTTGAAATTAAAATTTTAGTAATAAAAAAATAATAAAGAGTTAAATAATTTAATTTAGATAATTAATATTTCGAACTTAACCTGTATTTTATAAAGTATAATTAATCTGTTTATTTTATAATTTAAATTAAAAATAATTATTTAAAATGAACGATATATTGATAAATAACATTTTTAAATAATTTTAATAAAATACATTTGATTTTAAAGTTATTATTTTACTCTTTAATTTTATCCTTATACCTTTACAAAACCCTAATTTTTAAATCAGAAACCTAACCCAACACTAATTACACTCACGCGAATACAGAGAGGGGAAACGAAAGAAAGAAAGGGAAAGAGAGAAGTGGGGACTCGGGGACGAAGGAGAGGGAAGAAAGAAGGGATGACACCGCCTAGGATCGCCACCATCGTTGTCGCCGAGAGAGAGAGGGGAAGAGCTGCGTTCCGAGACAGGGAGAACCAGAGGGACCGTCGCCGCCATCATCGTGCGTCGCCATTGAGCACACGGATGAAAAGGAGACGCGAGCAGTGAGCGAGAGGAAGCTTCGTCCTCGTCGCCGAAAGTGCGCCGTCGATTAGGACAGGACGAAGAGGAATGCGAACGACCAGAGAAAGGGGAAGAAGAAGAACGCATGGTGGTGGGTGTTTTCCTTGCCGTCACCGTCGCAGTTTTTGAAGCTCACCGTTGCCGCCGTGAGAGACGCTCTTTGTTGGCGCTGCTACTGGGGGTTTGGAGAGAATGGCCCCGTTCTGCCTCTGCCTCTGGGTTCTGCAAGTTGCTGGAGTCCTCTGCTGCTGGGAACCAACACTGGAGCTGCCCTAAGGTAAACTAACCCCTTCAGTAATTTTAGTTTGGTAAACAAATTCCCAAATGAACTACCAATCATTGCTTTTACTGTTTAATATTCGAATCTGGTCTAAAGAAAAGGTTGTTACGTTATGCAGCTAGTGCTTTGCTCTTTATTGAAAAGGGTGTTGATCCATTCCTTGTTCCATGGAATCGGTAAGCACTAAAAAATTTTGTTTACTTAGGAATGCCCTGTTTGTTTGTATGGACTTCAATTCTGAATATAAATTTGCAACATGCATATTTTGGTTTTGGGACATCTGTAAAATAACTCAGTAAATTTGTTAAGATTCTATAGAGTTCCTTTAAAAGAAAAGCTTGCAGTTTGAGAGACTATAGCCAACTCTTGCAAACCATGAAAGAGAAGGGGACTCAACAGACAAAGGAAGGAGACCAAAAACTTGCTGATGGTGGAACCATACTTATTGTGTTCATTTGACTGTGAACTAAAAGCTAATAGCATAGAACTCGCACAAATAATATCATTTTGGATGTGTTTTAAGCTAATCATGTTTACCTTTATTTATTTGAATCTATTTTTACTAATGCAAGTAAAATTATTGGATAGATTCATAACAAACAATAATGAGTTCTATCTAGAAAAATGGAATTAAAGAAGAAAAAAACTATGAATTGATATATAAGTTCTTTTTTAGAGGACTAAATCAGGAATATATCTTGACATTTTTGGATATTTATAGCATAATTCTTCTACATGGACCCCCTGGAACTGGAAAGATTTCGTTATGTAAAGCATTAGCTCAGAAATTATCGATTCGATTTAATTAAGGTGCACTGACAACACTGTTAAAATTTTAATACAACATTTTCCAATGAGACAAGTAAATAAATGAACAAAAACTCACCAGTTTATTTTTGTACTCAGATTCCCACAGTGCCAGCTTATTGAAGTGAATGCACATTCTTTATTCAATAAATGGTTTTCTGAAAATGGCAAGCTGGTATGCATGTACAATAGTTATTAGAAGTACCAATGCTTTGTAGTTGATGAATTTCCAATTTGTTATCACTTCAGAGCTTATTAATAGATGAACTGTTATTATGTTGTATTGTTTCACTGAATGCACAATTGTGGTTCCTTGTTGTTTAGGTTGCAAAACTTTTCCAAAAGATTAAAAAATGGTAAAGAAGAAAGCAATCTAGTATTTGTTTTGATTGGTGAGGCAGAACAAAATTTAACTTAATGCTATATGCTTGTCATGTATCCGCTTTGGGTTAAGTGTGTGGTCATGCAGATGAAGTCGAAAGCCTTGCTCCGGCCAGGAAAGCTGCTATATCCGGTTCAGATTATTCATATTCTATTCAGGAATTTGTGAAGATGATGAAGAATCTATTTGCTATTGTAATATATCAATCTCTTTTCTTTATGATTAGATATGGTTATGGCTTAGACTCTTATTATGTGATTTTAAAGTATCTTAGTTTATTTGACTTCTAAAATCTCTTTTATAGGTCACAAATATGTATGAATGTTATAGAATACTTTAAAAATCAAATTTGATGGTAAATATTCAATTATTTTCTTTAGTAATTTGATTCAAATAATTAAGATTATTTATTGACACTAAATTAAAAAATAGCTGGAATATTAATTTTAATGCAACATGAGAAAATTATTGTAAATAAAAAAAAATATATAACTACAAAAAACCGTTGTCAAAAGTCACAAAAGGAATGGTTTTAAAACCGTTGCCAAAAAACAACACCAATGGTAACGCTTTTAAAACCGTTGTCTTAGACGACTATTAAATGGCAATGGTATTAAAACCGTTGCCAAAAAACGACACTAATGGTAACGCTTTAAAACCGTTGGTTTTGTGAATAATAAAACTACAACGGTTTAAAATCGTTGCCTATTCAGTTATAGTTTTAAACCATTGGATCATGAAAGAGAACGGTTTAAAACCGTTCCTTATCGAGTAACAGTTCGAAGCCGTTGTTTAAAATTTTCTTTCAAAACCGTTGTCTATACCAGTAACTTTGGCAACGGCCGCATATACCACAAGTCAAAAATTATTGCCAAAGCGTTGTCTAAAGTTTTAGGAACGATTTTTTAATCTACGACAACGGTTTTTGACCGTTGCGAAAATCCTTATTTGTTGTAGTAATTTGTTTCCTTAATATTAAAATCATGTTAATAATTTTTATTATCAAAAGAATAGGGTGTAATGGTGTATTACGCATGATGTAATAAGTAATAACGAAACATATAATACAACTCAAAATCAAAGATAAATCTTACCGTTGAATATAGAAGCCCGCTAATCCACACTTTAAACTCATAAACAACCCTTAAACAAGAGACGTTGACCCTGAAAAAGAAAAACAAAGAACCTCCATGAGCGAGACAAGTACTGACTCTCCAATCGAACCGATTAAAATACTAAATTACTGAATTAATGGTTCAATGAATAAATTATTAGTTAAATTGATAATATCAAATTAATTAGTTAATTAACCATTTGAAAGATATTTAAATTTAACTTAGAGAATATATTTAAAAAAACTAGCATATATAATAAGAAGAATTATTCTAGTATATTTATGTTACGATAATTATTTGTTATAGTATTTTAAAAATTATTGCTAAAATTAAAATAATTTTTTATTATTTAATAATATTTTTAAAAAAGTATTGTTAAAGATAAGTATTACTAAAATATAAAAAAAAATATAATATTAATTTTAATAATACTTACCTATTTATCGTAACTACTCTAAGTATGTGCATACTAAAATTCGCCTAATAAGAATCATGATATCCCAATGATTGTTGCCTTTGAGAACTAAGTTTGAATCCTACTATATTCAATTTGTAGTTAAGGCTAATTTTATGGTATCTTTTTATTTATCGTCTAATTTTTACTTAACTTATTTTTTATAATTTTTAAATATTTAAAATTTGTTAACTGTTAAACTTTTTAATTTAAAATTAATTATTTAATTTTTTTGATAATTAGATAATACTTTTAGACACAATAACAAATACCTTTCAGTTAATTGGCCACACTCACACTATGATATCAGCATACACATCAGTAAACGAGTCTTACTCTTACATGCAGTGATCTGTTCGGTTCGACCATAGTAGCTCAGGCCGGTTCAGACCGGTGACTTAAACAATGCTATAATCCACTAGAGGAGTAGAGGTATGGTTTATTGATTTTTCAGTCTTGGATCCAGATTTGATAACAATGATTTGCTACTTATTTTTCAATCAAATATTTCACAAGTTTTATAATTCTATTAGAACAGAAGTGATAGAATAAGTTAATTATTTAAGTTTAATTTAAATATAATATTTTATATTTAAATAAAATATGCAAAAAATTATTTTATGTGTTAGATATATATACAATTAGACTTCCGATACAATAATATATAAGAAAGGATGATTTACTTTCTAATTTTCGAATGATGCCAAAGTAATTATCTTTAACAAGTTCAAGTTTCAAACTAAATATTTATTTATAATTTCAAAATATATAGTAATTAATATTAAGAATTATTTCTTTCATTTCTGCTTTTATCTGTCACTTTAATTATTATGTGTGGTCATCCTAGCTATAATCTCCAACTTAGCATGCTTGCTTAATATGTTTAAATAATCAAAACTATGGGAAAATGAAACTACAGGTAGTATGTTTAAATTGATCATCGGAGAGTAAACTTTCACTTGCTAAACAATATAAGAGTATGTATAGACAAATTATATGAATATAGAGTAGGCTGCTGGAACAAACCTCCACTTCAGGTAGATCTGTAGATGGATGACGATCACGTCATGAAGTTAATCTATGCTTCATCATTACGAAGACAACCAAACTTTTTTTTTTTTTTTTTTTGTAAGTAGGAGTGTAACAAAGGCTAAATATATCCTAATCCTATCTGTAATCACTTCAAAGCAGGGAGCACAAATTCGGGGATGTGCGGGGTTGGTGAGCATTTCCCTTGAAGTGATATTGTATATATTGCAGCCAAATCAAAAGATTAAAATATATGTGCTGTATTATATTATTGTTTTTGTTGGGCTATCGCTGTAAAATGTAGTATTTAACTATTTAAGTAAGTGCTATATGGATGAGGAGTAGTGGATTACATCTGTCAAATATTATATAGAAAAATGAAAGAGTAAGGTATAAGGGTCCCAATTAAATTTTTTAATGAATCAATTAATTTTTTTTGTTAAAAATTAAAAATTTTAAACTAATTGTTTCATAGTATAAAATATTATATTGGTTCCAATTATTGATCAAAGTCGCAAATTATTTTTTAACGTTTTAAACGTATTATTTTAGTTTCAAATAGTTTAAAATAGTATCAATATAGTCCTACCATTAACCCTGACGGTCAATAGTTAACAGAGCATCCTACGTGACCGTTAAGAAGCCAGGGTGACACAACTGTTTAACACTACCATGGAGACAAAAAAGTAAAAAGACTAAATAAAAATAAAAAATGTACAGGAAAATAAAAGAGGGGTGGCTGTCGTTATCTTCTTCACCATAGACGGTCCTAATTGCTGCACAGGTAGGGTTTAAACCTATCATCACCACCTTCATTTGGTATTTGTGTTATTATCAACGAAAATGACTTTTCAATCTTCATGTAACAACAAGGGTCGAAGGAGAAGGACGACATGGTTTTGTGGTGAAAGACCTGTGCTCCAAACGTCGTTGATGCCGGAGAAGACCTACACACTACAAGAATGAAGAACAAAGTCTCTGTTTTGAAGGAGAAAGTGTACTATGCTAAGAAGAAATTCATGGTAGCATTTGCTTTATTTGGAGATCGTTTGGTGAATGATGACATTTTTCTTACTATAAAAAAGAGTCACAAGTGTTAGGCACATGAGGCTACCATACATGTGAAGTAATGGCTTTGAAGGACAGAATGTTTAGGTCTACGGGATTTGGGATTTTATTTTGGAAAAGTGTAATGTATAGCCCAAGGGCTATGTGGTTTAGCAACATGAATTTGTACACCCTTTTGATGAAGAACTGAGAAATGATTGTGATTCATATTGTAAAATAGAATGTCAGGATTAACTAACACAAGACCAACATATGAAACAAATTTTGGCAATTTACCTACAAACTGACAATGTATCAATTTTCCATTTCATAACCATTTGAAACCAAAACATAGAGTACTGATTCAGTTGGTCCTTACATTTACCAAAATAACACAAATTCTAAAACAAAACATAGGATTTCATATGTGGCTCTTGACAATTGAGAAACAAACATAGTTTCTAAACCAAAATAAGTTTCATATGTAGCTCTTTAGAATAGAAAACAATAAAGTAAACTAAAAGATAGAGTTCCTATACATATCATGCAACATTCTTCTAAGTCCTCGGAGGTGTTTTTGTCATATACTTGAGCACTCTCTTGGGTGGGTTTTGCTCAGTTAGGGAAGATGTTTAGGACGCTTGTTGCACACTTGGACTTCTTTGAGGAGGTTTGTGACTGTTGAGAGCAAGGTTCTTGTGTTGTGCTCTTCCTCTTAGGAGGCTGTGTTGAAGTTTTTTTTTTTTGAGTTGATATCTCTCCCTTTTGCAATGCCTTTGTGACATTTGTCCTCCCGATTGATTTCAGAATTGGCCTAGTAGCTGAGTCTTTGCAGATCTATCATACAAACAAACAAGATCAAAGAAGAAGAAACAACATTAGCAGTAGCTTTCTATCATACAATCATAGAAGATCAAAGGGTTAAGCATGATTTTGGTCCCTAACATAGAGGCCAAAAATTTATTTCGTCTCCAGCCTTTTTTTCGCTACAAAGTGGTCCTGAAGATTTCAGTTTGATTTAAAATCGTCATTTTTATCAAATTTTTAATTTTTATTTCAAGAATATCCCTAACTAAAAAAAAAGAAAAACATTGAATAAGGGGGAAGGGATTTGCAGGGAGGGGGGAGGAGGGGGAGGAGTTGGTGTTGTGTATATGGTATGAGAAGATGACAAAATCTTATAATTGTGTAGTGGTTTCAAGGCATGATTAGATCGCTTTTTTTAGAGAGATATTTGTCTTCACACTTAGTTGTTATAGGGTTGATGACAATATTCTCCCAGGATACAATGAAACCAATGAATTTCTTAGTTAGCAATAATAAAAAATTCTTAACTCTCTTGAACAAAGAAAACTCTCAATAGATAAAATCACATGTACACTTAGTACTTATTATTATCCTTTTGTTACGCACACTTTGAATAGTGGGCAATTCATATATATATATATATGCTGCATGTATTAGGATAAAAAAGTCACGTAGTTTATGAATAGATGTAACCTTTGGTTATTGAATAGTTACATAATGAAAAGATGTGACTTTTGATTATTCCTTGAATAGGTACAAAGTACCATTAACATACACTAACAATCATTTATAATATACCGTTAGAGAAAGAATTAAACCGTAAACGGTAATTATTTAATCGTTTATATTTAATATTAATATATTAATTTGTAAATACTCTTTAATCTCCCACTATTTACAAAATTTAAATATTATACAAGTATATGCATAAAGAATGTGTCACTAAAATTAAACATTCTTTTAGTGTAAATTTTAAAGTTCTAATGAAGTAATAGGTGTCTAATCGATTAAACCTATACTCCATATGTTAGTACCAAAAATCACACATTACTTATACCCTCCAAGTTCAAGAGTTTACAATTTTAAGCACTTATATGGCCTTGTGCTCATCCTGGTTTCATAAATATTTACAAGAATAAAACCTCTAAAATTCTCGATTAGAGCGGTACCACTCTTATATTCATATAGGTGGAATCTTTTGATAGATAATATTATCATTCCATTAAGAGTTTAAACTCACCCTCCTAATTTATTGTAAATAGCACTAAATCCTATACCTTAGTGCTCCAATTGCTAAATAACTTGTTATTACCCATTAAACCTTGAAACTAGTGGTCTACTAGAATAAGGTTGGGTTCCCATCATTTAGCAATAATAGGTTTTAATCCCATTTTAGCAGTAGTTTCTTTGATTTTATCCCTTGACAAACCTTTAGTCAAAGGGTCTGCTAAATTTCCTTGAGATCTTACATAAGTGATGGTAATTACACCATCATCTATTAGTTGCCTCACAAATTCATGTCTCAAACTTATATGTCTAGACTTTCCATTATAAACCTTATTATATGCTCGAGACATGGTTGATTCACTATCACAGAAGATTGAAATGGCTGTCGTCTGCTGTGGCCACAACTTTATATCATATAACAAATTTCTTAACCATTCTGCTTCTTTACCTGCGGCTGATAAAGCTACAAACTCAGCCTCCATAGTAGAATGTGTAATACATGTTTGTTTCTTTGAGACCCAACTTATTGCTCCACCACCTATGGTGAAAATCCATCCTGAAGTGGATTTGTTATCACTAAGATTTGTAATCCAACTTGCGTCGGAATAACCTTCTAAAACTGCGGGATAATCACTATAATGTAATCCCAAGTTTATGGTTTTCTTGAGATAACCAAGAACTCTTGTTATAGTTTTCCAATGTTGATTGCTAGGCTTTCTTGTAAACCTTGATAATTTGCACACAGCAAATGCTATATCAGGTCTAGTACAATGCATTGCGTACATTGAACTTCCTATAGCACTAGCATATTCTAATTGTGCTATAGGTCTTCCCATGTTTCCTTCTAATTTAAGATTAGGATCATACGGCGTATTGGATTCTTTAATTGTGAGATGATCAAACTTTTCCAATACCTTTTTGATATAATGAGATTGACTTAAAGTAAAGCCAACTTCATTCTTATACACTTTTATGCCTAATATTGTATCAACTTCATTCAAATCCTTCATCTTGAATTTAGAAGTTAGATACTCCTTCGTTATACGAATTCCTTCTAAATTTGTTCCGATGATTAACATATCATCAACATATAAACAAATAATTACTCCATAATCTTTGGTAAATTTTGAGTAAATACATTTATCCGCACTATTATGTGAGAAGCCATTTGATAACATCACTGAATCAAACTTCTCATGCCATTGTTTAGACGCTTGTTTTAGCCCATACAAAGACTTAAGGTCCGTTTGGGAAACTCTAGAAGTAGCTTTTTTTAACTTTTGACTTATGAAAAGTAGTAGTATTAATGTCTGGTGCAATTTTCAAAACAAAATTGTAACTTTCTAAGAAGCTATTTTGAAGCTTATAGAGAAGTTAAAAAAAATGACTTCTCTCATAATACTTCTACTTTTCATTACATTTATATAAAATAAGCACTTTTAGAGTTAAAAATCCAAACACAAAATAACTTATTTATAAGTTACTTTTAACAGAGTTATTTATTGTTTAAGTTATTTTATCAAAAGAAACTTAATTAAGTTGGTTACCCAAACTGGGCCTTAATTAATTTGCAAACTTTCTTTTCATTTCTGGGTAGCACATAGCCTTCCGGTTGCTCCATATAAATTTCTTCATTAAGATCTCCATTTAGAAAAGCCGTTTTAACATCCATTTGATGTATATGAAGCTTATGTATGGATGCTAATGCTATAAGAGCCCTAATAGAAGTCATTCTTGCCACAGGTGCGTAGGTATCAAAATAGTCTAGACCTTCTTGTTGTCTAAACCCCTTGGCCACTAACCTTGCTTTAAAGGTTTGTAATGAACCATCAGTATTATACTTTTTTTTTTTAAATACCCACTTACATCCTATAGGCTTTGATCCTGGAGGCAAATCAACTAAGACCCAAGTATTGTTAGATAATATTGAGTCCATTTCATCATTTATTGCTTCTTTCCAAAAAGCAGAATCCCTTGAAGCCATAGCCTCCTTGAACGTTTGAGGATCACCCTCTATGTTCATCACAATAGGAATCTTGTTAGTTACAGAATTCATAGTTCCTTCTACCAAAAAGGTGATAGCCTGAGAAGAAATAAAATATGGACCTAAGTCCTTTTCTTTTCTTACTCTCAAGCTCTTCCTTAGTTCAATCAACTCTTTGTCGCTTAGACGTTTATTATTTTGATTATTTATTTCTTGTGAAATATTAGTATCATTTTGGGGATATTCTGAATTAAAAGTTGAATCATTGATAAATCTATTTTCAATAGATTCTACCTCTCTTGATTCAACAACTATATTAGACACTAAGTCTAATATTCTATATGCTTTAGAATTTTGAGCATATCCTATAAAAGTGCCTTTTATAGCTCTTGACCCCAATTTGGTTCTCTTTTGATCAGAAACTCGATAAAAGGCTAAACACCCCCATACTTTAAGATAATTTAAATTAGGTTTCCTTCCTTTCCAAATTTCATAAGGAGAAACCTTTCTATGTCTTGATGGTATCCTATTATGGATATGACATGATGTCAATAATGCTTCACCCCATAAATTATAAGGCAATTTTGCATTTAGTAACATTGAATTAACCATATCCACTAAGGTATGGTTTTTCCTTTCCGCCAAACCATTTTGTTGCGGAGTATATGGAGCGGAAGATTCATGCACAATACCATGTAATTCACAAAACTTATCAAATTCATTAGAAAATTATTCTCCACCTCGATCACTACGAAGAACTTTTATTTTCTTATCATGCATATTTTCTACTTCTATTTTATATTTCTTAAACATTTCAAAAGCTTCATCTTTATTTCTAAGCAAATACACATAAGTAAATCTAGAACAATCATCAATAAAGGTTATAAAATATCTTTTTCCTCCTCTAGTAATATTGCCATTTAGTTCACAAATATCACTATGAATCAATTCTAATAAATGTGTATTTCTTTCAACCTTAGGAAAAGGTTTCTTAGTAATTTTGGATTGTATGCAAATATCACATTTCTTATTAAAATCCTTGTTACTAAGATCAATATAGTTATTCTTTTGAATATATTCAATTGATTTGTAATTTAAGTGTGCTAATCTACTATGCCATAAATCACAAGAATCAACAACATACAAGGAAACATTCACTTTATTAATACTAAGTTTAAACATGCCTTCAGTACAATATCCTTTTCCTATGAATACATCATTCTTAAGCAAGATCACTTTATCGGATTCCATTACAACTTTGAATCCTTTCTTACACAAGAGACTAACAAAACTAAATTTTTTCTCAAATCTGGAACATGAAGTACATTTATTAAACTTAATTTCTTTCCAGATGTAAAATTCAATTCCACACTTCCTTGACCACAAACTTTGGCTGAGTTGTCATTGCCCATCAAGACTTCTCTATTGTTCACTTCTTCATATGTTTTGAATTGGTTGCGATCATTACAAACGTGAATAATAGCTCCAGAATCTAACCACCACTCAAGTGATTTTCCTTGTGTTGCTATGTTGACTTCTGTAACCATGCCAATATGCATGTTTTGTATTTTTTCTGCAACCATAGCAATTAGATCCTTCTCTTCCACTAAGTTGGTCTTTGGTGCTTCCCTTTTCAGAAGTCTACATTCTTTGATATAGTGTCCTTTCTTGTGACAATGATAACACTCTCTTTGTCTCTTCTTATCTTGCTTTGAATCTTTAGAGAACTTTCTTTTCTTCTTATTGGTGTTGTTTTCACCAATACGATTCACTTTAGAACTTTGAGAAAGATACACAGCATCACGTTTTCGAGTTTCTTCCTCTATACGTATATGCCTTAGTAATTTCTCAATTGTGAAGTCCTCACCAAGATGTAAAAGTTTCTTTCTATAACCATTCCAAGATGAAGGCAATTTTGAAATAATTGCTCCAACTTGTAATGATTCAGGAATCACCACTTGTAGATCACGAAGTCTACTTACAAGGATTTGTAATTCATGAATTTGATCCATGACAGGCATAGTATCATTCATAATAAATTCAAAATATTTCATCATAATAAACTTATATGTTCCTTGTCGTTTGGTATTGTACTTTTCTTCCAAAGACTTCCAAATCTCCAATGGTGATTGAATTGACATGTAGAGATCATAGAGTCGGTCGGATAAAGTGTTGAGGATATGACCTCGACATGCGAAAGTATCTTCATCACGTTTCTTTTTCAATTGAACAATCTTTTCTTTCTCTTCCGGTGTGGAATTTTCAGCGGCATCGGCAATTGGTGTAGTCTTTGGGTCAATCACATATGCAAAATTGAGAACTGAAAGAAGAAACATCATCTTGTCTTTCCAACGGTTGAAGTTCGTTCCATCAAAGCGATCTAATTTGACAAACTCTTGATTCATGACCTTGAACGTAGTGTTTTGATCTTGTGCCATCTTCAAGAAATATCTCTCTAAATTGTTGTGTATATGGTATGAGAAGATGACAAAATCTTATAATTGTGTAGTGGTTTCAAGGCACGATTAGATCGCTTTCTTTAGAGAGATATTTGTCCCCACACTTAGTTGCTATAGGGTTGATGACAATATTCTCCCAGGATACAATGAAACCAATGAATTTCTTAGTTAGCAATAATAAGAAATTCTTAACTCTCTTGAACAAAGAAAACTCTCAATAGATAAAATCACATGTACACTTAGTACTTGTTATTATCCTTTTGTTACGCACACTTTGAATAGTGGGCAATTCATATATATATATATATATATATATATATATGCTGCATGTATTAGGATCAAAAAGTCACGTAGTTTATGAATAGATGTAACCTTTGGTTATTGAATAGTTACATAATGAAAAGATGTGACTTTTGATTATTCCTTGAATAGGTACAAAGTACCGTTAACATACACTAACAATCATTTATAATATATATGTAGGTACACAACCGTTAGAGAAAGAATTAAACCGTAAACGGTAATTATTTAACCGTTTATATTTAATATTAATATATTAATTTGTAAATACTCTTCAGTTGGTTCAGGGAAGAAGAGGGGGGGAAGGGCCACCGCCGCCACTGCTCGTCGTCGTCCGGTCGCTAGATCTCGCCGCTGCTCCTCTGGGCTCGACGGAGGTGCTCGATGGCGGTGGGTTCTGGTTCGAGGCAAGAAGGGGAAGACTTCGGTGGTGAGCCGAGGGAGGAGAAGAGGTCGCGCTGTGACGGTGGCGCTAGGGTAGCACGAAGAGAGAAGAAGAAAAGGGTTGTGGCGCTGTGATGGCGGATCGGCGTTGTGATGGCAATTTCGGGTGGCTCGCTGGCTTCTACTTCTATTATGTTGTTGATTTCTTATTATTGTTGCTTCTGGTTGCTTTTGCTTCTGATTGATTACATTGTTTCATTGTTGTTGTTCTGCTCCTGTTTCTGTTTCTGCTCCTGCTCCTGCTTTTGCTTGATTACATTGTTGTTGTTGTTCTGCTCTTGCTTCTGCTTGATTACATTGTTGATTCATTGTTATTGTTGCTTTTGGTTCTGCTTTCAGTTTTGCTTGTGCGTGATTTTGGGGAAGAAGGGGAAGGGGTATTTTGGTCCGAAAGACGGTTTTAAAACTAAGTTAAACATTCGGGACCATTTTGTAGCGAAAAAAAGGTCGGGGACAAAATAAATTTTTGGCCTCTACATTAGGGACCAAAATCATACTTAACCCAATATCAAATTATATACATGAAAGAGTAATTGAGATACCTTTTCAGCTGCAACTTCAACTTTTCTTTTCTTTGGACATGTTCTTTTGTTATGGCCTAAACCAAAACAATATGAACACTTTTGTTGTTGCCCCTCTCTAGACAATGTTAATTGTGGTCCATTACTTGAGATCTCATTACCACTCTTGTTCCTACTTTTCTTAGGCCTTTTAATAGGTTTTCCAAACACTAGGGGCAACACATCATCATATTATGTCCTTTCCTAGAGATTAGGACCATTCACACGATATATCACATGTTGGTAATAACAATTAACATATGTGTCTTGATAACATTTATCCACATAGTCATTTACTTGAAAACACATTTTACTTATACAGCTCATTGCATGTTCAAATGGATGGGTATCCTGTCAGTTGAACTTTCTACAAGAGTATTCATGATTTTTCAAATCTACCACAAATTTATCTCTATTACCATGAGTGCTATACATCTCATACTTATCTCTCCCAGTGTATACAACTATCCACTCATCACCTTTATCTAATTCCTTTTCAATTTTCCTCTTATTTTTAGCAAACCAAAATCTGTGTAAGTGTTTATGCTTTCCCCATTATCGGCCATGTATTCATTAAGTACACCCTAATGTCTTTTAACATAGATACAATGGATTTTTTCCTAGCCTCTACTATCACAGAACTAAAGCATTCACACAAGTTATTAACCAGGGCATCACATTTAAGGACAATAGAGAGCCTGGACTTGCTCCAATATTTTGCGAAAAATTTTGCCAAGTGATTATAGGCTTGCTGATCATGCTTCTGAATGTCACTCATTTTCCTTTCCCATTATTGAACATATGTTGCTTTAGAAGCTCTCCACATCATAAACTTCAGCTGAATTCCTGAAAATCTTTTTCTGAAGTTGTTATACAAGTACCTAACACAGAATTTGTGCTCTATTCTAGGCAGCAATTGATCAAATGTTGGTATTAGATCCTAAACAGAATACAATGTTAAACAAAATATCATTCAATTAGTACACACAACACAGACCAAGAATATAATAAAGTCCAGGATACAATACTTTTTGTTGGTCACATGTGAATATACATTGTCTTATTCTGTCAACCCCAAGTCATCATAGAGGCGAGTCAGAAAGCAAGTCCAAGAATTCTTTGTCTCTACCTCTACAACACCATAGGCAATTGGTAATATTTGGTCATTTAGATCCCATCCATAGTTGTCAATAGTTGTCCACCAAAATGAGTCTTGATGAAGCATCCATCAAGACCAACTATGCTCCTACACACCAAGAAGCTCCTCTTGCAAGCATCCAAACTGATGTATAGCCTCAAAAGTTGGTCTCATATCCTTCCCGATGGTGGTCTTTCTAGTGCAGACTCTAGTGGTCTGTAAACTTGAAGATGAATAAAAGATCATAATTACACCTCAACAATTCATGATAGTGGTTATGCAGCATCTTATACTATACAACATATGTACCATTTATCTCATCTAATGCTAACAGCCTCACTCTAGTAGCATTGAATTTAGTGAGATCAACATTCCATTTGTAGTGACATTTCTTCGCCAAGGTTGTCAACTTGATCTTGGGATTCTCAGCAATCTTCTTCATAAAAACTTTATTCAACCATTTGCAATTCATGATTCCAATCCTTGTGGTTTTGCTGTATATATGCTTCTTATAACAACTCTTTAGCTGCCATGTGTCTTTCCTTTTTATTTTTCCACAATATGCATATCATTTGCACTGTCCTTGATATACAACTTTACACCTTCTACCATCACACTTTGAGAAACTCAAGCCTCTATTGCTGTGGTGTTCTACAATCTTTGAATTCATATATGGATACAGACAAAGTGCCCACTTCCCACTTGTACTCCTGCATGTCCTTCAACTGTTTGTGTAGTGGGTATTTTTTCAATGGAGAAACTCCTTCTTCATCACTTAAGAGAGCATCCAGCTGGTCATCACTATCATACTCATCATCCTCATCCCTAAAATCAACCACCATCTTCTTCTTACCCTTACTAGCACTGGCAGCTTGTTAAACATTGTCAACATTCTCTTCATTGGTAGTCTCCCTGTCCTTTGAACCTTGATATTCATTCAATGTAGTTATATCTACATCAAATAAATCCTTATCCTCATTTCAATCATCATCACTATCATCAAAGTGTATATCAGCAACACTATCTTTAGATTGACAATCAGTCTATGACTCATCATTATCCTCTCCATCACTCTTAGGCTCAAAATCACCATCTATTGAGTCATCCTCACTCCCTGAGTCTGACTTCTCTGATTCCACATCTTCATCGTGAAGAGGAGATGTTCCCATATGTACCTTTTAGACTTTTCCATCACTTTGGACCTTGCCAACCTATTGGGCCTCTTTAACCATGCTTTGCTAATCTGAATCTTGGGTTTTATGCACCACAATTGCCCTATTGTTAGCAACCGTCACACTTTCTTCAACTGGCCCAATACTCTCTTGCATTTCCAATTCCTCAATGGTATAGGACTTGCTACAATTTCCAGTCTTGTGGACAACATATAGCTCCATGTAATCCTCCTTCATTCCAATTTTGGCCATCTCCGTTGCATCTTTGTCTATTCAAAGCATCTTCAGCCCTTCCTTTGTGCTCTCTGTTAAAGACTTGTACCACATCACTGCAATGTTTTCTCCCATAAAACCTTGCTCTTTTAGAATCTCAACAACCTCAAACTTGCTCCATCTATCTTTATCATAGTAATCAACAATGCTCGCCTCACCACACACATAGTATAGGGGTTCTCCATTAAGTCAGTAGTGCTTTACGTGATAGAGAGAACAATGTTACCCTACTGAGTTTCTATTTTCTCTTTTATTACATTTTTCTGATGTAACCGTTATTAGGCATTTACTGCCTTTAATGTATGCTTTTAATGCCATAATTTCACAATTTCGTGAATTAATGACTTTATTAATCTTAATGATGTAGCCGTTAGCTAGTAGTGTAGCTTTTTCATTTATTCGTATTCTCGATATGCATTTTCTTGTCCAGAACAGTGCCCCAACTCGAGTTTGTTGATTTAACAACTTTGTCAAGAATACCCAAGTTTAATGGACCGAGCCCAAACAAATTTTTACCCTTCTTATTTTGAGTGCCAAAAAATCCATAGAAAACTTTTTAGTTTCCTTCAAATAGTTGCTTCTCTCAGTTTTCGAACTGTAAAAAAAGTGAAGGGTCAGTCATATTAATGATAACTTATCTTATCAATCAATGCAACTTTCCATCAATAAAACTCCACTTTTTTCTTCATACTCACTTTTACTAATGAAAATATTTCAAAACTCCCTTCTCCTTTCTTTCTTTGAAGAGACCTTTTGGACGTTTGAACAACTTCACCAATCGTTCTTCCTCAAATGCTTACAGTAATCTCTGTTTATTAAGAATTTTCTTACTGCACTCCCTTTGAAGCATTTTCTTTGACACTTTGGAGTTCATTTTCATGTTTCTGCTTGTTTATGATTTTTCTTCTCTGGAATGCCAAGCTTTTCGGTTACTGCAGCATGCATTTCTTGGAGGATAATCTTGATCTTCCTTCATAGTTTTGATTAGGTAAATGTAGTAGGGGTACCACTATTTTAGTTTCCCCTAATTTGACTAGTATTGATTTAGGTTTTTCTTTCCTCTCCCTGGGTTTTCAGAAATTGGTAAGTTTTCTTCAATTTTTCTTAGTGATTTTCGAAGTTTTCCCCTTATAATGTAGCGATGGTACCCCTGTAGTTTTTTCGAGATGCCCAGGAAGAGGGCTATTGCCACTCGCGAATGCATTGGTTCCTCGAGATAACTGAGAGCCCAACCTGTCCCAGCTCCCCACGTTTAACAAGCTAATGAAGTGGATATCTATTTCTGGGTTTCCAAGGAAGTGAAGTCCACTCCTTCCAACATCACTCAAGAGAAGTTGGACAATTTTTTAGGATCCGGGATTATCTTTACTCGGATCTAGGTAATTTATATGTATTGCTAGCTCCAGGTCTTGATGATCACTTATGCCACATAAACAAGCATGTTAGAAATATACCAGACTGGTTATGGATGAATGAATCTTTGTTCACACGACTTGGTATCCGTCTTTCTTTTACAGAATTCCAGAAAATTATTTTAAAGCATACTAGTTGTGCTCCTTCACAAATCCATCCTAATAGCTGTGCTATTATACGTGGTTTCAAACTTCTATGTTCTTTCTTAGGTCTTAACATCTCCATTAGAGTCCTTTTCTATTTCTTTACTTTCACCATGCCTTTTAGTTTCCAAGGTCGTGGGTTCATCTCTTTCTGAGATAACTCTAAGAGAAGAATTTTTAACCTTTTCGAGAAATATTATCCTAGATTTAAAGAAAGATTTTTAAAATTGAGATAATAGAAGGTACGACACCTTTTTCGTGACTTTAAAAGATGGCAAAAAAGGTTCAACTTTTACTGGAACTTTAATGTTTCTTCCCTGAAAATCCGACTTCAGGATGTTAATGCTTCTGAGCTTGTTAGCATTCACATGATTTTGGGGTTATGGAAAGAACATCCTTTAAGCTTAAGGGACATCATAATTGATGAACACACTACTCGAAATGCTATTGGTACTTTTTAATTGCTTATCTTCCGACTTTATTACTTTTTCACTTGTTCTTTCCTTGTTTTTTATTTAACAACTTCCTCACTTCTCTTTTATTTTTCCCTTCATTTGGTAGTTAACATGGCTGGAGGACTTGGAGCTATCATCACCATGAAGAGAAGGTTGGCTTCTGGATCCAATCTTCCAACTAACCCTAGCAGAAGTGATAAAGTGTCTTCATCAGCCATAATGAGCAATGTCCTCCTCCTCGAAAATTTGATCAAGGACCTGAAATCCATGACCTAGAGGAAGAATCTCCTACCAATTTGGTGCGAAAATTCTAACCACAAACTAACCGGCAAGTGCACCGGATCGTACCAAGTAATACCTTAGGTGAGTGAGGGTCGATCACACAAGGATTGATGGATCAAGCAACAATAATTGAGTGATAGGCTTAGTCAGACAAACAGAAAATGGTGTTTAAGAGTTCAAAAAGTATTAAATAATAAATTCAGAGTTTGAAGATAGGTAAGTGAATAGGTTGGGAATAAAATATGGAGGAAGCAGTTAAGGCTTCAGAGTTATCTATTTTCCGGATTAACTTTTCTTACTAACTATTTTAATCATGCAAGATTTAATTCATGGCAAACTATATGTGACTAGACCCTAATTCCTTAGACCTTTCTAGTCTCCTCTAACTCTCATCAACCGCCAATTCCTTGGTCAATTAATTTTAATTAGAGGGTGAAGTTTAATTCTAGTTATATGCCACAGAAATCCTAACTACCCAAATATAAGAGGATTATATGTCACGTATTCCGTTAAATTCAGATAAACTAGAAATTTAGGAGAATTTATTTTCAAGCTGTTGTTCAAGTAAAGAGCTTTTCCAAGTTATACAAGAACTCAATTAGAAAGAGGGTCGTACTTCCGTTCCACCCAAATTCATAAGATAAAGAACGAAAACAATTATTGAAATAGAAATCAATACATGAATTAAAATAGAAAAAAATAGTATCAATCCATACAATAGATAGAGCTCCTAACCTTAATAGTGGAGGTTTAGTTGCTCATGGTTCAGAGAAGAAAACTAGGATTCAGGTAAACTGTAAATTGGAATGGAATGGAATGAAAAGTGAACTAATTGGAATCCCCCAGAAGGGAAGTTTCTCTTCCTTTTTATATCTAATCCTAATTAATTTAAAATATAATTTCTAAAACTAAAATAATATCTTTTCCTATTTTAAAATAAAAATTAAGTTTAAATCAGAATTAATTAAATAATCAGCAAGTCTTCAATTGATGGATGGGGACCACTTGCTTCGTAGGGTCCACGCTTAACTTGGGAAGTAACGAGAAGTGTTTCCCTGAGTCCTCCATTCTGCAGCCTCTAATCTGTGTTTCCTGGGCCAAAAACTGGGTCAAAAACAGTCCAGAAATCGCCCCCAGCGTTTTCTGTATTTTCTGCACGTGGCGCAAGTCACGCGTACGCGTCGATGGTCTTCTTTGCGTGTCACGCGTACGCGTCAGGTATGCGCACGCGTCGCTGTGCAACTTCGCTTTTCACGCGTACGCGTCAGGTAAGCGCACACGTCACCATGGAAAGCTCCAAATCACGCGCACGTGTCGCTCCTCGCTGTCATCTCCTTTAATTCTTGTGCTGCAGAATTTCCATCAAATCCAGCCGAATGCTGCCTAAAATAAACAGAATTGCACAAGACTCAAAGTAGCATCTATAGTGGCTAAAAGATAATTAATTCTTGATTAAACTCAACAAATTAAATGCAAATTCACTAGAAAAAGATAGAAAAGATGCTCACGCATCCCAATTCACCAAAGAAAAAGTCAAAGAATAAAGTAAAAAACCACGTTGAACCATCTGGGGTCGTTTTCTCGACCTTCTTTGATTGAATTCTAGAGAAAGACTTTCATTCTTCTGAGTTCGTGGACTCATATCTTATGACTGAGACCACCAAATTGGGGCTAGCCAAGATGCCCCTTAAAAACACCTTGTCCCAAGTTCAGAGGATGCTTCTTCGCTCAGCTACCTTTATTAGGGATATTTAGGCGAACATTTCAAATTTCTGTTCTAAATTTGTGATAAAGGAAGACATTGACAATGCCCACACTCATATTTAGAGTTTAAATGCATCTTTGGCCTCTTTTCGAGGGAAAAATACCACTTTTCGGGGCAAAGTAAAAATCTTGGAAGAAGAGAAGACTTCTTCTTTTACCAAAATTGAGAACCTGAAAAAACAGGTTGCCGAGCTCATGAAGGAGGTCGAAACCCTTAACTAGTCATTCACAAAGGTTGAACGTGTTGCTGTGGATGGGTTGTTCGATGTTGAGCATAACATGCTTGAATAAGTAAAACTCTTAGCTCCCGACATGGACGTCTCCAATGTCAGTGTTTTTAAGAAGGTTGTTGATGGGAAAGTAGTGGAGATATTATAAAGATCTTTGTGAATTTTTCTAAGTTATTTGTACTCTAAGTTTCTGCACTTAGTACTTTTATTTGCCTTTGTAGACAAATTTTTTTTATTTGTCTTTGTGGACAAGTTTTTTTATTTGTCTTTGTGGACAAGTTTTTTTTTTCATTTTTTCAAAAAGTTTTTTTAGCTGTTTTGAACCTTTTTTAGACAAATAGGCTAAGTTTACTTGAAAATTTATTGCCTTTAAGTTTCATGATCGTGCTTTTATCTTTTACCATTTGCACTTTATTACCGTTATATCGACAGTGATATTGAATGTATTTTATATATTTGTGATGTCGTTATACCGACATTAGTATTTATGTACATTAAATAGACAATAATGACATTGATGTATGAAGCAATTGACATAAATAATAATATAGAAGTTAGGCCTCATTAAAAATCTAAGTTAATAGGAAAATAGTAACTTTACTATAGTAACTTTCTAAGAATAATACCTTTTGAGGTGGATAGCATTCTATGTTCTCGGAACCTCAAAACCATTTAAGTTTTTTAACTTGTATGCCCCTTTACCTAGATTTTCTTTAATCCTAAAGGGCCTTTTCCAAGTGGGGGTTAACTTTCCTTGAGATACCGAGGTACTAGCATCATCTCGTTTCAGTAGCAAGTCTCCTACTTGGAAGCTCTTAGGTTTGACTTTGGTATTATGTCTCTTTGGAACTTTTCGCTTTATTGCACTTTATATCAACTATCAAATCTCCTTGGATAGTGGTTACACGACCTTCAGAGGTCAAAACTTCATCCCAAAACTTTATTTGTATAAATGCTCATAGGTGATTTATTGTTTTCCTTTCCAAGATCACATGTAGGCTGTTGAGTGTTGAATCCTTTAGGATCACATTTATTATTTTTCTTCCTAACTTGTGGTGTTGACGACCTTGGGGTTGAGGATTTTTCTGAACTTCCGGCCCTATTAGGTGGCAGAGCTAGGTTTTTTCTTTTAGTCAGAACCATATTTGAGTCATCTTCATCTCGCATATATTCCAAGGTGACCAATGAATTTCCTCCATAAACTTCACATCCTTGGAAGTCAAGTGTCTCCTGGAATCACCTTCCAACAAAATAAAAATGAGGCACAAGCACACGACTTTAGGAGTTTGTATGTTAACCTCCAGTAAGGCCTTGTTAAAGCGATCCAAATAATCTCGGATGCTATCACCCACTCTTTGTTCTATACCAAGTATGGAAATCAGGTGCTTGGCCTAAGTTCTTCTGGTAGTGAAATGTGCTAAGAACTTTGTCTTGATGTTAGCAAAAGAGGATATGGATCTGGAAGGCAAAGTGTTGAACTAAGATAACTTTTTGAAGTGAGCGAGAATAGTAACGATCATCCTCTTGACGTTGAACATGAGCTTTTTCTAGGATTCTCCTTTCACGACTATGCTCCCGTCCTCTAATTGTACAACTTTGGAAACGGGATTACCTTGATTGCGATCGCTCTACGAGTTGTCGCTCTAACTGTTACACTCGATGGTGCATTTCTTGCATGGCATGGACATAGTTCTCACCCAAGCCAGCAAAATGGAGAACTCTAGGGTTTTGAACTTCCTAACATTCAAACCTTGGGAGAACTTGATGATGTTTCTGATTAGCGGATGGAGTAACATCAGTCTCATGTCCATCATCTTGATTTTGTTGTTTCTTGAAATGAGTGTTTGCGTTAAATACTAATTGTATTTTGTGGTCAGTCGCAGAACCAACAGCGTAGGATCTCCACAAATGGTGCCAAATGTTCATACTTTTTGCAAATGTGATGAATTAATGAGATTCGGAGATCCTAATTTGACAACGTTGGAATCAGATCGGGAGGGCAACCTGCAAAATACTCTGATACTTAAGTCAATAGTGTTTTAGGTGATAGAGTGAACTATGTGTTACCTGTTGGGTCTCCCTTTTTCCTTTTATTACATCTCTCCAATGTAATTGTTATTAGACATTTACGACCTTTAATATATGCTTTTAATACCATGATTTGACAGTTTCGTGTGTTAATGACTTTATTAGTCTTAATGACTTAGTCATTAGCTAATAACATAATTTTATCATTTATTTATATTCTCGATATACTATTCTTGTCTAGAACAGGATCAACTTAGAGTATATTAATGATTTCATCGCTTAGAGTATTTCATCGCTTATCAATCCATCGGACAGGAGTATATTAATGATGATCGACCTTGAGGGAGCGCGCCACAATTCTCTCAGTTTTGTGATCAATAACCGCGTGTACCACATGCACATGGGAAAGTGGGGTTGATAAGCAATTTCACGAGACTATCTCTTTCTTCTATCCACATCTCTTGCATGTTCTTTTCATCTGTGATATACTTCGTTTGGAAATGAACGAACTTACCAAACATTGATACAAGATATCAGTATAAAATACTCGATATCATCTTTGGTATATGCGGATCTATTCTTTCACAAATAACACTTTTTAGTTCTTCAAATGATATTGTAAAAAGAACAATAACATTACATGAATTCTCGCATACAAAACTTACTCTCTCAAGTATTTGTAATAATATCTAACCATGATAATATAATTTTAACATAATTTTATCCTTCATTTTTTTTAGACAATGTCTCTCCACTTAACATTAGTTCAAAGTTGCAAATGTGAAAAAAAAAAACAAAGTAAACACTGAGAGAACATATAAAAAAAAAAAAAGAATTGAAGAAGATAAAGTTTGCGCAAGCAAAATGCGGAATATATATAAATTACAAATCTAACCCTCAGTTTTCAATTTCAATAAATTAAAATTTTTCTTAATTCAAAAAACTGACCCACAGATTTCAATTTTATATTTTATAATTTTTTTATATCCAAAATTTATCCTCCATATCCAAAATTTATCCTCCGCCCCATCTAAAAAAAATCTGAATCCACACAAATAAAAGATACTGATACACTCCCTAATTTGAATCTTACGTTCTTCAAATTTGACTCTCAATTTTTTAACCCTTGTAAAACTAAGGCTCTAATTTGTATCTTTCGATTTAAAAAAAAAAAATCAACACCATATTCTTCAAAAACACAAGCTCTCCAAATTCATAACTAAAAAAGTAGCCACTCAAGTGGTCCAAGATTATTTATTAGATGGCGACATTTTTTCTGTACAAGAAGCAATAGCTCAAATGACATAGTCTTCCCATATTCAATTAAGAGGTTGCGATTTTGAATCTCCATATCTTCAGTAAAAAAAAAAAGTGATCTATTCATAACTTCTTGCATAAAATATTTTTTCATACTTTTAAATATATATAATATATGAGTAAAGTTGCCACTAGATCCCTTATAATTTTACGTTAAGACAATTTAGTCCCTAAAAAATGTAACAATTACATCCCTAAAAAAACGTGGACATGTTACAACCGTTTAGTTCCTAATGTAAAAACTAACTAACGGCGCTTCTTATGTGTACTGTTTAAGTTAATGAGATGTATGTTGAATACCACAGTGGAAATACTCCAAATGATGAGGACAAATTGGTCCTTCAATATTATTTGATTTTAACATCTTCTAAACCCGAACTGTGCAAAATCGCCAATTATTAACCCTGAAACTTGCTGCAAAACCCTCCTCCTCTTACTTGGACCTCCATCATCAAGTGCTACACTTTCCATGGCTTCTTCAACCATTCATTCTCCTCCTTTAGTCAAATGAGGGCACTTAGCATTCGGCCTAACCGCCACATATTCCCTTCTCTCCTTAAAGCTTGCGCCCCTTCTGAAGGACTTCTACCTTGGCCAATCTCTTCATGCCTGCATCCTTCATCTCGGCTTCAATTTTGATTTGTACACAGCCAATGCCTTGATAAATATGTACTCTAAATCTCATGGCTTGGGTGCCTGGCAGGTAAGGTGCTTGATGGATTGTTTGAGAGATGCAGAGCCAATTGCAGCACCATGGCTATGAACATAGATAATGTCAGAAAGGTGTTTGATAGAATACCTGTGAGGGATGTTGTGTGTTGGATCACTGTCATTGCCGGAAATGCTAAAAATGGCATTTATGAGGAAGCATTGGCCTTGTATAGGGAGATGGCTAGAGCCTTGGATTTAACATTGGGACCACAGCGAAAGGAACTAACAAAAAGGTACACTAACTGGCAAAAGCATCAACATTTTTAACCTACCTGAAGAATGTCTCTGCTAACAACGGTTCAGTGACGACGTCTTCTTCCTTGCGACGTCTTCTTCCTTGCTAGTTCGGTGAAGGAAAAACCGTGACTTTTGTTACTGCACAGAGCCAAGATTCTTTGGCTTCAACTTCTTCCTTAGGATTAATGGATAAAAACAGAGGGTAACTGAGGTTATAAGCCAAAAACTTTTAAAAATAATACTTATTTCAGATGAAACACTACATAATTTTCATTTACCAAAAAAACTTCTTTGGAAAAATGGCAATATGAAGATTTAACGAACTTTATAATATTAAAATAGTTCGTCACTTTTAACTATATACATCAATATCAATAATTAACAACAAAACACAATTTAAATTAATAAAAAAATTTATAACCAAGAAATAACAATTGTCAATATCCTGTGCAACGGAGCGACAAATTGATTAGTAGATACATAAAATACTGTCAACAAGAGATTGTGCACAACATGGATCATATGCAAACTTCATAACTAAGATATATGATCAAGCATGCACAATCCAAGACCTTCGCCCTTCATCCCCTTCTCCCCTATCCTTCCTAAGAAGAACAGTACAACAAAGAGGGCTAACTGCCTAAACCCACAGCCTATTGTTCTTTCTTCTGAGACTCAGAAGATTGCGGAGCATTGGTTGTAGGCTGCTTCATACTAGCCTTGGCCTCAGCAAGAAATTTGGGATCTGGCTTGTGTTTTTCGGCAGGTTCTCTCATCGCCAAGTATATGTAAAATGCTATGACTACATTAACTGATATAACCGCAAGAAATCCACTCACTAGTGTCACAGAGTAAGGGGACAAATTGTCGGTTCCTGTTACACAAAGGGAACAAGGTAATCTAGTTTTACATCTTACACATTTGTTTATGGGACATTACTCTACATTGCATTCAAGAAACATTAAAGGAAATAAACAAGAAACTGATGAGATCCATTCCAACAAGGCAAGGGAAATGTAACACTCAATAAATAACACAACGGGAACTTTATATTTGAAGAGTCTTAGTAGGGAAACATTTAGATAACAGTTCAGATAAACAATATGTACCAAGAGAGTCAAGGGTTCTGTTTTGAGAATTAAGTTGATATGGTCAGCATTTGAAGCACTGAAAGATGTTGACAAAATAAAATTCCAAATGTGCTTAACAATACAACAATAGGTCAATAGCAACAACAAAGCCTTATCCATTATCCCACTAGGTGGGTTGGCTAGAACAAAGGATGCTATAATGCCACCTGGAAAAAAAAAAAGGGGGGGGGGGGGGGGGGGAATAAGCCCTAAGATAATTCATTCTCTCATTCTTTGGTTATTATAAATATCTTTCTTGGTTACTCAGCACCGTATGAAATAACACATTAAAATGGATTAGTTGTTTCTTGTATGATCGTCCATCGGTCTATATGTCAAACATAAATAAGAAACAAGAAAGCATCTAACTTGCAGTTTAAGACTGCAATGACTATTACATATTTCCAATTTGCAGATACCACTAAAAATTGAAGCCAATGTGAAAAATCAACTGCCACTGACTAGAAATTTTGAATGCCTTTATAAAGGCAAATTCCAACTTAATGCATTGTTTAAGATGCAATAACATTGGCTGACATTAAAAAGAAAAATCTCTTCGACAAAAAAGCATAAAACAAGTAAAAAGATGGGTTTTACAATACTTGAAAAATTGATATACATCCATCATCTTAAACAAATGTAAGATAACGAAACTATCAAGTAAAACCAACAACCACTTGGAAAAAAAGAGAAATCAGTAAAGAAACAACTGAAAATACTTAACTATGAAAACTTACCAGGAAACAGATTATTGTTAAAACCATATAGAATTGCAACAGGGACAGCCCACATGAACATTGAAGCAATGAAAAACTTCTGAATCACACTCATTGTTGCTTTTGGTCCCTAATGAAGCAGGAAAAAAATAAAGTAAAATAAAAATAAAATAAAATAAAAAGAAGGAAAAGAAAATATTAAATCAAGATGCAAATTTTGAATCAGAAAGGACATATCCAATATACGATATTTTTTATCTAAGATACATTCCATATTTTTTACAGAGTTACCTTGTGCTGACTTTTCTTCACTAACATTAGTAGCACTAATTCTGGAAAGAAGCCACTATAAGGTTTGTTGAAGATTTACTTCTTTCTTTCTTCCTTTTAAGTTTTATCCTCTTTTCCATCATTTTTCTTTTAAAGGAAATGAGTAATACTAATTAGAATCAATTTAAATTAATTAGTATCATTTATATTTATATAGAATATATGTATATTAATTGTAAAATTGCATGCTTTTATTACTTTGATTCTTCTAGCACCTATATATACCCCTATGTATTATACATTTTGACATACTCAATAATATATTCTTTAGATTACTCTCTTGTTTTTCTCTTCCGACAGTATTCTTTGGCCTCTTTTTCGATCCTTTCCCGACGCTTTGGTTCTTCACCACCGTTACCACCATCTTCGTCTCGTCGTCGTGGGTCCAACGAGCCCATCGCCGGCAACAACCGGATGCGCTGCTGCAAGATCGCTGCCCGCTTCCATCGTTTTCCTCCTCTAGATGTCTCCAGCACCGTTTGATCTTCAGCAACGATCAACGGTCCGGAGTGTGCCACGTGTCACAAAAGCAGCGCCTCCCACTGACCTGCGAGCCAACCAGCGCCTCGACCCGACCCATAATCAACTTTTTTAATCAACATCAGCCAATTTTTTAAAATTATTGTCTATCTCAATTCTAGACCCTAAATCAAAAGGTTTTAACCCTAAATCCTAAACTACAAACCTAAATACGCTAATGTTGGCTAACTAAGGCTGTGTTTGTTTCTGAGAACAGGATAGGACAAGACACTGAGAACAAGACATAAGGGACAGAGATACAAAATTTTGTGTTCTTGTATTCTTTTTGGTGATAAACTAGAACAAATTATGAAAATTCAATTTATTCTCATTTTTTTTCATTCAAAAAAATTGAGATGAAAAATATAATAATAAAAAATATAATTATGAAAAATTAATAAGAATAATAAAAGAAAAAATGAAAAGTAAGTTGTGTCCTTGTTAGTGTCTCCGTCCTTCCTTTCACGATGGACACAAAATACACTAATTTAGAGTCTATGTACATATTGTCCCTGTCCATGTCTCTGTCAAACACGATTTTGTGTCTCACTGTCCTGTCTCTCTAAACAAACGCAGCCTAAAAGTTTGTTCCTATACTTTCTCAATAAGAATACATAGCTATTGATAATACACAAGGTAAATCACATAACCTTTGACTGCTAAATTACAAGAACAAAAGAGCTCCATCCTAACCAAGTGTACATCCAAGGTAGAACACTAATCAAAATTCATAAGACCAGAGAATTGCAATGGGCAGAGACACCCAAATCCATGGCAGAAGCATTAGACCTATCTCAGCATACATCCAAAGGACAGAACAAAAAAATTTAAAAAAAGCATAGCCTCCAAAGCACACATTACAGAGCTGGAACAGCACCCACACTCCAGCCAAAAAACAGTAATTCACTAATTCTACATTATACTTCTTATTAATTAAGATATAATTAAAAATTTTGTAATGAAAACTATGGTACAACCATATAACTAAATGAAAATCTAGCTGGTAAAAAAAAAGAAAAAAATGGAATAAGAAAACGCAAATCCAAATAAAAAAAGAGAGGAGGAGGAAAACCTGCTATTAATGGTGGCGGCGACGGTGCTGACGGGTGATGGAGGCAGGATGCTTGTGCTGTAGCAGCAGCAGATTCGGACCACGCACAACGCAGGAGGAGCTGGCGAGCAGAAATGGCGGAAAAGCGGAAGCAGAGAGCAAGCCGCGGCGTCGGACGCAGCAGCAGAAGAGCAGAGGGAGGCTCAGGAGAAGAGGGTTAGGGTTCGCATGGTTTGGGCTGCTAAAGGGTGCGTGTTAAGTGACGTGCGTCGACGAAGGTCGGAGTAGACAGTGGCAGGTTATGGGGGAGTCTGATGTGTGAAGTGAGAGGGAAAATATCGAACTGCAAAGAACTCTAGAGGTTTAACCAAGGTTGCGAGATCTCACCGCTTATTGAACCCATCAAGTCACTGATTTAATAGTTTAATCTGAGTTTAATTATAGTTGAATTAATTTAATTAAATATATAATAAAATTATTAAAAATTTTATATATAATTTTAAATATTTAAATTTTATATTTTTTAAATTAATAAATTTTAAAAATTTATTATTTTACATAATAATTTATTTATATTTTATTATTAAAAATTTATAAAATAATAAATTTTTAATTAATTTTTAAATTCTAATATAATAATCAACAAGAATACTCATTACATCAATAACAAAAATTTAAAATAAAAACTTTCAACAATTATGCTAATTAGTACTAATAAAAAAAAAGAAAAATACACCAAGGATCAAAACTATAAAACAGAGAAAGAGAGAGCAAAAAACAATAACTTATGATTAAAATAACACACTAATATATCAATATACTTATATGAATATATTTGTCTTGATCTCAATTCTAAACACTAATATATATACTAACATTTGGTACTTTTAGGAGCTAAAAATTAACCAAAATTAGTAGTAACTAACTCTAAAACTAACTTTTGCATATCAATTTGTCATTTTCTTTAACATATTTGTTTCTTAAATTTTCATAGAGAACCAACTAAGAGGATAAACAACTAGAGTCAACTAGAATTTTTTTAAATATTTTTCATAAAACAAATCGTTAGAGTTGTTTTTTTTTTTTTCGATTTTTCATAAATACTTAAGCTGGAATAGTTCAGTCACCATTCTTAATCTTTTAAATTTTTAATAAATATATTTTTGATAAAATTTAAATACAAAAAAATTACTGACTTTGACAAACGAAAAATAATTTAGGGTGTGTTTGGCAAATGCGTTGGCGAAGGAAGAAGTGCGTTTGAGCTTTTTGAAAGTTTCACTTTATGTTTGGCAATTTTTTTTTCATTTTAAACGCAGAAACGATTCTGCCTCTGAACTCACGTTGAGAAGAAACTAAAATTTGTAGCTTCTGCGTTTCACGTTCATGGTTGCTGATTACCTTTAGAAAATTAGGTGAGAAATTTATTTCTTTTTTACCAACCTTACCCTTCATCTTCTTCTATGAAAAGGATACTAATAACTATAAGTTTCAGAGTAGTTCTTTGTAGTTCTTTCTATTTTTTCATAGTTCTTCAATCACTAGTAAATTGAATATTTTAATTTTTTGTATTATTTTTAGTACTCATTTTCATATTTTAATTTTTAGTATTACGATTTGTGATGTTATGTTTTTATATGAGTTTTTTTTATCATTTTCTATACTATTTTTTATATGTATATTTTCTATGAATTTTTTTTATTTTTGTTTGACTTTGTTTATATGATTTTTTATTTATTTTATTATATTTCTTTTATTCATATGACAAATGTTGTTGATTTTTTTTCGTAGTGTTATAATTTTTTAGGTATTTTATTAATTTTTATGATATTTTTATTATTTTTTGTTCATATGAATTCTTTTTTTTCTATCTTTTATTACATGTATTTATGTTGTGTATGAAATTTTTTTATTTTTTTATTTTATTCATATAAATTTTATTTAGTTTTTATTGTATTTTTTTGTTCATATGATATATGTTGTTGGTTTTATAAAATTTTTATTATTTTTTATCCGTATGATTTTTTTCTATTCTTTGATGTACTCTATCTTTGTTTTATATTAATTTTTTTATTTTTTATTTTGACTTTGTAAAATTTGTAATTATAATTATTATATACTATGTTTATTATCAAAATTTTGTGTAATATAAACTATGATCTTATAAAAAAGGACAAAATAAATAAATAATTTATTATAAGTAACAACAGAGCCATAAATAATGAAAATTTATAGTACAAAATAATACTTAATTAAAGAGTACGGACAATACTAGAAAAATTATAGAATTTTTTTTGTTTAACATTATAAAATTTATAGTACTCTCTTTCATATTTTTTATTGTATTTATTTATTTATATAATAAATACTTTTTATATTTTTTTTTAGGTTCTGTTTTTGCATGTATATAAAAAAAATAATTTAAATTAATGTCTCTTTTAATAATTTTTCATCTAAAAATGATTTTGAGTAGTATAATCCAAACAATATTTATTTTACTATAATCAATTTTGATATAAATATTGTCAAACATTAATCACGTTAATCCAAATTTACTTTTCATCAAAATCAATTTTGTAAAATCAATTTTATACCAACTGATGTTTGCAAACTGAAATCCAAACACACACTTAATCCTTCGGTCCATTGTCTCTTCTCAGCCAACATTGAAATCCGTATATGGACGATAGCGACGCACCAAGGTAGCAAGCGAAAAAACTCCGCCGCTGATTCCTTTTCTTTGTTGGAGAACACAAGCAGTTCTAATCCATCTTCTTCGACGACTTTGATTCACGCTACTGATAAGGATTTCTCAATGCAAGATTTGTTCAAAGTCTTTGAAGATACCCTTTTCTTTGTTTATTTCAAACCATCCGTGCTTATCAGCCCAATCTTTGTAACTTTTTTTTTTCCGCCTCAGCATCCATTACTTGCCTGTTCTTGGCCGCAGTTACCTCAATCCAGACCGAACACCCCATTGTCCGTTCCAAGTATTACATACTTAAAAAAACGAATAAAAAAAATTAATATTTACTTACTACCCGATATTAAAGGCATCATTAATTCTCAATTGCAGAGTTAACAATAAACAAACACTGAAATCTTTGGACCCTCCTTCTGCGTCGTCTGTGAGATTCTGACATGTATACAGTCACTCTAACCACTCACTCCTCCATGCGGACGCACCTCAAGAGTCAAGACCGACACATATATTCAGTATATAAGGAAATTTCAACCCTTCAGCACCATAGAATCTCCTAATATCCCCTAGTATCACGAGAAGAAAGTAAAATTGAAATCTCCACTGACACAGCAATGCTCATCCAGATTAATGCTAAAGCTCATGAAGCCCTGGCTAGAGTTCTCTGCGATTTGCTGCTATTGGGCTAGAATAAGTTGTAGTAAGCATCTAAGATTCGTATTGTCCCCTTCTTATTTCTTCTATCCTATCATCTAAGAACCAAAGACTTGAATCCTGCAATTTTAAATCTTGTTTGTTCGAAAATTTGTTCTCTTCCATTTCTTTATCTGTCCTATCAACAATATATATCATCTTTCCGCGCGACAATCTTAAGGGAAAGGAGATCTCGAATTTTCCAGATTATCGTTATGAACAGTTCCATGAGTGGTGTGCGGCGGGGTCGTTGAGACTTCAGTCGTCTCCTTCCATGGCTTTTCTCCCTGCACTGGTCATCCTTAATTTATGAGTTAGTTGTGTTGATAAGGTGACGTCGTTATATATACGATGCATTGGATTTTCTGCTTAAAACAAACTAATTAAGCAATGTATGAACTAATAATTAATATTTATTAAATAGTATCATATTATGTATCAAAGATTCGACGATGTAAGCAAAGCTGTAGTCTGTAGAGGCTCTCAAGAATGACAGAGATGGGGTGTCTGATAAAGCCGAAGAAGATGAAGGACGGTATGGAAGAGCAATATATGATAATGTTGTAGAATGGTTGGCTCGTGTGGATGGAATTGTTGCTGAATATAAAAAAATTCAAAGAAGAACATGATAATAATGCAGGCTATGCACTTGCTTTTCCATTTCAAAATCTAGACATAAGATATCATCGCAGCAAAACAGCAGAAGATATCAAAGAGAGGGTTACAGAATTGCAAAATGAGAAACATGATAGTATATCTCGCTGGCAGGGCCCACCTTGTTCAATGGGTTATGCCTTCCTTCTGTTGAATATGAAGAGCTTGATTCAAGAAAACAAAACATGGAAGATGCCAAGAAAGCCTTGGAAGAGTCGAGTGCTACAATGGTTGGTGTTCACGGCCTAGCTGGTATGGGAAAGACGACTATAGTCTCTCAATTTTTTTTATCCCGCAATTCATTACATTATTAGAGACTAATGTAGTATATTTTTGTTAATTTCAAAATTTAGTCGGGATCCTATTCTCCACTATACTATATCAGAAGAAAAATGATATAAGTAGTTGTATACGTAGACATTGTAATTGAGTAACCCACTCTTTAGCTAGTTCTGTACAAAATATTTTTTTTTTATCAAAGATATAAAATTCGAACCCGCAACCTCTTAATTGAGTATGAAGAATTGAGTATGGGGAATTTATGCCATTTGATCTATTACTCATTAGCAGTTTTGTACAAAATATTGAAATAGGAATTTGGCACAAATATACAAATATGGATATCCAGAATATTATTGTTCTTAATAATAATGTTTTAAATTAATATTGTTCGTTTTCTCGCCCAACGGCCCAAGTCTTTGTTTCTGATGCCTTTGCCCTAAGAGAAAAGGTTGGGCCCTAAATAGGCCTTGAAGGCATTGTTGGAGTTGATATATCTTTTTTTTTTTAACTAAGAAAAACATCTTTTATTGTGTTGAATTTGTATTTCACATTTGTGAATACCTGTACAATGTAGTAAGAGAGAAATTGAAGAAAGGAAAAAACACCCTTATTATCCTAGATGATATGTATGGAAAAGTGGACTTGGATATGTTGGAAATTTTATCAGAGTGGCGATGAGAAAAGAAGAATCTCATTCTCAAAGAAGGGAAAAGTTCTTCCAATCCTTCTGGGGCAACTCAAACTAAGACAAACAAAAAATATTGCTAGTACTGGACAAAATTTGACAAGACAAAAGTCAAAACTCAAAAATAGATGGTGCTGGACAAGACAAAAGTCAGGAATAGATGATATTAAACTAGCGGAAAATTATCGCATGTTCGGTTCTACTAGCATGGAACATCATGTTCTTTTGTACTATCGGTTTCTATTATGTATTTGTCTTGTAGTGAAGAACTTAAAGACAATTTTATCTTTTGAAGCAAAACTAAAATGACCCATTTGTCAATGGTTGAGTTTCTAAA
This sequence comes from Arachis ipaensis, assembly GCF_059453495.1. Lineage (NCBI taxonomy): Eukaryota > Viridiplantae > Streptophyta > Magnoliopsida > Fabales > Fabaceae > Arachis > Arachis ipaensis. The sequence goes on along the minus strand of NC_142437.1, from coordinate 11,307,122 downwards.
TTCCTGGCTTGGCTAGCAATGGGGCGTGAGCCACTATTTGTTCCATTGAGAATTAAATCTTTATGCCATTCTTAAAATACACACCATTAGTAACATATCCTAGCATATTTAGTTTTTATATTTATTAACAAATCATTCAATTTTTTAGTAAAAAATTATAAACATATTCAGCAGTTATCTTAGTAAAAATAATATTATATAAAATAAGCAAATAATATATATCAAAATAAAATTTAATTTTCAAATATTAACATTACAATTAAAAATATTGAACTCTTCTTGCTACTTTTTTTTTAAAATCAACTCTTTTACTTTTAATTTGTCTTTTGAAAAACTTAAAAATACAACTTTAATAACATCCTCATTTAAATCTTTTAAAATATTTATTCGACATCTAATTTTCTAAAAACACAAAATTCGAACAAAAAATGTACGTCTAATAGATTTAATGACAAGGAAAAAATATTTATTTTTTTAGTGACTTCACTGAATCTAATCTATAGACTTTGAATTGATTTCAATCCACATATTTTTAACTTTAGTTTTTACAAAAAAAAAATAGTTCATTACTGTGGTACTTATATGAAGATTTAAATTTAGTATCTAATGATATTAGATTTTTTTTTTATTCGATTTGTGTCCAAAAAAATATATTTGGCTATTTTAATATTAAAAAAATTATAATTATCAAATTATCGTAAATCAAAATTCATTATATATACCTTCTCTTTTATAATTTATATATAGATAATAATATTATTATTCCTAAATCTTGTTACTCTACCATGATTTACTAAGAATTTTATACTATATTTTAATACGTAAATTATGGTAGGATAATTATTTTACAAAAATACACAAATTACGTTATATCTTATTACTGTTTATTTGTAAATTTAATAGTATTTTTTAACACATAAATAATGATAGGATAGTGAATTTTTTAAATTGTACACAAAATTCACTAAACATAATTTGCTAACACAATTGTCGCTAAACATGATTCATGAATTTCAATAATTTTTCCACCATCACATACTAATAAATTTTATTTTTTTTCAATACATAATTAAATTTAAATTACTAAAAATGACATTTTTAAATTTTTTAATGCTGTCATTTTGTGTACATATATTTGGTCATTTGTTTAAAACAGAGTTAACTACTAGTTTAGTCGTCACACAACTAAAGCTGCGTTCACTTTCTTTTTATGTTTCGCTTTCTTACAATTCGTGTGCGATGCAAGTTCTGATTGTTTTGTTTAATTTTTTCTTTAAGGATCTTAGTTAAATTTCTTTTCATATATGCCTATGTATGCAATTTTATTTTTAGAGGCCCCAATACTTCACTACCTTTAATTTACGAACTTAAACGTAAAATTCTATATGGTAGAATGTTACACTTTTTATGTCATATAATATTATTTTAACTTTAAAATAATTTATTTTGGTATAAATATGATGTAACTTTTATTAAATTTAATTTTAAAAGTTAAATTTGTATGAATATATTATATAAAATTTATAAATTTGTACCTTCTAATTTTATATCCGATCAATCCAATTTAATTTGATTTATTTTGGATCAATTTAAGGTCGGGTTAAAATAAATTCAGTGAGATATTAGAGATCCAAATCTAATTGAACCATGTCCAGCCTGACCCATGTGCACCACTACTTGGGTTGTAGTATCAATATAATATTAGGATAATTTAAATGTTAGGAGCATAGTTATCAAAATCAAATCGATAATCAAATCGGTCATACTACCAGATTATTCGTTTAACTAATAGATTACAAGTTGAACCGATTAATCCATTTATAACTAAATAATTATATAAAATTTAATTTTATTTTTTGTTTTCATAATAAATATCTTTTTTAGTAATTTTATTTTATATCAATTAATTATTAATTTTAAATTTTAATAACTCATCAATTAGTTTATATTTATTATAACTCTTCAAGTATTTATAAATTTATATTTATTATACTATTATTTGTTTTTTTTAGCAAAGTTTTTTTGTTATCAAAGATAAAATTGAGACTTGAGTATAAAGAAATTATGCCATTCAAACAAAGTTATACGTGATAAATTATGGATTTTTATAGGTGTGTGTGGTAAATATAAAGAAAGAGCCTTACATTTTTTACAACTTAATATAATCATCATTGATCACAGGAATATTGTTTATATAAAGAGGAGTTTTAATTTTAAAACTAACAAAACATATTTTTTCAATATAAATAAAGTCAAGTGAAACAAATTCTAAGCCAACATTTCTACTTTAAAAAATCCAAGATTTGTTACTATACATTATTTTTGCTTTAATTTTTAATTTTTTTTTATCTCATAGTCTTCAATCTATTATAGGATGAGAAATCAATAAAATCATTTAATATATAAATCTAAGTATTTAACTGTTACGAATCTTATAACTGAGAAATTATGAATATTGAAAATAAAAAATTAAATAAAAGAAAAATAATCATTTTTTAAATTAAGAAAAAATATATAGAACCAAAAAGTTACCAGCCAAAAATTAAACAAAACCACATTAATTTATATTAATTATTAATTTTAAATTTTTTAAATTCAAAATTTAAAAAATTTAAAATTGATTAAGTAAACCTAATTAAAACCTATAAAAACCTTCCTCTTCTCTCTCATATTAATCTACCAACCTCTAACAATCACACACAAACCTCTCTCTTTCAACAATGCTGCTGAAAACGCCGGCGATTTCCATACTCTCCGCGACGCCCTCAACAAGCGCATATAAAGTTTAACATCTTGAAACTCTCCATCTTATTTTGATTGCCTTATCAGATAAAAAGGGACCTAACTTACAGCAGAAATCATCAGTGCCGTTGCATCTCCAGTTCAGCAGACATTTAGAGGCTGCTCTCTGGTAATTTCTTCAAGGATTTCACAGAATCTTTCCCCTTGATAAACACCAATGCCTTCGGTTGTTGTGTTATCTTTATAAGGGTATGGACTGCATGCCTTGGACAGGACATGTGGGGTGGCAAATTTGTATTTCGCTGACTTTCCCAATTGTGATGATATGCGAACCGGATCAAAATATTTAGGATTTGATAGGAGGTTCACACTTCTTAACTCTTCATTGATGATCCTGTTTGTTGATGTGAATGTCATGAATTATAAAAAAAAAAACATTCATTTAATATAAAAAAAAAACATCCTAATACTTACCAAAAGAAACATCCAATTATATTTTAGCAAAAAATAATTAAAAATCTATAAAATTTAAAAAAAATATGAAATTCTTAAAGAAATATAGACATTTATATTTGCAATACAAAAAAATTCGAAAAATATATAAAAGAACATCCATTTAGTATGAAAAAGAAACATTTTTATACTTAGCAAAAGAAACATCTATATATATTAACTCGTAGATATTTTGGATTCACCCAAAAGTATTTGGCTGATTTTTGGCTAATACCCTTTTGGTTCCCTAGCATTGCTCATTAAATTAAATATGCATGGAGTAAAAAGAAGCAACAAAAATATAAAGAGAAATATAGGGATGAGTTTTATATTTATTATGTAAAATTTCGATTATGGATTATGAAGTTTTGTTTTTTTTTTTTTTTTGAGTAAAGTATCGTTTTTGTTCCCAACATTTGGAGTAAGTCTTAAAGTTGTCCCTAACGTTTTAATCATTCTATTTAAGTCCCTAATATTTTAAAATTGACTCAATGTGTTGTCCTACCGTTAGGGATCCGTTAACAGAATTGACGGCGGGACAAAATTGAGACGATTTTGAAACGTTAGGGACTTAAATAGGACAAAAACGTTGGGGACAAAAATTATACATAAAAATAAATTTTAATTTTATCCTTTAGTAATATCAATTTTTTACTGCATTCAATTATTTTTTAATCACATCTAAGTAAATTACAGTTAATCATATTACTTTCATTCTAAATAAATTAATTTTTTTATAATTTTATTCTTAAAGTAATGTAATTTTTTTATAAATAAATAAATTTTACACTTTCATTCTAAATAATGTAATTTTACTTTTATTACTTAATCACATTACTTATAATTTTTTTAATAATTTTACACTTTCATTCTAAATAAATTAATTTTTTTTATAATTTTACACTTAAAGTAATGTAATTTTTTATAAATAAATAACTTTTACATTTTCATTCTAAATAATGTAATTTTACTTTCATTACTTAATTACTTATATTTTTTTTTATAATTTTACACTTTCATTCTAACTAAATTAATATTTTTATAATTTTACCCTTAAAGTAATATAATTTTTTTATAAATAAATAAATTTTATACTTTCACTCAAAATAATGTAATTTTACTTTCATTACTACTTAATCACATTACATATAATTTTTTTTTTTAATTTTACACTTTCATTCTAATAACATTACATTATTTATTTAGAATGAAAGTAATGTGATTAAGTATAATTTACTTAGATGTGATTAAAAAATAATTGAATACTATGTACAATAAAAAGTTGATATTATTAAAAGATAAAATTAAAATTTATTTTTATGTATCATTTTTGTCCCCAACGTTTTTATCTTATTTAAATCCCTAACGTTTCAAAATCGTCTCAATTTTGTCCTGCCGGCAATTTTATTTATTATTGAAGATAGAGAGACTCGAACTCGCAATTTCTTAGATAAGTATAGAAAGACTATACCATTTCAGTTATAACTTGTTGGCTTAGTTGTGAATTGAGGGTTTTGATTATGGATTATGAAGTTATGTATAAAGTAACATGTTTATGACATATTTAAATACTATAGTCAAACAAAGAAATCATCATCTGCAATGCAAGTATTAAAAACCTTAACTAATTTTTTTTGTTCAATTCATCAAGAATTAAGAAACTATGCATTTTCAGTTCAAAAGAGTAGTTATGAGACTATCAATAATTTTAGTATAATTTTATATCTATATACACATACATATTTGTGTAAACATGTAAATTAAATGGTTGAAAGAAACAAATGAAAAGAAAAGGTGAAATATAACTGACAAATAATAGTATTTATATATGTTTATATCTGCGCCGCAAGTATGTATCAAATTAAAAAGGAAAAAAAAAGAAACTAACATTATAATATGAGAAGAAAAAAATGAGTTATAAAAAAAAGTGAGAAGCATGCAATTATAAAAGAAGAAAGTAAATAAGTAAAAATATAATTTTATATTAAAAAGATAAATAGTAAAAATGAGTAAAATAAAATAGTTTTATAATTTAATTTACACCTATTAAAAATAATAACAACATAAAAATATATAATAAAGTAATAAACTAAATAAAAACAAATGTTAAAGAGAGACTGAAATAAAAAATAAACTAACTAGATGACCTAATTTATACCAGTTCAGCTAACTTATAGGCTACTTTTAGTAAACTCCAACACAAATCTAACTACATTTTTTAAATTATATCTTTAAGGTTTAAAATTGAGGAACAAAATGTTCCGTGTTCGTACAACGGAACACGTGAACAGCTTCCTAAACTAGAATGCACAAATATTTTAATTTTTATTTGCATACAAATCTCATATACATATTTATATTAGATAATACCTTAAATTTCTTAAATTTGTAAGCAACTTTTTTGTGATTATATTTATATATTATACGTACATCGTATCGTATTGTATTCAATAATATCTATATTTTTGTATAGCTAACAAGGACGAGAACAGAGAAAAAAACTGAAGACACCTCTAGTGGTTCTAGTAAAGTAGGGAAAGCATGTAGCACAGGAGCATCACAAGCCGATTTCTGAGGCAAAACGAGTGTTGAGCCAAATGGATGTGAAGGCGAATTTAATCATCTCTGTGGATATCATAAACTCTGATGACCCCAAGAAATTGTTCAAAAAAAAAGGTTAGATTATTAGCCAACTATCATTACTTAATCTAACATTAGATATTGTGGCACAAATTTTATGATATTTTTAGCCATATATCCATTACGATATTATTTTACCTTGAGATTTGAGAATCAATTTTAACAGCACAAATTTAATGAAAATATTTTTGTAAATAGTATTGTATAAATCAATGTACATATATACATATAATATCAAATATCATATTATATTATCAGCTATCTCCCGTTGTCCTGCATTTTGTTAAAGCATATTAGGTATAATTGCAAAAAATCAGCAGGAAATCACATACCAGCTCTCATGAAGACATGAATGCTCTCTTCCGTAACACCTAACTTGTGAGTCGCACCTCCCTTGCATGCATTTTCGATTCTAAAGTCATACCAGGATTCTTTTCCAGGAAAATACAGTGAAGCTTGTTTAGCTTGCTACCATCCATAAGCATTATAAAATCTTCGGTCATGAACCCCAAACATGAAGTAAACAAATGATTTTACTGAAAAAATAAGTAAATAACCAAAGCACCTCAGTGTAGATCGCCAGCACTAATAGACTGTTTCCAATCATGAAAGCTTCATCATTGCTGAAGGTAGCTTCCTCAGATGGGAATTTGATCCACAATGGACACATAACACTATAACAGGAACCCTTCCTACTGCCATCACTGCCAAACAACCAATACACGTCACCGCCAGCTTGCTATTGAAACCCATCATCATCGCCATCGATCTTCTTGGCAGCCTCGTACAACAGTACCGCGACACCCTTCTTGTCCTCGCCTGAAGCCTGGTCAGTGGGTTGAAGAGACCTGCCTCCACAGGTTATATATAGATAAAAAAAAAAAAAAAAAAAAAAAGTGATGCAGAGAGATATATAGAGAGATAGGAAAAGAAAGACATGAGAGGAGATAGAGAAAAAAAGAGGGTTATGATATGAACAAAATTGAAATTTGATTATCTAAGAGATGGTTTGAATGTTTGATAGGCTTATATATATTTAAACTTCAAATTTCAAAATCAAAAGAACGTACACCAGGAACGCCTTGAAAATGAAGATCAATTTCAAGTGTAGTTATAGGATAGGATAGGATGCCTATAAGTAATTGGTACTCTTTTACTACTACGCAAAAGAACAAAGTGACATACAAGACAGGTAACTTGCATACTTTCTACCCAAATACATCTCAGAGATAACTGCTATCCTCAGAGTTACAAAGTATTGGCACCACATTCAGGATTACCCTTAATGGATAAACATTTTTCTGAATTCATCATTGGATTTTGGCTTTTCATCGTCTTCTTCTGTTTTTGATCTATTTGCAGCGACACCATGCAGTTTGACATTTCTAGGCATAGCAAAAGTATTCTTCCTTGGCTTTCTAGAAGAGATCCCCTCATCCTTTACATCTGATACCTTGGAAGTATCACCGGTTTCTTTGGACATGGAACCTTTTCGACTGGAATGATCCGGAGCATCTGCATGTTCTTTTAAGGATTTTGGAGCAGAAGACTTCATTTTCCCACGCTTTGGATCAGATCGAAGAATACTTAACCTCTTCCCGAGTAACTTCTGCTTGTTCTTAGCTAAACCTGCAGCAAGGTGCTCATCATCCAAGAAGTCCACATATGCCAGTCCCCTTGATTTTCCAGTGAAATTGTCATTCAAGATACGAATGGCAACAACTCCACCGACATCACTGAAGAAATTACGGACATGTTCATAGTTTGCTTTAACATGAAGATTTGAAATAAAAGCAGTGCACTGGTCAGAGTATGTCTTGCTTTCTTTTGGGGGAAGGTTGTCATCAGATTTGTTATTCCTTGAATTGACATCTTCCAGTTTTGTCTCCTGAGAAGAATTCTGCCCATGATGTTTATTTTCCACATGTGTTTTCTCTGCCACTCTATCAACACCTCTTGGTCGCTTGGCAGGAGTCTGTTCTTTGCTAATGTCAGACCCAAGCTTTCTCTTGTCGTGAGCATTTTTCCTACGACTATTCTCATTTTCCTCTATTGAGTTGGATTCCTGCTGCATTCTAAATAATCGTAGCTGTTCCAGACGAGGAGTAACCTTTTGTAAAGCATGATCAAAATCTTCGAGCTTGCCAAACTCCCTCTCGAAGCGCAACCACGAGTCGCATATATCCTCTGAACCAGTTCCAGAAAACCTTTTACTGTAGCATCTCCTGTATATGGACCTCGCCTCGTTTATGTGACCTAATTCAACTTCCATTGCTATATAACTTTTCCATGCCTCCAACATTGATCCACATATCTTAAGAAAATTCTCCCAAACTCCACGTGCCACAGTTATGTCTTTTCCAAGTTTTGCCTCTAAACGGGCCCAATAAGCATGCAAGTGCAGCAAACCCTCTGTATTCTTCAACTGTGGCGACAGGTAATCTGATGCCTGCTGGAAGACCTCCCTTATTTTTGTGTATTCCAGCTGATCCTCTTCACCAGTGGATGCCATTCTTCGCCTTAAGCCATCTATCCGAGTGAGAAACAAATCAAGATACTCATCAAGAGTTGAAAAGGTGCATCGCAAGGACTTCTCAAAGACTTCGGCCAACTCTTTCTCAGAAGCATGACTGCGCTCCATACAAAGCAGATATCTTACCCAAAGTTCCCCAACCCAAGGACAGTTCTTAGTGGCCCTGAAATAAATGTTGCTGACAACACTACCAACCTTCAAAGTCTTGTCCATGTATCGAGTGTAGCCAAGCCAGAGATCAGGTGATATAGGAAAGTCCGTGATGGCTCGTTCATACAGAACTTGAACTCTCGCAGGTGTTCCAGAAGTTTCCTCAAATTTCAAATAGCTCAAGTAGTGTTGTAGTCTTTCTGAATCAGGTGAATCCAATCTAGTAACATGTTCTTCAAAATGACCACGAGCATTATACATCTCCAAGGCCTTTTGGTATGCGGATACAATATTAGGATCCTGAACACTTCCTTGTTCCTCCTCCCAAGTCTTATAGTCTGTAAATGTTGAACTCATATCAGCAAGAGGAACAGATAATTGCCGATGAAATAAACCTCGAATGCGTTGAACTTGTTTCTCTTTCGCCTGTGTATCAGTTTCATCAATCGTTAGGAATATAGCCTGCTCATATTGCCTATATGCTTCCCATATTTTGCTACCTTCAGCAACATGCAAACCGGCCGCGGTAAGTGCTCCCTCAAAAAGATCCCTTGCCTTGGAAATACCGGCTGGCGAACATTGCCGTACAATTGGGTCAAACTCTTGCACGAAATTGATGTAGTCACACCAAAGAGACACAGACATATAATCGAACACGGCACGCTCGTAAAGCTTCACAATCACAGAGGAAGAATCCTGCGAATCAGTGTTGAGAGAGAGTTCATCTTTGATCCATTCTTGCCACATTGCAGGGCTCAACGGAAAGAGTTCACTCATAGCTTCCCTTGCTGCTCTCAATTTCTCAACGTCACCCATTTTCCTCAGAAGCTTTATATACTGCGAGTGAGAATCATAGTTGTAGGGATTAGCAGTAAGCCCAGCTTCTAGGGATTGGAGCTGGAGGTTCTGCTGAGCCTCATCATCTGAATCAGAATCAGAATTATCTGATATCTCGTTCATTACTTCCTCCTTCTCTCCACTCTCCACGATCACTTTTCGCTCTCCATCTTTAAGTTCCTCATGATTGCTAGGTTCAGGTGAGGATTTGAGAGCAGAGTCTCCCTCTTGTGGTGCCTTGGACATGGCTGGGAAGGAAGGTGTCTTGTTGAAGCTTTTTGCTAGGGTTTCCAAATTGGGGCTGAAAGATTGTAGGGATAAATGGCTTATTGTTCAAAATTTTGATGCAGAAGCTGTGAGCGGATCATATTTTCAATCACTGACTGAAGCAACAATCCAAAAACGGTAAAATCAGTACTTAAAAAAAATGTAACGAGAATCAAGTATCCATAAAAGCGGAACCGAGAAAAAGTTAAAACAAGGTTCTGAAAACCGGACCGGTCATCAAACCGCTCTAGTGGTTCACTGGTTCAACCAGTCCAACCATGATTCAACCGGAAAAACCGTTTTATAATAAAATAATAAATAAATCATAAATAAACTACAGTATTGTTCTTAACTACCTCAACAAACTGAAAAATCTCAGACTGCACCTTTTCAACTGAATTAGCTTTCACTGCTGCAACATACAAAGCAGAGACAAACTTTCCAGCCACCAAACATAACCATTACTCCATTAGGACCTATAGATGTAATCAAGAAATAATAAGACTAAAAAATTCTAATCCCATGAAAATAAGCACAATGGCTCAAGGACGAAACAAAATTTTTTAGAACAATTCAATGACCTAAATGAAATATAAATCAACAATTCATTGAATTTAAATGATAAACATAACAACTACTTAAGTGAAAAACTGAAAATTCATTGAATTTAGATTCATATTCAATCAGTTATAAGTTCATATTTTCTTCTTCTATTCTAAGCACAATTTCTTCTACATCAGCCTAAAATGTATTAAGAAATTATGATTTATGGCACATACAATACGTCCAATTACCTTAACTTAATCTTCCTTTTCCCATGGAACAAAGAATTCATGAAAAATTAATCAGACTGTTATGAATCAACGCAACAGCAACAGCTATATATATTTTAAAAAAAATCATTTTTCAAAAAATAAATAAATAAAAATCAGACTGTAAAAAAAAGTAGGTTCGTCATACATTTCAAGGCTTAAACAGAAATAACGGATTTAGGTTGAGTAAACACAGATGTATTATAATCGGCAAATGCTTCTTGATTAATACCGTCATCCATAACTAAAATCGATAAATCATCAAGATCATCACAATCTAAGCACAATTAAATCACAAAACACTAAAACACAACACAGCAAAACCAGCAGCACATCACCAATCATAATCAATAATCAAAAGACATTCAATAATCAATTATCACAAGACCTTCAATAAACACTAATTAGTTCTTTATGTACTAACTTTCTTTTTCTCTTTTAGTTCCTTTTTTTTTTAATCCAAACAAGATTCAACAACAAAAACTCAACAACAATAAAAATTCCATCATTCATTTTAATCAATTCAAAACAAGATACAGCTTAGCAAAATTCAATAAATAAATTCAGTTCAATGCAGCAAAGAAGACTCAATCATCCAAATAAAAGCTCATACTTTTATATTGAACAAATAAAAGCCCATGTTTTAGCCTAATTTTAACAAAGATTAGCAATATTTTCAACATACAACTGATCATAATTTTAACAAAATTTCAGCATAATTTTAACAAACTTTTCCAAAGATTAACAAATATTATCAATTCAGCACAATTTTTGTCAACACAGCACAAGAAAAAGCAACAAAACAGAGTACAGCATAGCACAGCGGCAGAGAGCAGAGGTAATCATTCAACAACTCAATCTGGCACTAGCAGTAGCAGAATCCCAAACCGAAGAACAAAGAAACAAGAACATAAACATTCAAAAAAAAATCTGAGTAGCACTAGTAGAATCCTAAACCTTCGTTCTCACTTCGGAACAGAGCATTAAAAAAAAACGAAGAACAAGCCCTAGCAGGGAGCACTGACCTTCGAACTTAGTAGTCTGGGCAGACAATGACGGAGAGAAGTTGAGCGCGACGGTGGCCAGACAACGGCGATTAGACAAAGACCAGACGACGACCACTGTTATTCCTTCTTCTTCACTTCACCACTGAAGACTCACAAGCCAGCTTCCAAGGGCGGAGACCGAACAGACATATCGTTCAGAAGACGACGGCGGCGGCGGCGGCGGAAGTTCAAGGTCTTCCTCCTCGGCGCAGCGACGGCAGAGTTCCGCAACTAGTGCTCTGTGATGCAGTTATCAGAACGGATTGGGGGTGGAAAGCGAGCACTCTGCCAGATCGAACGAGAAGCAAGGGGGAAGAACTTCAATCCGGGAAGAAGAAGGGATTCAATGGCTTGGGTGGCGGTAGCGCGGCTGAGCAGACAAAGACGACGGACGCCGAGCTGACCTCGAGGAAGAAGCTGCGATCGGTGAAAGCGAACAGGAGTTGGAGACTTGGAGCACGACAGAAGCTAGGTGGACGGACGGACGGCGGCTTTTAGTGCGACGGACGGCGGAGATGTGCCACTGCTTGCGCCGGTGGTGATGGCTAGGGTTTTTTTGGGCTCAATTTGTTTCTCAATGAAAGAAAGAAAGGGAGACAGGGGCTGGGGGAGAAGAAACAAAGCAATTAGGTTTTCACCGTGTCTGACCCATTTTGTAAAAATCGGTCGGGTTCTGGTTCGATCCAACCGTCCAATTTCTCACGGTTTTTTAGAATGGACTGAACCGCAAAGCCATTTGGTTCCCAGTCAAACTGGTTTGATCAATCGATTCGGTACGATTTTTAGAACCATGGGTTAAATCACGTCTATGAAAGTTTTGAGTGATGGTGAACCTCGGAGGGTTGCGCAATGGAGAAGACACCTCCTACAGCAGGCGACAATAACCTTGACAGTCAAACACAGAGCAGTGGACGGTGGAGAGGAGAGAGAACCTGCAAAGTCGCCGCAACCGTTAAAGGTGGTGGGTTGGCGGAAATTACTAAAGACATAATACTAGTCAAATTTGTTTGTTAACTTCCAGAAAAAATTGAAAGCATAGTTGTCACAACCGAACTGGTAATCGAATCGGTCAGATTACTAAACTATCGGATTATTGGTCATCGGTTGAATCGGTAGGTCACCAATTGAACCGGCTGACCCGGTCCTGCTTAGGTAAAAATATAAATAGTCAAAAACTTAAAATTAAATTTTGAAGTATATATCTTCACCAACACTTTAACAACAAACAAATCTCAATTTCTAAAATAACTAATACAAAAATAAATATAAAATTAGTCAATACTACAATAAAATCTTAATTTGACACAATAATAGTGACAATTAATTAGGTAATTTGCAATAAATTCCAATTAGGCAATTAATAATCACACTGCAGCAACAACAGAGTCTATTAACAATTAACAATTAATCAATTAGACAATTAACAATCAATTCTAACCGAATTTAATATTTAATTTTAATCACATTATCACATTGACAATCAATTAGGCAATTAGAAATCAACTCTAACTACGAAATTAACAATCATATTGTAACAATGGAGTCTATTAACCATTAATAATCAATTAGACAATTAACCATCAATTCTAACTATAGTAATTTCAGACCCTCAAAATTGAAATTGAAAATAAGATACATCTCTATTATTTTTAGGAAAAGTATAGATAGACAATGAAAATACTAAATAATGTGAACAAAAAATATATCGAATGTTCATTTCACTAAGTGTACGGATGGTTATTTTAATATTAAGATTTAGGTGGATAATTTGAAAGTGTAGTATGTTTTTATTTTATTAGTGGTTGTTTATATTGTTCAAAAAATTTATTGTTTACCTAGCACTCCCTTTATTTTTATTAGCAGAATCATAATACCATAACCACAAAGTAAAACTAAATAACTAAATGCCAATCTTCAAACATTTTCTTTCCAAATTCAAAATTAGCAAACAAATTGGTAATTAACAAGCTCCCTATTCAACAAATTCAAGTCTTCTATAATTAAATTCCAAATTCAAAATTAGCGAACAAATTGATAATTAACAATCTCCGTATTCAACAAATTCAAGTTTTTTATAATTAAATTGACAAATTCAAGTCTCATCATAAATTCATAACTAAGTAATAATTAGCCAATTACATTACATATATAACATCATAAGAGATTAGAGTAGACACAAAATTAACTAATTATTTTTAATTAAATTATTTTGAACACATTAAAAATTAAATTAACCAAATCACATTTTTGTATGAACAACATATTAAAAATAAAAAGATTAAGCAAGAAAATTACGTAATCAAACGTCAGAAGTTCTACACATACAAGTTATTTTGGTTTACAAGTTATAAAAGTTGGGCCAAATCCAACAAAAAAGACGCTCTCCCATGTGAGCATGTTAACACGCGCGCTACTCAACGGTTTCCATAGCGCACTTCGCGTTCCTCCTCCTCCTCCTCTTCCTTCTTCTTCTCCTTCTTCTTTGCGTTTCTCCTCCTTTTTCTTCGCGTATTTCATCTTCATCATCATTTTTTTTACTATTGTTGTTGCTGCATTTTTTTCCTCCTTCTCTTTCTATTGATTTTGTAACATTATGAATTTTTTTCTTTTTTGTTTGATTTTTTTCCTTGCAAGAAGAATTATGAGAATATAAAATAAGAAGATGAAGAAGAAGAAGTAACAGAAGATGAGGAGGAGGAAGAGGAAGAGTTTTGAATTATATAGAAATTATTAGCACACATATAGCGAAAATTCTTAAATAATACACCCAAATATCTTCGTGTTACACCCAAATTTGCTGCAAATCCAGAAAAATATTTTCTCTAGTGCTGCATTTTTTTCTTCTTCTTCTTTTCTTTATTTATTTTTTCTTTTATTCGAACAAATGTAAGTTCATCCTCTTTCAAGTAATTTTGTACCATTATGTGTTTCTTCTTCTTTGTTTGATTTTTTTAATTCTTGTTAAGAGAGTAAAACAAAAAACTTGAGAAGATAAAACAAGAAAAAAAAAGATGAAGATGATGATGATAAAAAAAGAAGAAGCAGCAAAAAATGAGGAGGGAGGAGAAGAGGAGTTTTGAATTATGCAGAACTTATCAGCACATATATACCGAAAATTCTTAAAAAATACACCCAAATATTTTCGTATTACACCCAAATTTGCTGCAAATACAGAAAAATATTTTCTTTAATGCAGAACTTTTACATTATAGTCAATTCAAATTATCAACGATGAACAACAATTTTCACAAATAAAAACAACATTATTCACCTACAAAATCATAAACTACTGACGAAAACATTAACTAGAATCGAACCACACCTCAGCTACTTGATTGGATTCAAAATAATCAATTTTGTTCTGGTTCAATTGACAATTTGAACTTGAATTATTCATTATCTTCAATAACGAGATAACTGATGATGGAAGGAGAAAGAGGAAAAGGAAGGAAGAGAAGAAATTTCAATTAAAAAAAGAAGGAGAAAGAAGAGGAGGAGGTGGTAGTGGTTGTGAGAGAGTAAAATAAGAAGAAACTTAAAAAGGTAAAAGAAAAAGAAAAAGATGAATAAGAAAAAAAGAAGAAGAAGATGGTGATAACGATGAAAAAAAGAAAAAGAAGTAACAGAAGATGAGGAGGAGGAAGAGGAAAAAATTTGAATTATGCAAAACTTATCAACACACGTACACCGAAAATTCTTAAAGAATACACGCAAATATCTTCGTGTTACACCCAAATTTGCTGCAAATATAGAAAAATATTTTCTTTAATGCAGAACTTTTACATTATATTCAATTCAAACCATCAACGATGAATAACAATTTTCACAAACAAAAACAACATTATTCACCTACATAATCATAAACTACTAACGAAAACATTAACTAGAATCGAACCACACCTCAGCCACTTGATTGGATTCAAAATAATCAATTTCGTTCTGGTTCAATTGACAATCTGAACTTGAATTATTCATTATCTTCAACAACGAGATAACTGATGATGGAAGGAGAAAGAGGAAAAGGAAGGAGGAGAAGAAATTTCAATAAAAAAAAAGAAGGAGAAAAAAGAGGAGGGGGAGGTGGTGGTGTTGGTGAGAGAGTAAAATAAGAAAAAACTTAAAAAGGTAAAATAAAAAGAAAAAGATGAATAAGAAAAAAAGAAGAAGAAGATGGTGATGACGATGAAAAAAAGAAAAAGAAGCAGCAGAAGATGAGGAGGAGAAAGAGGAAAAATTTTGAGTTATGCAAAACTTATCAACATACATACATCGAAAATTATTAAACAATACACCCAAATTTGTTGCAAATACAGAAAAATATTTCCTCTAGTGCTGCATTTTTTTCTTCTTCTTCCTTTCCTTAGTTCTTTCTTTCTTTTAATTGAATGAATGCAAGTTCATCATCTTCCAAGTAATTTTGTACCATTATGTATTTTTTTCTTCTTCTTTGTTTGATTTTTTTGTTTTTATTCTTGTTAAAAGAGTCAAACAAGAAGAAACTTGAGAAGATAAAATAAGGAAAAAAATATGAATAAGAAAAAAAAAGAATATGATGATGATGATGATGAAAAAGAAGAAGAAGTAACAGAAGATGAGGAGGAGTGAGAAGAACAGTTTTGAATTATGCAAAATTTATATCAGCACACATACACCAAAAATTTTTAAAGAATACACCCAAATATCTTCGTGTTACACCCAAATTTGCTGCAAATAGAGGAAAATATTTTCTTTAATGCAAAACTTTTATATTACATTCAATTCAAAATCAACGATGAAACATTATTCAATTATAGAATTATAAACTACTAATGAAAAAATTAACTTGAATCGAACCACACGTTAGCTACTTGATTGGATTCAAAACAATAATCAATTTCGTTTTGGTTCAATTGACAATTTAAACTTGAATTATTCATTATCTTCAGAAACGAGATAGGAGAAGAAGGAGGAAAAGGAAGAACGAGAATAAATTCGAATAAAAAAAAAGGAGGGAGAGGAGGAGGAAGTAGTGTTGGTGACAGCGATAACCGAAAAAGAAGAAAAAAGAAGAAGAAGAACGTGCAACAAGAAGAAGAAGACGTGTGCGCGTTGATTGAAATCTGTTAAATTAAGAGGCGCGGGAAATGTGGGTGCATAAGGGTGATTTAGTGAAAAATGACATCTATAGACTTGTATGGTAAAATAAGTATATGGAGAATAATTGATCAAACATAATATCCCAAAACATTAAATTTTATAACTGTTCATACCCTGGCCCAACGATAAGGCCCAGGTACAAATAAAGGGCCCAATCTGAAGGGTTGAGCCTCACCCAGCACCGACCTTCCCCCTGGGAAGTCGGTTCTTACCGCGATTCACCATGAAGAAGTCGGGGACGAGAGTTAGCTGGCAGATAAACATACGTTTGAATAAAGTAACTGCCCCTAGAATCTCTCTAACCACTTCCAGGGACCATATCTCAACCTCCCTAAGATAAAGGGACGGTTATCACCTTAAAAGGTGGAACTACTTCAGCGGTAGTTATTGGCACACCACTATAAATACACTGACACCCCTCAGGTATCTCTAAGTCCCAATACTCTCTAGACCTGCTTACGCCCTTGCTGACTTAGGCATCGGAGTGTCCTTGCAGGTACCACCCCCATTCACTCGTATTCACAAGTCGGAAGGAGGCCCTGAAGACGCGAATCCGCCCGAAGGCTTCCCTCCACAGACGATTGGGCCAACCCAGCGAGTCCAGCCCAATAATCTCCGGTTACCCATCGTAACATTGGCGCCGTTGCCGGGGACTCGAGAGATTAACCAGTGATGGCGGACAGATCCCTTAAGGAGGGTCATGTGGAGACAGATTCCGAACAAGAGAATCTTGACACCGGAAATAATGACGTGGCCTTAACCCTCCACCAAGAAGCCAACGATCAACACAGAGAGGGTACCTCCGGAGTCAAAACCCCGAAGGTGAATTCCTCAGAAGGGCGTGAATCGGAGAAGGACGGACAGTCCCACGCAACTGAACTTATGGGATTAGTCCATGTCCACCAAAGTCGCTTGGAACAGCTAGAACTGGAACGAGAGCGACAATGGGAGATAGAAAAATACCTAAGAGAGGAGATGGATCGACGAAAAGAGTTAGAGAAAAAACTCTTAAAGTTAGAATCCTCCCTCAAAGGTCAGAACTCCCGTGATGATAGAGAAGAGTCGCCCCAGGAGGGGAGGATCCTTTTAGTGAGGACATAATGAGGGCAAAGGTTCCAAGAAACTTTAAAAGCCCCGATATGGACCTCTATGACGAAACCACAGATCCGAAGCATCATTTGAGCAACTTTAAAAGTCGGATGTATCTGGCTGATGCTTCTGACGCAATGTGCTGCAAAGCTTTCCCGACCACCTTATCGAAAGCAGCGATGAAGTGGTTCGACAGCCTCCCCCCGAGGTCAGTCACCAGTTTTGAAGACCTCTCAAGGAAGTTCTTGATGAGGTTCTCCATCCAGAAAGACAAAGTAAAACATGCGCCGAGCCTCCTGGGAATAAAACAGGAGGTCGGAGAATCCTTACGAGCCTATATGGAAAGGTTCAACAAAGCATGTCTAGAAATCCAAGACCTGCCCACTGAGACAGTCATAATGGGGTTAGTCAATGGGCTTAGAGAAGGTCCCTTCTCACAGTCCATATCTAAAAGACACCCCACCTCCTTAAGTGATGTACAGGAAAGAGCTGAAAAGTACATCAACATGGAGGAAAATGCTAGACTGAGAGATTCGAGTTGGCGACCTGGGCATCTCCCCTCAACAAAAGACAGGGAGAGGGAACCCAAAAAGAAGGAAGAGTTCGGTCTCGATAGGCCAAGAAAATATCATTCTTATACTCCTCTAAAGGTTTCTATAGTGGATGTATACAGAGAGATTTGCAATACTGAAAGGCTGCCACCTCCCAGGCCCATAAAAAATAAAAAAGGGGAGAGTCGCAGCGACTACTGTGAGTACCATAAAGTATATGGTCACTCGACAAATGACTGTTACGACCTTAAAAATGTGATAGAAAAGCTGGCTAGAGAAGGTCGGCTTGACAGATATCTCATAGAAAGGTCGGACAGTCATGGGAAGAGAAAGCGGGACGATGTGGACAGAAGAGACCCACCACCGCAGACTCCGGAGAGACACATCCATATGATCTCCAGAGGGTTCACGGGAGGGGGACTCACCAAATCCTCTGCGAAAGGCATCTCAAGCGAGTCTATCAGGTCGAAGGAGAATCATCCGACCTCCCTACCATTTCATTCACAAGAGAAGATGGGCAAGGAATAATCCCTGGGCATGATGACCCAGTGGTAATCACTATGATCCTAGCCAATGCCCATCTCCACAGAACCCTAGTAGATCAAGGGAGCTCAGCGGACATCCTTTTCAAGCCCGCTTTCGACAAACTAGGGTTGGATGAGAAAGAATTAAGAGCCTACCCCGACACCTTGTACGGACTAGGCGATACACCAATAAGACCACTACGATTTTTACCCCTACACACTACCTTCGGAAAAGGGGAAAAATCCAAGACTCTGAGCATAGACTTCATAGTCATCGATGTAGGGTCAGCATATAATGCTTTGATCGGCAGAGCTACCCTTAATCGACTCGGAGCGGTGGTGTCAACTCCCCACCTTTGCATGAAATTCCCGACCCCAGCAGGAATAGCAACGGTGAGGGGAGACCAGAAGTTGGCAAGGAAGTGCTACAATGAAAGCCTGAACCTGAGGGGAAAAAGCAAAGAAGTCCACACCATAGAGCTCGGTGGTGCAAGGGCCCGAGAAGAGCTGCGACCACAGCCAGGAGGAAAAACTGAGGAAATACAGGTCGGCAAAGAGGAAGGAAAAAACACCAACATAAGAGCCAACCTAGGGGAAACCCTAAAGCAAGGGTTGACTAAGCTCCTAAGAGACAATTCCGACCTCTTTGCCTGGAAAGCCTCCGACATGCCCGGGATAGACCCCGAGCTCATGTCCCACAAGCTCTCGGTATACCCAGGGTCCCGACCTGTGCAACAGAGAAGGCGTAAGCTCGGCCCAGAACGAGCCCTAGTAGTGGAAGAGCAAGTGCAGGCACTCCTAGAAGCCAGCTTCATCAGAGAAGTTAAATATCCAACATGGCTAGCCAATGTAGTGCTAGTCAAAAAGCAAAATGGCAAATGGAGAATGTGTGTCGACTACACCGACCTAAATAAGGCATGTCCCAAGGACCCTTATCCACTACCAAGTATTGATACCCTAGTAGACTCCAGCTCGGGATATCAATACCTGTCGTTCATGGATGCCTACTCGAGGTACAACCAAATCCCGATGTACGAGCCAGACCAGGAGAAGACATCATTCATCACGCCCAGAGCTAACTTCTGCTATGTGGTCATGCCATTTGGATTGAAAAATGCAGGGGCCACATATCAGAGGCTGATGAATAAGGTGTTCGCTCCCCACCTTGGAAGCTTAATGGAAGTCTACGTCGACGACATGCTAGTAAAAACCAAGGAAGAAGTCGACCTCTTGTCAAACCTCTCGCAAGTCTTTGATACCATAAGGTTACACGGAATGAGATTAAATCCCGCAAAGTGTACCTTCGCGGTGGAAGCTGGAAAATTTCTAGGGTTTATGCTGACACAAAGGGGAATCGAAGCAAATCCCGATAAGTGTAAAGCTATCCTGGAAATGAAAAGCCCGACTTGTTTAAGAGAGGTCCAGTAGTTAAACGGCCGACTTGCAGCCCTCTCCAGATTCTTGGCAGGATCAGCACTAAAATCTCTTCCACTTTTCTCCTTATTGAGAAAGGGATGTCAGTTCGAGTGGACTCCTGAATGCGAAGAGGCGTTCCAGGAGTTCAAAAGATGCTTGAGTCAACCTCCGATTCTGACCCGACCTGTAGTTGGGGAAGACCTCGTCCTATACTTATCTGTAGCAGACAAGGCTGTCGCGTCAGCCCTGATAAGAGAAGACGAGGTCGGTCAGCACCCAGTGTATTTCATCAGCAAAGTTCTACAAGGCCCCAAACTAAGGTACCACAAACTAGAGAAGTTTGCCTACTCCTTAGTAGTAGCCTCACGAAGGCTACGGCCTTACTTCCAAGCTCACACAATAAGAGTCCGCACGAACCAACCCATGAAGCAAATCCTCCAAAAGACGGATGTTGCAGGGAGAATGGTTCAATGGGCAATAGAGCTCTCCGAGTTCGACCTGAGGTATGAAACTCGGACGACAATTAAAGCCCAATGCCTCACCGACTTTATAGCAGAATATGCAGGAGATCAAGAGGAAAAGCCAACTACATGAGAACTCTATGTAGATGGATCCTCAAACAAAACAGGAAGCGGTGCAGGCATAATATTGGTGGATGAAAGAGGAACCCAAATAGAGGTTTCCCTCAAGTTTGAATTCCCAGCTTCAAATAATCAGGCAGAGTATGAGGCCCTGATTGCTGGATTGAAGCTGGCAGAAGAAGTCGGTGCTACAAAGGTGATGATATACAGCGACTCACAAGTGGTGACCTCCCAGATAAGTGGAGAGTATCAGGCAAAGGACCCAAATATGAAGAGGTACTTGGAGAAAACTCTGGAGCATCTTGGGCGCTTTGCGGAAACCGAGGTCAAGCATATAACTCGGGTTCTAAATAGCAGAACAGACGCCCTATCAAAATTAGCAAGTACCAAGCCAGGAGGGAATAACAGAAGCCTGATCAAGGAAACTCTCCATGAACCCTCTGTGGTAAAAATGGAGGAAACGCAAGTGATCCTTGAGGTAACCAGACTAAACCTCGGATGGATGAACCCCTTGGTCGAATACATGAAATTCGACATCCTCTCCAAGGAGGAAAAAGAGGCTAAGAAAATCTGGAGGGAAGCACAACACTACACTCTGATGAAAAATATTCTCTATAGAAGAGGAATATCAACACCATTGTTAAAGTGCGTACCGACCTCGAGAACCACGGAGGTATTAGAGGAGGTTCACAGTGGGATCTGCGGAAATCATCTCGGAGCAAGGTCACTAGCCAGGAAAGTAATCCGAGCTGGATTCTATTGGCCAACCTTGCAGAAAGATGTCTTGGAATTTGTGAAAAAGTGTCAACCATTGCAAATGCATGCGAATTTCCACGTGGCTCCCCCCGAGGAGCTAATCAGTATAACTTCCCCATGGCCCTTTGCAAAATGGGGGATGGACTTGTTAGGCCCTTTTCCCCAGGCCCCGGGACAAGTCAAATACCTGATTGTGGGAATAGATTACTTCACAAAATGGATAGAAGCAGAACCACTGGCTACCATCACAGCCCAAAGAAGTTGGAGGTTCCTCTACAAGAATATCATCACAAGATATGGGATACCATATTCCATCACTACAGATAATGGAACCCAGTTCACCGACTCTACCTTCAGAAGCCTGGTGGCCAGTATGAAGATTAAACACCAGTTCACCTCGGTGGAGCACCCGCAAGCAAACGGACAAGCCGAGGCAGCCAACAAAGTCATACTGGCAGGGCTGAAGAAAAGGCTACAAGATGCAAAAGGAGCCTGGGCTGAGGAGCTCCCACAAGTGTTATGGGCTTACAGGACAACGCCCCAATCCGCCACTGGAGAAACGCCCTTCCGACTAGTCTATGGCGTAGAAGCCATGATACCAATAGAAATCAGCGAACAAAATCCAAGGGTGATTCTCCATGATGAAATCGGGAATATACAGGGGCAAAAAGAGGAGCTCAAATTGCTCCCCGAAGTCCGAGAAGAAGCCCAGATAAGAGAAGCAGCGCTGAAGCAAAGGATGACTACAAGATATAACAAAAAAGTCATTTGAAGGAGCTTTGCCTCAAACGATTTGATATTGATCAGAAACGACATTGGAGTCAATAAATCGGGAGAAGGAAAGCTCGCTGCCAATTGGAAGGGACCCTACAAAGTTAGCGAGGTCTTAGGAAAAGGTTATTATAAGGTGACCGACCTAAATGGCACCGAGTTACCAAGGTCGTGGCATGCTTGTAACATGAAAAGGTACTATAGTTAAAAGCGAACTCTACTCCCTGATGTACTCTTTTCCCAACTTCATGATTTTTTCCCAAAGTCAAAGGGTTTTTTCTGGAGAAGGGTTTTTAATGAGGCATCATAGTAGAGGCTAAGGGGGAAAAAATTATTATTAAAAAACCCTTAGTAGCAGTAAAGTACCTTCCCAAAATTAATAAAGATCTTTTACAATATCTCTTATAAATTCCTTCTCGTTTATTTTTCTTTCTACGAAACGCGCCGACTTAAGCTCGACAAAGCGTGAAAATCCCATGACTCGACCTAGATGGCCGTCAGGATAAAACGACGAGGTACAAGTCGGTGTAAAGAGGTTATAAAAGTTGATCGTGAGAAACTCGGAGACATCCCGACTCATAAGTCGAAATGAAAAACCGAGTAGAAACAAAAACGCATCGCAAAAATAACCTAAGTCATAGAAACTCAATAAATCACCAAGTTGAGTATAAGGAATAGCAAAAGAGATTGAAAAACCTAGGAAAAAGCTTAAAAGCTGTCTTAAAATCCTTAAAGCGAAAGGGTTCAGAAAGACAGACAAGCCAAAGAAAAGGTTTTCAGAAAAGATCAAGGGGACTTCGGAAAATCAAAATCAGAAAAGCATGTGCGCATAAGGTAACTTCAACCCTTAACCAAAAAAGGGTATTTATTTTGTTAACTTAAAACCCTTATTAAAAAGGGTATTTTTTTAAAATATTTTGTTTACGGCCTCAAAAGGCCAGAAGAAATTGTTCAAACAACCACCACCAACAACAAACAAATATAAAGAGTTTAAAAAAGGGGGGCCCACAGGCCGGGCCCCCATATAGCCAATAAAGATTATTTTTGCAGAGGAGTAGATGGATCACCACCAGGACCAGGGAGAGTAGTCGGAGCAGCTTTAGGGTCAGGGAGAGAAGTATCCATAGGAGTCGGAGAGGAGGACCCTTGGGGCTTTGAGGAACTCGGAGCATCCTTCGAACGAGGAGGGGACTCAATGATTATTTGCCCCCGAGTCTTCAACTCTGACTCGGAGACAACCTGGGGAACTGGGGGATAAACAATGGCCCCATCAATCACAACCTTGTCGGGATCTAAAGGAGAAAGATCCAAGTCAGGGGCAATGACCCCGACTTGCTCCTTAAAAACCCTCCAGGCCTCCTCAGATCCCTCAGCAATAGAGTCCTCCAACTCGGTGTAGGCGGTCTGAGTATTCAGCAAATCTTTTCTAACCCTCACAAGGTCCTCGAACAAGCTCTGGTAACTATCCTGTGCTATCTTCCTCAGGCCCACCTCCATGTTACACTGGGCCTGTAGCTTGCTCTCCTTCTCCCGAAGGCTATTTCTCTCCTCCCTCAATTTGGTAACTTCCTTCTTCAACTCCCTCTCATGCTCCTGATACATGAGAAGCCTTCCCTCTAGCTCTTCAACCTTCGAGGTTGAACCCAAAGAGCTAAGAGGGGTCTTCTCAAAAATATCTAAGAGCTTGGCACAGACCCCCGCCACCCTGATACTCTCCTCAGCCAGAGAGGTAAGGTGGTTCCGGACAGAAACATCATCCATACCTATACGGGTATGGGGGTAGATGTATTTCCGGATGAATGCAGGAGCATCCATTTTAACCTCACCCTCCAAAGAAGAGCCAGGCTCCAAAGCCTTGCGCTTCTTCCTCTCTGGCTCAGGAGAAGGTCGGGGAGAGGGGGGCGGCTGAGAAGAAGCTGAAGAAGAAATCACAATGGTTCTGAAGGAGTCCCCAAATTTCGGGGAGGAAGGGGAGGAGGAGAGATAACCGCCCTGGCACCACCAGTCCTGGCCCGGGACCTCGCTTTAGCTTCCTGGACCCTCTGGTAAGACTCACTCGAATTCCTCTTCGCCATCTCTGCAAAAACAAGTAGTAGCCAACAGATTAGACAAGTCGGAAAAACAAGTCAGACAAGTCAGAAATCTAATAAACAAATAAAAGCTACCTAGTTGTGTCTGGACAAAGGTCGGAGACCCCTGGAGAAATTTTTTAGTGTCCAAATATGGGGCCCTCCCCCACACTTCTTGGAGGAACCCCAAAATGGCTGCCTCCACTTCATCCAGGCCATATTTCTCACAGGGGGAGGCCTCCAACCAATATAGAGGAAAGAGAGGAGAGGAATTATCATCCAGGAAAAAGGGGTGGTGACCCTCTACAGCTTGCACTTTGAAAAAGTAATTTTTAAAGTCATGAAAAGATTCATCAAAAAGGGTGAAAACCCTCCGACCTTGTATAGCTCGGAAGGACACCCATTGTTGTTTATTATTTTGCCCACTGAAAGGCTTGGTCATATGAAAGAGATAGAAAAAAATCCTCAAAGAAGTCGGAAATTCCAGGGCATGGCTGATAAACTGGTAAATTTTCAAAAAACCCCAAGAGTTGGGGTGAAGCTGAGTAGGAGCAACTCGACAGTGACGTAATACAGACATCTCAAAGTCAGAAAATGGAAGAAAAACACCCAAACGGGTAATCATGCTCTCGTACATGAAGAAGAAATGAGGGGCCGCCTCAGTGGCCCTCCCAAAGCACACCCGGTCCTCTGGACCCGGGGCCACTAACTCGTACTTCGGCTCATCCTCCTCAGAAGTACAAAGCCTGTGATGAGTGCGAAGGTGGGTGATAAATTCGGCATCAACCAAAGGTTCCTCCCCCAGGACCGTAACATCGACCCACTACTCAAGACTTTCAACGGAAGACATTTTTTCTTTTAAAGGGTTTTGATAAAACCTACAAAGGAAAAAGAAAAGAAAATAAAAAACATGGTCTCTAAGGGGGAAGTACGGAATCAAACAGAAACCTACGAGTCAACCTATCCATCCGAAAAATAAAAGCATGCAAACCGAAAGCATGTTGCAAAAGGAGAAGAAGAAAAATCTAACCTTTATCCGAAAAAGGTTGGAGGAAACGAAAGCCTTCAAACGCGAGAGTGCAGCACGAGCAGGTGAAGAGGAAATTTGAAAAAACGCAGAAACGAAACAATGAAAGAGAAGGAAAGTATTTATAAACACGTTAGGGGCATAATGGTAAAAACGGAGCAGTCATTAATGGGTGCACCGTTACAAAGGTAATCAATACCTACGTGAACCTCCAACAGACGCGACGTTTGATAGGACGTAACTGTGAAAAATCAAAAGTCACGAAAGTCACGTCGGTTCCAAACAAACACGTCGGTTCCCTCCCAAGTCGGCTACGTCCCCGAGTAGAATACTCGAACCCAAAATCTTAAAAGAAATTGGGCTCGAGTAGGGGCACTGTTCATACCCTGGCCCAACGATAAGGCCCAGGTACAAATAAAGGACCCAATCTGAAGGGTTTGAGCCTCACCCAGCACCGACCTTCCTCCTGGGAAGTCGGTTCTTACCGCGATTCACCCTGAAGAAGTCGGGGACGAGAGTTAGCTGGCAGATAAACATTCGTTTGAATAAAGTAACTGCCCCTAGAATCTCTCTAACCACTTCCAGGGACCATATCTCAACCTCCCTAAGATAAAGGGACGGTTATCACCTTAAAAGGTGGAACTACTTCAGCGGTGGTTATTGGCACACCACTATAAATACACTGATACCCCTCAGGTATCTCTAAGTCCCAATACTCTCTAGACCTGCTTACGCCCTTGCTGACTTAGGCATCGGAGTGTCCTTGCAGGTACCACCCCCATTCACTCGTATTCACAAGTCGGAAGGAGGCCCTGAAGACGCGAATCCGCTCGAAGGCTTCCCTCCACAGACGATTGGGCCAACCCAGCGAGTCCAGCCCAATAATCTCCGGTTACCCATCGTAACAATAACCAAACATAAAAATCTTATATGCCTACTAATATTATTTCTAGGTATTATATTCCTAATAATGATATTCTTGGTAATAAAAACTAATCCTTAAACCACGACACTTTAAGATTTTTCATTTCTCAAAAAAAAAAAGTCTTTTGGTATTTTAAAGTGTTGATGATTATTGTGAAAATGAAAGACTTTTGAGTTTAGAACACACTACATTTTGAAAAAACTCCTCAGTATTGATATCACAATGATGGAAAAAAATAACAGTATATCTTTCAAGTTTATTATCGTTAGGTCATTCATCTAACTTTCTTTTTGTTAATACAAACACATTTTTTTCATCCAATGCTATTAACAAAGCTGCATTGCGAGCAAGATTTTGCATTGTGAAACGATGATTTGAGTAACTGTTAGACAACAAACCTAACTCTTTTAAATGCATAACCAATATTTGCACTTTATCTCTGGCTTTCCTTATTGTGTAGACCTTAGGTCATTCATCTAGCTTTCTTTTTGTTAATACAAATACATTTTTTTCATCCAATGCTATTAACAAAGCTGCATTGCGAACAAGATTTTGCATTGTGAAACGATGATTTGAGTAACTGTTAGACAACAAACCTAACTCTTTTAAATGCATAACAACATTTGCACTTTATCTCTGGCTTTTCTTATTGTGTAGACGCCTTCAAAAAAATCCAAACCAATGCATAGTCTCACTAAGTTTGAAACAAATGCATATAGACCCATACAAGTACAAAGAAAAAAAAAAAAAAGCAAGCTTGAGCTCCTCATTTTCTAAGTGTTGATACTCCGGTGTTTTTGTAAGTTTTTGCCTTTCAAGGTGTTTTAAGGGTCTCCTCTCAAATCCATTAAATTGTGCTATAGAATAAAGGTATTTTCTTATTCAACTAGTTTGGCATAGTAACACAATCAATTGAATTTTGTACATGATTAAGGGTATTTTTGTATTCAATCGATTGGTATGATAATACAATCGATTGAAATTTGTACATGATTAAAGTTTTTTATGTATTCAATCAATTGATATGATATTATATATATATATATATATATATTTAAAAAACTCATATTTTTATGATGAAATAATGTCATTTTCATTTATTATTTCAACAACTATGTCATATAAATATTATGTCTTGTCAATTATATTTTATTTTATACAATTAATTTGTTTTTAAAAAAATATTTTCTAATTTTTATTTGTTTACATATATTAATGTTATTTCCATTCTTTAGATGTTTGTGATATAAATTAATAATTTTTTTGTGACTCTAAATTGATATTTTTTAATTTTTATGTAAAATTTTTTTAATTTCCTACAATTTTTTTAGAATAATGTGTTTTGCATTGATTAACTCTTGGAATAGATTTTTCTAGAGAATTGAAATTCTATTTCATGTTTTGGTATCAAATAGACTGGTTTCAATTCTAATGAGATTTTAATTCTCATGCTAAGGTTATATACAAATCAGATTAAAATAGGTCTGATTTCTAATTTGATTTGTTCCTCTTTGTATCCTGTTCTGCGTAACTGCTCAAGCATCCACACTTTAACAAAATAAAAAAAAAATCTTAAAAAAAAAAACAGGAACCGAAAACAAAAATGACGAAATACGAAGTGTGAAGGCAAACAATTGAAGAAGAAAAACGCAGTAACGACGAAGAGAATTCTAAATGATGAGCCACTGAGAAAGAAGAGCAAACAAACACTATTTTTTTATTTTTGTTTCGAAAATTTGTAATTTTTACTATTATTTAATAGTGGCTAATTGAACAGTTTTAATATATTAAAAATTGTACTTCAATAATATCTATATACTTTTGATACATAACGAAGACTGCTGTAACTAATAAAACAAAATTTTATATATATAAATTGGATACATTATTTTTGCATGATTATAGCATTTCAAGAAAAAGAACGCAATACTAAAACAATCTATTATTTATATTGATAAATAAAAATAATACAAAATATCAATTTAGCTCTAAACTTCTTTATAATAACAAATAAGATTTACTCTAAAGATTGAACTAATAGTTATAAAATGCACCAACTAAGTGTGTGGCATTTTTCCAAAGATAGCAGGCACTTCTCATGATCATGCTGGCGGGATATGACGGTAGTGCTTGAAGATTATCAGAAAGAACTTTGTGATACATCTTCCCTTTCATTTTCAACTTTCTCCGAATTGCAGGCTTCAAATTCTGACACAAATGAACAAGGAAAGATTGTTTAGTAACACCCAATTTCATATGATGCATTGTATTTGAATCAATATATAGAAAACTGAAAATATGAAACTATGTAAAGTTACAATAATTGATCAAACAATTCATTTAAGGTTCATATATTTGAAGACCATCAACTTTATGTAACTTCTCTTGCTACTTTCTAAGTCAATTTATGTTAATAATGAAAGAGACAAGAAAGCCCACCTGAATAAAGCTTTAGACAGTAACATTAAGCATTTCTGGGAGTCGCATGACAAACAAACCACCAAGGTGATTTGGAGAGTGCTCTTGCAGCAGCGAATAACAAGATTTCATCATTTGCATGGGAACTTTTATTGGAAACAGTCCTACAAAGTCCGCTAAGATAACAATTTGAGAAATGTTATTTGTACTAAGAGTGTGTATGGATTTAGTGAAACTGGGTTTGATGTGACCCAGACCCGACCCGAAATATATACCGGGTATATTTATTAGACCCGAATCCGGTCCTAGACCCGATGAAATCTATACACTTTCGGGCCACGATTATACCGGGTAAAAATCGGGTGAAAACCTGGCCGTTAACATTACATTACCTTGATACCTTCTTATAAGTTAGCATGTGAAAATATCCAAATTTTCAAGACTCCAACTATTATTTGACATGGTAAAATTCACTTAGAAAAATATAACAAGAACTAACTCTTCTCTAAAATTAACACATAACCATAATCAATACTAATATTGTCTAAGAACACCAAATATTTAAATCAATATAACTAACACAATATTATGCATTAGTCTAAAATCTTATGCATTTTAAACATAAAACATTAACTTATAGTCTTATAATAACTAATAACACAAAATATTAAGGTTTACAATACTTAAATTTCACATAATAAGAATAACCATCATCAATCACTAATAACACAAAATATTAATTGTGTATGATGACCGAGCCACCGGGCTGACTTCGGGTAACCCGAGCCATGGCCCGGACCCGACTCGAAATAATGATCGAGTCTATTTTTGAGACTCTTACCCAACCCTAGACCTGGTGAAATCACACAAAAATAACCCCTAAAGTGTTCGGAATCGGGCCGGGCCGGGCCGGGCCATGCACACCCCTAATTTATACACCAAAATCAGCTACTAAAATCAGCCACCAATATATTTGTGTATAAATACATGTGTAATTTCATTTATTTTCAATGTGTATTTTATACTATGGCTGATTTTGATATACAGTTAGCATAACCCAAATAATTTGGAGATAATGATTGCACAACATCAGTTTTAAAATTTTCAAACTCTTGAAAGAGTTCAGATAACCAATAATCAGATTCTAAAATTTTGAAGTAATAATGACTGCACAACACCAATAATCGTAGTTATCTAAGCAAATAAAATAACAGAACTAAAATTTAATATACTAAGATATGATATATTATCGGATATTCTCCTTATTTCTAACACTACATTTCTGAAAAAAAAGAAATCAATATTGGAAAAAATAAATTAAGCAAATTACAAAATAAATGTATATAAAATCTACCAACCTTTATCAGTCCTTCTTGAAATAAAATATCAATCACTTCCTTTAGAATTGGAATTAAACCAGAACGATGCACTCCTATTCTCCGTTTCAGCAAGACCAGCATGTTTGAAACCTAATCAAATCCATAAGAATGGAGGTAAAAAACTTAAATAGCTTCAAAATGATGAGCCCCACAATATTCAATCAAAATAAAATGATCAAATTCAAGACAAAAACAAAAACAAAACCAAATTAAAAGAAAAGAAGTGAGCAGCGAGACATACTAAAGGAAGAAAACCTTTATTAGTTCTTTATGCACTAACTTTTTTCTTTTTCTTTTAGTTCGTCATTTCTTTTTTTTTTTAATCCAAACAAAAGTTCATAAATTGGTGGGGTATTTAATTTAAGTCTTGTTTCAGAAGATTAGTTGAATACATAAAGATCTTAAATTGGTGGGATATCCAATATGATAGGGTTAAAAAAAGAATACCCAAGTTTCTTAAGTTGGTGATGAACTGATGATCCAATCTGAAGCACTTTAATTTATAGACTTGAGAAGAATTAAGGAAAGAATATTGATCTAACATTCTTAGGCTAGTAAATTATCTAACTAAAGTCTTACGTGAGAAAGTTATGAGAATATCTAAAATTCTTAAATTATATTACAATCCAATCTGAGTCAAAGTTTAATTTGAGAAGATTTGAGAAAAAAAATATTCAGTGTACATCATTTTAGAAATAGAACTCCCAAATTATTTGAAGACTAGACATAAACATTTTAATCCGAATCAATATATATCACTTGTGTAGTTGTGTATATCTTCTAAACCTTTATCTCTTTGTTTTAAAGCTTTAGCTTATTTTACAAGTTTTAACTTTGCTTATGATACCTCAAAAAATATTTTTAAAAGTTTTCTAAAATTAAAAAAAAAAGGCAACCCGCAGCACCCCCGCACGCCTCTTTCATTCTAGGTCTCCTCCACCGCCACAATCCTTCTTCGTCTAAGCATTTTTAAGTAGATAACGGTGATCCGACATAGCATACCAAATTCAACACAACACAGAACAAGAGAAAGAGAAGGGGAGATGATGGATAATGATAATTAAGTTTTAACAGAGGATGAGTGACCGAGAGATTGAAAGGGGGGGAAACACAAGTGGGGGTGGGATACGGGGCTTCTATTCACGATTGAAGGATCCGAGAATCTGGAATAGAGAGGAATATCATCGGTTGGAGAAGGATTCTTTTTCTGTGTTTGTGGATAATCTGCCGGAGGATGTATCCAGGAGAGAGTTGTTCCAGCTATTCTGTTGGACGGGGAGGATTAACGATGTCTATCTCAGCAGGAAACAAAAGGGTGCAATGCTGTACCTATTTGCCTTTGTTCAATATACAACAAAAGGGGGTGCTCTGAAGGCTATAGCAGAGATGAACCAATTCAGGCTACGTGGTAGAATTATTTCTGTGAGGGAAGCCAAGTATCGTAGGAATTGGCAGGCGGGGGACAAACAGGTGAATGTGGCATCTCGACGGATAGCGGAACGGAGGCCAGGGTTTATTCCTAAGCCTCATGAGGAGGTTGTTAATTCTGTGGCAGAAGAAACACAAGAAGGTGGCAGACTGCATGTTCAGCAGAGCAATGGATGCAAGAAAAGGGTCGAAATACCTATTGTAGCAGAGAATATGAACTGGTTGGTAAGGAGCTTAGTGGGCTATACACTGAAGCCTATGGCCCTCCGGTCTTTGACTAGAGTAATCCGTACCAACTGGCATCATGTAGAGGACATGAGGGAGATCGGGGAGACTAAAGTGTTAGTAACGTTCGACACTGTGGAGCATGCTGATGAGGCGTATACCTTTAAATTGGATACTATGCTGCAAGTTTTTCATCGGATCCGGCGATGGGATGAGTCGGAACGATGTGTGTCTCGTAAAGTGTGGTTGGAATGTTATGGAATGCCTCTTCATGTCTGGTCACTAGAATCATTTAAAGCGGTAGGAAGATTATGGGGAGAAGTTCTTCACTGTGATGTTCCAGAAGGAGAAGGGGTTTCTTTTAGGGTGGGAAAGTTTCAAGTTGTTACTGGCGAAATGGATGACATTAGGGAGTGGGTCAATATTGCTATTGGGAATAAGGAGTTTACTGTGTTTGTTAAAGAGGTGAGGTTGGAGGCTGTTGGGACTAAGGGTTTGTTGGAGAGGAAAACAGACCAGGGTGAGAGGGACGATGACGGTTACTGTGAAAATAGACAGGCAAAGACGGTGGTGCATTGGGATCCGGCGGCAGACCTGATAACCGGTAGTTTGCCGGAGGGAGACTGTGGGAAGGATAGAATAGTAATTCCGGAGGTGTTATTCAATGATGTGAACGTTAAGTTTTCGAATTTCAAAAATCTTGGTGATGCAACGGATTCAGTGAGTTGTACACAGAATCAAGGTAAGGCAGTTACGGAGGGATCTGGTAGTGATGAGGAAGATTCTGAGAAAACGGTTACACAGGGGATGTATACTGAGGAAGGAAGGGAGCCGGGAGTGAATGTTATACCAAACGGGTCATTTAGTTTGGGCCAGCTATTATCAAAAGAAAAGGTTTGCTGCATAGGAGAGCATGAGTTGGGCCTAAGTCATCTAAACCCAATAACTATGAAGCAGGGATGTGGGCCATGCGGTATTCAGGATGTGGGATTGGAGTTGGGGAACGCAATTGGGCCTGGGGTAGGCTGGCTAGTGGCAAACCGGGTCACTGGAACCCTAACCCATGTGCAGCGAGAGCGGGCAGGGATTGATGGGAGGAGTGCGATTGAGTCTCTGGCTCCGATTGGGCGTGAAATCCGAGTACCGGTGCTCACCTGTGGGAGAAATGGAGAAGACGACGCAGGGGCAAGGAAGATGAGTCCGGCTCTGACGCTTGCCGTATCGAGCGAAGCTGTAGCTGAGCTCCACGGCGTAACAGTACAGGGGTCGGGTGGGGGCATGGTTGGTGGTTGCGGGACGGTGACAGGGGCGGGGAAGAGCGCGGTCGATGCAGAAGCAGGGGCTATTCATGGAGGTTCTGCTGCAGGGGCCCTGCCGCTGGCTGTATCCCGCGAAGCTGTGGCTGAGCTCCATGGCGGAACATTCCAGGGGTCGGGTGGGGGCATGGCTGGTGGTTGCGGGACGGTGACAGGGGCGGGGAAGAGTGCAGTCGTTGCAGAAGTAGGGGCTCATTATGAAGATTCTGATGCAGAGGCCCTGACGCTGGCTGTATCGCGCGTCGCGGAGGTTGAGATACACGACGTAACAGCTCAGGGGTCGGGTGAGGGCATGGATGGTGGTTGCGGGACGGTGATAAGGGCGGGGAAGCGAGCGATCGAAGCAGGGGCAGGGGCTCTTCATGAAGGTTCTGCTGCAGGGAGTGAGTCGATGCATGGGGACCGGTTGGGGGTGTCTGAGAAGTTCTTGGAGACAACTCGTGAAGCAAAAATGGGTATACATGGGCTGAATATTGATGAGGGGGAAATTGGGAATGGGGTGGTCATGGAAGCAGATGAAGGAAAGTCCAGAGAGAGAGAGGACGACATAATTTTTAAGGAAGCACAACTCAAGGAATCGGAGGTTACATGGAATCTGGCAGTGGAATCCGGCGCTGAGTTATATGATGAAGATGTGGATATTATGAGTATTTTACAAGCTGAGAATGCAAAGATAGCGGAGAAACGGAAGTTGGCGAAACAAAAAGAAAAGGCAAGAAGGAGTCGTCCAAAGAACAAATGTAAGGTGAGAAATAATTTGGTTAAATGATTGTGAGTTGTTGGAATATTAGGGGTTTGGGGGGAGACGAAAAACTGAGCATGATAAAAACATTAAAGAAGAAATATAATGTGAACATGTTAGGCTTAATTGAAACAAAAAAGGAGGTTATTTTGAAATATGATGTTGCCAGGATATGGGGAAGTAGTACTGTAGGATGGGAGTTTGTGGAATCTGTTGGGGCAGCTGGTGGGCTTCTGTTGATGTGGGATGATATGATGTTTCAAAAAAGTAATTGTTATAAAGGGGAGAGGTGGTTGTGCGTTGAAGGTGTGTTAACAAAAAATAACTTCCAGTGTGCCTATTGTTTGGTGTACGGGGCACATGGGAGGGAAGAAAAGCGGGTGGTATGGGAGGAATTGAGTTATATTGCGGGTTTGTGCCAGGTTCCTTTCTGTTTGTTGGGAGACTTTAATGAGATTTTACAAGTGGAGGATCGCAAAGGGGGGATGAGTTTGTCGGTCTCGGCGGAAGAGTTTAAAAGTTGGGTTCAAGACATGCAGCTAGTGGATTTACCCCTTACTGATAGGAAGTACACATGGTTCAGGGGTCAGTCTTGTAGCAGAATAGATAGGGTGATGGTTAGTATTGAATGGGTGGAAGAATTCTCTGACATTAGGCTGAGAGGTGGTCCAAGGGGCTTGTCCGATCATTGCCCGTTAATTGTGGATGATACACGGGTAAGAGAGGGTCCTCGACCGTTTAGGAGTTTGGATTCCTGGTTTACACATAAGGGTTTTCTACTGACAGTAAAGAATGAATGGCGAAAATTGGGAGGTACTCCGTTCCTTGGTAAACTGAAGGCCTTGACGACACCTTTGAGACAATGGCATAAGGATAATTTTGGTGATATGGATAATAGGATTATGAAGTTTGAGGATGAGATAAGGAAACTGGATGATCAGGTTAGTGAAGGAATCTATGATAATACAACGGAGGCTAGACGGAAGGCGTTGGTGAGATTTTGTGGAAAGTGGTACGTTAGGAAGGAAATCCATTGGAAGCAGTTGTCTCGGTCCAAACATGCTAGGGATATGGACAGGAATACCCGGTATTTTCACAACATTGCCTCAGCTAGGAGGCGAAATAACAGGATTGATACTCTGATGATCCATGGGAGACTTGTAAGGAATCAAGTAAGGATAAAGCATGCAATAAGGGGTTTCTACAAGGAGTTGTATCGGCAGGAGCCTGCTCCTAGGATTGGTGTACGGGATGGATTGTTGAAGCAAATTGGTAGGGATGAGGCAGACGCCTTGGAGGTCCTCCCTTCTGTGGAGGAAATCAGGAAGGCAATTTGGGATTGTGAGTCTTCTAAGGCCCCGGGTAGTGATGGGTATAACATGAATTTCATTAAGAAGTGCTGGGAAGAGATTGGTCAGGAGTTCACGGAGGCAGTCATGGATTTCTTCCAAAGGGCTAAGCTACCTACAGATGTAAATCTAACTTGGGTGACGCTAGCCCCAAAGTTTGTGGGGGCTAAAGAGATTAAGGATTTCCGTCCGATTAGCTTAGTGGGATGTGTGTATAAGGTGGTTTCGAAGGTGTTAGTGAGAAGAATGAGAGCGGTTATGCCAGGTTTGGTGGGTGAGACTCAGACTGCATTTGTGAAAGGCAGAAAGATTCACGACGGTGCCCTCATCGCCTGTGAGACGGTCCATTGGCTGAAGTCACGAAGAAAGAAAGCGGCAATTATAAAGTTGGATTTTCATAAAGCTTATGATAGAGTCAGATGGAGCTTCGTGGATATAGTGTTAGAGAAAATGGGTTTTGGACAGCGTTGGAGGTTGTGGGTCAAGGAGTGTCTTACTACGGCCACTATGTCTGTACTGGTAAATGGGTCGCCATCCAAGCCGTTTAAAATGGAGCGAGGTCTCCGACAAGGGGATCCCCTCTCTCCATTTCTGTTTGTGCTAGTAGTGGATGTGTTGCATCGGATGCTGGGAGAAGCTATCAGGAATGGCCGCATTGATCCGCTGCTAGTTGGGGGAAAGAATATCGCATTGTCGCATTTACAATTTGCGGATGATACGATATTGTTTTGTCCCCCGGTGACAGAGACGATTGTGAACTACAAGAGACTGCTGCAGTGTTTTGAGTTGATGTCGGGGTTGAGCATCAATTTTGATAAATCAAATCTGATATCGGTGAATTGTGAGCAGGAGTGGATAGATCATGCGTGTGGTATATTGGGGTGCCAGCAAGCAGTATTACCAGTTAGGTATCTCGGGATTTCCTTGGGAGCAAATCCGCATATGGTGAAGACTTGGAAACCGGTAATAGATAAGGTGGAAGAGAAACTCAGCCTGTGGAAAGCAAAAGTATTAAACAAAGCGGGTAAGCTCGTGCTCATTAAATCAGTGCTAAATAGCCTTCCAATATATTACCTTAGTCTGTACAAAATGCCAAAGGTGGTTGCGGATAAGCTGATATCCTTGCAAAGGAGATTTATGTGGTGTAAGGGGGATGGTAAGGAGGGTATCCCGTTAGTTAAGTGGGAGCTGGTTCAGGCGCCGAAAAAAGTTGGGGGCTTGGGGATTGGGGATGCAGTAATTCGAAACACAGCACTCCTGTTTAAGTGGTGGTGGAGATTTTCAAAGGAGGAGTGCCCCTTGTGGAAAAAGATTGTCTGCTCGTGTAACAACCTGAACCCGGATATAATGCTAGTAAATCAGCAGCTACCGGTTAAAGGAGGGCCCTGGAAAGACATATGCCATTTGAATATTATAGAGCAGCGAATAAAAGACAAAATGCTGACTGGCATGGCGATGGAGGTAGGTAATGGAAGGAGCACTATGTTTTGGGAGGATAACTGGTTGCACGGTGGACCCTTGAAACTGGCGTTTCCAAGACTCTATTCTATTTCAAACCAACAAGGAGCTATGATAGGGGATTGTGGGTTTTGGAATGGACTTGAGTGGATATGGAATTTCCAGTGGAGAAGGGAGTTGTTTCAATGGGAGATGGATCTTCTTGGCCAGTTTCATGAGAGGTTAATGCCGGTGAAGTTGGCAGCTGATGTAGAGGATAAGCTGGTATGGAAGTTTGAGAGTAAAGGGGTATTTTCTACCAGATCTGTTGTACAGATACTTCAATCAGATATTCTGTCAGATGAGATAACGAGCTACAGCTTTACAAGTTCAGTCTGGCGAGGAGTGGTGCCTTCGATAATTGAGCTCTTTGGATGGTTCGTGCTTGTTGGTCGAGTGAATACCAAAGAGAGATTGAGTAGGCTAGGTGTTATTATGCCCAATGATAATATCTGTGTTCTTTGTAAGAAGGAGATAGAATCGGTCAAACATTTGTTTCTTCTATGTGACCTCACATGGCAGGTGTGGTGCAGTTGGCTGAGGAGATTTGGGGAGGATTGGGCTATTCCTGGTACCATTAGGGAACTGTTTGAGAGTTGGACTGGTAGGCATAAGCAAAAACAGGAGCAGAAAAGGTGGCTTATTGGGTTTTTCACTGTGATCTGGAATGTCTGGGTGGAACGTAATGCGAGGATATTCAATAATAAAGAAGCAGGTGTTGACATAGTAATAAAGCGGACATTTCTGAGCTATGAAGAATGGACTGATAGTGATCCTTTCGATAGTTGACAGGAGTTGTATAATTCTATGTAGCACTTGTTATTAGAGTTCATTGCTCCACTATTCTGTGTTGAGCTTATTTTGTTTCAAAAAAAAAGTTTTCTAAAATTACTTTAGACCTCAGAAGATGTGTCTTTAAATCTAAGTACCTCAGGTCTTCTCTAAAGAACTTGTATAAAACTTTTGAACCTACGTTCTAATATTTTTGCTGCATACAAATCTTAATTTTATTTTTAAGTTTTTGTTTCAGATGTAGAAAAGTTTAGATTTTAGAAGTACGATTTAATATTCTTCCCATGTAGTTTTAACGACTACCGGTAATGATGTGAAAGAAGAGGGACAAAAAAAAAAAAAAAAAGGAGGAAATGAGTTAAAATAGAAAAAAGAATTGACTAAAAAAATAGTTAACAAAATGATAAAATTGAAATGTTTTAAATATTTGGTATGAAATTAAATTAAAATAAAATAAATTAAGGGATTCAATTAAAATTAAGTTTAATTATTTTGCTAGTCTCTATAGTTTTATTAAATTTATTATTAGATTTTTATATTTTTTTCTTTCAATTGAATTTTTATATTGTTTTTAATTTTATAATTAAATCTTTTTTAATGTAAAAAATATTAGAGTTAATTGAATATTTCTTTACAAATTGAAGGTATTCATAATTAAAAACTTAATTAGATTTTTGACTCCATGTATTTTGGGAGAAATATTCTGTTAATTTGAATATTTTTAATATAAAAATTACCTAATTACAAAATTAAAAATAATATAAAAATTTAATTAAAAATTAAAAAATATAAAAACCTAATTAAAATTTTGATAAAATCAAAAGAACCAACGGAATAATTAAATTTTAAAATTACGTAAAAACATTGGGGTATAATGCATATTTTTTCTTAATATTTTTTATGTTACTCTTATTGATACTATTTTTCGTTGTCAATAATTGTTAAGACTTAAGAGTTTGACTAAAAAATTAATATTTTTCAGTTAATTTTTTTAAATTATTTTTTATCTTAAATTTTTTATTTTTTAAATTTTAAATTTTAAATTTTAATTCTAAAGTTTAACTCTTCTAAAATAAAAATTTAAAAAATAATTTTATAACAAAATATTATTTAATATTAACAAATTAAAAATTATTTTTTCGTACTCAATTATAAAAGTCCAATACAAAGCAGAAAAGAATAGTCACCAAAAAAAAAAAAGCAGAAAAGAAACTAATGCAATACCTAAAAACTCGCAACAAGGGATAGGCACAGGGTGTAATAGCAAAAAATAAGGAAAGATTCTTGTAATTTACTCAAGATTTTATTATAAGTAAGAGAGAATCACTAAACATAATCATGGATCTCACAAACTCATCAAGTTCTTCTCAACCTATACATCACTCTACCCCTCTGAGCATAGACCGATTACCCGCCAGTTTAAAGAAAACTCTTGGAAATAAGATTGATCAGTTGGTAGAATTCACTCATGTTCCAGAAGACTCTCGTACCCCGGCCACTGAATACCCTCTCATAAGTCCTTACTCTTTCTACCATAGACAAAAGAAATCAACCCTCACTTCTATTCGCCATCTCATCCATAGAAACCCTTCTCCTCCTCCCAAAGAAGTCATCCAGTCCTCTAGTCTCCAACAGTGTGGTTTAAAAGCCACTACTACCGAACAATACATCACCTTAGAAATCCCACAAGAACTCATCCAAAACTACCAAAACCAAGGCTACACTCATATGCATCTAGGGGCAGTCAGGCTCATTCTTACCCTTCATGGAAGGAGATCTCTTCCGGTAACAGCCAAAGTTGCTCTTTTAGATACTACTTTCAAAGAATACCAACATGCCTTGATCGGAGCATTAGTAACAACACTCTCAAATGGAAGTGTCATTCTTACTATAGCTCCTAATTTCACCATGAGATTATCAGATCCTACGATAAGTCAAAGGCTGAAAATCCAAATACAATTGGTAGGAGTAATTCAGGACTCTAATGCTGAACAGGCCACTCTACATCACCAAGTCCTCTACAGAGTCCAAGATCATGCTCTTGATCTTAATCTCCCAAACACTACCGGAGAAGCCCTATTCATGTTCACAGACAGTGCTGGAGGACCTGCAATAGTAAATATTCCAAGGATGATCACTACTGAAGAACTTGCTTCTATCATTCCGTTGGAATGGATTACTGATTATGAGAAAGCTTTCCCAAAAGAACAGGTTGATGTTCATACTACAGCACCTCCAACTATTACCCATAATAGTGATGGAACGGTGACGACTGTTTTTCAGAAACCTGGGATGACCAAACAAAGTTCACTGCGAAGATCATCCTTCAGAAGGATCAATATGATTTCTCCTGTTCAGGTGCAAACAACTCATGATCAAAATGATCCACCAGTGCATTTCTATGAGAATGG
This sequence comes from Arachis ipaensis, assembly GCF_059453495.1. Classification (NCBI taxonomy): domain Eukaryota; kingdom Viridiplantae; phylum Streptophyta; class Magnoliopsida; order Fabales; family Fabaceae; genus Arachis; species Arachis ipaensis. The sequence continues at coordinate 11,267,201 of NC_142437.1, read as the reverse complement.
AAAACCTGTTTACGTCTCTCACGTAAATGGCCACTTCATTTGGGATGTTGATCCCTCTATGTGTGATTCTGACTGTGACTGTGCTAATCAATGGAGTGACACTGATGATGAAGATTATGCTAGAAGACGGAGGAACAAGAAAAAGAAGAAGAAGTCGTTACAAGCCCCATGCTCCTATAAAAGACCTGAGCCTCCTGATGATGCTGAATCAGCTCCAATGCTCAGAAAGAAACCAATGATCAAAAGGACGAAACTGTCTAGGAAAAGCTTCACAGATTATCCTTTTCAGCCAGACGATACAATCCCATGTATTGCCACCCTCAGATCTTATGAGGAAGAATTCCCACCTTTAGTGATCCAAACTGATGAAAAGAAAATCACAAGGAGACCTTATGTGATACCTCAAGGAATCACTCCACATGGACATCAAGCTACAACTCCTCAAGAAGAAGTGCTCAATTGGCATACAGATAATGCAGTCAGCCAAAATAAAGTACTGCTCCGAATAGATCACACTCTTGATACTCTTGTAGAAAAAACTGAGGGTCTCTCAGTACAATTAAGTTCTATGGCAGAACAAGTGGCTGAACTCAAAGATCGACTTTCTGCACAAGCTTTTCAACTTGATCAAGAACTCAAGGCCTACATTGACAATCGTTACTTTGGCCCAGAATTCCAAAAGAAGAACAGAGAATTGGATCAAGTCAAAGCTCAACTTCGACAAATTGAGATGGACAAAAGCAAAACAACTGTACCCCAGACGCTGTCCATAGACCCATTATCCATGTATGCCAAACCATACCCCTCATATTCACCTGTCTTATTCCCTTCCACATATTCACCACCAGAAACCCCAGATTATGACTCCATCTTCAAATCCACCTACCATTTGGCCAGGCAAGCAAACACTAAAAGATCTATTTCTCCTCAAGGACGGCATCATTCGTCCTTGCCTAGGCCACCACAATCTCAATCTAGACATCATCCTCCTTGGAAACCAGGAAATTTTTTTAGAGACGAAACATCTTCCAATGTCCCTATGAAAGATAAGGGCATCAAAGAAGGGTCTCCTGCTCCAGGACGATCAATATATACCCTTACTCTGGATACTCAATCACCCAGTGAAGAAATTACTGAAGAATCAGAAGATGAGACTACTGAGACCAGTGAACAAGAAGATGAGGAGTCTGAAGGAGATTATGAAGCAGATCTTTCAGCAATAGCCATGGTCAACCCTGTAGAGGAAGAGGAGGAAGAGATAACTTCTGAAAGAGATGAACCAGAAACTTCAGCTAATCACGATCATATAAGCCCAATTGAAGTTAAAACTCCCAACAAATGGTTCACTTTTGATGATGTCCCACCAGCAAGATACAGAGAAAGGTTGAATGAATTTAGTGCATGGATTCAGACCAACATGGCCAACCCAAATCTCACAAGCAGACAAGTCCTTGCAGATTTTATAAATCGGATGACTGGCAATCTCCGAGAATGGGCAACTAACCTTTCTGAGTATGAAAGACTCCAACTCATCAATGGTACCTCTTCACAATTTCTGGGGATAATACATCAAGAATTTCTAGGAGACATTGCAATTATCCAAAAAAGAAATTCTCAAGAATACTTTGAGATGAAGTGTTGTTCCCTCAACAGAAAAGACTTGGAAAAACACTACAAAAAGATGGCTGCTAAATATTATCCTCTTGGAGGAAATAATAATCCGCCACTTAAGCAAGTCTTTATAGCATCCTTGCCAGATGAGCTTCAGCCTGAAATACAGCGAATGATGATGACTCTTCGCAAAGAAGTGGCTACCACAACCATTGGAGAAATATACCAGTTAGCCCTAGCTGCCTTGGACAAGTTGTGTGAACAACAACAAATGTTCAAACAGCTTAACAAAAACTCAGGCAAACTCAAAGGAGCATGCAGCAAATCCCATCTGAAAATTAAGTGCAAAGAGTCAAGTATGTGTGAATGCAAGCCAAAGAAAAAGATGCATTGGCGATCATCAACCAATACATTTCATCAGAAAGCATTCAGAAGGAGAAGAAGCAAGCAAAAATACCGTTACTTCAAAAGGAGGAAACCCCATACCAAGTCAAACAAATGCTTCATTTGTGGAAAACAAGGACACTTTGCTAAGTCATGTCCTCACAAGACAAAGAAGGAAATAAAAATGCTCCAGTCTTTAATGGATGCTGCCTCCATTGGTGAAGAGGAAGATCTAGAGTCAGTACTTGAGGAACAGAGAAGCAAAGATGATGAAACTGAATACGTCTTCCAGGACTCTGACTCAGAAGAGAATAGTTCAGAAGAAGACCTCCCACCAAAAAGGTCTATCTTTACCATATCATCTATTGCTTCCATCACCACAAGAATTCCTAAAGGAACGAGTATGCCAGAAGAAGAACTTGGGTATCTCGGATCTTTAGGAGTAAAACAGATTGATGGTACTCCTAGACCTCATTTTGATCTAAAAGTCAAAACATCTGTCTATGATAAACCAATAAAGGCCGTTGCATTAATGGACACTGGATCTTGTGCTACTGTCGTAAAACCACATGTCTTACCAAAAGAGATGTGGGCACCTTTTTCCAAGAAATTTGCAGCAGCTAACAGTGAAGTCTTCACCATCAATCTCATCTCCAAAAAACCAGTTGGACTGGAGATATTTGCAGGCCAGACCACTTGGCTTAGAGTGCTGGGAAGCTACCTCCCTGACAAAGATGTTCTGTTCGGATTCGATGCCTTCTTCCGAACTCATGGGCTACACATCAAACCCACTGGTCTGAGTTACAAAGGGCAGTTTTTGCCTTTTACAGGGATACAAAGTATCCTCGAAATCCAAGAAGCTCCAGAAGAATATAAGGAGATCCAACAGCTACTCCTCAGTGCTTGCTGTGATAGTCATGATCAATTCAACCACCCTGCTCCTTTATGGAAAAATCCAGAATTTTATGTCCGACTCCCCTTCAAAAAGAATGAAGACATCAACCCTACAAAGGCCACGCACTCAGGAATGAACCCTGAAGATCTTAAGTTGGCAAGAGCTGAATGTGCAGCCCTTCTTGTTCAAGGACTCATTGAACCAACCAACTCCAACTGGGCATGTCAAGCATTCTATGTTGAAAAAAGAGCTGAGCAAAATAGAGGGAAAAAGAGGCTTGTCATTGATTATAAGCCACTTAATGTCTTCTTACAAGACGACAAGTTTCCTCTACCAAGAATCTCAGTTATTACACAAAGATTAAGTGGAGCAAAAATATTCAGCAAGTTTGACTTGAAAGCTGGATTTTGGCAAATTGGGCTCCATCCTGAAGATAGGTATAAAACAGCGTTCTGTATACCTGAAGCCCAATACCAATGGACAGTAATGCCATTTGGACTCAAAGTAGCCCCCTCTCTCTTCCAAAAAGCAATGACCAAAATCTTTGAGCCCATACTACACTCCACACTCATCTACATTGATGACATCTTACTGTTCTCAAAAGACAGCGAAGCCCACAGGGCACTCCTGGCCCAATTCACTCAGATCATCAAAGACCAGGGAATCATGCTATCAGCAAAAAAGAGCTCTATTGCTAAGACAAAAATTGAATTCCTTGGGATGATTTTCGAAAATGGATTTTTCCAACCAGGGGATCACCTTGCCAAAGAATTAATCCATTTTCCTGATGAAAACTTGACAGTCAAACAAGTCCAACAATTCTTGGGAATCGTCAACTACATCAGAGACTTTATCCCAGATGTGACCAAACACACCAGCCAGCTGTCAAAACTCCTAAAAAAGAAGCCCCTACCATGGGGACCTGAACAAACCACAGCTGTCAAAACCCTGAAGAAGATAGCACAAGACCCCCCACCTTTAAAGATTCCCAGCACAGGAAAAAGAATATTGCAGACAGATGCTAGTGATGAATTCTGGGGAGCTGTGCTACTTGAAGAGATTGATGGAACAAGACACTATTGCGCGCATGCTAGTGGACAGTTCAAAGAATCTGAAAAACATTACCATGCCACTTACAAAGAGATTCTTGCTGTCAAAAGAGGGATAGAAAAATTCAATTTCCACCTCAGTTCTTATCATTTCACTGTGGAAATGGATAACACCTCTTTCCCATCAATGCTGGAAATCAAGAAAAAAATCCTGCCAGACTCTCAATTGCTAAGATGGAAGGACTGGTTCTCTCGCTATAAATTCGAAGTAAGGCACATCAAAGGACACCAAAACACACTTGCAGATTTCCTATCCAGGCCAACCAAAGAACCACCCCCCAAACCAGTAGAATCACTCCCTAAACCAATCCATTACATTTGCACCATGAGCACCTACAACCCTTCATACACCATCCCATTTCCTGATTGTCCACTTCGTAATAACCCATACAGAAGAAAAATTGGTCCTTTTCCTTTCAAAGCAAGACCCCAGACACTGTTTCAAATAGTCTGTTTAGCCAGGCAAACTTTGTTCTACTGGCTACACCAGCTTCTTACCATAACCCAAATACATCCAAATCCAAAGTACTTTGACATGGATACCCCTTTTTGCACTATACCAATAATCCAAGGACCTATACCAGAAGAGATGATGTGGTATATCTGGGCTCTGTCTTCCCTATATCCATGTGCTATTATAATACCACTCTTCCCAGTATATCACATTCTGTGTAACAGTACTCAAGCCCAGTCTCATCTAGTCAGGTTATTTGCTATGTATGCACCACTTGGAGCATGGAGAGGAATGTTATATAACATGATCGAGCAGCACCAATTATGGGATAAATCCTCCAAGACAAAGCGAAAATTCTGTTGTTTTGTCACTTTACAGAGAGATTATTTTTCTGGATGTAAAGCACATAATGAGAGGACACATACCAAGAACAGGGTCGAAATTGTTGGATATTCTACCATATGGCCCACAGATGAAAAGACAGTCCTGAATGCCTTGGCCAAATACCTTTGTCAACTTTGGCAACCTGGACTATATGGAGAAAAAGATGTAGTTGAAGGACTCCCATTTCAATCGGATGTCCCACCGATAACTCTCCAAGAGTTTCAGTCCAGATTTATAACTTCAGGAATAATCAACCAGTTTGGACAATACTCCTTTTATGCTCCAACGGACCAGCCCAGTACGTCCACACAAGTTCCAGGCAGATATTCTGAAGAAGATCTGAATTCTGAAGATCCAGGTGGAAGAGTGTATGCTTTACCACCAAGCCCAACTAGAATTGATGCAGGAATACCCGATGATGCTGAAGGCCCAAAATCAGACCCATATGACCCTTATCTGCAAGATGCCCAAGATCCAAATGAAGAAAACACTGAAGACCCTTTTCTCTACCTCCAAGACCCAGATACGGATTTCAGAGCTGTCAATCTAGCTTCTGATTCATCCTTCTCAGACGGTGATGGGACCCTACCAGAAGACTATTTCAAACCGTCTCTTTATTAGAACGCTGCTGTTTCCACTATGTATAATTATGAGTGTGCTAGAATAAAGTGACCACAGTCACATGTTTAGAAATTGCCAAAAAAGATAAGGCTTATCCTTATCCTCCAGGTGGCATTGTATGATAGGCTTGTTTAGATTTCGCTTCTATCTAGAGGCCTCTATATAAAGAGGTGCTCACCCCAGTTGTAATCAGATCTCAAGAAACATTGTAATATATCCACTTTTCCTATCTCTCAAAATGTTCTGAATTCTTTTTCTCTCTCTCTGAAAGCTTAGCTAGTATTATTTCCTTCTTCCTCAATCCAGTGCCATAACAAGTATGCTCTGAGCTTGCCTCTTTAAGAGGATCCTGCTCATCAGAAAATGGCATGGACCAGATCCACGGGAATTTCTCATAGTGGAAAAGGGATTCAATGTTATAATGCTAAATTTTGCTCGGACCCTTTGATCTCACTCATTATAATAATTGGAAAGAGTGATTGGGATAAGCAAACGATGCATTGTATCATTGTATCATTGCAACGATACAATGCATCGTTTGCTTATCCCAATCACTCTTTCCATTTATTATAATGAGTGAGATCAAAGGGTCCGAGCAAAATTTAGCATTATAACATTGAATCCCTTTTCCACTATGAGAAATTCCCGTGGATCTGGTCCATGCCATTTTCTGATGAGCAGGATCCTCTTAAAGAGGCAAGCTCAGAGCATACTTGTTATGGCACTGGATTGAGGAAGAAGGAAATAATACTAGCTAAGCTTTCAGAGAGAGAGAAAAAGAATTCAGAACATTTTGAGAGATAGGAAAAGTGGATATATTACAATGTTTCTTGAGATCTGATTACAACTGGGGTGAGCACCTCTTTATATAGAGGCCTCTAGATAGAAGCGAAATCTAAACAAGCCTATCATACAATGCCACCTGGAGGATAAGGATAAGCCTTATCTTTTTTGGCAATTTCTAAACATGTGACTGTGGTCACTTTATTCTAGCACACTCATAATTATACATAGTGGAAACAGCAGCGTTCTAATAAAGAGACGGTTTGAAATAGTCTTCTGGTAGGGTCCCATCACCGTCTGAGAAGGATGAATCAGAAGCTAGATTGACAGCTCTGAAATCCGTATCTGGGTCTTGGAGGTAGAGAAAAGGGTCTTCAGTGTTTTCTTCATTTGGATCTTGGGCATCTTGCAGATAAGGGTCATATGGGTCTGATTTTGGGCCTTCAGCATCATCGGGTATTCCTGCATCAATTCTAGTTGGGCTTGGTGGTAAAGCATACACTCTTCCACCTGGATCTTCAGAATTCAGATCTTCTTCAGAATATCTGCCTGGAACTTGTGTGGACGTACTGGGCTGGTCCGTTGGAGCATAAAAGGAGTATTGTCCAAACTGGTTGATTATTCCTGAAGTTATAAATCTGGACTGAAACTCTTGGAGAGTTATCGGTGGGACATCCGATTGAAATGGGAGTCCTTCAACTACATCTTTTTCTCCATATAGTCCAGGTTGCCAAAGTTGACAAAGGTATTTGGCCAAGGCATTCAGGACTGTCTTTTCATCTGTGGGCCATATGGTAGAATATCCAACAATTTCGACCCTGTTCTTGGTATGTGTCCTCTCATTATGTGCTTTACATCCAGAAAAATAATCTCTCTGTAAAGTGACAAAACAACAGAATTTTCGCTTTGTCTTGGAGGATTTATCCCATAATTGGTGCTGCTCGATCATGTTATATAACATTCCTCTCCATGCTCCAAGTGGTGCATACATAGCAAATAACCTGACTAGATGAGACTGGGCTTGAGTACTGTTACACAGAATGTGATATACTGGGAAGAGTGGTATTATAATAGCACATGGATATAGGGAAGACAGAGCCCAGATATACCACATCATCTCTTCTGGTATAGGTCCTTGGATTATTGGTATAGTGCAAAAAGGGGTATCCATGTCAAAGTACTTTGGATTTGGATGTATTTGGGTTATGGTAAGAAGCTGGTGTAGCCAGTAGAACAAAGTTTGCCTGGCTAAACAGACTATTTGAAACAGTGTCTGGGGTCTTGCTTTGAAAGGAAAAGGACCAATTTTTCTTCTGTATGGGTTATTACGAAGTGGACAATCAGGAAATGGGATGGTGTATGAAGGGTTGTAGGTGCTCATGGTGCAAATGTAATGGATTGGTTTAGGGAGTGATTCTACTGGTTTGGGGGGTGGTTCTTTGGTTGGCCTGGATAGGAAATCTGCAAGTGTGTTTTGGTGTCCTTTGATGTGCCTTACTTCGAATTTATAGCGAGAGAACCAGTCCTTCCATCTTAGCAATTGAGAGTCTGGCAGGATTTTTTTCTTGATTTCCAGCATTGATGGGAAAGAGGTGTTATCCATTTCCACAGTGAAATGATAAGAACTGAGGTGGAAATTGAATTTTTCTATCCCTCTTTTGACAGCAAGAATCTCTTTGTAAGTGGCATGGTAATGTTTTTCAGATTCTTTGAACTGTCCACTAGCATGCGCGCAATAGTGTCTTGTTCCATCAATCTCTTCAAGTAGCACAGCTCCCCAGAATTCATCACTAGCATCTGTCTGCAATATTCTTTTTCCTGTGCTGGGAATCTTTAAAGGTGGGGGGTCTTGTGCTATCTTCTTCAGGGTTTTGACAGCTGTGGTTTGTTCAGGTCCCCATGGTAGGGGCTTCTTTTTTAGGAGTTTTGACAGCTGGCTGGTGTGTTTGGTCACATCTGGGATAAAGTCTCTGATGTAGTTGACGATTCCCAAGAATTGTTGGACTTGTTTGACTGTCAAGTTTTCATCAGGAAAATGGATTAATTCTTTGGCAAGGTGATCCCCTGGTTGGAAAAATCCATTTTCGAAAATCATCCCAAGGAATTCAATTTTTGTCTTAGCAATAGAGCTCTTTTTTGCTGATAGCATGATTCCCTGGTCTTTGATGATCTGAGTGAATTGGGCCAGGAGTGCCCTGTGGGCTTCGCTGTCTTTTGAGAACAGTAAGATGTCATCAATGTAGATGAGTGTGGAGTGTAGTATGGGCTCAAAGATTTTGGTCATTGCTTTTTGGAAGAGAGAGGGGGCTACTTTGAGTCCAAATGGCATTACTGTCCATTGGTATTGGGCTTCAGGTATACAGAACGCTGTTTTATACCTATCTTCAGGATGGAGCCCAATTTGCCAAAATCCAGCTTTCAAGTCAAACTTGCTGAATATTTTTGCTCCACTTAATCTTTGTGTAATAACTGAGATTCTTGGTAGAGGAAACTTGTCGTCTTGTAAGAAGACATTAAGTGGCTTATAATCAATGACAAGCCTCTTTTTCCCTCTATTTTGCTCAGCTCTTTTTTCAACATAGAATGCTTGACATGCCCAGTTGGAGTTGGTTGGTTCAATGAGTCCTTGAACAAGAAGGGCTGCACATTCAGCTCTTGCCAACTTAAGATCTTCAGGGTTCATTCCTGAGTGCGTGGCCTTTGTAGGGTTGATGTCTTCATTCTTTTTGAAGGGGAGTCGGACATAAAATTCTGGATTTTTCCATAAAGGAGCAGGGTGGTTGAATTGATCATGACTATCACAGCAAGCACTGAGGAGTAGCTGTTGGATCTCCTTATATTCTTCTGGAGCTTCTTGGATTTCGAGGATACTTTGTATCCCTGTAAAAGGCAAAAACTGCCCTTTGTAACTCAGACCAGTGGGTTTGATGTGTAGCCCATGAGTTCGGAAGAAGGCATCGAATCCGAACAGAACATCTTTGTCAGGGAGGTAGCTTCCCAGCACTCTAAGCCAAGTGGTCTGGCCTGCAAATATCTCCAGTCCAACTGGTTTTTTGGAGATGAGATTGATGGTGAAGACTTCACTGTTAGCTGCTGCAAATTTCTTGGAAAAAGGTGCCCACATCTCTTTTGGTAAGACATGTGGTTTTACGACAGTAGCACAAGATCCAGTGTCCATTAATGCAACGGCCTTTATTGGTTTATCATAGACAGATGTTTTGACTTTTAGATCAAAATGAGGTCTAGGAGTACCATCAATCTGTTTTACTCCTAAAGATCCGAGATACCCAAGTTCTTCTTCTGGCATACTCGTTCCTTTAGGAATTCTTGTGGTGATGGAAGCAATAGATGATATGGTAAAGATAGACCTTTTTGGTGGGAGGTCTTCTTCTGAACTATTCTCTTCTGAGTCAGAGTCCTGGAAGACGTATTCAGTTTCATCATCTTTGCTTCTCTGTTCCTCAAGTACTGACTCTAGATCTTCCTCTTCACCAATGGAGGCAGCATCCATTAAAGACTGGAGCATTTTTATTTCCTTCTTTGTCTTGTGAGGACATGACTTAGCAAAGTGTCCTTGTTTTCCACAAATGAAGCATTTGTTTGACTTGGTATGGGGTTTCCTCCTTTTGAAGTAACGGTATTTTTGCTTGCTTCTTCTCCTTCTGAATGCTTTCTGATGAAATGTATTGGTTGATGATCGCCAATGCATCTTTTTCTTTGGCTTGCATTCACACATACTTGACTCTTTGCACTTAATTTTCAGATGGGATTTGCTGCATGCTCCTTTGAGTTTGCCTGAGTTTTTGTTAAGCTGTTTGAACATTTGTTGTTGTTCACACAACTTGTCCAAGGCAGCTAGGGCTAACTGGTATATTTCTCCAATGGTTGTGGTAGCCACTTCTTTGCGAAGAGTCATCATCATTCGCTGTATTTCAGGCTGAAGCTCATCTGGCAAGGATGCTATAAAGACTTGCTTAAGTGGCGGATTATTATTTCCTCCAAGAGGATAATATTTAGCAGCCATCTTTTTGTAGTGTTTTTCCAAGTCTTTTCTGTTGAGGGAACAACACTTCATCTCAAAGTATTCTTGAGAATTTCTTTTTTGGATAATTGCAATGTCTCCTAGAAATTCTTGATGTATTATCCCCAGAAATTGTGAAGAGGTACCATTGATGAGTTGGAGTCTTTCATACTCAGAAAGGTTAGTTGCCCATTCTCGGAGATTGCCAGTCATCCGATTTATAAAATCTGCAAGGACTTGTCTGCTTGTGAGATTTGGGTTGGCCATGTTGGTCTGAATCCATGCACTAAATTCATTCAACCTTTCTCTGTATCTTGCTGGTGGGACATCATCAAAAGTGAACCATTTGTTGGGAGTTTTAACTTCAATTGGGCTTATATGATCGTGATTAGCTGAAGTTTCTGGTTCATCCCTTTCAGAAGTTATCTCTTCCTCCTCTTCCTCTACAGGGTTGACCATGGCTATTGCTGAAAGATCTGCTTCATAATCTCCTTCAGACTCCTCATCTTCTTGTTCACTGGTCTCAGTAGTCTCATCTTCTGATTCTTCAGTAATTTCTTCACTGGGTGATTGAGTATCCAGAGTAAGGGTATATATTGATCGTCCTGGAGCAGGAGACCCTTCTTTGATGCCCTTATCTTTCATAGGGACATTGGAAGATGTTTCGTCTCTAAAAAAATTTCCTGGTTTCCAAGGAGGATGATGTCTAGATTGAGATTGTGGTGGCCTAGGCAAGGACGAATGATGCCGTCCTTGAGGAGAAATAGATCTTTTAGTGTTTGCTTGCCTGGCCAAATGGTAGGTGGATTTGAAGATGGAGTCATAATCTGGGGTTTCTGGTGGTGAATATGTGGAAGGGAATAAGACAGGTGAATATGAGGGGTATGGTTTGGCATACATGGATAATGGGTCTATGGACAGCGTCTGGGGTACAGTTGTTTTGCTTTTGTCCATCTCAATTTGTCGAAGTTGAGCTTTGACTTGATCCAATTCTCTGTTCTTCTTTTGGAATTCTGGGCCAAAGTAACGATTGTCAATGTAGGCCTTGAGTTCTTGATCAAGTTGAAAAGCTTGTGCAGAAAGTCGATCTTTGAGTTCAGCCACTTGTTCTGCCATAGAACTTAATTGTACTGAGAGACCCTCAGTTTTTTCTACAAGAGTATCAAGAGTGTGATCTATTCGGAGCAGTACTTTATTTTGGCTGACTGCATTATCTGTATGCCAATTGAGCACTTCTTCTTGAGGAGTTGTAGCTTGATGTCCATGTGGAGTGATTCCTTGAGGTATCACATAAGGTCTCCTTGTGATTTTCTTTTCATCAGTTTGGATCACTAAAGGTGGGAATTCTTCCTCATAAGATCTGAGGGTGGCAATACATGGGATTGTATCGTCTGGCTGAAAAGGATAATCTGTGAAGCTTTTCCTAGACAGTTTCGTCCTTTTGATCATTGGTTTCTTTCTGAGCATTGGAGCTGATTCAGCATCATCAGGAGGCTCAGGTCTTTTATAGGAGCATGGGGCTTGTAACGACTTCTTCTTCTTTTTCTTGTTCCTCCGTCTTCTAGCATAATCTTCATCATCAGTGTCACTCCATTGATTAGCACAGTCACAGTCAGAATCACACATAGAGGGATCAACATCCCAAATGAAGTGGCCATTTACGTGAGAGACGTAAACAGGTTTTCCATTCTCATAGAAATGCACTGGTGGATCATTTTGATCATGAGTTGTTTGCACCTGAACAGGAGAAATCATATTGATCCTTCTGAAGGATGATCTTCGCAGTGAACTTTGTTTGGTCATCCCAGGTTTCTGAAAAACAGTCGTCACCGTTCCATCACTATTATGGGTAATAGTTGGAGGTGCTGTAGTATGAACATCAACCTGTTCTTTTGGGAAAGCTTTCTCATAATCAGTAATCCATTCCAACGGAATGATAGAAGCAAGTTCTTCAGTAGTGATCATCCTTGGAATATTTACTATTGCAGGTCCTCCAGCACTGTCTGTGAACATGAATAGGGCTTCTCCGGTAGTGTTTGGGAGATTAAGATCAAGAGCATGATCTTGGACTCTGTAGAGGACTTGGTGATGTAGAGTGGCCTGTTCAGCATTAGAGTCCTGAATTACTCCTACCAATTGTATTTGGATTTTCAGCCTTTGACTTATCGTAGGATCTGATAATCTCATGGTGAAATTAGGAGCTATAGTAAGAATGACACTTCCATTTGAGAGTGTTGTTACTAATGCTCCGATCAAGGCATGTTGGTATTCTTTGAAAGTAGTATCTAAAAGAGCAACTTTGGCTGTTACCGGAAGAGATCTCCTTCCATGAAGGGTAAGAATGAGCCTGACTGCCCCTAGATGCATATGAGTGTAGCCTTGGTTTTGGTAGTTTTGGATGAGTTCTTGTGGGATTTCTAAGGTGATGTATTGTTCGGTAGTAGTGGCTTTTATAAATCGGATGACTGGCAATCTCCGAGAATGGGCAACTAACCTTTCTGAGTATGAAAGACTCCAACTCATCAATGGTACCTCTTCACAATTTCTGGGGATAATACATCAAGAATTTCTAGGAGACATTGCAATTATCCAAAAAAGAAATTCTCAAGAATACTTTGAGATGAAGTGTTGTTCCCTCAACAGAAAAGACTTGGAAAAACACTACAAAAAGATGGCTGCTAAATATTATCCTCTTGGAGGAAATAATAATCCGCCACTTAAGCAAGTCTTTATAGCATCCTTGCCAGATGAGCTTCAGCCTGAAATACAGCGAATGATGATGACTCTTCGCAAAGAAGTGGCTACCACAACCATTGGAGAAATATACCAGTTAGCCCTAGCTGCCTTGGACAAGTTGTGTGAACAACAACAAATGTTCAAACAGCTTAACAAAAACTCAGGCAAACTCAAAGGAGCATGCAGCAAATCCCATCTGAAAATTAAGTGCAAAGAGTCAAGTATGTGTGAATGCAAGCCAAAGAAAAAGATGCATTGGCGATCATCAACCAATACATTTCATCAGAAAGCATTCAGAAGGAGAAGAAGCAAGCAAAAATACCGTTACTTCAAAAGGAGGAAACCCCATACCAAGTCAAACAAATGCTTCATTTGTGGAAAACAAGGACACTTTGCTAAGTCATGTCCTCACAAGACAAAGAAGGAAATAAAAATGCTCCAGTCTTTAATGGATGCTGCCTCCATTGGTGAAGAGGAAGATCTAGAGTCAGTACTTGAGGAACAGAGAAGCAAAGATGATGAAACTGAATACGTCTTCCAGGACTCTGACTCAGAAGAGAATAGTTCAGAAGAAGACCTCCCACCAAAAAGGTCTATCTTTACCATATCATCTATTGCTTCCATCACCACAAGAATTCCTAAAGGAACGAGTATGCCAGAAGAAGAACTTGGGTATCTCGGATCTTTAGGAGTAAAACAGATTGATGGTACTCCTAGACCTCATTTTGATCTAAAAGTCAAAACATCTGTCTATGATAAACCAATAAAGGCCGTTGCATTAATGGACACTGGATCTTGTGCTACTGTCGTAAAACCACATGTCTTACCAAAAGAGATGTGGGCACCTTTTTCCAAGAAATTTGCAGCAGCTAACAGTGAAGTCTTCACCATCAATCTCATCTCCAAAAAACCAGTTGGACTGGAGATATTTGCAGGCCAGACCACTTGGCTTAGAGTGCTGGGAAGCTACCTCCCTGACAAAGATGTTCTGTTCGGATTCGATGCCTTCTTCCGAACTCATGGGCTACACATCAAACCCACTGGTCTGAGTTACAAAGGGCAGTTTTTGCCTTTTACAGGGATACAAAGTATCCTCGAAATCCAAGAAGCTCCAGAAGAATATAAGGAGATCCAACAGCTACTCCTCAGTGCTTGCTGTGATAGTCATGATCAATTCAACCACCCTGCTCCTTTATGGAAAAATCCAGAATTTTATGTCCGACTCCCCTTCAAAAAGAATGAAGACATCAACCCTACAAAGGCCACGCACTCAGGAATGAACCCTGAAGATCTTAAGTTGGCAAGAGCTGAATGTGCAGCCCTTCTTGTTCAAGGACTCATTGAACCAACCAACTCCAACTGGGCATGTCAAGCATTCTATGTTGAAAAAAGAGCTGAGCAAAATAGAGGGAAAAAGAGGCTTGTCATTGATTATAAGCCACTTAATGTCTTCTTACAAGACGACAAGTTTCCTCTACCAAGAATCTCAGTTATTACACAAAGATTAAGTGGAGCAAAAATATTCAGCAAGTTTGACTTGAAAGCTGGATTTTGGCAAATTGGGCTCCATCCTGAAGATAGGTATAAAACAGCGTTCTGTATACCTGAAGCCCAATACCAATGGACAGTAATGCCATTTGGACTCAAAGTAGCCCCCTCTCTCTTCCAAAAAGCAATGACCAAAATCTTTGAGCCCATACTACACTCCACACTCATCTACATTGATGACATCTTACTGTTCTCAAAAGACAGCGAAGCCCACAGGGCACTCCTGGCCCAATTCACTCAGATCATCAAAGACCAGGGAATCATGCTATCAGCAAAAAAGAGCTCTATTGCTAAGACAAAAATTGAATTCCTTGGGATGATTTTCGAAAATGGATTTTTCCAACCAGGGGATCACCTTGCCAAAGAATTAATCCATTTTCCTGATGAAAACTTGACAGTCAAACAAGTCCAACAATTCTTGGGAATCGTCAACTACATCAGAGACTTTATCCCAGATGTGACCAAACACACCAGCCAGCTGTCAAAACTCCTAAAAAAGAAGCCCCTACCATGGGGACCTGAACAAACCACAGCTGTCAAAACCCTGAAGAAGATAGCACAAGACCCCCCACCTTTAAAGATTCCCAGCACACGAAAAAGAATATTGCAGACAGATGCTAGTGATGAATTCTGGGGAGCTGTGCTACTTGAAGAGATTGATGGAACAAGACACTATTGCGCGCATGCTAGTGGACAGTTCAAAGAATCTGAAAAACATTACCATGCCACTTACAAAGAGATTCTTGCTGTCAAAAGAGGGATAGAAAAATTCAATTTCCACCTCAGTTCTTATCATTTCACTGTGGAAATGGATAACACCTCTTTCCCATCAATGCTGGAAATCAAGAAAAAAATCCTGCCAGACTCTCAATTGCTAAGATGGAAGGACTGGTTCTCTCGCTATAAATTCGAAGTAAGGCACATCAAAGGACACCAAAACACACTTGCAGATTTCCTATCCAGGCCAACCAAAGAACCACCCCCCAAACCAGTAGAATCACTCCCTAAACCAATCCATTACATTTGCACCATGAGCACCTACAACCCTTCATACACCATCCCATTTCCTGATTGTCCACTTCGTAATAACCCATACAGAAGAAAAATTGGTCCTTTTCCTTTCAAAGCAAGACCCCAGACACTGTTTCAAATAGTCTGTTTAGCCAGGCAAACTTTGTTCTACTGGCTACACCAGCTTCTTACCATAACCCAAATACATCCAAATCCAAAGTACTTTGACATGGATACCCCTTTTTGCACTATACCAATAATCCAAGGACCTATACCAGAAGAGATGATGTGGTATATCTGGGCTCTGTCTTCCCTATATCCATGTGCTATTATAATACCACTCTTCCCAGTATATCACATTCTGTGTAACAGTACTCAAGCCCAGTCTCATCTAGTCAGGTTATTTGCTATGTATGCACCACTTGGAGCATGGAGAGGAATGTTATATAACATGATCGAGCAGCACCAATTATGGGATAAATCCTCCAAGACAAAGCGAAAATTCTGTTGTTTTGTCACTTTACAGAGAGATTATTTTTCTGGATGTAAAGCACATAATGAGAGGACACATACCAAGAACAGGGTCGAAATTGTTGGATATTCTACCATATGGCCCACAGATGAAAAGACAGTCCTGAATGCCTTGGCCAAATACCTTTGTCAACTTTGGCAACCTGGACTATATGGAGAAAAAGATGTAGTTGAAGGACTCCCATTTCAATCGGATGTCCCACCGATAACTCTCCAAGAGTTTCAGTCCAGATTTATAACTTCAGGAATAATCAACCAGTTTGGACAATACTCCTTTTATGCTCCAACGGACCAGCCCAGTACGTCCACACAAGTTCCAGGCAGATATTCTGAAGAAGATCTGAATTCTGAAGATCCAGGTGGAAGAGTGTATGCTTTACCACCAAGCCCAACTAGAATTGATGCAGGAATACCCGATGATGCTGAAGGCCCAAAATCAGACCCATATGACCCTTATCTGCAAGATGCCCAAGATCCAAATGAAGAAAACACTGAAGACCCTTTTCTCTACCTCCAAGACCCAGATACGGATTTCAGAGCTGTCAATCTAGCTTCTGATTCATCCTTCTCAGACGGTGATGGGACCCTACCAGAAGACTATTTCAAACCGTCTCTTTATTAGAACGCTGCTGTTTCCACTATGTATAATTATGAGTGTGCTAGAATAAAGTGACCACAGTCACATGTTTAGAAATTGCCAAAAAAGATAAGGCTTATCCTTATCCTCCAGGTGGCATTGTATGATAGGCTTGTTTAGATTTCGCTTCTATCTAGAGGCCTCTATATAAAGAGGTGCTCACCCCAGTTGTAATCAGATCTCAAGAAACATTGTAATATATCCACTTTTCCTATCTCTCAAAATGTTCTGAATTCTTTTTCTCTCTCTCTGAAAGCTTAGCTAGTATTATTTCCTTCTTCCTCAATCCAGTGCCATAACAAGTATGCTCTGAGCTTGCCTCTTTAAGAGGATCCTGCTCATCAGAAAATGGCATGGACCAGATCCACGGGAATTTCTCATAGTGGAAAAGGGATTCAATGTTATAATGCTAAATTTTGCTCGGACCCTTTGATCTCACTCATTATAATAATTGGAAAGAGTGATTGGGATAAGCAAACGATGCATTGTATCGTTGTTATCCTGAAGTACTGGAGATCCACCCCTGTGGTATCAGAGCCTCAGGTTGATAAGAGGAAGAAGAAGGTATTACTAGTAAAAGCAAGTAAGAGAGAATCACTAAACATAATCATGGATCTCACAAACTCATCAAGTTCTTCTCAACCTATACATCACTCTACCCCTCTGAGCATAGACCGATTACCCGCCAGTTTAAAGAAAACTCTTGGAAATAAGATTGATCAGTTGGTAGAATTCACTCATGTTCCAGAAGACTCTCGTACCCCGGCCACTGAATACCCTCTCATAAGTCCTTACTCTTTCTACCATAGACAAAAGAAATCAACCCTCACTTCTATTCGCCATCTCATCCATAGAAACCCTTCTCCTCCTCCCAAAGAAGTCATCCAGTCCTCTAGTCTCCAACAGTGTGGTTTAAAAGCCACTACTACCGAACAATACATCACCTTAGAAATCCCACAAGAACTCATCCAAAACTACCAAAACCAAGGCTACACTCATATGCATCTAGGGGCAGTCAGGCTCATTCTTACCCTTCATGGAAGGAGATCTCTTCCGGTAACAGCCAAAGTTGCTCTTTTAGATACTACTTTCAAAGAATACCAACATGCCTTGATCGGAGCATTAGTAACAACACTCTCAAATGGAAGTGTCATTCTTACTATAGCTCCTAATTTCACCATGAAATTATCAGATCCTACGATAAGTCAAAGGCTGAAAATCCAAATACAATTGGTAGGAGTAATTCAGGACTCTAATGCTGAACAGGCCACTCTACATCACCAAGTCCTCTACAGAGTCCAAGATCATGCTCTTGATCTTAATCTCCCAAACACTACCGGAGAAGCCCTATTCATGTTCACAGACAGTGCTGGAGGACCTGCAATAGTAAATATTCCAAGGATGATCACTACTGAAGAACTTGCTTCTATCATTCCGTTGGAATGGATTACTGATTATGAGAAAGCTTTCCCAAAAGAACAGGTTGATGTTCATACTACAGCACCTCCAACTATTACCCATAATAGTGATGGAACGGTGACGACTGTTTTTCAGAAACCTGGGATGACCAAACAAAGTTCACTGCGAAGATCATCCTTCAGAAGGATCAATATGATTTCTCCTGTTCAGGTGCAAACAACTCATGATCAAAATGATCCACCAGTGCATTTCTATGAGAATGGAAAACCTGTTTACGTCTCTCACGTAAATGGCCACTTCATTTGGGATGTTGATCCCTCTATGTGTGATTCTGACTGTGACTGTGCTAATCAATGGAGTGACACTGATGATGAAGATTATGCTAGAAGACGGAGGAACAAGAAAAAGAAGAAGAAGTCGTTACAAGCCCCATGCTCCTATAAAAGACCTGAGCCTCCTGATGATGCTGAATCAGCTCCAATGCTCAGAAAGAAACCAATGATCAAAAGGACGAAACTGTCTAGGAAAAGCTTCACAGATTATCCTTTTCAGCCAGACGATACAATCCCATGTATTGCCACCCTCAGATCTTATGAGGAAGAATTCCCACCTTTAGTGATCCAAACTGATGAAAAGAAAATCACAAGGAGACCTTATGTGATACCTCAAGGAATCACTCCACATGGACATCAAGCTACAACTCCTCAAGAAGAAGTGCTCAATTGGCATACAGATAATGCAGTCAGCCAAAATAAAGTACTGCTCCGAATAGATCACACTCTTGATACTCTTGTAGAAAAAACTGAGGGTCTCTCAGTACAATTAAGTTCTATGGCAGAACAAGTGGCTGAACTCAAAGATCGACTTTCTGCACAAGCTTTTCAACTTGATCAAGAACTCAAGGCCTACATTGACAATCGTTACTTTGGCCCAGAATTCCAAAAGAAGAACAGAGAATTGGATCAAGTCAAAGCTCAACTTCGACAAATTGAGATGGACAAAAGCAAAACAACTGTACCCCAGACGCTGTCCATAGACCCATTATCCATGTATGCCAAACCATACCCCTCATATTCACCTGTCTTATTCCCTTCCACATATTCACCACCAGAAACCCCAGATTATGACTCCATCTTCAAATCCACCTACCATTTGGCCAGGCAAGCAAACACTAAAAGATCTATTTCTCCTCAAGGACGGCATCATTCGTCCTTGCCTAGGCCACCACAATCTCAATCTAGACATCATCCTCCTTGGAAACCAGGAAATTTTTTTAGAGACGAAACATCTTCCAATGTCCCTATGAAAGATAAGGGCATCAAAGAAGGGTCTCCTGCTCCAGGACGATCAATATATACCCTTACTCTGGATACTCAATCACCCAGTGAAGAAATTACTGAAGAATCAGAAGATGAGACTACTGAGACCAGTGAACAAGAAGATGAGGAGTCTGAAGGAGATTATGAAGCAGATCTTTCAGCAATAGCCATGGTCAACCCTGTAGAGGAAGAGGAGGAAGAGATAACTTCTGAAAGGGATGAACCAGAAACTTCAGCTAATCACGATCATATAAGCCCAATTGAAGTTAAAACTCCCAACAAATGGTTCACTTTTGATGATGTCCCACCAGCAAGATACAGAGAAAGGTTGAATGAATTTAGTGCATGGATTCAGACCAACATGGCCAACCCAAATCTCACAAGCAGACAAGTCCTTGCAGATTTTATAAATCGGATGACTGGCAATCTCCGAGAATGGGCAACTAACCTTTCTGAGTATGAAAGACTCCAACTCATCAATGGTACCTCTTCACAATTTCTGGGGATAATACATCAAGAATTTCTAGGAGACATTGCAATTATCCAAAAAAGAAATTCTCAAGAATACTTTGAGATGAAGTGTTGTTCCCTCAACAGAAAAGACTTGGAAAAACACTACAAAAAGATGGCTGCTAAATATTATCCTCTTGGAGGAAATAATAATCCGCCACTTAAGCAAGTCTTTATAGCATCCTTGCCAGATGAGCTTCAGCCTGAAATACAGCGAATGATGATGACTCTTCGCAAAGAAGTGGCTACCACAACCATTGGAGAAATATACCAGTTAGCCCTAGCTGCCTTGGACAAGTTGTGTGAACAACAACAAATGTTCAAACAGCTTAACAAAAACTCAGGCAAACTCAAAGGAGCATGCAGCAAATCCCATCTGAAAATTAAGTGCAAAGAGTCAAGTATGTGTGAATGCAAGCCAAAGAAAAAGATGCATTGGCGATCATCAACCAATACATTTCATCAGAAAGCATTCAGAAGGAGAAGAAGCAAGCAAAAATACCGTTACTTCAAAAGGAGGAAACCCCATACCAAGTCAAACAAATGCTTCATTTGTGGAAAACAAGGACACTTTGCTAAGTCATGTCCTCACAAGACAAAGAAGGAAATAAAAATGCTCCAGTCTTTAATGGATGCTGCCTCCATTGGTGAAGAGGAAGATCTAGAGTCAGTACTTGAGGAACAGAGAAGCAAAGATGATGAAACTGAATACGTCTTCCAGGACTCTGACTCAGAAGAGAATAGTTCAGAAGAAGACCTCCCACCAAAAAGGTCTATCTTTACCATATCATCTATTGCTTCCATCACCACAAGAATTCCTAAAGGAACGAGTATGCCAGAAGAAGAACTTGGGTATCTCGGATCTTTAGGAGTAAAACAGATTGATGGTACTCCTAGACCTCATTTTGATCTAAAAGTCAAAACATCTGTCTATGATAAACCAATAAAGGCCGTTGCATTAATGGACACTGGATCTTGTGCTACTGTCGTAAAACCACATGTCTTACCAAAAGAGATGTGGGCACCTTTTTCCAAGAAATTTGCAGCAGCTAACAGTGAAGTCTTCACCATCAATCTCATCTCCAAAAAACCAGTTGGACTGGAGATATTTGCAGGCCAGACCACTTGGCTTAGAGTGCTGGGAAGCTACCTCCCTGACAAAGATGTTCTGTTCGGATTCGATGCCTTCTTCCGAACTCATGGGCTACACATCAAACCCACTGGTCTGAGTTACAAAGGGCAGTTTTTGCCTTTTACAGGGATACAAAGTATCCTCGAAATCCAAGAAGCTCCAGAAGAATATAAGGAGATCCAACAGCTACTCCTCAGTGCTTGCTGTGATAGTCATGATCAATTCAACCACCCTGCTCCTTTATGGAAAAATCCAGAATTTTATGTCCGACTCCCCTTCAAAAAGAATGAAGACATCAACCCTACAAAGGCCACGCACTCAGGAATGAACCCTGAAGATCTTAAGTTGGCAAGAGCTGAATGTGCAGCCCTTCTTGTTCAAGGACTCATTGAACCAACCAACTCCAACTGGGCATGTCAAGCATTCTATGTTGAAAAAAGAGCTGAGCAAAATAGAGGGAAAAAGAGGCTTGTCATTGATTATAAGCCACTTAATGTCTTCTTACAAGACGACAAGTTTCCTCTACCAAGAATCTCAGTTATTACACAAAGATTAAGTGGAGCAAAAATATTCAGCAAGTTTGACTTGAAAGCTGGATTTTGGCAAATTGGGCTCCATCCTGAAGATAGGTATAAAACAGCGTTCTGTATACCTGAAGCCCAATACCAATGGACAGTAATGCCATTTGGACTCAAAGTAGCCCCCTCTCTCTTCCAAAAAGCAATGACCAAAATCTTTGAGCCCATACTACACTCCACACTCATCTACATTGATGACATCTTACTGTTCTCAAAAGACAGCGAAGCCCACAGGGCACTCCTGGCCCAATTCACTCAGATCATCAAAGACCAGGGAATCATGCTATCAGCAAAAAAGAGCTCTATTGCTAAGACAAAAATTGAATTCCTTGGGATGATTTTCGAAAATGGATTTTTCCAACCAGGGGATCACCTTGCCAAAGAATTAATCCATTTTCCTGATGAAAACTTGACAGTCAAACAAGTCCAACAATTCTTGGGAATCGTCAACTACATCAGAGACTTTATCCCAGATGTGACCAAACACACCAGCCAGCTGTCAAAACTCCTAAAAAAGAAGCCCCTACCATGGGGACCTGAACAAACCACAGCTGTCAAAACCCTGAAGAAGATAGCACAAGACCCCCCACCTTTAAAGATTCCCAGCACAGGAAAAAGAATATTGCAGACAGATGCTAGTGATGAATTCTGGGGAGCTGTGCTACTTGAAGAGATTGATGGAACAAGACACTATTGCGCGCATGCTAGTGGACAGTTCAAAGAATCTGAAAAACATTACCATGCCACTTACAAAGAGATTCTTGCTGTCAAAAGAGGGATAGAAAAATTCAATTTCCACCTCAGTTCTTATCATTTCACTGTGGAAATGGATAACACCTCTTTCCCATCAATGCTGGAAATCAAGAAAAAAATCCTGCCAGACTCTCAATTGCTAAGATGGAAGGACTGGTTCTCTCGCTATAAATTCGAAGTAAGGCACATCAAAGGACACCAAAACACACTTGCAGATTTCCTATCCAGGCCAACCAAAGAACCACCCCCCAAACCAGTAGAATCACTCCCTAAACCAATCCATTACATTTGCACCATGAGCACCTACAACCCTTCATACACCATCCCATTTCCTGATTGTCCACTTCGTAATAACCCATACAGAAGAAAAATTGGTCCTTTTCCTTTCAAAGCAAGACCCCAGACACTGTTTCAAATAGTCTGTTTAGCCAGGCAAACTTTGTTCTACTGGCTACACCAGCTTCTTACCATAACCCAAATACATCCAAATCCAAAGTACTTTGACATGGATACCCCTTTTTGCACTATACCAATAATCCAAGGACCTATACCAGAAGAGATGATGTGGTATATCTGGGCTCTGTCTTCCCTATATCCATGTGCTATTATAATACCACTCTTCCCAGTATATCACATTCTGTGTAACAGTACTCAAGCCCAGTCTCATCTAGTCAGGTTATTTGCTATGTATGCACCACTTGGAGCATGGAGAGGAATGTTATATAACATGATCGAGCAGCACCAATTATGGGATAAATCCTCCAAGACAAAGCGAAAATTCTGTTGTTTTGTCACTTTACAGAGAGATTATTTTTCTGGATGTAAAGCACATAATGAGAGGACACATACCAAGAACAGGGTCGAAATTGTTGGATATTCTACCATATGGCCCATAGATGAAAAGACAGTCCTGAATGCCTTGGCCAAATACCTTTGTCAACTTTGGCAACCTGGACTATATGGAGAAAAAGATGTAGTTGAAGGACTCCCATTTCAATCGGATGTCCCACCGATAACTCTCCAAGAGTTTCAGTCCAGATTTATAACTTCAGGAATAATCAACCAGTTTGGACAATACTCCTTTTATGCTCCAACGGACCAGCCCAGTACGTCCACACAAGTTCCAGGCAGATATTCTGAAGAAGATCTGAATTCTGAAGATCCAGGTGGAAGAGTGTATGCTTTACCACCAAGCCCAACTAGAATTGATGCAGGAATACCCGATGATGCTGAAGGCCCAAAATCAGACCCATATGACCCTTATCTGCAAGATGCCCAAGATCCAAATGAAGAAAACACTGAAGACCCTTTTCTCTACCTCCAAGACCCAGATACGGATTTCAGAGCTGTCAATCTAGCTTCTGATTCATCCTTCTCAGACGGTGATGGGACCCTACCAGAAGACTATTTCAAACCGTCTCTTTATTAGAACGCTGCTGTTTCCACTATGTATAATTATGAGTGTGCTAGAATAAAGTGACCACAGTCACATGTTTAGAAATTGCCAAAAAAGATAAGGCTTATCCTTATCCTCCAGGTGGCATTGTATGATAGGCTTGTTTAGATTTCGCTTCTATCTAGAGGCCTCTATATAAAGAGGTGCTCACCCCAGTTGTAATCAGATCTCAAGAAACATTGTAATATATCCACTTTTCCTATCTCTCAAAATGTTCTGAATTCTTTTTCTCTCTCTCTGAAAGCTTAGCTAGTATTATTTCCTTCTTCCTCAATCCAGTGCCATAACAAGTATGCTCTGAGCTTGCCTCTTTAAGAGGATCCTGCTCATCAGAAAATGGCATGGACCAGATCCACGGGAATTTCTCATAGTGGAAAAGGGATTCAATGTTATAATGCTAAATTTTGCTCGGACCCTTTGATCTCACTCATTATAATAATTGGAAAGAGTGATTGGGATAAGCAAACGATGCATTGTATCGTTGTTATCCTGAAGTACTGGAGATCCACCCCTGTGGTATCAGGGTTTAGGGTTAATGAGTGAGATCAAAGGGTCCGAGCAAAATTTAGCATTATAACATTGAATCCCTTTTCCACTATGAGAAATTCCCGTGGATCTGGTCCATGCCATTTTCTGATGAGCAGGATCCTCTTAAAGAGGCAAGCTCAGAGCATACTTGTTATGGCACTGGATTGAGGAAGAAGGAAATAATACTAGCTAAGCTTTCAGAGAGAGAGAAAAAGAATTCAGAACATTTTGAGAGATAGGAAAAGTGGATATATTACAATGTTTCTTGAGATCTGATTACAACTGGGGTGAGCACCTCTTTATATAGAGGCCTCTAGATAGAAGCGAAATCTAAACAAGCCTATCATACAATGCCACCTGGAGGATAAGGATAAGCCTTATCTTTTTTGGCAATTTCTAAACATGTGACTGTGGTCACTTTATTCTAGCACACTCATAATTATACATAGTGGAAACAGCAGCGTTCTAATAAAGAGACGGTTTGAAATAGTCTTCTGGTAGGGTCCCATCACCGTCTGAGAAGGATGAATCAGAAGCTAGATTGACAGCTCTGAAATCCGTATCTGGGTCTTGGAGGTAGAGAAAAGGGTCTTCAGTGTTTTCTTCATTTGGATCTTGGGCATCTTGCAGATAAGGGTCATATGGGTCTGATTTTGGGCCTTCAGCATCATCGGGTATTCCTGCATCAATTCTAGTTGGGCTTGGTGGTAAAGCATACACTCTTCCACCTGGATCTTCAGAATTCAGATCTTCTTCAGAATATCTGCCTGGAACTTGTGTGGACGTACTGGGCTGGTCCGTTGGAGCATAAAAGGAGTATTGTCCAAACTGGTTGATTATTCCTGAAGTTATAAATCTGGACTGAAACTCTTGGAGAGTTATCGGTGGGACATCCGATTGAAATGGGAGTCCTTCAACTACATCTTTTTCTCCATATAGTCCAGGTTGCCAAAGTTGACAAAGGTATTTGGCCAAGGCATTCAGGACTGTCTTTTCATCTGTGGGCCATATGGTAGAATATCCAACAATTTCGACCCTGTTCTTGGTATGTGTCCTCTCATTATGTGCTTTACATCCAGAAAAATAATCTCTCTGTAAAGTGACAAAACAACAGAATTTTCGCTTTGTCTTGGAGGATTTATCCCATAATTGGTGCTGCTCGATCATGTTATATAACATTCCTCTCCATGCTCCAAGTGGTGCATACATAGCAAATAACCTGACTAGATGAGACTGGGCTTGAGTACTGTTACACAGAATGTGATATACTGGGAAGAGTGGTATTATAATAGCACATGGATATAGGGAAGACAGAGCCCAGATATACCACATCATCTCTTCTGGTATAGGTCCTTGGATTATTGGTATAGTGCAAAAAGGGGTATCCATGTCAAAGTACTTTGGATTTGGATGTATTTGGGTTATGGTAAGAAGCTGGTGTAGCCAGTAGAACAAAGTTTGCCTGGCTAAACAGACTATTTGAAACAGTGTCTGGGGTCTTGCTTTGAAAGGAAAAGGACCAATTTTTCTTCTGTATGGGTTATTACGAAGTGGACAATCAGGAAATGGGATGGTGTATGAAGGGTTGTAGGTGCTCATGGTGCAAATGTAATGGATTGGTTTAGGGAGTGATTCTACTGGTTTGGGGGGTGGTTCTTTGGTTGGCCTGGATAGGAAATCTGCAAGTGTGTTTTGGTGTCCTTTGATGTGCCTTACTTCGAATTTATAGCGAGAGAACCAGTCCTTCCATCTTAGCAATTGAGAGTCTGGCAGGATTTTTTTCTTGATTTCCAGCATTGATGGGAAAGAGGTGTTATCCATTTCCACAGTGAAATGATAAGAACTGAGGTGGAAATTGAATTTTTCTATCCCTCTTTTGACAGCAAGAATCTCTTTGTAAGTGGCATGGTAATGTTTTTCAGATTCTTTGAACTGTCCACTAGCATGCGCGCAATAGTGTCTTGTTCCATCAATCTCTTCAAGTAGCACAGCTCCCCAGAATTCATCACTAGCATCTGTCTGCAATATTCTTTTTCCTGTGCTGGGAATCTTTAAAGGTGGGGGGTCTTGTGCTATCTTCTTCAGGGTTTTGACAGCTGTGGTTTGTTCAGGTCCCCATGGTAGGGGCTTCTTTTTTAGGAGTTTTGACAGCTGGCTGGTGTGTTTGGTCACATCTGGGATAAAGTCTCTGATGTAGTTGACGATTCCCAAGAATTGTTGGACTTGTTTGATTGTCAAGTTTTCATCAGGAAAATGGATTAATTCTTTGGCAAGGTGATCCCCTGGTTGGAAAAATCCATTTTCGAAAATCATCCCAAGGAATTCAATTTTTGTCTTAGCAATAGAGCTCTTTTTTGCTGATAGCATGATTCCCTGGTCTTTGATGATCTGAGTGAATTGGGCCAGGAGTGCCCTGTGGGCTTCGCTGTCTTTTGAGAACAGTAAGATGTCATCAATGTAGATGAGTGTGGAGTGTAGTATGGGCTCAAAGATTTTGGTCATTGCTTTTTGGAAGAGAGAGGGGGCTACTTTGAGTCCAAATGGCATTACTGTCCATTGGTATTGGGCTTCAGGTATACAGAACGCTGTTTTATACCTATCTTCAGGATGGAGCCCAATTTGCCAAAATCCAGCTTTCAAGTCAAACTTGCTGAATATTTTTGCTCCACTTAATCTTTGTGTAATAACTGAGATTCTTGGTAGAGGAAACTTGTCGTCTTGTAAGAAGACATTAAGTGGCTTATAATCAATGACAAGCCTCTTTTTCCCTCTATTTTGCTCAGCTCTTTTTTCAACATAGAATGCTTGACATGCCCAGTTGGAGTTGGTTGGTTCAATGAGTCCTTGAACAAGAAGGGCTGCACATTCAGCTCTTGCCAACTTAAGATCTTCAGGGTTCATTCCTGAGTGCGTGGCCTTTGTAGGGTTGATGTCTTCATTCTTTTTGAAGGGGAGTCGGACATAAAATTCTGGATTTTTCCATAAAGGAGCAGGGTGGTTGAATTGATCATGACTATCACAGCAAGCACTGAGGAGTAGCTGTTGGATCTCCTTATATTCTTCTGGAGCTTCTTGGATTTCGAGGATACTTTGTATCCCTGTAAAAGGCAAAAACTGCCCTTTGTAACTCAGACCAGTGGGTTTGATGTGTAGCCCATGAGTTCGGAAGAAGGCATCGAATCCGAACAGAACATCTTTGTCAGGGAGGTAGCTTCCCAGCACTCTAAGCCAAGTGGTCTGGCCTGCAAATATCTCCAGTCCAACTGGTTTTTTGGAGATGAGATTGATGGTGAAGACTTCACTGTTAGCTGCTGCAAATTTCTTGGAAAAAGGTGCCCACATCTCTTTTGGTAAGACATGTGGTTTTACGACAGTAGCACAAGATCCAGTGTCCATTAATGCAACGGCCTTTATTGGTTTATCATAGACAGATGTTTTGACTTTTAGATCAAAATGAGGTCTAGGAGTACCATCAATCTGTTTTACTCCTAAAGATCCGAGATACCCAAGTTCTTCTTCTGGCATACTCGTTCCTTTAGGAATTCTTGTGGTGATGGAAGCAATAGATGATATGGTAAAGATAGACCTTTTTGGTGGGAGGTCTTCTTCTGAACTATTCTCTTCTGAGTCAGAGTCCTGGAAGACGTATTCAGTTTCATCATCTTTGCTTCTCTGTTCCTCAAGTACTGACTCTAGATCTTCCTCTTCACCAATGGAGGCAGCATCCATTAAAGACTGGAGCATTTTTATTTCCTTCTTTGTCTTGTGAGGACATGACTTAGCAAAGTGTCCTTGTTTTCCACAAATGAAGCATTTGTTTGACTTGGTATGGGGTTTCCTCCTTTTGAAGTAACGGTATTTTTGCTTGCTTCTTCTCCTTCTGAATGCTTTCTGATGAAATGTATTGGTTGATGATCGCCAATGCATCTTTTTCTTTGGCTTGCATTCACACATACTTGACTCTTTGCACTTAATTTTCAGATGGGATTTGCTGCATGCTCCTTTGAGTTTGCCTAAGTTTTTGTTAAGCTGTTTGAACATTTGTTGTTGTTCACACAACTTGTCCAAGGCAGCTAGGGCTAACTGGTATATTTCTCCAATGGTTGTGGTAGCCACTTCTTTGCGAAGAGTCATCATCATTCGCTGTATTTCAGGCTGAAGCTCATCTGGCAAGGATGCTATAAAGACTTGCTTAAGTGGCGGATTATTATTTCCTCCAAGAGGATAATATTTAGCAGCCATCTTTTTGTAGTGTTTTTCCAAGTCTTTTCTGTTGAGGGAACAACACTTCATCTCAAAGTATTCTTGAGAATTTCTTTTTTGGATAATTGCAATGTCTCCTAGAAATTCTTGATGTATTATCCCCAGAAATTGTGAAGAGGTACCATTGATGAGTTGGAGTCTTTCATACTCAGAAAGGTTAGTTGCCCATTCTCGGAGATTGCCAGTCATCCGATTTATAAAATCTGCAAGGACTTGTCTGCTTGTGAGATTTGGGTTGGCCATGTTGGTCTGAATCCATGCACTAAATTCATTCAACCTTTCTCTGTATCTTGCTGGTGGGACATCATCAAAAGTGAACCATTTGTTGGGAGTTTTAACTTCAATTGGGCTTATATGATCGTGATTAGCTGAAGTTTCTGGTTCATCCCTTTCAGAAGTTATCTCTTCCTCCTCTTCCTCTACAGGGTTGACCATGGCTATTGCTGAAAGATCTGCTTCATAATCTCCTTCAGACTCCTCATCTTCTTGTTCACTGGTCTCAGTAGTCTCATCTTCTGATTCTTCAGTAATTTCTTCACTGGGTGATTGAGTATCCAGAGTAAGGGTATATATTGATCGTCCTGGAGCAGGAGACCCTTCTTTGATGCCCTTATCTTTCATAGGGACATTGGAAGATGTTTCGTCTCTAAAAAAATTTCCTGGTTTCCAAGGAGGATGATGTCTAGATTGAGATTGTGGTGGCCTAGGCAAGGACGAATGATGCCGTCCTTGAGGAGAAATAGATCTTTTAGTGTTTGCTTGCCTGGCCAAATGGTAGGTGGATTTGAAGATGGAGTCATAATCTGGGGTTTCTGGTGGTGAATATGTGGAAGGGAATAAGACAGGTGAATATGAGGGGTATGGTTTGGCATACATGGATAATGGGTCTATGGACAGCGTCTGGGGTACAGTTGTTTTGCTTTTGTCCATCTCAATTTGTCGAAGTTGAGCTTTGACTTGATCCAATTCTCTGTTCTTCTTTTGGAATTCTGGGCCAAAGTAACGATTGTCAATGTAGGCCTTGAGTTCTTGATCAAGTTGAAAAGCTTGTGCAGAAAGTCGATCTTTGAGTTCAGCCACTTGTTCTGCCATAGAACTTAATTGTACTGAGAGACCCTCAGTTTTTTCTACAAGAGTATCAAGAGTGTGATCTATTCGGAGCAGTACTTTATTTTGGCTGACTGCATTATCTGTATGCCAATTGAGCACTTCTTCTTGAGGAGTTGTAGCTTGATGTCCATGTGGAGTGATTCCTTGAGGTATCACATAAGGTCTCCTTGTGATTTTCTTTTCATCAGTTTGGATCACTAAAGGTGGGAATTCTTCCTCATAAGATCTGAGGGTGGCAATACATGGGATTGTATCGTCTGGCTGAAAAGGATAATCTGTGAAGCTTTTCCTAGACAGTTTCGTCCTTTTGATCATTGGTTTCTTTCTGAGCATTGGAGCTGATTCAGCATCATCAGGAGGCTCAGGTCTTTTATAGGAGCATGGGGCTTGTAACGACTTCTTCTTCTTTTTCTTGTTCCTCCGTCTTCTAGCATAATCTTCATCATCAGTGTCACTCCATTGATTAGCACAGTCACAGTCAGAATCACACATAGAGGGATCAACATCCCAAATGAAGTGGCCATTTACGTGAGAGACGTAAACAGGTTTTCCATTCTCATAGAAATGCACTGGTGGATCATTTTGATCATGAGTTGTTTGCACCTGAACAGGAGAAATCATATTGATCCTTCTGAAGGATGATCTTCGCAGTGAACTTTGTTTGGTCATCCCAGGTTTCTGAAAAACAGTCGTCACCGTTCCATCACTATTATGGGTAATAGTTGGAGGTGCTATAGTATGAACATCAACCTGTTCTTTTGGGAAAGCTTTCTCATAATCAGTAATCCATTCCAACGGAATGATAGAAGCAAGTTCTTCAGTAGTGATCATCCTTGGAATATTTACTATTGCAGGTCCTCCAGCACTGTCTGTGAACATGAATAGGGCTTCTCCGGTAGTGTTTGGGAGATTAAGATCAAGAGCATGATCTTGGACTCTGTAGAGGACTTGGTGATGTAGAGTGGCCTGTTCAGCATTAGAGTCCTGAATTACTCCTACCAATTGTATTTGGATTTTCAGCCTTTGACTTATCGTAGGATCTGATAATCTCATGGTGAAATTAGGAGCTATAGTAAGAATGACACTTCCATTTGAGAGTGTTGTTACTAATGCTCCGATCAAGGCATGTTGGTATTCTTTGAAAGTAGTATCTAAAAGAGCAACTTTGGCTGTTACCGGAAGAGATCTCCTTCCATGAAGGGTAAGAATGAGCCTGACTGCCCCTAGATGCATATGAGTGTAGCCTTGGTTTTGGTAGTTTTGGATGAGTTCTTGTGGGATTTCTAAGGTGATGTATTGTTCGGTAGTAGTGGCTTTTAAACCACACTGTTGGAGACTAGAGGACTGGATGACTTCTTTGGGAGGAGGAGAAGGGTTTCTATGGATGAGATGGCGAATAGAAGTGAGGGTTGATTTCTTTTGTCTATGGTAGAAAGAGTAAGGACTTATGAGAGGGTATTCAGTGGCCGGGGTACGAGAGTCTTCTGGAACATGAGTGAATTCTACCAACTGATCAATCTTATTTCCAAGAGTTTTCTTTAAACTGGCGGGTAATCGGTCTATGCTCAGAGGGGTAGAGTGATGTATAGGTTGAGAAGAACTTGATGAGTTTGTGAGATCCATGATTATGTTTAGTGATTCTCTCTTACTTGCTTTTACTAGTAATACCTTCTTCTTCCTCTTATCAACCTGAGGCTCTGATACCACAGGGGTGGATCTCCAGTACTTCAGGATAACAACGATACAATGCATCGTTTGCTTATCCCAATCACTCTTTCCAATTATTATAATGAGTGAGATCAAAGGGTCCGAGCAAAATTTAGCATTATAACATTGAATCCCTTTTCCACTATGAGAAATTACGAAACTGTCTAGGAAAAGCTTCACAGATTATCCTTTTCAGCCAGACGATACAATCCCATGTATTGCCACCCTCAGATCTTATGAGGAAGAATTCCCACCTTTAGTGATCCAAACTGATGAAAAGAAAATCACAAGGAGACCTTATGTGATACCTCAAGGAATCACTCCACATGGACATCAAGCTACAACTCCTCAAGAAGAAGTGCTCAATTGGCATACAGATAATGCAGTCAGCCAAAATAAAGTACTGCTCCGAATAGATCACACTCTTGATACTCTTGTAGAAAAAACTGAGGGTCTCTCAGTACAATTAAGTTCTATGGCAGAACAAGTGGCTGAACTCAAAGATCGACTTTCTGCACAAGCTTTTCAACTTGATCAAGAACTCAAGGCCTACATTGACAATCGTTACTTTGGCCCAGAATTCCAAAAGAAGAACAGAGAATTGGATCAAGTCAAAGCTCAACTTCGACAAATTGAGATGGACAAAAGCAAAACAACTGTACCCCAGACGCTGTCCATAGACCCATTATCCATGTATGCCAAACCATACCCCTCATATTCACCTGTCTTATTCCCTTCCACATATTCACCACCAGAAACCCCAGATTATGACTCCATCTTCAAATCCACCTACCATTTGGCCAGGCAAGCAAACACTAAAAGATCTATTTCTCCTCAAGGACGGCATCATTCGTCCTTGCCTAGGCCACCACAATCTCAATCTAGACATCATCCTCCTTGGAAACCAGGAAATTTTTTTTGAGACGAAACATCTTCCAATGTCCCTATGAAAGATAAGGGCATCAAAGAAGGGTCTCCTGCTCCAGGACGATCAATATATACCCTTACTCTGGATACTCAATCACCCAGTGAAGAAATTACTGAAGAATCAGAAGATGAGACTACTGAGACCAGTGAACAAGAAGATGAGGAGTCTGAAGGAGATTATGAAGCAGATCTTTCAGCAATAGCCATGGTCAACCCTGTAGAGGAAGAGGAGGAAGAGATAACTTCTGAAAGGGATGAACCAGAAACTTCAGCTAATCACGATCATATAAGCCCAATTGAAGTTAAAACTCCCAACAAATGGTTCACTTTTGATGATGTCCCACCAGCAAGATACAGAGAAAGGTTGAATGAATTTAGTGCATGGATTCAGACCAACATGGCCAACCCAAATCTCACAAGCAGACAAGTCCTTGCAGATTTTATAAATCGGATGACTGGCAATCTCCGAGAATGGGCAACTAACCTTTCTGAGTATGAAAGACTCCAACTCATCAATGGTACCTCTTCACAATTTCTGGGGATAATACATCAAGAATTTCTAGGAGACATTGCAATTATCCAAAAAAGAAATTCTCAAGAATACTTTGAGATGAAGTGTTGTTCCCTCAACAGAAAAGACTTGGAAAAACACTACAAAAAGATGGCTGCTAAATATTATCCTCTTGGAGGAAATAATAATCCGCCACTTAAGCAAGTCTTTATAGCATCCTTGCCAGATGAGCTTCAGCCTGAAATACAGCGAATGATGATGACTCTTCGCAAAGAAGTGGCTACCACAACCATTGGAGAAATATACCAGTTAGCCCTAGCTGCCTTGGACAAGTTGTGTGAACAACAACAAATGTTCAAACAGCTTAACAAAAACTCAGGCAAACTCAAAGGAGCATGCAGCAAATCCCATCTGAAAATTAAGTGCAAAGAGTCAAGTATGTGTGAATGCAAGCCAAAGAAAAAGATGCATTGGCGATCATCAACCAATACATTTCATCAGAAAGCATTCAGAAGGAGAAGAAGCAAGCAAAAATACCGTTACTTCAAAAGGAGGAAACCCCATACCAAGTCAAACAAATGCTTCATTTGTGGAAAACAAGGACACTTTGCTAAGTCATGTCCTCACAAGACAAAGAAGGAAATAAAAATGCTCCAGTCTTTAATGGATGCTGCCTCCATTGGTGAAGAGGAAGATCTAGAGTCAGTACTTGAGGAACAGAGAAGCAAAGATGATGAAACTGAATACGTCTTCCAGGACTCTGACTCAGAAGAGAATAGTTCAGAAGAAGACCTCCCACCAAAAAGGTCTATCTTTACCATATCATCTATTGCTTCCATCACCACAAGAATTCCTAAAGGAACGAGTATGCCAGAAGAAGAACTTGGGTATCTCGGATCTTTAGGAGTAAAACAGATTGATGGTACTCCTAGACCTCATTTTGATCTAAAAGTCAAAACATCTGTCTATGATAAACCAATAAAGGCCGTTGCATTAATGGACACTGGATCTTGTGCTACTGTCGTAAAACCACATGTCTTACCAAAAGAGATGTGGGCACCTTTTTCCAAGAAATTTGCAGCAGCTAACAGTGAAGTCTTCACCATCAATCTCATCTCCAAAAAACCAGTTGGACTGGAGATATTTGCAGGCCAGACCACTTGGCTTAGAGTGCTGGGAAGCTACCTCCCTGACAAAGATGTTCTGTTCGGATTCGATGCCTTCTTCCGAACTCATGGGCTACACATCAAACCCACTGGTCTGAGTTACAAAGGGCAGTTTTTGCCTTTTACAGGGATACAAAGTATCCTCGAAATCCAAGAAGCTCCAGAAGAATATAAGGAGATCCAACAGCTACTCCTCAGTGCTTGCTGTGATAGTCATGATCAATTCAACCACCCTGCTCCTTTATGGAAAAATCCAGAATTTTATGTCCGACTCCCCTTCAAAAAGAATGAAGACATCAACCCTACAAAGGCCACGCACTCAGGAATGAACCCTGAAGATCTTAAGTTGGCAAGAGCTGAATGTGCAGCCCTTCTTGTTCAAGGACTCATTGAACCAACCAACTCCAACTGGGCATGTCAAGCATTCTATGTTGAAAAAAGAGCTGAGCAAAATAGAGGGAAAAAGAGGCTTGTCATTGATTATAAGCCACTTAATGTCTTCTTACAAGACGACAAGTTTCCTCTACCAAGAATCTCAGTTATTACACAAAGATTAAGTGGAGCAAAAATATTCAGCAAGTTTGACTTGAAAGCTGGATTTTGGCAAATTGGGCTCCATCCTGAAGATAGGTATAAAACAGCGTTCTGTATACCTGAAGCCCAATACCAATGGACAGTAATGCCATTTGGACTCAAAGTAGCCCCCTCTCTCTTCCAAAAAGCAATGACCAAAATCTTTGAGCCCATACTACACTCCACACTCATCTACATTGATGACATCTTACTGTTCTCAAAAGACAGCGAAGCCCACAGGGCACTCCTGGCCCAATTCACTCAGATCATCAAAGACCAGGGAATCATGCTATCAGCAAAAAAGAGCTCTATTGCTAAGACAAAAATTGAATTCCTTGGGATGATTTTCGAAAATGGATTTTTCCAACCAGGGGATCACCTTGCCAAAGAATTAATCCATTTTCCTGATGAAAACTTGACAGTCAAACAAGTCCAACAATTCTTGGGAATCGTCAACTACATCAGAGACTTTATCCCAGATGTGACCAAACACACCAGCCAGCTGTCAAAACTCCTAAAAAAGAAGCCCCTACCATGGGGACCTGAACAAACCACAGCTGTCAAAACCCTGAAGAAGATAGCACAAGACCCCCCACCTTTAAAGATTCCCAGCACAGGAAAAAGAATATTGCAGACAGATGCTAGTGATGAATTCTGGGGAGCTGTGCTACTTGAAGAGATTGATGGAACAAGACACTATTGCGCGCATGCTAGTGGACAGTTCAAAGAATCTGAAAAACATTACCATGCCACTTACAAAGAGATTCTTGCTGTCAAAAGAGGGATAGAAAAATTCAATTTCCACCTCAGTTCTTATCATTTCACTGTGGAAATGGATAACACCTCTTTCCCATCAATGCTGGAAATCAAGAAAAAAATCCTGCCAGACTCTCAATTGCTAAGATGGAAGGACTGGTTCTCTCGCTATAAATTCGAAGTAAGGCACATCAAAGGACACCAAAACACACTTGCAGATTTCCTATCCAGGCCAACCAAAGAACCACCCCCCAAACCAGTAGAATCACTCCCTAAACCAATCCATTACATTTGCACCATGAGCACCTACAACCCTTCATACACCATCCCATTTCCTGATTGTCCACTTCGTAATAACCCATACAGAAGAAAAATTGGTCCTTTTCCTTTCAAAGCAAGACCCCAGACACTGTTTCAAATAGTCTGTTTAGCCAGGCAAACTTTGTTCTACTGGCTACACCAGCTTCTTACCATAACCCAAATACATCCAAATCCAAAGTACTTTGACATGGATACCCCTTTTTGCACTATACCAATAATCCAAGGACCTATACCAGAAGAGATGATGTGGTATATCTGGGCTCTGTCTTCCCTATATCCATGTGCTATTATAATACCACTCTTCCCAGTATATCACATTCTGTGTAACAGTACTCAAGCCCAGTCTCATCTAGTCAGGTTATTTGCTATGTATGCACCACTTGGAGCATGGAGAGGAATGTTATATAACATGATCGAGCAGCACCAATTATGGGATAAATCCTCCAAGACAAAGCGAAAATTCTGTTGTTTTGTCACTTTACAGAGAGATTATTTTTCTGGATGTAAAGCACATAATGAGAGGACACATACCAAGAACAGGGTCGAAATTGTTGGATATTCTACCATATGGCCCACAGATGAAAAGACAGTCCTGAATGCCTTGGCCAAATACCTTTGTCAACTTTGGCAACCTGGACTATATGGAGAAAAAGATGTAGTTGAAGGACTCCCATTTCAATCGGATGTCCCACCGATAACTCTCCAAGAGTTTCAGTCCAGATTTATAACTTCAGGAATAATCAACCAGTTTGGACAATACTCCTTTTATGCTCCAACGGACCAGCCCAGTACGTCCACACAAGTTCCAGGCAGATATTCTGAAGAAGATCTGAATTCTGAAGATCCAGGTGGAAGAGTGTATGCTTTACCACCAAGCCCAACTAGAATTGATGCAGGAATACCCGATGATGCTGAAGGCCCAAAATCAGACCCATATGACCCTTATCTGCAAGATGCCCAAGATCCAAATGAAGAAAACACTGAAGACCCTTTTCTCTACCTCCAAGACCCAGATACGGATTTCAGAGCTGTCAATCTAGCTTCTGATTCATCCTTCTCAGACGGTGATGGGACCCTACCAGAAGACTATTTCAAACCGTCTCTTTATTAGAACGCTGCTGTTTCCACTATGTATAATTATGAGTGTGCTAGAATAAAGTGACCACAGTCACATGTTTAGAAATTGCCAAAAAAGATAAGGCTTATCCTTATCCTCCAGGTGGCATTGTATGATAGGCTTGTTTAGATTTCGCTTCTATCTAGAGGCCTCTATATAAAGAGGTGCTCACCCCAGTTGTAATCAGATCTCAAGAAACATTGTAATATATCCACTTTTCCTATCTCTCAAAATGTTCTGAATTCTTTTTCTCTCTCTCTGAAAGCTTAGCTAGTATTATTTCCTTCT
This sequence comes from Arachis ipaensis, assembly GCF_059453495.1. Lineage (NCBI taxonomy): Eukaryota > Viridiplantae > Streptophyta > Magnoliopsida > Fabales > Fabaceae > Arachis > Arachis ipaensis. Next base: position 11,230,042 of record NC_142437.1, on the reverse strand, counting down.
TCCTCAATCCAGTGCCATAACAAGTATGCTCTGAGCTTGCCTCTTTAAGAGGATCCTGCTCATCAGAAAATGGCATGGACCAGATCCACGGGAATTTCTCATAGTGGAAAAGGGATTCAATGTTATAATGCTAAATTTTGCTCGGACCCTTTGATCTCACTCATTATAATAATTGGAAAGAGTGATTGGGATAAGCAAACGATGCATTGTATCGTTGTTATCCTGAAGTACTGGAGATCCACCCCTGTGGTATCAGAGCCTCAGGTTGATAAGAGGAAGAAGAAGGTATTACTAGTAAAAGCAAGTAAGAGAGAATCACTAAACATAATCATGGATCTCACAAACTCATCAAGTTCTTCTCAACCTATACATCACTCTACCCCTCTGAGCATAGACCGATTACCCGCCAGTTTAAAGAAAACTCTTGGAAATAAGATTGATCAGTTGGTAGAATTCACTCATGTTCCAGAAGACTCTCGTACCCCGGCCACTGAATACCCTCTCATAAGTCCTTACTCTTTCTACCATAGACAAAAGAAATCAACCCTCACTTCTATTCGCCATCTCATCCATAGAAACCCTTCTCCTCCTCCCAAAGAAGTCATCCAGTCCTCTAGTCTCCAACAGTGTGGTTTAAAAGCCACTACTACCGAACAATACATCACCTTAGAAATCCCACAAGAACTCATCCAAAACTACCAAAACCAAGGCTACACTCATATGCATCTAGGGGCAGTCAGGCTCATTCTTACCCTTCATGGAAGGAGATCTCTTCCGGTAACAGCCAAAGTTGCTCTTTTAGATACTACTTTCAAAGAATACCAACATGCCTTGATCGGAGCATTAGTAACAACACTCTCAAATGGAAGTGTCATTCTTACTATAGCTCCTAATTTCACCATGAGATTATCAGATCCTACGATAAGTCAAAGGCTGAAAATCCAAATACAATTGGTAGGAGTAATTCAGGACTCTAATGCTGAACAGGCCACTCTACATCACCAAGTCCTCTACAGAGTCCAAGATCATGCTCTTGATCTTAATCTCCCAAACACTACCGGAGAAGCCCTATTCATGTTCACAGACAGTGCTGGAGGACCTGCAATAGTAAATATTCCAAGGATGATCACTACTGAAGAACTTGCTTCTATCATTCCGTTGGAATGGATTACTGATTATGAGAAAGCTTTCCCAAAAGAACAGGTTGATGTTCATACTACAGCACCTCCAACTATTACCCATAATAGTGATGGAACGGTGACGACTGTTTTTCAGAAACCTGGGATGACCAAACAAAGTTCACTGCGAAGATCATCCTTCAGAAGGATCAATATGATTTCTCCTGTTCAGGTGCAAACAACTCATGATCAAAATGATCCACCAGTGCATTTCTATGAGAATGGAAAACCTGTTTACGTCTCTCACGTAAATGGCCACTTCATTTGGGATGTTGATCCCTCTATGTGTGATTCTGACTGTGACTGTGCTAATCAATGGAGTGACACTGATGATGAAGATTATGCTAGAAGACGGAGGAACAAGAAAAAGAAGAAGAAGTCGTTACAAGCCCCATGCTCCTATAAAAGACCTGAGCCTCCTGATGATGCTGAATCAGCTCCAATGCTCAGAAAGAAACCAATGATCAAAAGGACGAAACTGTCTAGGAAAAGCTTCACAGATTATCCTTTTCAGCCAGACGATACAATCCCATGTATTGCCACCCTCAGATCTTATGAGGAAGAATTCCCACCTTTAGTGATCCAAACTGATGAAAAGAAAATCACAAGGAGACCTTATGTGATACCTCAAGGAATCACTCCACATGGACATCAAGCTACAACTCCTCAAGAAGAAGTGCTCAATTGGCATACAGATAATGCAGTCAGCCAAAATAAAGTACTGCTCCGAATAGATCACACTCTTGATACTCTTGTAGAAAAAACTGAGGGTCTCTCAGTACAATTAAGTTCTATGGCAGAACAAGTGGCTGAACTCAAAGATCGACTTTCTGCACAAGCTTTTCAACTTGATCAAGAACTCAAGGCCTACATTGACAATCGTTACTTTGGCCCAGAATTCCAAAAGAAGAACAGAGAATTGGATCAAGTCAAAGCTCAACTTCGACAAATTGAGATGGACAAAAGCAAAACAACTGTACCCCAGACGCTGTCCATAGACCCATTATCCATGTATGCCAAACCATACCCCTCATATTCACCTGTCTTATTCCCTTCCACATATTCACCACCAGAAACCCCAGATTATGACTCCATCTTCAAATCCACCTACCATTTGGCCAGGCAAGCAAACACTAAAAGATCTATTTCTCCTCAAGGACGGCATCATTCGTCCTTGCCTAGGCCACCACAATCTCAATCTAGACATCATCCTCCTTGGAAACCAGGAAATTTTTTTAGAGACGAAACATCTTCCAATGTCCCTATGAAAGATAAGGGCATCAAAGAAGGGTCTCCTGCTCCAGGACGATCAATATATACCCTTACTCTGGATACTCAATCACCCAGTGAAGAAATTACTGAAGAATCAGAAGATGAGACTACTGAGACCAGTGAACAAGAAGATGAGGAGTCTGAAGGAGATTATGAAGCAGATCTTTCAGCAATAGCCATGGTCAACCCTGTAGAGGAAGAGGAGGAAGAGATAACTTCTGAAAGGGATGAACCAGAAACTTCAGCTAATCACGATCATATAAGCCCAATTGAAGTTAAAACTCCCAACAAATGGTTCACTTTTGATGATGTCCCACCAGCAAGATACAGAGAAAGGTTGAATGAATTTAGTGCATGGATTCAGACCAACATGGCCAACCCAAATCTCACAAGCAGACAAGTCCTTGCAGATTTTATAAATCGGATGACTGGCAATCTCCGAGAATGGGCAACTAACCTTTCTGAGTATGAAAGACTCCAACTCATCAATGGTACCTCTTCACAATTTCTGGGGATAATACATCAAGAATTTCTAGGAGACATTGCAATTATCCAAAAAAGAAATTCTCAAGAATACTTTGAGATGAAGTGTTGTTCCCTCAACAGAAAAGACTTGGAAAAACACTACAAAAAGATGGCTGCTAAATATTATCCTCTTGGAGGAAATAATAATCCGCCACTTAAGCAAGTCTTTATAGCATCCTTGCCAGATGAGCTTCAGCCTGAAATACAGCGAATGATGATGACTCTTCGCAAAGAAGTGGCTACCACAACCATTGGAGAAATATACCAGTTAGCCCTAGCTGCCTTGGACAAGTTGTGTGAACAACAACAAATGTTCAAACAGCTTAACAAAAACTCAGGCAAACTCAAAGGAGCATGCAGCAAATCCCATCTGAAAATTAAGTGCAAAGAGTCAAGTATGTGTGAATGCAAGCCAAAGAAAAAGATGCATTGGCGATCATCAACCAATACATTTCATCAGAAAGCATTCAGAAGGAGAAGAAGCAAGCAAAAATACCGTTACTTCAAAAGGAGGAAACCCCATACCAAGTCAAACAAATGCTTCATTTGTGGAAAACAAGGACACTTTGCTAAGTCATGTCCTCACAAGACAAAGAAGGAAATAAAAATGCTCCAGTCTTTAATGGATGCTGCCTCCATTGGTGAAGAGGAAGATCTAGAGTCAGTACTTGAGGAACAGAGAAGCAAAGATGATGAAACTGAATACGTCTTCCAGGACTCTGACTCAGAAGAGAATAGTTCAGAAGAAGACCTCCCACCAAAAAGGTCTATCTTTACCATATCATCTATTGCTTCCATCACCACAAGAATTCCTAAAGGAACGAGTATGCCAGAAGAAGAACTTGGGTATCTCGGATCTTTAGGAGTAAAACAGATTGATGGTACTCCTAGACCTCATTTTGATCTAAAAGTCAAAACATCTGTCTATGATAAACCAATAAAGGCCGTTGCATTAATGGACACTGGATCTTGTGCTACTGTCGTAAAACCACATGTCTTACCAAAAGAGATGTGGGCACCTTTTTCCAAGAAATTTGCAGCAGCTAACAGTGAAGTCTTCACCATCAATCTCATCTCCAAAAAACCAGTTGGACTGGAGATATTTGCAGGCCAGACCACTTGGCTTAGAGTGCTGGGAAGCTACCTCCCTGACAAAGATGTTCTGTTCGGATTCGATGCCTTCTTCCGAACTCATGGGCTACACATCAAACCCACTGGTCTGAGTTACAAAGGGCAGTTTTTGCCTTTTACAGGGATACAAAGTATCCTCGAAATCCAAGAAGCTCCAGAAGAATATAAGGAGATCCAACAGCTACTCCTCAGTGCTTGCTGTGATAGTCATGATCAATTCAACCACCCTGCTCCTTTATGGAAAAATCCAGAATTTTATGTCCGACTCCCCTTCAAAAAGAATGAAGACATCAACCCTACAAAGGCCACGCACTCAGGAATGAACCCTGAAGATCTTAAGTTGGCAAGAGCTGAATGTGCAGCCCTTCTTGTTCAAGGACTCATTGAACCAACCAACTCCAACTGGGCATGTCAAGCATTCTATGTTGAAAAAAGAGCTGAGCAAAATAGAGGGAAAAAGAGGCTTGTCATTGATTATAAGCCACTTAATGTCTTCTTACAAGACGACAAGTTTCCTCTACCAAGAATCTCAGTTATTACACAAAGATTAAGTGGAGCAAAAATATTCAGCAAGTTTGACTTGAAAGCTGGATTTTGGCAAATTGGGCTCCATCCTGAAGATAGGTATAAAACAGCGTTCTGTATACCTGAAGCCCAATACCAATGGACAGTAATGCCATTTGGACTCAAAGTAGCCCCCTCTCTCTTCCAAAAAGCAATGACCAAAATCTTTGAGCCCATACTACACTCCACACTCATCTACATTGATGACATCTTACTGTTCTCAAAAGACAGCGAAGCCCACAGGGCACTCCTGGCCCAATTCACTCAGATCATCAAAGACCAGGGAATCATGCTATCAGCAAAAAAGAGCTCTATTGCTAAGACAAAAATTGAATTCCTTGGGATGATTTTCGAAAATGGATTTTTCCAACCAGGGGATCACCTTGCCAAAGAATTAATCCATTTTCCTGATGAAAACTTGACAGTCAAACAAGTCCAACAATTCTTGGGAATCGTCAACTACATCAGAGACTTTATCCCAGATGTGACCAAACACACCAGCCAGCTGTCAAAACTCCTAAAAAAGAAGCCCCTACCATGGGGACCTGAACAAACCACAGCTGTCAAAACCCTGAAGAAGATAGCACAAGACCCCCCACCTTTAAAGATTCCCAGCACAGGAAAAAGAATATTGCAGACAGATGCTAGTGATGAATTCTGGGGAGCTGTGCTACTTGAAGAGATTGATGGAACAAGACACTATTGCGCGCATGCTAGTGGACAGTTCAAAGAATCTGAAAAACATTACCATGCCACTTACAAAGAGATTCTTGCTGTCAAAAGAGGGATAGAAAAATTCAATTTCCACCTCAGTTCTTATCATTTCACTGTGGAAATGGATAACACCTCTTTCCCATCAATGCTGGAAATCAAGAAAAAAATCCTGCCAGACTCTCAATTGCTAAGATGGAAGGACTGGTTCTCTCGCTATAAATTCGAAGTAAGGCACATCAAAGGACACCAAAACACACTTGCAGATTTCCTATCCAGGCCAACCAAAGAACCACCCCCCAAACCAGTAGAATCACTCCCTAAACCAATCCATTACATTTGCACCATGAGCACCTACAACCCTTCATACACCATCCCATTTCCTGATTGTCCACTTCGTAATAACCCATACAGAAGAAAAATTGGTCCTTTTCCTTTCAAAGCAAGACCCCAGACACTGTTTCAAATAGTCTGTTTAGCCAGGCAAACTTTGTTCTACTGGCTACACCAGCTTCTTACCATAACCCAAATACATCCAAATCCAAAGTACTTTGACATGGATACCCCTTTTTGCACTATACCAATAATCCAAGGACCTATACCAGAAGAGATGATGTGGTATATCTGGGCTCTGTCTTCCCTATATCCATGTGCTATTATAATACCACTCTTCCCAGTATATCACATTCTGTGTAACAGTACTCAAGCCCAGTCTCATCTAGTCAGGTTATTTGCTATGTATGCACCACTTGGAGCATGGAGAGGAATGTTATATAACATGATCGAGCAGCACCAATTATGGGATAAATCCTCCAAGACAAAGCGAAAATTCTGTTGTTTTGTCACTTTACAGAGAGATTATTTTTCTGGATGTAAAGCACATAATGAGAGGACACATACCAAGAACAGGGTCGAAATTGTTGGATATTCTACCATATGGCCCACAGATGAAAAGACAGTCCTGAATGCCTTGGCCAAATACCTTTGTCAACTTTGGCAACCTGGACTATATGGAGAAAAAGATGTAGTTGAAGGACTCCCATTTCAATCGGATGTCCCACCGATAACTCTCCAAGAGTTTCAGTCCAGATTTATAACTTCAGGAATAATCAACCAGTTTGGACAATACTCCTTTTATGCTCCAACGGACCAGCCCAGTACGTCCACACAAGTTCCAGGCAGATATTCTGAAGAAGATCTGAATTCTGAAGATCCAGGTGGAAGAGTGTATGCTTTACCACCAAGCCCAACTAGAATTGATGCAGGAATACCCGATGATGCTGAAGGCCCAAAATCAGACCCATATGACCCTTATCTGCAAGATGCCCAAGATCCAAATGAAGAAAACACTGAAGACCCTTTTCTCTACCTCCAAGACCCAGATACGGATTTCAGAGCTGTCAATCTAGCTTCTGATTCATCCTTCTCAGACGGTGATGGGACCCTACCAGAAGACTATTTCAAACCGTCTCTTTATTAGAACGCTGCTGTTTCCACTATGTATAATTATGAGTGTGCTAGAATAAAGTGACCACAGTCACATGTTTAGAAATTGCCAAAAAAGATAAGGCTTATCCTTATCCTCCAGGTGGCATTGTATGATAGGCTTGTTTAGATTTCGCTTCTATCTAGAGGCCTCTATATAAAGAGGTGCTCACCCCAGTTGTAATCAGATCTCAAGAAACATTGTAATATATCCACTTTTCCTATCTCTCAAAATGTTCTGAATTCTTTTTCTCTCTCTCTGAAAGCTTAGCTAGTATTATTTCCTTCTTCCTCAATCCAGTGCCATAACAAGTATGCTCTGAGCTTGCCTCTTTAAGAGGATCCTGCTCATCAGAAAATGGCATGGACCAGATCCACGGGAATTTCTCATAGTGGAAAAGGGATTCAATGTTATAATGCTAAATTTTGCTCGGACCCTTTGATCTCACTCATTATAATAATTGGAAAGAGTGATTGGGATAAGCAAACGATGCATTGTATCGTTGTTATCCTGAAGTACTGGAGATCCACCCCTGTGGTATCAGGGTTTAGGGTTAATGAGTGAGATCAAAGGGTCCGAGCAAAATTTAGCATTATAACATTGAATCCCTTTTCCACTATGAGAAATTCCCGTGGATCTGGTCCATGCCATTTTCTGATGAGCAGGATCCTCTTAAAGAGGCAAGCTCAGAGCATACTTGTTATGGCACTGGATTGAGGAAGAAGGAAATAATACTAGCTAAGCTTTCAGAGAGAGAGAAAAAGAATTCAGAACATTTTGAGAGATAGGAAAAGTGGATATATTACAATGTTTCTTGAGATCTGATTACAACTGGGGTGAGCACCTCTTTATATAGAGGCCTCTAGATAGAAGCGAAATCTAAACAAGCCTATCATACAATGCCACCTGGAGGATAAGGATAAGCCTTATCTTTTTTGGCAATTTCTAAACATGTGACTGTGGTCACTTTATTCTAGCACACTCATAATTATACATAGTGGAAACAGCAGCGTTCTAATAAAGAGACGGTTTGAAATAGTCTTCTGGTAGGGTCCCATCACCGTCTGAGAAGGATGAATCAGAAGCTAGATTGACAGCTCTGAAATCCGTATCTGGGTCTTGGAGGTAGAGAAAAGGGTCTTCAGTGTTTTCTTCATTTGGATCTTGGGCATCTTGCAGATAAGGGTCATATGGGTCTGATTTTGGGCCTTCAGCATCATCGGGTATTCCTGCATCAATTCTAGTTGGGCTTGGTGGTAAAGCATACACTCTTCCACCTGGATCTTCAGAATTCAGATCTTCTTCAGAATATCTGCCTGGAACTTGTGTGGACGTACTGGGCTGGTCCGTTGGAGCATAAAAGGAGTATTGTCCAAACTGGTTGATTATTCCTGAAGTTATAAATCTGGACTGAAACTCTTGGAGAGTTATCGGTGGGACATCCGATTGAAATGGGAGTCCTTCAACTACATCTTTTTCTCCATATAGTCCAGGTTGCCAAAGTTGACAAAGGTATTTGGCCAAGGCATTCAGGACTGTCTTTTCATCTGTGGGCCATATGGTAGAATATCCAACAATTTCGACCCTGTTCTTGGTATGTGTCCTCTCATTATGTGCTTTACATCCAGAAAAATAATCTCTCTGTAAAGTGACAAAACAACAGAATTTTCGCTTTGTCTTGGAGGATTTATCCCATAATTGGTGCTGCTCGATCATGTTATATAACATTCCTCTCCATGCTCCAAGTGGTGCATACATAGCAAATAACCTGACTAGATGAGACTGGGCTTGAGTACTGTTACACAGAATGTGATATACTGGGAAGAGTGGTATTATAATAGCACATGGATATAGGGAAGACAGAGCCCAGATATACCACATCATCTCTTCTGGTATAGGTCCTTGGATTATTGGTATAGTGCAAAAAGGGGTATCCATGTCAAAGTACTTTGGATTTGGATGTATTTGGGTTATGGTAAGAAGCTGGTGTAGCCAGTAGAACAAAGTTTGCCTGGCTAAACAGACTATTTGAAACAGTGTCTGGGGTCTTGCTTTGAAAGGAAAAGGACCAATTTTTCTTCTGTATGGGTTATTACGAAGTGGACAATCAGGAAATGGGATGGTGTATGAAGGGTTGTAGGTGCTCATGGTGCAAATGTAATGGATTGGTTTAGGGAGTGATTCTACTGGTTTGGGGGGTGGTTCTTTGGTTGGCCTGGATAGGAAATCTGCAAGTGTGTTTTGGTGTCCTTTGATGTGCCTTACTTCGAATTTATAGCGAGAGAACCAGTCCTTCCATCTTAGCAATTGAGAGTCTGGCAGGATTTTTTTCTTGATTTCCAGCATTGATGGGAAAGAGGTGTTATCCATTTCCACAGTGAAATGATAAGAACTGAGGTGGAAATTGAATTTTTCTATCCCTCTTTTGACAGCAAGAATCTCTTTGTAAGTGGCATGGTAATGTTTTTCAGATTCTTTGAACTGTCCACTAGCATGCGCGCAATAGTGTCTTGTTCCATCAATCTCTTCAAGTAGCACAGCTCCCCAGAATTCATCACTAGCATCTGTCTGCAATATTCTTTTTCCTGTGCTGGGAATCTTTAAAGGTGGGGGGTCTTGTGCTATCTTCTTCAGGGTTTTGACAGCTGTGGTTTGTTCAGGTCCCCATGGTAGGGGCTTCTTTTTTAGGAGTTTTGACAGCTGGCTGGTGTGTTTGGTCACATCTGGGATAAAGTCTCTGATGTAGTTGACGATTCCCAAGAATTGTTGGACTTGTTTGACTGTCAAGTTTTCATCAGGAAAATGGATTAATTCTTTGGCAAGGTGATCCCCTGGTTGGAAAAATCCATTTTCGAAAATCATCCCAAGGAATTCAATTTTTGTCTTAGCAATAGAGCTCTTTTTTGCTGATAGCATGATTCCCTGGTCTTTGATGATCTGAGTGAATTGGGCCAGGAGTGCCCTGTGGGCTTCGCTGTCTTTTGAGAACAGTAAGATGTCATCAATGTAGATGAGTGTGGAGTGTAGTATGGGCTCAAAGATTTTGGTCATTGCTTTTTGGAAGAGAGAGGGGGCTACTTTGAGTCCAAATGGCATTACTGTCCATTGGTATTGGGCTTCAGGTATACAGAACGCTGTTTTATACCTATCTTCAGGATGGAGCCCAATTTGCCAAAATCCAGCTTTCAAGTCAAACTTGCTGAATATTTTTGCTCCACTTAATCTTTGTGTAATAACTGAGATTCTTGGTAGAGGAAACTTGTCGTCTTGTAAGAAGACATTAAGTGGCTTATAATCAATGACAAGCCTCTTTTTCCCTCTATTTTGCTCAGCTCTTTTTTCAACATAGAATGCTTGACATGCCCAGTTGGAGTTGGTTGGTTCAATGAGTCCTTGAACAAGAAGGGCTGCACATTCAGCTCTTGCCAACTTAAGATCTTCAGGGTTCATTCCTGAGTGCGTGGCCTTTGTAGGGTTGATGTCTTCATTCTTTTTGAAGGGGAGTCGGACATAAAATTCTGGATTTTTCCATAAAGGAGCAGGGTGGTTGAATTGATCATGACTATCACAGCAAGCACTGAGGAGTAGCTGTTGGATCTCCTTATATTCTTCTGGAGCTTCTTGGATTTCGAGGATACTTTGTATCCCTGTAAAAGGCAAAAACTGCCCTTTGTAACTCAGACCAGTGGGTTTGATGTGTAGCCCATGAGTTCGGAAGAAGGCATCGAATCCGAACAGAACATCTTTGTCAGGGAGGTAGCTTCCCAGCACTCTAAGCCAAGTGGTCTGGCCTGCAAATATCTCCAGTCCAACTGGTTTTTTGGAGATGAGATTGATGGTGAAGACTTCACTGTTAGCTGCTGCAAATTTCTTGGAAAAAGGTGCCCACATCTCTTTTGGTAAGACATGTGGTTTTACGACAGTAGCACAAGATCCAGTGTCCATTAATGCAACGGCCTTTATTGGTTTATCATAGACAGATGTTTTGACTTTTAGATCAAAATGAGGTCTAGGAGTACCATCAATCTGTTTTACTCCTAAAGATCCGAGATACCCAAGTTCTTCTTCTGGCATACTCGTTCCTTTAGGAATTCTTGTGGTGATGGAAGCAATAGATGATATGGTAAAGATAGACCTTTTTGGTGGGAGGTCTTCTTCTGAACTATTCTCTTCTGAGTCAGAGTCCTGGAAGACGTATTCAGTTTCATCATCTTTGCTTCTCTGTTCCTCAAGTACTGACTCTAGATCTTCCTCTTCACCAATGGAGGCAGCATCCATTAAAGACTGGAGCATTTTTATTTCCTTCTTTGTCTTGTGAGGACATGACTTAGCAAAGTGTCCTTGTTTTCCACAAATGAAGCATTTGTTTGACTTGGTATGGGGTTTCCTCCTTTTGAAGTAACGGTATTTTTGCTTGCTTCTTCTCCTTCTGAATGCTTTCTGATGAAATGTATTGGTTGATGATCGCCAATGCATCTTTTTCTTTGGCTTGCATTCACACATACTTGACTCTTTGCACTTAATTTTCAGATGGGATTTGCTGCATGCTCCTTTGAGTTTGCCTAAGTTTTTGTTAAGCTGTTTGAACATTTGTTGTTGTTCACACAACTTGTCCAAGGCAGCTAGGGCTAACTGGTATATTTCTCCAATGGTTGTGGTAGCCACTTCTTTGCGAAGAGTCATCATCATTCGCTGTATTTCAGGCTGAAGCTCATCTGGCAAGGATGCTATAAAGACTTGCTTAAGTGGCGGATTATTATTTCCTCCAAGAGGATAATATTTAGCAGCCATCTTTTTGTAGTGTTTTTCCAAGTCTTTTCTGTTGAGGGAACAACACTTCATCTCAAAGTATTCTTGAGAATTTCTTTTTTGGATAATTGCAATGTCTCCTAGAAATTCTTGATGTATTATCCCCAGAAATTGTGAAGAGGTACCATTGATGAGTTGGAGTCTTTCATACTCAGAAAGGTTAGTTGCCCATTCTCGGAGATTGCCAGTCATCCGATTTATAAAATCTGCAAGGACTTGTCTGCTTGTGAGATTTGGGTTGGCCATGTTGGTCTGAATCCATGCACTAAATTCATTCAACCTTTCTCTGTATCTTGCTGGTGGGACATCATCAAAAGTGAACCATTTGTTGGGAGTTTTAACTTCAATTGGGCTTATATGATCGTGATTAGCTGAAGTTTCTGGTTCATCCCTTTCAGAAGTTATCTCTTCCTCCTCTTCCTCTACAGGGTTGACCATGGCTATTGCTGAAAGATCTGCTTCATAATCTCCTTCAGACTCCTCATCTTCTTGTTCACTGGTCTCAGTAGTCTCATCTTCTGATTCTTCAGTAATTTCTTCACTGGGTGATTGAGTATCCAGAGTAAGGGTATATATTGATCGTCCTGGAGCAGGAGACCCTTCTTTGATGCCCTTATCTTTCATAGGGACATTGGAAGATGTTTCGTCTCTAAAAAAATTTCCTGGTTTCCAAGGAGGATGATGTCTAGATTGAGATTGTGGTGGCCTAGGCAAGGACGAATGATGCCGTCCTTGAGGAGAAATAGATCTTTTAGTGTTTGCTTGCCTGGCCAAATGGTAGGTGGATTTGAAGATGGAGTCATAATCTGGGGTTTCTGGTGGTGAATATGTGGAAGGGAATAAGACAGGTGAATATGAGGGGTATGGTTTGGCATACATGGATAATGGGTCTATGGACAGCGTCTGGGGTACAGTTGTTTTGCTTTTGTCCATCTCAATTTGTCGAAGTTGAGCTTTGACTTGATCCAATTCTCTGTTCTTCTTTTGGAATTCTGGGCCAAAGTAACGATTGTCAATGTAGGCCTTGAGTTCTTGATCAAGTTGAAAAGCTTGTGCAGAAAGTCGATCTTTGAGTTCAGCCACTTGTTCTGCCATAGAACTTAATTGTACTGAGAGACCCTCAGTTTTTTCTACAAGAGTATCAAGAGTGTGATCTATTCGGAGCAGTACTTTATTTTGGCTGACTGCATTATCTGTATGCCAATTGAGCACTTCTTCTTGAGGAGTTGTAGCTTGATGTCCATGTGGAGTGATTCCTTGAGGTATCACATAAGGTCTCCTTGTGATTTTCTTTTCATCAGTTTGGATCACTAAAGGTGGGAATTCTTCCTCATAAGATCTGAGGGTGGCAATACATGGGATTGTATCGTCTGGCTGAAAAGGATAATCTGTGAAGCTTTTCCTAGACAGTTTCGTCCTTTTGATCATTGGTTTCTTTCTGAGCATTGGAGCTGATTCAGCATCATCAGGAGGCTCAGGTCTTTTATAGGAGCATGGGGCTTGTAACGACTTCTTCTTCTTTTTCTTGTTCCTCCGTCTTCTAGCATAATCTTCATCATCAGTGTCACTCCATTGATTAGCACAGTCACAGTCAGAATCACACATAGAGGGATCAACATCCCAAATGAAGTGGCCATTTACGTGAGAGACGTAAACAGGTTTTCCATTCTCATAGAAATGCACTGGTGGATCATTTTGATCATGAGTTGTTTGCACCTGAACAGGAGAAATCATATTGATCCTTCTGAAGGATGATCTTCGCAGTGAACTTTGTTTGGTCATCCCAGGTTTCTGAAAAACAGTCGTCACCGTTCCATCACTATTATGGGTAATAGTTGGAGGTGCTATAGTATGAACATCAACCTGTTCTTTTGGGAAAGCTTTCTCATAATCAGTAATCCATTCCAACGGAATGATAGAAGCAAGTTCTTCAGTAGTGATCATCCTTGGAATATTTACTATTGCAGGTCCTCCAGCACTGTCTGTGAACATGAATAGGGCTTCTCCGGTAGTGTTTGGGAGATTAAGATCAAGAGCATGATCTTGGACTCTGTAGAGGACTTGGTGATGTAGAGTGGCCTGTTCAGCATTAGAGTCCTGAATTACTCCTACCAATTGTATTTGGATTTTCAGCCTTTGACTTATCGTAGGATCTGATAATCTCATGGTGAAATTAGGAGCTATAGTAAGAATGACACTTCCATTTGAGAGTGTTGTTACTAATGCTCCGATCAAGGCATGTTGGTATTCTTTGAAAGTAGTATCTAAAAGAGCAACTTTGGCTGTTACCGGAAGAGATCTCCTTCCATGAAGGGTAAGAATGAGCCTGACTGCCCCTAGATGCATATGAGTGTAGCCTTGGTTTTGGTAGTTTTGGATGAGTTCTTGTGGGATTTCTAAGGTGATGTATTGTTCGGTAGTAGTGGCTTTTAAACCACACTGTTGGAGACTAGAGGACTGGATGACTTCTTTGGGAGGAGGAGAAGGGTTTCTATGGATGAGATGGCGAATAGAAGTGAGGGTTGATTTCTTTTGTCTATGGTAGAAAGAGTAAGGACTTATGAGAGGGTATTCAGTGGCCGGGGTACGAGAGTCTTCTGGAACATGAGTGAATTCTACCAACTGATCAATCTTATTTCCAAGAGTTTTCTTTAAACTGGCGGGTAATCGGTCTATGCTCAGAGGGGTAGAGTGATGTATAGGTTGAGAAGAACTTGATGAGTTTGTGAGATCCATGATTATGTTTAGTGATTCTCTCTTACTTGCTTTTACTAGTAATACCTTCTTCTTCCTCTTATCAACCTGAGGCTCTGATACCACAGGGGTGGATCTCCAGTACTTCAGGATAACAACGATACAATGCATCGTTTGCTTATCCCAATCACTCTTTCCAATTATTATAATGAGTGAGATCAAAGGGTCCGAGCAAAATTTAGCATTATAACATTGAATCCCTTTTCCACTATGAGAAATTACGAAACTGTCTAGGAAAAGCTTCACAGATTATCCTTTTCAGCCAGACGATACAATCCCATGTATTGCCACCCTCAGATCTTATGAGGAAGAATTCCCACCTTTAGTGATCCAAACTGATGAAAAGAAAATCACAAGGAGACCTTATGTGATACCTCAAGGAATCACTCCACATGGACATCAAGCTACAACTCCTCAAGAAGAAGTGCTCAATTGGCATACAGATAATGCAGTCAGCCAAAATAAAGTACTGCTCCGAATAGATCACACTCTTGATACTCTTGTAGAAAAAACTGAGGGTCTCTCAGTACAATTAAGTTCTATGGCAGAACAAGTGGCTGAACTCAAAGATCGACTTTCTGCACAAGCTTTTCAACTTGATCAAGAACTCAAGGCCTACATTGACAATCGTTACTTTGGCCCAGAATTCCAAAAGAAGAACAGAGAATTGGATCAAGTCAAAGCTCAACTTCGACAAATTGAGATGGACAAAAGCAAAACAACTGTACCCCAGACGCTGTCCATAGACCCATTATCCATGTATGCCAAACCATACCCCTCATATTCACCTGTCTTATTCCCTTCCACATATTCACCACCAGAAACCCCAGATTATGACTCCATCTTCAAATCCACCTACCATTTGGCCAGGCAAGCAAACACTAAAAGATCTATTTCTCCTCAAGGACGGCATCATTCGTCCTTGCCTAGGCCACCACAATCTCAATCTAGACATCATCCTCCTTGGAAACCAGGAAATTTTTTTTGAGACGAAACATCTTCCAATGTCCCTATGAAAGATAAGGGCATCAAAGAAGGGTCTCCTGCTCCAGGACGATCAATATATACCCTTACTCTGGATACTCAATCACCCAGTGAAGAAATTACTGAAGAATCAGAAGATGAGACTACTGAGACCAGTGAACAAGAAGATGAGGAGTCTGAAGGAGATTATGAAGCAGATCTTTCAGCAATAGCCATGGTCAACCCTGTAGAGGAAGAGGAGGAAGAGATAACTTCTGAAAGGGATGAACCAGAAACTTCAGCTAATCACGATCATATAAGCCCAATTGAAGTTAAAACTCCCAACAAATGGTTCACTTTTGATGATGTCCCACCAGCAAGATACAGAGAAAGGTTGAATGAATTTAGTGCATGGATTCAGACCAACATGGCCAACCCAAATCTCACAAGCAGACAAGTCCTTGCAGATTTTATAAATCGGATGACTGGCAATCTCCGAGAATGGGCAACTAACCTTTCTGAGTATGAAAGACTCCAACTCATCAATGGTACCTCTTCACAATTTCTGGGGATAATACATCAAGAATTTCTAGGAGACATTGCAATTATCCAAAAAAGAAATTCTCAAGAATACTTTGAGATGAAGTGTTGTTCCCTCAACAGAAAAGACTTGGAAAAACACTACAAAAAGATGGCTGCTAAATATTATCCTCTTGGAGGAAATAATAATCCGCCACTTAAGCAAGTCTTTATAGCATCCTTGCCAGATGAGCTTCAGCCTGAAATACAGCGAATGATGATGACTCTTCGCAAAGAAGTGGCTACCACAACCATTGGAGAAATATACCAGTTAGCCCTAGCTGCCTTGGACAAGTTGTGTGAACAACAACAAATGTTCAAACAGCTTAACAAAAACTCAGGCAAACTCAAAGGAGCATGCAGCAAATCCCATCTGAAAATTAAGTGCAAAGAGTCAAGTATGTGTGAATGCAAGCCAAAGAAAAAGATGCATTGGCGATCATCAACCAATACATTTCATCAGAAAGCATTCAGAAGGAGAAGAAGCAAGCAAAAATACCGTTACTTCAAAAGGAGGAAACCCCATACCAAGTCAAACAAATGCTTCATTTGTGGAAAACAAGGACACTTTGCTAAGTCATGTCCTCACAAGACAAAGAAGGAAATAAAAATGCTCCAGTCTTTAATGGATGCTGCCTCCATTGGTGAAGAGGAAGATCTAGAGTCAGTACTTGAGGAACAGAGAAGCAAAGATGATGAAACTGAATACGTCTTCCAGGACTCTGACTCAGAAGAGAATAGTTCAGAAGAAGACCTCCCACCAAAAAGGTCTATCTTTACCATATCATCTATTGCTTCCATCACCACAAGAATTCCTAAAGGAACGAGTATGCCAGAAGAAGAACTTGGGTATCTCGGATCTTTAGGAGTAAAACAGATTGATGGTACTCCTAGACCTCATTTTGATCTAAAAGTCAAAACATCTGTCTATGATAAACCAATAAAGGCCGTTGCATTAATGGACACTGGATCTTGTGCTACTGTCGTAAAACCACATGTCTTACCAAAAGAGATGTGGGCACCTTTTTCCAAGAAATTTGCAGCAGCTAACAGTGAAGTCTTCACCATCAATCTCATCTCCAAAAAACCAGTTGGACTGGAGATATTTGCAGGCCAGACCACTTGGCTTAGAGTGCTGGGAAGCTACCTCCCTGACAAAGATGTTCTGTTCGGATTCGATGCCTTCTTCCGAACTCATGGGCTACACATCAAACCCACTGGTCTGAGTTACAAAGGGCAGTTTTTGCCTTTTACAGGGATACAAAGTATCCTCGAAATCCAAGAAGCTCCAGAAGAATATAAGGAGATCCAACAGCTACTCCTCAGTGCTTGCTGTGATAGTCATGATCAATTCAACCACCCTGCTCCTTTATGGAAAAATCCAGAATTTTATGTCCGACTCCCCTTCAAAAAGAATGAAGACATCAACCCTACAAAGGCCACGCACTCAGGAATGAACCCTGAAGATCTTAAGTTGGCAAGAGCTGAATGTGCAGCCCTTCTTGTTCAAGGACTCATTGAACCAACCAACTCCAACTGGGCATGTCAAGCATTCTATGTTGAAAAAAGAGCTGAGCAAAATAGAGGGAAAAAGAGGCTTGTCATTGATTATAAGCCACTTAATGTCTTCTTACAAGACGACAAGTTTCCTCTACCAAGAATCTCAGTTATTACACAAAGATTAAGTGGAGCAAAAATATTCAGCAAGTTTGACTTGAAAGCTGGATTTTGGCAAATTGGGCTCCATCCTGAAGATAGGTATAAAACAGCGTTCTGTATACCTGAAGCCCAATACCAATGGACAGTAATGCCATTTGGACTCAAAGTAGCCCCCTCTCTCTTCCAAAAAGCAATGACCAAAATCTTTGAGCCCATACTACACTCCACACTCATCTACATTGATGACATCTTACTGTTCTCAAAAGACAGCGAAGCCCACAGGGCACTCCTGGCCCAATTCACTCAGATCATCAAAGACCAGGGAATCATGCTATCAGCAAAAAAGAGCTCTATTGCTAAGACAAAAATTGAATTCCTTGGGATGATTTTCGAAAATGGATTTTTCCAACCAGGGGATCACCTTGCCAAAGAATTAATCCATTTTCCTGATGAAAACTTGACAGTCAAACAAGTCCAACAATTCTTGGGAATCGTCAACTACATCAGAGACTTTATCCCAGATGTGACCAAACACACCAGCCAGCTGTCAAAACTCCTAAAAAAGAAGCCCCTACCATGGGGACCTGAACAAACCACAGCTGTCAAAACCCTGAAGAAGATAGCACAAGACCCCCCACCTTTAAAGATTCCCAGCACAGGAAAAAGAATATTGCAGACAGATGCTAGTGATGAATTCTGGGGAGCTGTGCTACTTGAAGAGATTGATGGAACAAGACACTATTGCGCGCATGCTAGTGGACAGTTCAAAGAATCTGAAAAACATTACCATGCCACTTACAAAGAGATTCTTGCTGTCAAAAGAGGGATAGAAAAATTCAATTTCCACCTCAGTTCTTATCATTTCACTGTGGAAATGGATAACACCTCTTTCCCATCAATGCTGGAAATCAAGAAAAAAATCCTGCCAGACTCTCAATTGCTAAGATGGAAGGACTGGTTCTCTCGCTATAAATTCGAAGTAAGGCACATCAAAGGACACCAAAACACACTTGCAGATTTCCTATCCAGGCCAACCAAAGAACCACCCCCCAAACCAGTAGAATCACTCCCTAAACCAATCCATTACATTTGCACCATGAGCACCTACAACCCTTCATACACCATCCCATTTCCTGATTGTCCACTTCGTAATAACCCATACAGAAGAAAAATTGGTCCTTTTCCTTTCAAAGCAAGACCCCAGACACTGTTTCAAATAGTCTGTTTAGCCAGGCAAACTTTGTTCTACTGGCTACACCAGCTTCTTACCATAACCCAAATACATCCAAATCCAAAGTACTTTGACATGGATACCCCTTTTTGCACTATACCAATAATCCAAGGACCTATACCAGAAGAGATGATGTGGTATATCTGGGCTCTGTCTTCCCTATATCCATGTGCTATTATAATACCACTCTTCCCAGTATATCACATTCTGTGTAACAGTACTCAAGCCCAGTCTCATCTAGTCAGGTTATTTGCTATGTATGCACCACTTGGAGCATGGAGAGGAATGTTATATAACATGATCGAGCAGCACCAATTATGGGATAAATCCTCCAAGACAAAGCGAAAATTCTGTTGTTTTGTCACTTTACAGAGAGATTATTTTTCTGGATGTAAAGCACATAATGAGAGGACACATACCAAGAACAGGGTCGAAATTGTTGGATATTCTACCATATGGCCCACAGATGAAAAGACAGTCCTGAATGCCTTGGCCAAATACCTTTGTCAACTTTGGCAACCTGGACTATATGGAGAAAAAGATGTAGTTGAAGGACTCCCATTTCAATCGGATGTCCCACCGATAACTCTCCAAGAGTTTCAGTCCAGATTTATAACTTCAGGAATAATCAACCAGTTTGGACAATACTCCTTTTATGCTCCAACGGACCAGCCCAGTACGTCCACACAAGTTCCAGGCAGATATTCTGAAGAAGATCTGAATTCTGAAGATCCAGGTGGAAGAGTGTATGCTTTACCACCAAGCCCAACTAGAATTGATGCAGGAATACCCGATGATGCTGAAGGCCCAAAATCAGACCCATATGACCCTTATCTGCAAGATGCCCAAGATCCAAATGAAGAAAACACTGAAGACCCTTTTCTCTACCTCCAAGACCCAGATACGGATTTCAGAGCTGTCAATCTAGCTTCTGATTCATCCTTCTCAGACGGTGATGGGACCCTACCAGAAGACTATTTCAAACCGTCTCTTTATTAGAACGCTGCTGTTTCCACTATGTATAATTATGAGTGTGCTAGAATAAAGTGACCACAGTCACATGTTTAGAAATTGCCAAAAAAGATAAGGCTTATCCTTATCCTCCAGGTGGCATTGTATGATAGGCTTGTTTAGATTTCGCTTCTATCTAGAGGCCTCTATATAAAGAGGTGCTCACCCCAGTTGTAATCAGATCTCAAGAAACATTGTAATATATCCACTTTTCCTATCTCTCAAAATGTTCTGAATTCTTTTTCTCTCTCTCTGAAAGCTTAGCTAGTATTATTTCCTTCTTCCTCAATCCAGTGCCATAACAAGTATGCTCTGAGCTTGCCTCTTTAAGAGGATCCTGCTCATCAGAAAATGGCATGGACCAGATCCACGGGAATTTCTCATAGTGGAAAAGGGATTCAATGTTATAATGCTAAATTTTGCTCGGACCCTTTGATCTCACTCATTATAATAATTGGAAAGAGTGATTGGGATAAGCAAACGATGCATTGTATCGTTGTTATCCTGAAGTACTGGAGATCCACCCCTGTGGTATCAGAGCCTCAGGTTGATAAGAGGAAGAAGAAGGTATTACTAGTAAAAGCAAGTAAGAGAGAATCACTAAACATAATCATGGATCTCACAAACTCATCAAGTTCTTCTCAACCTATACATCACTCTACCCCTCTGAGCATAGACCGATTACCCGCCAGTTTAAAGAAAACTCTTGGAAATAAGATTGATCAGTTGGTAGAATTCACTCATGTTCCAGAAGACTCTCGTACCCCGGCCACTGAATACCCTCTCATAAGTCCTTACTCTTTCTACCATAGACAAAAGAAATCAACCCTCACTTCTATTCGCCATCTCATCCATAGAAACCCTTCTCCTCCTCCCAAAGAAGTCATCCAGTCCTCTAGTCTCCAACAGTGTGGTTTAAAAGCCACTACTACCGAACAATACATCACCTTAGAAATCCCACAAGAACTCATCCAAAACTACCAAAACCAAGGCTACACTCATATGCATCTAGGGGCAGTCAGGCTCATTCTTACCCTTCATGGAAGGAGATCTCTTCCGGTAACAGCCAAAGTTGCTCTTTTAGATACTACTTTCAAAGAATACCAACATGCCTTGATCGGAGCATTAGTAACAACACTCTCAAATGGAAGTGTCATTCTTACTATAGCTCCTAATTTCACCATGAGATTATCAGATCCTACGATAAGTCAAAGGCTGAAAATCCAAATACAATTGGTAGGAGTAATTCAGGACTCTAATGCTGAACAGGCCACTCTACATCACCAAGTCCTCTACAGAGTCCAAGATCATGCTCTTGATCTTAATCTCCCAAACACTACCGGAGAAGCCCTATTCATGTTCACAGACAGTGCTGGAGGACCTGCAATAGTAAATATTCCAAGGATGATCACTACTGAAGAACTTGCTTCTATCATTCCGTTGGAATGGATTACTGATTATGAGAAAGCTTTCCCAAAAGAACAGGTTGATGTTCATACTACAGCACCTCCAACTATTACCCATAATAGTGATGGAACGGTGACGACTGTTTTTCAGAAACCTGGGATGACCAAACAAAGTTCACTGCGAAGATCATCCTTCAGAAGGATCAATATGATTTCTCCTGTTCAGGTGCAAACAACTCATGATCAAAATGATCCACCAGTGCATTTCTATGAGAATGGAAAACCTGTTTACGTCTCTCACGTAAATGGCCACTTCATTTGGGATGTTGATCCCTCTATGTGTGATTCTGACTGTGACTGTGCTAATCAATGGAGTGACACTGATGATGAAGATTATGCTAGAAGACGGAGGAACAAGAAAAAGAAGAAGAAGTCGTTACAAGCCCCATGCTCCTATAAAAGACCTGAGCCTCCTGATGATGCTGAATCAGCTCCAATGCTCAGAAAGAAACCAATGATCAAAAGGACGAAACTGTCTAGGAAAAGCTTCACAGATTATCCTTTTCAGCCAGACGATACAATCCCATGTATTGCCACCCTCAGATCTTATGAGGAAGAATTCCCACCTTTAGTGATCCAAACTGATGAAAAGAAAATCACAAGGAGACCTTATGTGATACCTCAAGGAATCACTCCACATGGACATCAAGCTACAACTCCTCAAGAAGAAGTGCTCAATTGGCATACAGATAATGCAGTCAGCCAAAATAAAGTACTGCTCCGAATAGATCACACTCTTGATACTCTTGTAGAAAAAACTGAGGGTCTCTCAGTACAATTAAGTTCTATGGCAGAACAAGTGGCTGAACTCAAAGATCGACTTTCTGCACAAGCTTTTCAACTTGATCAAGAACTCAAGGCCTACATTGACAATCGTTACTTTGGCCCAGAATTCCAAAAGAAGAACAGAGAATTGGATCAAGTCAAAGCTCAACTTCGACAAATTGAGATGGACAAAAGCAAAACAACTGTACCCCAGACGCTGTCCATAGACCCATTATCCATGTATGCCAAACCATACCCCTCATATTCACCTGTCTTATTCCCTTCCACATATTCACCACCAGAAACCCCAGATTATGACTCCATCTTCAAATCCACCTACCATTTGGCCAGGCAAGCAAACACTAAAAGATCTATTTCTCCTCAAGGACGGCATCATTCGTCCTTGCCTAGGCCACCACAATCTCAATCTAGACATCATCCTCCTTGGAAACCAGGAAATTTTTTTAGAGACGAAACATCTTCCAATGTCCCTATGAAAGATAAGGGCATCAAAGAAGGGTCTCCTGCTCCAGGACGATCAATATATACCCTTACTCTGGATACTCAATCACCCAGTGAAGAAATTACTGAAGAATCAGAAGATGAGACTACTGAGACCAGTGAACAAGAAGATGAGGAGTCTGAAGGAGATTATGAAGCAGATCTTTCAGCAATAGCCATGGTCAACCCTGTAGAGGAAGAGGAGGAAGAGATAACTTCTGAAAGGGATGAACCAGAAACTTCAGCTAATCACGATCATATAAGCCCAATTGAAGTTAAAACTCCCAACAAATGGTTCACTTTTGATGATGTCCCACCAGCAAGATACAGAGAAAGGTTGAATGAATTTAGTGCATGGATTCAGACCAACATGGCCAACCCAAATCTCACAAGCAGACAAGTCCTTGCAGATTTTATAAATCGGATGACTGGCAATCTCCGAGAATGGGCAACTAACCTTTCTGAGTATGAAAGACTCCAACTCATCAATGGTACCTCTTCACAATTTCTGGGGATAATACATCAAGAATTTCTAGGAGACATTGCAATTATCCAAAAAAGAAATTCTCAAGAATACTTTGAGATGAAGTGTTGTTCCCTCAACAGAAAAGACTTGGAAAAACACTACAAAAAGATGGCTGCTAAATATTATCCTCTTGGAGGAAATAATAATCCGCCACTTAAGCAAGTCTTTATAGCATCCTTGCCAGATGAGCTTCAGCCTGAAATACAGCGAATGATGATGACTCTTCGCAAAGAAGTGGCTACCACAACCATTGGAGAAATATACCAGTTAGCCCTAGCTGCCTTGGACAAGTTGTGTGAACAACAACAAATGTTCAAACAGCTTAACAAAAACTCAGGCAAACTCAAAGGAGCATGCAGCAAATCCCATCTGAAAATTAAGTGCAAAGAGTCAAGTATGTGTGAATGCAAGCCAAAGAAAAAGATGCATTGGCGATCATCAACCAATACATTTCATCAGAAAGCATTCAGAAGGAGAAGAAGCAAGCAAAAATACCGTTACTTCAAAAGGAGGAAACCCCATACCAAGTCAAACAAATGCTTCATTTGTGGAAAACAAGGACACTTTGCTAAGTCATGTCCTCACAAGACAAAGAAGGAAATAAAAATGCTCCAGTCTTTAATGGATGCTGCCTCCATTGGTGAAGAGGAAGATCTAGAGTCAGTACTTGAGGAACAGAGAAGCAAAGATGATGAAACTGAATACGTCTTCCAGGACTCTGACTCAGAAGAGAATAGTTCAGAAGAAGACCTCCCACCAAAAAGGTCTATCTTTACCATATCATCTATTGCTTCCATCACCACAAGAATTCCTAAAGGAACGAGTATGCCAGAAGAAGAACTTGGGTATCTCGGATCTTTAGGAGTAAAACAGATTGATGGTACTCCTAGACCTCATTTTGATCTAAAAGTCAAAACATCTGTCTATGATAAACCAATAAAGGCCGTTGCATTAATGGACACTGGATCTTGTGCTACTGTCGTAAAACCACATGTCTTACCAAAAGAGATGTGGGCACCTTTTTCCAAGAAATTTGCAGCAGCTAACAGTGAAGTCTTCACCATCAATCTCATCTCCAAAAAACCAGTTGGACTGGAGATATTTGCAGGCCAGACCACTTGGCTTAGAGTGCTGGGAAGCTACCTCCCTGACAAAGATGTTCTGTTCGGATTCGATGCCTTCTTCCGAACTCATGGGCTACACATCAAACCCACTGGTCTGAGTTACAAAGGGCAGTTTTTGCCTTTTACAGGGATACAAAGTATCCTCGAAATCCAAGAAGCTCCAGAAGAATATAAGGAGATCCAACAGCTACTCCTCAGTGCTTGCTGTGATAGTCATGATCAATTCAACCACCCTGCTCCTTTATGGAAAAATCCAGAATTTTATGTCCGACTCCCCTTCAAAAAGAATGAAGACATCAACCCTACAAAGGCCACGCACTCAGGAATGAACCCTGAAGATCTTAAGTTGGCAAGAGCTGAATGTGCAGCCCTTCTTGTTCAAGGACTCATTGAACCAACCAACTCCAACTGGGCATGTCAAGCATTCTATGTTGAAAAAAGAGCTGAGCAAAATAGAGGGAAAAAGAGGCTTGTCATTGATTATAAGCCACTTAATGTCTTCTTACAAGACGACAAGTTTCCTCTACCAAGAATCTCAGTTATTACACAAAGATTAAGTGGAGCAAAAATATTCAGCAAGTTTGACTTGAAAGCTGGATTTTGGCAAATTGGGCTCCATCCTGAAGATAGGTATAAAACAGCGTTCTGTATACCTGAAGCCCAATACCAATGGACAGTAATGCCATTTGGACTCAAAGTAGCCCCCTCTCTCTTCCAAAAAGCAATGACCAAAATCTTTGAGCCCATACTACACTCCACACTCATCTACATTGATGACATCTTACTGTTCTCAAAAGACAGCGAAGCCCACAGGGCACTCCTGGCCCAATTCACTCAGATCATCAAAGACCAGGGAATCATGCTATCAGCAAAAAAGAGCTCTATTGCTAAGACAAAAATTGAATTCCTTGGGATGATTTTCGAAAATGGATTTTTCCAACCAGGGGATCACCTTGCCAAAGAATTAATCCATTTTCCTGATGAAAACTTGACAGTCAAACAAGTCCAACAATTCTTGGGAATCGTCAACTACATCAGAGACTTTATCCCAGATGTGACCAAACACACCAGCCAGCTGTCAAAACTCCTAAAAAAGAAGCCCCTACCATGGGGACCTGAACAAACCACAGCTGTCAAAACCCTGAAGAAGATAGCACAAGACCCCCCACCTTTAAAGATTCCCAGCACAGGAAAAAGAATATTGCAGACAGATGCTAGTGATGAATTCTGGGGAGCTGTGCTACTTGAAGAGATTGATGGAACAAGACACTATTGCGCGCATGCTAGTGGACAGTTCAAAGAATCTGAAAAACATTACCATGCCACTTACAAAGAGATTCTTGCTGTCAAAAGAGGGATAGAAAAATTCAATTTCCACCTCAGTTCTTATCATTTCACTGTGGAAATGGATAACACCTCTTTCCCATCAATGCTGGAAATCAAGAAAAAAATCCTGCCAGACTCTCAATTGCTAAGATGGAAGGACTGGTTCTCTCCTATCCAGGCCAACCAAAGAACCACCCCCCAAACCAGTAGAATCACTCCCTAAACCAATCCATTACATTTGCACCATGAGCACCTACAACCCTTCATACACCATCCCATTTCCTGATTGTCCACTTCGTAATAACCCATACAGAAGAAAAATTGGTCCTTTTCCTTTCAAAGCAAGACCCCAGACACTGTTTCAAATAGTCTGTTTAGCCAGGCAAACTTTGTTCTACTGGCTACACCAGCTTCTTACCATAACCCAAATACATCCAAATCCAAAGTACTTTGACATGGATACCCCTTTTTGCACTATACCAATAATCCAAGGACCTATACCAGAAGAGATGATGTGGTATATCTGGGCTCTGTCTTCCCTATATCCATGTGCTATTATAATACCACTCTTCCCAGTATATCACATTCTGTGTAACAGTACTCAAGCCCAGTCTCATCTAGTCAGGTTATTTGCTATGTATGCACCACTTGGAGCATGGAGAGGAATGTTATATAACATGATCGAGCAGCACCAATTATGGGATAAATCCTCCAAGACAAAGCGAAAATTCTGTTGTTTTGTCACTTTACAGAGAGATTATTTTTCTGGATGTAAAGCACATAATGAGAGGACACATACCAAGAACAGGGTCGAAATTGTTGGATATTCTACCATATGGCCCACAGATGAAAAGACAGTCCTGAATGCCTTGGCCAAATACCTTTGTCAACTTTGGCAACCTGGACTATATGGAGAAAAAGATGTAGTTGAAGGACTCCCATTTCAATCGGATGTCCCACCGATAACTCTCCAAGAGTTTCAGTCCAGATTTATAACTTCAGGAATAATCAACCAGTTTGGACAATACTCCTTTTATGCTCCAACGGACCAGCCCAGTACGTCCACACAAGTTCCAGGCAGATATTCTGAAGAAGATCTGAATTCTGAAGATCCAGGTGGAAGAGTGTATGCTTTACCACCAAGCCCAACTAGAATTGATGCAGGAATACCCGATGATGCTGAAGGCCCAAAATCAGACCCATATGACCCTTATCTGCAAGATGCCCAAGATCCAAATGAAGAAAACACTGAAGACCCTTTTCTCTACCTCCAAGACCCAGATACGGATTTCAGAGCTGTCAATCTAGCTTCTGATTCATCCTTCTCAGACGGTGATGGGACCCTACCAGAAGACTATTTCAAACCGTCTCTTTATTAGAACGCTGCTGTTTCCACTATGTATAATTATGAGTGTGCTAGAATAAAGTGACCACAGTCACATGTTTAGAAATTGCCAAAAAAGATAAGGCTTATCCTTATCCTCCAGGTGGCATTGTATGATAGGCTTGTTTAGATTTCGCTTCTATCTAGAGGCCTCTATATAAAGAGGTGCTCACCCCAGTTGTAATCAGATCTCAAGAAACATTGTAATATATCCACTTTTCCTATCTCTCAAAATGTTCTGAATTCTTTTTCTCTCTCTCTGAAAGCTTAGCTAGTATTATTTCCTTCTTCCTCAATCCAGTGCCATAACAAGTATGCTCTGAGCTTGCCTCTTTAAGAGGATCCTGCTCATCAGAAAATGGCATGGACCAGATCCACGGGAATTTCTCATAGTGGAAAAGGGATTCAATGTTATAATGCTAAATTTTGCTCGGACCCTTTGATCTCACTCATTATAATAATTGGAAAGAGTGATTGGGATAAGCAAACGATGCATTGTATCGTTGTTATCCTGAAGTACTGGAGATCCACCATTTGTTGGGAGTTTTAACTTCAATTGGGCTTATATGATCGTGATTAGCTGAAGTTTCTGGTTCATCCCTTTCAGAAGTTATCTCTTCCTCCTCTTCCTCTACAGGGTTGACCATGGCTATTGCTGAAAGATCTGCTTCATAATCTCCTTCAGACTCCTCATCTTCTTGTTCACTGGTCTCAGTAGTCTCATCTTCTGATTCTTCAGTAATTTCTTCACTGGGTGATTGAGTATCCAGAGTAAGGGTATATATTGATCGTCCTGGAGCAGGAGACCCTTCTTTGATGCCCTTATCTTTCATAGGGACATTGGAAGATGTTTCGTCTCTAAAAAAATTTCCTGGTTTCCAAGGAGGATGATGTCTAGATTGAGATTGTGGTGGCCTAGGCAAGGACGAATGATGCCGTCCTTGAGGAGAAATAGATCTTTTAGTGTTTGCTTGCCTGGCCAAATGGTAGGTGGATTTGAAGATGGAGTCATAATCTGGGGTTTCTGGTGGTGAATATGTGGAAGGGAATAAGACAGGTGAATATGAGGGGTATGGTTTGGCATACATGGATAATGGGTCTATGGACAGCGTCTGGGGTACAGTTGTTTTGCTTTTGTCCATCTCAATTTGTCGAAGTTGAGCTTTGACTTGATCCAATTCTCTGTTCTTCTTTTGGAATTCTGGGCCAAAGTAACGATTGTCAATGTAGGCCTTGAGTTCTTGATCAAGTTGAAAAGCTTGTGCAGAAAGTCGATCTTTGAGTTCAGCCACTTGTTCTGCCATAGAACTTAATTGTACTGAGAGACCCTCAGTTTTTTCTACAAGAGTATCAAGAGTGTGATCTATTCGGAGCAGTACTTTATTTTGGCTGACTGCATTATCTGTATGCCAATTGAGCACTTCTTCTTGAGGAGTTGTAGCTTGATGTCCATGTGGAGTGATTCCTTGAGGTATCACATAAGGTCTCCTTGTGATTTTCTTTTCATCAGTTTGGATCACTAAAGGTGGGAATTCTTCCTCATAAGATCTGAGGGTGGCAATACATGGGATTGTATCGTCTGGCTGAAAAGGATAATCTGTGAAGCTTTTCCTAGACAGTTTCGTCCTTTTGATCATTGGTTTCTTTCTGAGCATTGGAGCTGATTCAGCATCATCAGGAGGCTCAGGTCTTTTATAGGAGCATGGGGCTTGTAACGACTTCTTCTTCTTTTTCTTGTTCCTCCGTCTTCTAGCATAATCTTCATCATCAGTGTCACTCCATTGATTAGCACAGTCACAGTCAGAATCACACATAGAGGGATCAACATCCCAAATGAAGTGGCCATTTACGTGAGAGACGTAAACAGGTTTTCCATTCTCATAGAAATGCACTGGTGGATCATTTTGATCATGAGTTGTTTGCACCTGAACAGGAGAAATCATATTGATCCTTCTGAAGGATGATCTTCGCAGTGAACTTTGTTTGGTCATCCCAGGTTTCTGAAAAACAGTCGTCACCGTTCCATCACTATTATGGGTAATAGTTGGAGGTGCTGTAGTATGAACATCAACCTGTTCTTTTGGGAAAGCTTTCTCATAATCAGTAATCCATTCCAACGGAATGATAGAAGCAAGTTCTTCAGTAGTGATCATCCTTGGAATATTTACTATTGCAGGTCCTCCAGCACTGTCTGTGAACATGAATAGGGCTTCTCCGGTAGTGTTTGGGAGATTAAGATCAAGAGCATGATCTTGGACTCTGTAGAGGACTTGGTGATGTAGAGTGGCCTGTTCAGCATTAGAGTCCTGAATTACTCCTACCAATTGTATTTGGATTTTCAGCCTTTGACTTATCGTAGGATCTGATAATCTCATGGTGAAATTAGGAGCTATAGTAAGAATGACACTTCCATTTGAGAGTGTTGTTACTAATGCTCCGATCAAGGCATGTTGGTATTCTTTGAAAGTAGTATCTAAAAGAGCAACTTTGGCTGTTACCGGAAGAGATCTCCTTCCATGAAGGGTAAGAATGAGCCTGACTGCCCCTAGATGCATATGAGTGTAGCCTTGGTTTTGGTAGTTTTGGATGAGTTCTTGTGGGATTTCTAAGGTGATGTATTGTTCGGTAGTAGTGGCTTTTAAACCACACTGTTGGAGACTAGAGGACTGGATGACTTCTTTGGGAGGAGGAGAAGGGTTTCTATGGATGAGATGGCGAATAGAAGTGAGGGTTGATTTCTTTTGTCTATGGTAGAAAGAGTAAGGACTTATGAGAGGGTATTCAGTGGCCGGGGTACGAGAGTCTTCTGGAACATGAGTGAATTCTACCAACTGATCAATCTTATTTCCAAGAGTTTTCTTTAAACTGGCGGGTAATCGGTCTATGCTCAGAGGGGTAGAGTGATGTATAGGTTGAGAAGAACTTGATGAGTTTGTGAGATCCATGATTATGTTTAGTGATTCTCTCTTACTTGCTTTTACTAGTAATACCTTCTTCTTCCTCTTATCAACCTGAGGCTCTGATACCACAGGGGTGGATCTCCAGTACTTCAGGATAACAACGATACAATGCATCGTTTGCTTATCCCAATCACTCTTTCCAATTATTATAATGAGTGAGATCAAAGGGTCCGAGCAAAATTTAGCATTATAACATTGAATCCCTTTTCCACTATGAGAAATTCCCGTGGATCTGGTCCATGCCATTTTCTGATGAGCAGGATCCTCTTAAAGAGGCAAGCTCAGAGCATACTTGTTATGGCACTGGATTGAGGAAGAAGGAAATAATACTAGCTAAGCTTTCAGAGAGAGAGAAAAAGAATTCAGAACATTTTGAGAGATAGGAAAAGTGGATATATTACAATGTTTCTTGAGATCTGATTACAACTGGGGTGAGCACCTCTTTATATAGAGGCCTCTAGATAGAAGCGAAATCTAAACAAGCCTATCATACAATGCCACCTGGAGGATAAGGATAAGCCTTATCTTTTTTGGCAATTTCTAAACATGTGACTGTGGTCACTTTATTCTAGCACACTCATAATTATACATAGTGGAAACAGCAGCGTTCTAATAAAGAGACGGTTTGAAATAGTCTTCTGGTAGGGTCCCATCACCGTCTGAGAAGGATGAATCAGAAGCTAGATTGACAGCTCTGAAATCCGTATCTGGGTCTTGGAGGTAGAGAAAAGGGTCTTCAGTGTTTTCTTCATTTGGATCTTGGGCATCTTGCAGATAAGGGTCATATGGGTCTGATTTTGGGCCTTCAGCATCATCGGGTATTCCTGCATCAATTCTAGTTGGTATTCTTTTCATCAGAAAGCATTCAGAAGGAGAAGAAGCAAGCAAAAATACCGTTACTTCAAAAGGAGGAAACCCCATACCAAGTCAAACAAATGCTTCATTTGTGGAAAACAAGGACACTTTGCTAAGTCATGTCCTCACAAGACAAAGAAGGAAATAAAAATGCTCCAGTCTTTAATGGATGCTGCCTCCATTGGTGAAGAGGAAGATCTAGAGTCAGTACTTGAGGAACAGAGAAGCAAAGATGATGAAACTGAATACGTCTTCCAGGACTCTGACTCAGAAGAGAATAGTTCAGAAGAAGACCTCCCACCAAAAAGGTCTATCTTTACCATATCATCTATTGCTTCCATCACCACAAGAATTCCTAAAGGAACGAGTATGCCAGAAGAAGAACTTGGGTATCTCGGATCTTTAGGAGTAAAACAGATTGATGGTACTCCTAGACCTCATTTTGATCTAAAAGTCAAAACATCTGTCTATGATAAACCAATAAAGGCCGTTGCATTAATGGACACTGGATCTTGTGCTACTGTCGTAAAACCACATGTCTTACCAAAAGAGATGTGGGCACCTTTTTCCAAGAAATTTGCAGCAGCTAACAGTGAAGTCTTCACCATCAATCTCATCTCCAAAAAACCAGTTGGACTGGAGATATTTGCAGGCCAGACCACTTGGCTTAGAGTGCTGGGAAGCTACCTCCCTGACAAAGATGTTCTGTTCGGATTCGATGCCTTCTTCCGAACTCATGGGCTACACA
The DNA here is from genome assembly GCF_059453495.1 of Arachis ipaensis. Classification (NCBI taxonomy): domain Eukaryota; kingdom Viridiplantae; phylum Streptophyta; class Magnoliopsida; order Fabales; family Fabaceae; genus Arachis; species Arachis ipaensis. Next base: position 11,198,514 of record NC_142437.1, on the reverse strand, counting down.
TCAAACCCACTGGTCTGAGTTACAAAGGGCAGTTTTTGCCTTTTACAGGGATACAAAGTATCCTCGAAATCCAAGAAGCTCCAGAAGAATATAAGGAGATCCAACAGCTACTCCTCAGTGCTTGCTGTGATAGTCATGATCAATTCAACCACCCTGCTCCTTTATGGAAAAATCCAGAATTTTATGTCCGACTCCCCTTCAAAAAGAATGAAGACATCAACCCTACAAAGGCCACGCACTCAGGAATGAACCCTGAAGATCTTAAGTTGGCAAGAGCTGAATGTGCAGCCCTTCTTGTTCAAGGACTCATTGAACCAACCAACTCCAACTGGGCATGTCAAGCATTCTATGTTGAAAAAAGAGCTGAGCAAAATAGAGGGAAAAAGAGGCTTGTCATTGATTATAAGCCACTTAATGTCTTCTTACAAGACGACAAGTTTCCTCTACCAAGAATCTCAGTTATTACACAAAGATTAAGTGGAGCAAAAATATTCAGCAAGTTTGACTTGAAAGCTGGATTTTGGCAAATTGGGCTCCATCCTGAAGATAGGTATAAAACAGCGTTCTGTATACCTGAAGCCCAATACCAATGGACAGTAATGCCATTTGGACTCAAAGTAGCCCCCTCTCTCTTCCAAAAAGCAATGACCAAAATCTTTGAGCCCATACTACACTCCACACTCATCTACATTGATGACATCTTACTGTTCTCAAAAGACAGCGAAGCCCACAGGGCACTCCTGGCCCAATTCACTCAGATCATCAAAGACCAGGGAATCATGCTATCAGCAAAAAAGAGCTCTATTGCTAAGACAAAAATTGAATTCCTTGGGATGATTTTCGAAAATGGATTTTTCCAACCAGGGGATCACCTTGCCAAAGAATTAATCCATTTTCCTGATGAAAACTTGACAGTCAAACAAGTCCAACAATTCTTGGGAATCGTCAACTACATCAGAGACTTTATCCCAGATGTGACCAAACACACCAGCCAGCTGTCAAAACTCCTAAAAAAGAAGCCCCTACCATGGGGACCTGAACAAACCACAGCTGTCAAAACCCTGAAGAAGATAGCACAAGACCCCCCACCTTTAAAGATTCCCAGCACAGGAAAAAGAATATTGCAGACAGATGCTAGTGATGAATTCTGGGGAGCTGTGCTACTTGAAGAGATTGATGGAACAAGACACTATTGCGCGCATGCTAGTGGACAGTTCAAAGAATCTGAAAAACATTACCATGCCACTTACAAAGAGATTCTTGCTGTCAAAAGAGGGATAGAAAAATTCAATTTCCAACTCAGTTCTTATCATTTCACTGTGGAAATGGATAACACCTCTTTCCCATCAATGCTGGAAATCAAGAAAAAAATCCTGCCAGACTCTCAATTGCTAAGATGGAAGGACTGGTTCTCTCGCTATAAATTCGAAGTAAGGCACATCAAAGGACACCAAAACACACTTGCAGATTTCCTATCCAGGCCAACCAAAGAACCACCCCCCAAACCAGTAGAATCACTCCCTAAACCAATCCATTACATTTGCACCATGAGCACCTACAACCCTTCATACACCATCCCATTTCCTGATTGTCCACTTCGTAATAACCCATACAGAAGAAAAATTGGTCCTTTTCCTTTCAAAGCAAGACCCCAGACACTGTTTCAAATAGTCTGTTTAGCCAGGCAAACTTTGTTCTACTGGCTACACCAGCTTCTTACCATAACCCAAATACATCCAAATCCAAAGTACTTTGACATGGATACCCCTTTTTGCACTATACCAATAATCCAAGGACCTATACCAGAAGAGATGATGTGGTATATCTGGGCTCTGTCTTCCCTATATCCATGTGCTATTATAATACCACTCTTCCCAGTATATCACATTCTGTGTAACAGTACTCAAGCCCAGTCTCATCTAGTCAGGTTATTTGCTATGTATGCACCACTTGGAGCATGGAGAGGAATGTTATATAACATGATCGAGCAGCACCAATTATGGGATAAATCCTCCAAGACAAAGCGAAAATTCTGTTGTTTTGTCACTTTACAGAGAGATTATTTTTCTGGATGTAAAGCACATAATGAGAGGACACATACCAAGAACAGGGTCGAAATTGTTGGATATTCTACCATATGGCCCACAGATGAAAAGACAGTCCTGAATGCCTTGGCCAAATACCTTTGTCAACTTTGGCAACCTGGACTATATGGAGAAAAAGATGTAGTTGAAGGACTCCCATTTCAATCGGATGTCCCACCGATAACTCTCCAAGAGTTTCAGTCCAGATTTATAACTTCAGGAATAATCAACCAGTTTGGACAATACTCCTTTTATGCTCCAACGGACCAGCCCAGTACGTCCACACAAGTTCCAGGCAGATATTCTGAAGAAGATCTGAATTCTGAAGATCCAGGTGGAAGAGTGTATGCTTTACCACCAAGCCCAACTAGAATTGATGCAGGAATACCCGATGATGCTGAAGGCCCAAAATCAGACCCATATGACCCTTATCTGCAAGATGCCCAAGATCCAAATGAAGAAAACACTGAAGACCCTTTTCTCTACCTCCAAGACCCAGATACGGATTTCAGAGCTGTCAATCTAGCTTCTGATTCATCCTTCTCAGACGGTGATGGGACCCTACCAGAAGACTATTTCAAACCGTCTCTTTATTAGAACGCTGCTGTTTCCACTATGTATAATTATGAGTGTGCTAGAATAAAGTGACCACAGTCACATGTTTAGAAATTGCCAAAAAAGATAAGGCTTATCCTTATCCTCCAGGTGGCATTGTATGATAGGCTTGTTTAGATTTCGCTTCTATCTAGAGGCCTCTATATAAAGAGGTGCTCACCCCAGTTGTAATCAGATCTCAAGAAACATTGTAATATATCCACTTTTCCTATCTCTCAAAATGTTCTGAATTCTTTTTCTCTCTCTCTGAAAGCTTAGCTAGTATTATTTCCTTCTTCCTCAATCCAGTGCCATAACAAGTATGCTCTGAGCTTGCCTCTTTAAGAGGATCCTGCTCATCAGAAAATGGCATGGACCAGATCCACGGGAATTTCTCATAGTGGAAAAGGGATTCAATGTTATAATGCTAAATTTTGCTCGGACCCTTTGATCTCACTCATTATAATAATTGGAAAGAGTGATTGGGATAAGCAAACGATGCATTGTATCGTTGTTATCCTGAAGTACTGGAGATCCACCCCTGTGGTATTACTAGTAAAAGCAAGTAAGAGAGAATCACTAAACATAATCATGGATCTCACAAACTCATCAAGTTCTTCTCAACCTATACATCACTCTACCCCTCTGAGCATAGACCGATTACCCGCCAGTTTAAAGAAAACTCTTGGAAATAAGATTGATCAGTTGGTAGAATTCACTCATGTTCCAGAAGACTCTCGTACCCCGGCCACTGAATACCCTCTCATAAGTCCTTACTCTTTCTACCATAGACAAAAGAAATCAACCCTCACTTCTATTCGCCATCTCATCCATAGAAACCCTTCTCCTCCTCCCAAAGAAGTCATCCAGTCCTCTAGTCTCCAACAGTGTGGTTTAAAAGCCACTACTACCGAACAATACATCACCTTAGAAATCCCACAAGAACTCATCCAAAACTACCAAAACCAAGGCTACACTCATATGCATCTAGGGGCAGTCAGGCTCATTCTTACCCTTCATGGAAGGAGATCTCTTCCGGTAACAGCCAAAGTTGCTCTTTTAGATACTACTTTCAAAGAATACCAACATGCCTTGATCGGAGCATTAGTAACAACACTCTCAAATGGAAGTGTCATTCTTACTATAGCTCCTAATTTCACCATGAGATTATCAGATCCTACGATAAGTCAAAGGCTGAAAATCCAAATACAATTGGTAGGAGTAATTCAGGACTCTAATGCTGAACAGGCCACTCTACATCACCAAGTCCTCTACAGAGTCCAAGATCATGCTCTTGATCTTAATCTCCCAAACACTACCGGAGAAGCCCTATTCATGTTCACAGACAGTGCTGGAGGACCTGCAATAGTAAATATTCCAAGGATGATCACTACTGAAGAACTTGCTTCTATCATTCCGTTGGAATGGATTACTGATTATGAGAAAGCTTTCCCAAAAGAACAGGTTGATGTTCATACTACAGCACCTCCAACTATTACCCATAATAGTGATGGAACGGTGACGACTGTTTTTCAGAAACCTGGGATGACCAAACAAAGTTCACTGCGAAGATCATCCTTCAGAAGGATCAATATGATTTCTCCTGTTCAGGTGCAAACAACTCATGATCAAAATGATCCACCAGTGCATTTCTATGAGAATGGAAAACCTGTTTACGTCTCTCACGTAAATGGCCACTTCATTTGGGATGTTGATCCCTCTATGTGTGATTCTGACTGTGACTGTGCTAATCAATGGAGTGACACTGATGATGAAGATTATGCTAGAAGACGGAGGAACAAGAAAAAGAAGAAGAAGTCGTTACAAGCCCCATGCTCCTATAAAAGACCTGAGCCTCCTGATGATGCTGAATCAGCTCCAATGCTCAGAAAGAAACCAATGATCAAAAGGACGAAACTGTCTAGGAAAAGCTTCACAGATTATCCTTTTCAGCCAGACGATACAATCCCATGTATTGCCACCCTCAGATCTTATGAGGAAGAATTCCCACCTTTAGTGATCCAAACTGATGAAAAGAAAATCACAAGGAGACCTTATGTGATACCTCAAGGAATCACTCCACATGGACATCAAGCTACAACTCCTCAAGAAGAAGTGCTCAATTGGCATACAGATAATGCAGTCAGCCAAAATAAAGTACTGCTCCGAATAGATCACACTCTTGATACTCTTGTAGAAAAAACTGAGGGTCTCTCAGTACAATTAAGTTCTATGGCAGAACAAGTGGCTGAACTCAAAGATCGACTTTCTGCACAAGCTTTTCAACTTGATCAAGAACTCAAGGCCTACATTGACAATCGTTACTTTGGCCCAGAATTCCAAAAGAAGAACAGAGAATTGGATCAAGTCAAAGCTCAACTTCGACAAATTGAGATGGACAAAAGCAAAACAACTGTACCCCAGACGCTGTCCATAGACCCATTATCCATGTATGCCAAACCATACCCCTCATATTCACCTGTCTTATTCCCTTCCACATATTCACCACCAGAAACCCCAGATTATGACTCCATCTTCAAATCCACCTACCATTTGGCCAGGCAAGCAAACACTAAAAGATCTATTTCTCCTCAAGGACGGCATCATTCGTCCTTGCCTAGGCCACCACAATCTCAATCTAGACATCATCCTCCTTGGAAACCAGGAAATTTTTTTAGAGACGAAACATCTTCCAATGTCCCTATGAAAGATAAGGGCATCAAAGAAGGGTCTCCTGCTCCAGGACGATCAATATATACCCTTACTCTGGATACTCAATCACCCAGTGAAGAAATTACTGAAGAATCAGAAGATGAGACTACTAAGACCAGTGAACAAGAAGATGAGGAGTCTGAAGGAGATTATGAAGCAGATCTTTCAGCAATAGCCATGGTCAACCCTGTAGAGGAAGAGGAGGAAGAGATAACTTCTGAAAGGGATGAACCAGAAACTTCAGCTAATCACGATCATATAAGCCCAATTGAAGTTAAAACTCCCAACAAATGGTTCATCAGAATTCAGATCTTCTTCAGAATATCTGCCTGGAACTTGTGTGGACGTACTGGGCTGGTCCGTTGGAGCATAAAAGGAGTATTGTCCAAACTGGTTGATTATTCCTGAAGTTATAAATCTGGACTGAAACTCTTGGAGAGTTATCGGTGGGACATCCGATTGAAATGGGAGTCCTTCAACTACATCTTTTTCTCCATATAGTCCAGGTTGCCAAAGTTGACAAAGGTATTTGGCCAAGGCATTCAGGACTGTCTTTTCATCTGTGGGCCATATGGTAGAATATCCAACAATTTCGACCCTGTTCTTGGTATGTGTCCTCTCATTATGTGCTTTACATCCAGAAAAATAATCTCTCTGTAAAGTGACAAAACAACAGAATTTTCGCTTTGTCTTGGAGGATTTATCCCATAATTGGTGCTGCTCGATCATGTTATATAACATTCCTCTCCATGCTCCAAGTGGTGCATACATAGCAAATAACCTGACTAGATGAGACTGGGCTTGAGTACTGTTACACAGAATGTGATATACTGGGAAGAGTGGTATTATAATAGCACATGGATATAGGGAAGACAGAGCCCAGATATACCACATCATCTCTTCTGGTATAGGTCCTTGGATTATTGGTATAGTGCAAAAAGGGGTATCCATGTCAAAGTACTTTGGATTTGGATGTATTTGGGTTATGGTAAGAAGCTGGTGTAGCCAGTAGAACAAAGTTTGCCTGGCTAAACAGACTATTTGAAACAGTGTCTGGGGTCTTGCTTTGAAAGGAAAAGGACCAATTTTTCTTCTGTATGGGTTATTACGAAGTGGACAATCAGGAAATGGGATGGTGTATGAAGGGTTGTAGGTGCTCATGGTGCAAATGTAATGGATTGGTTTAGGGAGTGATTCTACTGGTTTGGGGGGTGGTTCTTTGGTTGGCCTGGATAGGAAATCTGCAAGTGTGTTTTGGTGTCCTTTGATGTGCCTTACTTCGAATTTATAGCGAGAGAACCAGTCCTTCCATCTTAGCAATTGAGAGTCTGGCAGGATTTTTTTCTTGATTTCCAGCATTGATGGGAAAGAGGTGTTATCCATTTCCACAGTGAAATGATAAGAACTGAGGTGGAAATTGAATTTTTCTATCCCTCTTTTGACAGCAAGAATCTCTTTGTAAGTGGCATGGTAATGTTTTTCAGATTCTTTGAACTGTCCACTAGCATGCGCGCAATAGTGTCTTGTTCCATCAATCTCTTCAAGTAGCACAGCTCCCCAGAATTCATCACTAGCATCTGTCTGCAATATTCTTTTTCCTGTGCTGGGAATCTTTAAAGGTGGGGGGTCTTGTGCTATCTTCTTCAGGGTTTTGACAGCTGTGGTTTGTTCAGGTCCCCATGGTAGGGGCTTCTTTTTTAGGAGTTTTGACAGCTGGCTGGTGTGTTTGGTCACATCTGGGATAAAGTCTCTGATGTAGTTGACGATTCCCAAGAATTGTTGGACTTGTTTGACTGTCAAGTTTTCATCAGGAAAATGGATTAATTCTTTGGCAAGGTGATCCCCTGGTTGGAAAAATCCATTTTCGAAAATCATCCCAAGGAATTCAATTTTTGTCTTAGCAATAGAGCTCTTTTTTGCTGATAGCATGATTCCCTGGTCTTTGATGATCTGAGTGAATTGGGCCAGGAGTGCCCTGTGGGCTTCGCTGTCTTTTGAGAACAGTAAGATGTCATCAATGTAGATGAGTGTGGAGTGTAGTATGGGCTCAAAGATTTTGGTCATTGCTTTTTGGAAGAGAGAGGGGGCTACTTTGAGTCCAAATGGCATTACTGTCCATTGGTATTGGGCTTCAGGTATACAGAACGCTGTTTTATACCTATCTTCAGAGAGAATCACTAAACATAATCATGGATCTCACAAACTCATCAAGTTCTTCTCAACCTATACATCACTCTACCCCTCTGAGCATAGACCGATTACCCGCCAGTTTAAAGAAAACTCTTGGAAATAAGATTGATCAGTTGGTAGAATTCACTCATGTTCCAGAAGACTCTCGTACCCCGGCCACTGAATACCCTCTCATAAGTCCTTACTCTTTCTACCATAGACAAAAGAAATCAACCCTCACTTCTATTCGCCATCTCATCCATAGAAACCCTTCTCCTCCTCCCAAAGAAGTCATCCAGTCCTCTAGTCTCCAACAGTGTGGTTTAAAAGCCACTACTACCGAACAATACATCACCTTAGAAATCCCACAAGAACTCATCCAAAACTACCAAAACCAAGGCTACACTCATATGCATCTAGGGGCAGTCAGGCTCATTCTTACCCTTCATGGAAGGAGATCTCTTCCGGTAACAGCCAAAGTTGCTCTTTTAGATACTACTTTCAAAGAATACCAACATGCCTTGATCGGAGCATTAGTAACAACACTCTCAAATGGAAGAGAGAGGGGGCTACTTTGAGTCCAAATGGCATTACTGTCCATTGGTATTGGGCTTCAGGTATACAGAACGCTGTTTTATACCTATCTTCAGGATGGAGCCCAATTTGCCAAAATCCAGCTTTCAAGTCAAACTTGCTGAATATTTTTGCTCCACTTAATCTTTGTGTAATAACTGAGATTCTTGGTAGAGGAAACTTGTCGTCTTGTAAGAAGACATTAAGTGGCTTATAATCAATGACAAGCCTCTTTTTCCCTCTATTTTGCTCAGCTCTTTTTTCAACATAGAATGCTTGACATGCCCAGTTGGAGTTGGTTGGTTCAATGAGTCCTTGAACAAGAAGGGCTGCACATTCAGCTCTTGCCAACTTAAGATCTTCAGGGTTCATTCCTGAGTGCGTGGCCTTTGTAGGGTTGATGTCTTCATTCTTTTTGAAGGGGAGTCGGACATAAAATTCTGGATTTTTCCATAAAGGAGCAGGGTGGTTGAATTGATCATGACTATCACAGCAAGCACTGAGGAGTAGCTGTTGGATCTCCTTATATTCTTCTGGAGCTTCTTGGATTTCGAGGATACTTTGTATCCCTGTAAAAGGCAAAAACTGCCCTTTGTAACTCAGACCAGTGGGTTTGATGTGTAGCCCATGAGTTCGGAAGAAGGCATCGAATCCGAACAGAACATCTTTGTCAGGGAGGTAGCTTCCCAGCACTCTAAGCCAAGTGGTCTGGCCTGCAAATATCTCCAGTCCAACTGGTTTTTTGGAGATGAGATTGATGGTGAAGACTTCACTGTTAGCTGCTGCAAATTTCTTGGAAAAAGGTGCCCACATCTCTTTTGGTAAGACATGTGGTTTTACGACAGTAGCACAAGATCCAGTGTCCATTAATGCAACGGCCTTTATTGGTTTATCATAGACAGATGTTTTGACTTTTAGATCAAAATGAGGTCTAGGAGTACCATCAATCTGTTTTACTCCTAAAGATCCGAGATACCCAAGTTCTTCTTCTGGCATACTCGTTCCTTTAGGAATTCTTGTGGTGATGGAAGCAATAGATGATATGGTAAAGATAGACCTTTTTGGTGGGAGGTCTTCTTCTGAACTATTCTCTTCTGAGTCAGAGTCCTGGAAGACGTATTCAGTTTCATCATCTTTGCTTCTCTGTTCCTCAAGTACTGACTCTAGATCTTCCTCTTCACCAATGGAGGCAGCATCCATTAAAGACTGGAGCATTTTTATTTCCTTCTTTGTCTTGTGAGGACATGACTTAGCAAAGTGTCCTTGTTTTCCACAAATGAAGCATTTGTTTGACTTGGTATGGGGTTTCCTCCTTTTGAAGTAACGGTATTTTTGCTTGCTTCTTCTCCTTCTGAATGCTTTCTGATGAAATGTATTGGTTGATGATCGCCAATGCATCTTTTTCTTTGGCTTGCATTCACACATACTTGACTCTTTGCACTTAATTTTCAGATGGGATTTGCTGCATGCTCCTTTGAGTTTGCCTGAGTTTTTGTTAAGCTGTTTGAACATTTGTTGTTGTTCACACAACTTGTCCAAGGCAGCTAGGGCTAACTGGTATATTTCTCCAATGGTTGTGGTAGCCACTTCTTTGCGAAGAGTCATCATCATTCGCTGTATTTCAGGCTGAAGCTCATCTGGCAAGGATGCTATAAAGACTTGCTTAAGTGGCGGATTATTATTTCCTCCAAGAGGATAATATTTAGCAGCCATCTTTTTGTAGTGTTTTTCCAAGTCTTTTCTGTTGAGGGAACAACACTTCATCTCAAAGTATTCTTGAGAATTTCTTTTTTGGATAATTGCAATGTCTCCTAGAAATTCTTGATGTATTATCCCCAGAAATTGTGAAGAGGTACCATTGATGAGTTGGAGTCTTTCATACTCAGAAAGGTTAGTTGCCCATTCTCGGAGATTGCCAGTCATCCGATTTATAAAATCTGCAAGGACTTGTCTGCTTGTGAGATTTGGGTTGGCCATGTTGGTCTGAATCCATGCACTAAATTCATTCAACCTTTCTCTGTATCTTGCTGGTGGGACATCATCAAAAGTGAACCATTTGTTGGGAGTTTTAACTTCAATTGGGCTTATATGATCGTGATTAGCTGAAGTTTCTGGTTCATCCCTTTCAGAAGTTATCTCTTCCTCCTCTTCCTCTACAGGGTTGACCATGGCTATTGCTGAAAGATCTGCTTCATAATCTCCTTCAGACTCCTCATCTTCTTGTTCACTGGTCTCAGTAGTCTCATCTTCTGATTCTTCAGTAATTTCTTCACTGGGTGATTGAGTATCCAGAGTAAGGGTATATATTGATCGTCCTGGAGCAGGAGACCCTTCTTTGATGCCCTTATCTTTCATAGGGACATTGGAAGATGTTTCGTCTCTAAAAAAATTTCCTGGTTTCCAAGGAGGATGATGTCTAGATTGAGATTGTGGTGGCCTAGGCAAGGACGAATGATGCCGTCCTTGAGGAGAAATAGATCTTTTAGTGTTTGCTTGCCTGGCCAAATGGTAGGTGGATTTGAAGATGGAGTCATAATCTGGGGTTTCTGGTGGTGAATATGTGGAAGGGAATAAGACAGGTGAATATGAGGGGTATGGTTTGGCATACATGGATAATGGGTCTATGGACAGCGTCTGGGGTACAGTTGTTTTGCTTTTGTCCATCTCAATTTGTCGAAGTTGAGCTTTGACTTGATCCAATTCTCTGTTCTTCTTTTGGAATTCTGGGCCAAAGTAACGATTGTCAATGTAGGCCTTGAGTTCTTGATCAAGTTGAAAAGCTTGTGCAGAAAGTCGATCTTTGAGTTCAGCCACTTGTTCTGCCATAGAACTTAATTGTACTGAGAGACCCTCAGTTTTTTCTACAAGAGTATCAAGAGTGTGATCTATTCGGAGCAGTACTTTATTTTGGCTGACTGCATTATCTGTATGCCAATTGAGCACTTCTTCTTGAGGAGTTGTAGCTTGATGTCCATGTGGAGTGATTCCTTGAGGTATCACATAAGGTCTCCTTGTGATTTTCTTTTCATCAGTTTAGATCACTAAAGGTGGGAATTCTTCCTCATAAGATCTGAGGGTGGCAATACATGGGATTGTATCGTCTGGCTGAAAAGGATAATCTGTGAAGCTTTTCCTAGACAGTTTCGTCCTTTTGATCATTGGTTTCTTTCTGAGCATTGGAGCTGATTCAGCATCATCAGGAGGCTCAGGTCTTTTATAGGAGCATGGGGCTTGTAACGACTTCTTCTTCTTTTTCTTGTTCCTCCGTAGAAACCCTTCTCCTCCTCCCAAAGAAGTCATCCAGTCCTCTAGTCTCCAACAGTGTGGTTTAAAAGCCACTACTACCGAACAATACATCACCTTAGAAATCCCACAAGAACTCATCCAAAACTACCAAAACCAAGGCTACACTCATATGCATCTAGGGGCACTCAGGCTCATTCTTACCCTTCATGGAAGGAGATCTCTTCCGGTAACAGCCAAAGTTGCTCTTTTAGATACTACTTTCAAAGAATACCAACATGCCTTGATCGGAGCATTAGTAACAACACTCTCAAATGGAAGTGTCATTCTTACTATAGCTCCTAATTTCACCATGAGATTATCAGATCCTACGATAAGTCAAAGGCTGAAAATCCAAATACAATTGGTAGGAGTAATTCAGGACTCTAATGCTGAACAGGCCACTCTACATCACCAAGTCCTCTACAGAGTCCAAGATCATGCTCTTGATCTTAATCTCCCAAACACTACCGGAGAAGCCCTATTCATGTTCACAGACAGTGCTGGAGGACCTGCAATAGTAAATATTCCAAGGATGATCACTACTGAAGAACTTGCTTCTATCATTCCGTTGGAATGGATTACTGATTATGAGAAAGCTTTCCCAAAAGAACAGGTTGATGTTCATACTACAGCACCTCCAACTATTACCCATAATAGTGATGGAACGGTGACGACTGTTTTTCAGAAACCTGGGATGACCAAACAAAGTTCACTGCGAAGATCATCCTTCAGAAGGATCAATATGATTTCTCCTGTTCAGGTGCAAACAACTCATGATCAAAATGATCCACCAGTGCATTTCTATGAGAATGGAAAACCTGTTTACGTCTCTCACGTAAATGGCCACTTCATTTGGGATGTTGATCCCTCTATGTGTGATTCTGACTGTGACTGTGCTAATCAATGGAGTGACACTGATGATGAAGATTATGCTAGAAGACGGAGGAACAAGAAAAAGAAGAAGAAGTCGTTACAAGCCCCATGCTCCTATAAAAGACCTGAGCCTCCTGATGATGCTGAATCAGCTCCAATGCTCAGAAAGAAACCAATGATCAAAAGGACGAAACTGTCTAGGAAAAGCTTCACAGATTATCCTTTTCAGCCAGACGATACAATCCCATGTATTGCCACCCTCAGATCTTATGAGGAAGAATTCCCACCTTTAGTGATCCAAACTGATGAAAAGAAAATCACAAGGAGACCTTATGTGATACCTCAAGGAATCACTCCACATGGACATCAAGCTACAACTCCTCAAGAAGAAGTGCTCAATTGGCATACAGATAATGCAGTCAGCCAAAATAAAGTACTGCTCCGAATAGATCACACTCTTGATACTCTTGTAGAAAAAACTGAGGGTCTCTCAGTACAATTAAGTTCTATGGCAGAACAAGTGGCTGAACTCAAAGATCGACTTTCTGCACAAGCTTTTCAACTTGATCAAGAACTCAAGGCCTACATTGACAATCGTTACTTTGGCCCAGAATTCCAAAAGAAGAACAGAGAATTGGATCAAGTCAAAGCTCAACTTCGACAAATTGAGATGGACAAAAGCAAAACAACTGTACCCCAGACGCTGTCCATAGACCCATTATCCATGTATGCCAAACCATACCCCTCATATTCACCTGTCTTATTCCCTTCCACATATTCACCACCAGAAACCCCAGATTATGACTCCATCTTCAAATCCACCTACCATTTGGCCAGGCAAGCAAACACTAAAAGATCTATTTCTCCTCAAGGACGGCATCATTCGTCCTTGCCTAGGCCACCACAATCTCAATCTAGACATCATCCTCCTTGGAAACCAGGAAATTTTTTTAGAGACGAAACATCTTCCAATGTCCCTATGAAAGATAAGGGCATCAAAGAAGGGTCTCCTGCTCCAGGACGATCAATATATACCCTTACTCTGGATACTCAATCACCCAGTGAAGAAATTACTGAAGAATCAGAAGATGAGACTACTGAGACCAGTGAACAAGAAGATGAGGAGTCTGAAGGAGATTATGAAGCAGATCTTTCAGCAATAGCCATGGTCAACCCTGTAGAGGAAGAGGAGGAAGAGATAACTTCTGAAAGGGATGAACCAGAAACTTCAGCTAATCACGATCATATAAGCCCAATTGAAGTTAAAACTCCCAACAAATGGTTCACTTTTGATGATGTCCCACCAGCAAGATACAGAGAAAGGTTGAATGAATTTAGTGCATGGATTCAGACCAACATGGCCAACCCAAATCTCACAAGCAGACAAGTCCTTGCAGATTTTATAAATCGGATGACTGGCAATCTCCGAGAATGGGCAACTAACCTTTCTGAGTATGAAAGACTCCAACTCATCAATGGTACCTCTTCACAATTTCTGGGGATAATACATCAAGAATTTCTAGGAGACATTGCAATTATCCAAAAAAGAAATTCTCAAGAATACTTTGAGATGAAGTGTTGTTCCCTCAACAGAAAAGACTTGGAAAAACACTACAAAAAGATGGCTGCTAAATATTATCCTCTTGGAGGAAATAATAATCCGCCACTTAAGCAAGTCTTTATAGCATCCTTGCCAGATGAGCTTCAGCCTGAAATACAGCGAATGATGATGACTCTTCGCAAAGAAGTGGCTACCACAACCATTGGAGAAATATACCAGTTAGCCCTAGCTGCCTTGGACAAGTTGTGTGAACAACAACAAATGTTCAAACAGCTTAACAAAAACTCAGGCAAACTCAAAGGAGCATGCAGCAAATCCCATCTGAAAATTAAGTGCAAAGAGTCAAGTATGTGTGAATGCAAGCCAAAGAAAAAGATGCATTGGCGATCATCAACCAATACATTTCATCAGAAAGCATTCAGAAGGAGAAGAAGCAAGCAAAAATACCGTTACTTCAAAAGGAGGAAACCCCATACCAAGTCAAACAAATGCTTCATTTGTGGAAAACAAGGACACTTTACTAAGTCATGTCCTCACAAGACAAAGAAGGAAATAAAAATGCTCCAGTCTTTAATGGATGCTGCCTCCATTGGTGAAGAGGAAGATCTAGAGTCAGTACTTGAGGAACAGAGAAGCAAAGATGATGAAACTGAATACGTCTTCCAGGACTCTGACTCAGAAGAGAATAGTTCAGAAGAAGACCTCCCACCAAAAAGGTCTATCTTTACCATATCATCTATTGCTTCCATCACCACAAGAATTCCTAAAGGAACGAGTATGCCAGAAGAAGAACTTGGGTATCTCGGATCTTTAGGAGTAAAACAGATTGATGGTACTCCTAGACCTCATTTTGATCTAAAAGTCAAAACATCTGTCTATGATAAACCAATAAAGGCCGTTGCATTAATGGACACTGGATCTTGTGCTACTGTCGTAAAACCACATGTCTTACCAAAAGAGATGTGGGCACCTTTTTCCAAGAAATTTGCAGCAGCTAACAGTGAAGTCTTCACCATCAATCTCATCTCCAAAAAACCAGTTGGACTGGAGATATTTGCAGGCCAGACCACTTGGCTTAGAGTGCTGGGAAGCTACCTCCCTGACAAAGATGTTCTGTTCGGATTCGATGCCTTCTTCCGAACTCATGGGCTACACATCAAACCCACTGGTCTGAGTTACAAAGGGCAGTTTTTGCCTTTTACAGGGATACAAAGTATCCTCGAAATCCAAGAAGCTCCAGAAGAATATAAGGAGATCCAACAGCTACTCCTCAGTGCTTGCTGTGATAGTCATGATCAATTCAACCACCCTGCTCCTTTATGGAAAAATCCAGAATTTTATGTCCGACTCCCCTTCAAAAAGAATGAAGACATCAACCCTACAAAGGCCACGCACTCAGGAATGAACCCTGAAGATCTTAAGTTGGCAAGAGCTGAATGTGCAGCCCTTCTTGTTCAAGGACTCATTGAACCAACCAACTCCAACTGGGCATGTCAAGCATTCTATGTTGAAAAAAGAGCTGAGCAAAATAGAGGGAAAAAGAGGCTTGTCATTGATTATAAGCCACTTAATGTCTTCTTACAAGACGACAAGTTTCCTCTACCAAGAATCTCAGTTATTACACAAAGATTAAGTGGAGCAAAAATATTCAGCAAGTTTGACTTGAAAGCTGGATTTTGGCAAATTGGGCTCCATCCTGAAGATAGGTATAAAACAGCGTTCTGTATACCTGAAGCCCAATACCAATGGACAGTAATGCCATTTGGACTCAAAGTAGCCCCCTCTCTCTTCCAAAAAGCAATGACCAAAATCTTTGAGCCCATACTACACTCCACACTCATCTACATTGATGACATCTTACTGTTCTCAAAAGACAGCGAAGCCCACAGGGCACTCCTGGCCCAATTCACTCAGATCATCAAAGACCAGGGAATCATGCTATCAGCAAAAAAGAGCTCTATTGCTAAGACAAAAATTGAATTCCTTGGGATGATTTTCGAAAATGGATTTTTCCAACCAGGGGATCACCTTGCCAAAGAATTAATCCATTTTCCTGATGAAAACTTGACAGTCAAACAAGTCCAACAATTCTTGGGAATCGTCAACTACATCAGAGACTTTATCCCAGATGTGACCAAACACACCAGCCAGCTGTCAAAACTCCTAAAAAAGAAGCCCCTACCATGGGGACCTGAACAAACCACAGCTGTCAAAACCCTGAAGAAGATAGCACAAGACCCCCCACCTTTAAAGATTCCCAGCACAGGAAAAAGAATATTGCAGACAGATGCTAGTGATGAATTCTGGGGAGCTGTGCTACTTGAAGAGATTGATGGAACAAGACACTATTGCGCGCATGCTAGTGGACAGTTCAAAGAATCTGAAAAACATTACCATGCCACTTACAAAGAGATTCTTGCTGTCAAAAGAGGGATAGAAAAATTCAATTTCCACCTCAGTTCTTATCATTTCACTGTGGAAATGGATAACACCTCTTTCCCATCAATGCTGGAAATCAAGAAAAAAATCCTGCCAGACTCTCAATTGCTAAGATGGAAGGACTGGTTCTCTCGCTATAAATTCGAAGTAAGGCACATCAAAGGACACCAAAACACACTTGCAGATTTCCTATCCAGGCCAACCAAAGAACCACCCCCCAAACCAGTAGAATCACTCCCTAAACCAATCCATTACATTTGCACCATGAGCACCTACAACCCTTCATACACCATCCCATTTCCTGATTGTCCACTTCGTAATAACCCATACAGAAGAAAAATTGGTCCTTTTCCTTTCAAAGCAAGACCCCAGACACTGTTTCAAATAGTCTGTTTAGCCAGGCAAACTTTGTTCTACTGGCTACACCAGCTTCTTACCATAACCCAAATACATCCAAATCCAAAGTACTTTGACATGGATACCCCTTTTTGCACTATACCAATAATCCAAGGACCTATACCAGAAGAGATGATGTGGTATATCTGGGCTCTGTCTTCCCTATATCCATGTGCTATTATAATACCACTCTTCCCAGTATATCACATTCTGTGTAACAGTACTCAAGCCCAGTCTCATCTAGTCAAGTTATTTGCTATGTATGCACCACTTGGAGCATGGAGAGGAATGTTATATAACATGATCGAGCAGCACCAATTATGGGATAAATCCTCCAAGACAAAGCGAAAATTCTGTTGTTTTGTCACTTTACAGAGAGATTATTTTTCTGGATGTAAAGCACATAATGAGAGGACACATACCAAGAACAGGGTCGAAATTGTTGGATATTCTACCATATGGCCCACAGATGAAAAGACAGTCCTGAATGCCTTGGCCAAATACCTTTGTCAACTTTGGCAACCTGGACTATATGGAGAAAAAGATGTAGTTGAAGGACTCCCATTTCAATCGGATGTCCCACCGATAACTCTCCAAGAGTTTCAGTCCAGATTTATAACTTCAGGAATAATCAACCAGTTTGGACAATACTCCTTTTATGCTCCAACGGACCAGCCCAGTACGTCCACACAAGTTCCAGGCAGATATTCTGAAGAAGATCTGAATTCTGAAGATCCAGGTGGAAGAGTGTATGCTTTACCACCAAGCCCAACTAGAATTGATGCAGGAATACCCGATGATGCTGAAGGCCCAAAATCAGACCCATATGACCCTTATCTGCAAGATGCCCAAGATCCAAATGAAGAAAACACTGAAGACCCTTTTCTCTACCTCCAAGACCCAGATACGGATTTCAGAGCTGTCAATCTAGCTTCTGATTCATCCTTCTCAGACGGTGATGGGACCCTACCAGAAGACTATTTCAAACCGTCTCTTTATTAGAACGCTGCTGTTTCCACTATGTATAATTATGAGTGTGCTAGAATAAAGTGACCACAGTCACATGTTTAGAAATTGCCAAAAAAGATAAGGCTTATCCTTATCCTCCAGGTGGCATTGTATGATAGGCTTGTTTAGATTTCGCTTCTATCTAGAGGCCTCTATATAAAGAGGTGCTCACCCCAGTTGTAATCAGATCTCAAGAAACATTGTAATATATCCACTTTTCCTATCTCTCAAAATGTTCTGAATTCTTTTTCTCTCTCTCTGAAAGCTTAGCTAGTATTATTTCCTTCTTCCTCAATCCAGTGCCATAACAAGTATGCTCTGAGCTTGCCTCTTTAAGAGGATCCTGCTCATCAGAAAATGGCATGGACCAGATCCACGGGAATTTCTCATAGTGGAAAAGGGATTCAATGTTATAATGTTAAATTTTGCTCGGACCCTTTGATCTCACTCATTATAATAATTGGAAAGAGTGATTGGGATAAGCAAACGATGCATTGTATCGTTGTTATCCTGAAGTACTGGAGATCCACCCCTGTGGTATATATAATTGCGGATATGAAAATAATACCCTTGATAAAATAAAAAAAATGAAGATAACGCTTGAACTAAAAAATGACGAGAAGCAAGAAGTCTTGATCATTATTGATGTTATATATTTCCTTTTATTTTTTTTCTATAAAAAAAAATCTTGTTCACATTCACTTAGATAGCGTTTGATAGAGAGACAAAGACTGAAAGATGGAGATTGAAAGACAGAGACTAAGAGACAGAAATTAAAATAAATCTTAGTATTTTGTTTGGTGCAAAGTGGAAAATATGAATTGAAACAAGAATAAAGTTCTAATTTAATTTATACAAAGGGTAAAATTAGAATTAATTATTAAAATGAGAGTATTTTAGGTATAAAATGTTATTAAAATTTCAATTTTCGTCTCTAAAATTTTCAGTCCTTGTGTCTCTACTTTTTGGAGGTACTGAAAAACTGAAATTTTAGAGATAGAGACAGAAATTTTAGTACCAGTCTCTGAACTAACAAATATAATACTGAGTCTCAGTCTCTCAATCTCTATCTCAATACCTCAAAACAAACACTACCTTAACGACTACTACCTCTTAGGCTTAAATATAAAGATTATGTTAATATAAAAACCACTTTCTTAATAGGCATGTAAATTTTGTTTTATTTATAAAAAATATGTTTTATATACTAACAATAGAAAAGAGTCTTATATAAGGGTAATTTATTATCTTTGAAATTCGACAAAAGTTTTAAAAATATCCATAAATTTTATTTTGTTTAAATTTTATATTAAAAATTTTAGATTTACATCAAATATATCCTTAAAAATTAATTTTTCAAAGAATTAGGACCAATTCGATAACAATTTCATAAGAATAACCTTTAAAAGAAGTAAATCAAGTATAATTTTCATGCATTATTATTAGATTAGTCTTAAATTTTTTGAAAATTTAGCTGTCAAAGGTATATTTGATGCAAATCGAAAATTTTTGGAACAAAATTAAAACAAAATAAAACTTAAGGATATTGTTAAAACTTTTATTAAATTTCAAGGATAAAAAATATACTTTATCCTTTGTATAAATATCAAATATATATTGTTGTCACATTTATAAAAATAATTAATTCTTAAACCCACTACTTAAAACTCAGCTAAATGTATGACTACGTAAAATTATTTATAATGTCAATTTATTAAAATTAACATTTTTGTGTTAAATGAAAGTAATAATGATAAATAAAAAATTAGTTATTATGGTAAATATTTTGCACTCTGAATAAGAAATTTTGAATTCAAATTTTAGACAAAACCCCTCTTAATATTTTTGCATTCTGAATAAGATATATATAATAAGAGTATTTTATTCAAAAAAAAATAAATTTGTAGGCAAAATCCCTCTCAATAAACATCACATCTTTTTAAATAAATTAGAATAATATTTCAATCTAGATGAACATTCCTAAAAAGGTTTTATCATCTAAATTTTAATAATTATATCATGTCTGCAATCTTTTACTCTACTAGTTATTGACTAATTTATTAATTAAAATTTGCTTAAAACTAAGGTAATTATTAACTGTAAATTTCTTAGCTTAAAGAAGATAGTCAGAATATTAATCAATAAATTAAATAAATTTTAACAAGCAACATCTGTCAGATAAGTAAAAGTATTAAAAACAAGACAGGATATTTGTTTTAAAATAAAAATATATTACTTTCAGCGATATACACCAAAAATAAGTTTTGGAGATGATAATGTCACTTCTGTTTTAATAATATTATTATTTTTTTTATAAATTCATATAAAATACATTAAAAAAATCACATAAAAAATAATATTATCAAAAATAAAAGTTGCATTATCAGTTTTCTTAAGTTTACTTAATTGTCATGACAATATAACATGATCCAATGATTACATTAATAAAATTCATCCCACTTGAAAATGATTTAATAATATAAATTAAGAAGACTTATACATATAAGTATAACAGATGACAAAAATATAAAAATAGACCAATCAAAATTTCTACGACGACCTCAGAAGTAGTTTGAGCGAAATCCATGTGCACAATAAGTAAAGTCAACGTGTGGATATATATATATATATATAAAATATATTTTTTGTCATTAGTGTTAAAAAATTTAAAAATATTCTTAAATTTTATTTTATTTTAATTTTATCTAAAAAAATTTTAATTTGTATTAAATATATTATTGATAACTAAATTTAAAAAAAAATAAGATTAATCTAATAATAATTCATGATAAATATGTTTGATTTGCTTATATTAAAGGTTATTTTAATTTTGTCAAGTTATTCTTGAATTGGTCATAATTTTTTTAAAAATTAATTGTTAGAAATAAATTTACCAAAAACTTCTAAGGTAAAATTAAAATAAAATAAAATTTTAGAATATTTTTAAAATTTTTAACGAATTTTAAGAGAAAAAAAATATTTCACCCTAAATTATATAATTTTTTATGTGATCTTGAAAGAAAAAATACACAATAAAATCACGTTAACAAAATATGTCTTAAAGTCTTTTAATTAATATTACATTGCGGCCTTCCTATTGCGAATTTTTAAATATAACACTTGCTTCTTTTCTGTCCAACCGGTTTACTTGCTTAATTAATAACTCTTAATTGTAAGAATGCAAATCACGGCACCTTAAAAAAGAGTTTTAGTGAGGAGGCTCGTGATGAGATAGAAAATGTAATCCGTGATAGATTTAAAAAATTTTGTCAAAAATTATTTAACTAACAAATTAAAATAATGAAATAATAATTTAAAATAATAATAGATCATCTAAAATTTTAATTTTTTGGGTTTTATAGTTTAAAAAGATTGAATAATTTTTTTATTGTCAATACAATTAAATATTTTTGTTTTTATATATGTCACTGAACAATCATTTAAAAATTTATTTCCCATACAGTTACGAAGCCGACTCTTTATGATGTTTATAGCAGAAAAAGCTCTTTCAATTGATGCAGTTGCTACTTGCTACGGTCAAAACTAAAGTTAACTTCAAAAGAAGAAACACTAATGGATAAACAATATGTTTTCGAGTCTCAACCAATTTCTGAGAAAGAGCACAAATCCCACTTAAGTTTGAGAATCGATAATCAACACGCATATCTAATATGAAATTCTCAAATTGACTATCAAGTGCCAAAAGTTGAGTGGAAGAAAATTTTAATGGATAGAATTCAGCTAACTGGATCAACTTTTCCTTATCAAATGCAAAAAATGAATGTCTTGAATTCAGACAAGCTATACAAAGAAGCAATTCATTATTCACCTCTGTAAAACGATTGTTGAGTTCTTGAAGTTGTCTATCAACTACTTGATAGAATATCTCAACTTGAAAATGATGCAAATTTGTGAATATACAAAAATCATTAACAAATAAATTAATGAAACCAAATTAACAAACTAACTAATGCAATTATCAAACAATGAAGCAAATAAGCAATGAAGCAAGCAGATCAGTGATTCAGTATTTCAGACTTTCAGTGAATCATGAATGAATGTACCAAGAGTCCAAGGAGGCAAACTTTCAGTATTTCAAACTTAGTATTGTTTTATTCAGTTGCTTCGCTAGGCTGAACTGCTAAATTCAGGAGGCAGAACACATAAGTGGTGCACCGCCCAAGCCCAACGACAGCAGGACTGGAAGACGAAGGCGGAAGGCTGAACTGTTGAAGATTGAAGACCAGGGACCGAGGGACGGATCGCAAAAGAAGGAGACAAAACCAGCAGAGCAGAAGTCCTTGAAGAGGAACGCAAAAGAGGAACGCAGAAGAAGAAGGCAGAACCAGAATACCAGATAACCAGTAAGACAGTGAAACGCTGAAAAAGAAGGTAAAACCAGACACCGAAAGCAGCGGCAGAACCACACAAGCACACAGCCAGTGACGCCGAAGAAGAAGGCAAATTCAAAAGCTGAGACACACAGAAGAAGAAAAAGGCAATGCAAGGAGATTTATATACAGTGACAGAGATGTGGAAGAAACGCTGAACGGGGGTAGCGGTGCATCACCGTCAGCTGCAATGAGCCAGTGACACCGGCGGAGACGCAGAGTAGCTGCACTGGCAGCAATAGCTCTGGAGGGAGGGCGGAGGCTGGAGTAGGAGAAGAAAATTGGAAAAAAGGGGAAAAAGAAAAGGATTAGAGATTGGGGGTGGATTTGGGGGATGGGGTCAAAATTAATTAGATAATGGGGGCAAATAAGGTAAATCACTAAAAACTACTCAGTATTTTTTTAAATTTTACTGGGGACATTTGCCCCCACTGCCTGAAGAGTGTATCTGTTCCTAAATATAATTGACAAAGCAATGGTGCAAGAGGAATAATAACATATTTTGAGTCGATTATTATCTAATAAATAAGTAATTGAAGGCGATTTAAAAAAGAAAGTAAAAGTCTTTTTTTTAAATGTTTGTACTAAGAACAATTCTAGAAATTCAACCAAATTTTGAAATTATTTTTTAAAACAAAGAGACTGACACATGAGATTGATACATAATTTGTTAGATAGATTTTAGATTGTAAAATTTCTTTGAATACAGTTATATTGCCATTTTTTTAGATATGATAGATGGTATTATTGGTGTTGGACTTAGTTATAGGGTCTTTCTCATGATAATTTAAGGGTTTATTTATTGGCTCATCTTTAAAAAAATGTCAAATACTGGTTGATTAGTTATATGAGTATTTAGAGAGAAATCGAATGCATCCTTATGATTGATGGTTGAATAGATCAAAAACAAAAAATATTGATTAATTTCTTGGTATATTATTCTTAAAGTTTGTGCTTTGTAAAATTTGTAGATAGTTAAAATATAGTTTAAAATATTTTAATATTGTGTAATTTGTTTTTTGAGGTGATTGAATAAATTGACCCTAATAATATTGTGCATGTTATATTGCCAATTATGTTGCTGCGTGTAAGTATTCATCAGAAATATGAAAATATTTATTAGTTATCATGTGCTGCTCATTGTCTTAATTTTATTTTGAACGACATAAGTAGCATGGCAAATATTTCTAATATTACATTATGTGCTTCCAAGATTATAGTATTTGTGTACAATCATATGGTCTTCTTATCTCGGCTTAGAAAAAGATCTACTTGAAAAGAAATTGTCCGTCTTAGTACAATTTGTTCTGTTACTGTGTTTATCACATTAAAGAGATGTTTAAGCAAAATAAAATTGCATATCAATCATACACAGATATTATCAATTTAAGATGGGACAAGCATTTAAAAAAATTAAGATCTTCATGTAGCAGCCACTACAAGAAATTCTTTGGAAACCGTCAGATCTACCAAACAAAATCTGCCGGTAATATGTCTACTGTCGAATTTAGCGTCGGAATAAATTCGACGGTATAAATCTCATCGATAATTGTTTACAGGTAGATTTTTTCATCTGCCATTAATTACCGTCAAAAAATTTTTGCCGGTAATTTTTACCATTAGATTTATCCCCCGATTAATTCGACAGTAATATATTATTAATAATTAAATTAATAAAATCTGCCGGTAAAAATTTAATATATAATTTAAATATTTAAATTTAATTATTTTTAAACTAATAAGTCAGAAATTACAACACTAATTAACTCAAAAAATAATTAACTTAGATAATAATAAACTTAAAAAATTAACAACAATAAACAATAAGTCAATAATTAACTCAGAAAATAAATAAGTTAAGATTGACTCAGAGAATTAATTACACCTAAAGCCGCCGCCACTGCTCTGGTACACAAATTAGCCATCAACGAACATCAACTTCCACTGCCAAGCCAACATGGATATTAATTTTAAACAGCAACAGATTAAAACTAAATAAATAATTATATAAATCTCATTAACATCTTATCAAAACACAATTCTTTTCACTAATGTTCTCACATTCAAAAATTAGAGAATGTATTAATAATATTAATTTAAATACAAAATAAAAATAAAATATAATTACCTAATATTTCTCTTGTATAATTACCTAAAATATTAAGAAGACGTCACCTATTTTGGCTGTCCATTGCGATCAGTAACAGCAGTAGATGTGCTATTAGCTTCTTTTATGTGATGTCCCATATCATTACTACCATTTTCAATAAAAATCCTAAAATTCAATAAAAATAAAAAAAATCGAAATTAAACAGGAATAGAGGCATACAGCATAAATTTGAGTTTAGAGTTTAACTACTCTAAACTAACTAGGGAGTGAGTTACTCAGAGATAGTGGTGGTATAGAAAATTTTTTGACATAGTGATAGCACGGACGACGCAGTGGTGGCCACCATGACTAACCACCAGGCTACATTAGGGTTTTTTAAATAAACATAAAAAAATAATAGGAAGAAGGAGGAGAACAACCTACCTGAAGAGAGGGAGGGAGGAAAGAACTCCTGCACACAGGGAGCAGTGGCGGCGGCGGTAGCAATGTAGGAGCGACGAAAACGGTGGGGACAGAGCAACCAACGCGACGCAAGGAGCCCATGCGGTCTTTGGAGGCTGTTGGTGGTGCAAGTAGACGGGGTTGCCGAAGGTGGTTTGGGAGAGAGAGAGAGAGAGAGAGAGAGAGAGAGAGAGAGAGAGAGAGAGAGAGAGAGAGAGAGAGAGAGAGAGAGAGAGAGAGAGAGAGAGAGAGAGAGAGTATCGCCTTTCAAACTGATGGGAGAAGGTGCGCGATTCCAATTTAGGACAAATTTACCGTCGAATTTACTGGTGGATAAATCTGACAGTAATGCATTCCGCGTGACCAAAATGCAGCATTCCATTAGTTGAGTTTTACTGGCGGATAAATCTATTCGTAATTCTGACGGTAATACTCGCGCCAAATTTTTTTTCCTTCAAATATTACCGGCGGATTTACCATCGAAAAATCGAATCTGACGGTAACTTTTTTACCCGACGAATTTATCGTCAAATCCGCCAGTAAACTTGGCGCTAACGTTCGATGCTAAATTCGACGGTATTCAACATTTTTTTGTAGTGAGCTTATTTTCTGAATCTTGCTTTCTTTTCTTATGAAAATTATATAAAGCACCTGATGTCATGTAAGGTTTACTTGATCTTGTTACATTGCATTGCAATTGTAACCATTTGAATTCAGTTGAGGTAATGAAAGAAATATACTTATATAAAGATAGGATGAAAAGCTTAGATAGACTAAAAGCTATTCAAATTGTAAGAAAACTTAAGGTTGGTAAGAATATTTGTTTAACAAAAACTTATTTTGTGCTTTCATTTTCTCAATATATAGATAACTAATAGTATGTTATGGATTTCTAATTGGTAGTAGTAAAGGTTGTTTGGTAGTTCTGCTCTATGTTTAACAAAGGATGATTGTTCGTATTCTTAGTCAAACATCTGCTTCCTCCGAATGTGAGAGGAATTGAAAATTTTTTTTATCAAATTCATATAAAAAAAGAAATAAATTGAAGCATAATAGACTAAATTATATTGTGTTTGTTACTTATAATTTGCGTCTTAAATCAAAATAATATATGTTTCATTTCATATAATTTTATATGCAAATTTTACGATAACAAATTTGTAAATCATTAATATTTCATATATTGTATTTAATTTTTTAAGAAAGAAAAAAAAACAAAAAAAAAACAAAATGTGCAATATAATCCAATTGATTATGAATACATCAATTTGGTTAATTTTTAGATGACTGAAGATGTTGTAGAAAAAAAGTTTAATCTTTCTAGTAACGTTGAAGATTTACTATGTGAGTATTATAGTTTATTTTGTGATGATGCGTAAGAATGTTAGTTTTTAATACATTGATAACATATCAACATATGTATTTTGTTAGGTGATATTAAATTCATTTTCATCAAAGTGGTGGTGCTAGTAGTAGTTTTTGTGCTACATTTTTTGATTCTTCTGCTCAAAATGGTGAAAATGAAGGTGAAGATAATCCCAACGTAGTAAATCGGTAACAACTTTTTGCAAATTTTGATAATTAATGACAAATTTTTATGTTGGCATCTCATATTTGGATATTTTTTTTTATTATTTGACTTTTGAGTTTGTACTTTGATAACATCATAAGATTTTGATTGATGTAGTATTTTAAATTTGCATGATATTTTAAAGTTGATATTAAACTACAATTATATTTTAATGTGTTTATTTATATTTTATTATTATTATATTATAAAATAATTGTTTCAATTGAACTATAATTAAACCGATTAAACCAATAAACCAATAAATAAGTAATTAAAATAATTTGATAACCGATCTAATTTTTAAAATTTTAGAATTGTATTAACTTTTTTAAATAAAATATAACTTTATCACTAAATAACTCGTTACTCTGTATGCTATGTATATATCTGCTATCTATGAGTATTGCCCTTCACAAAAATGATTTTTGTTAACAAACAAGTGCTTAAAACGTATTTTAGTATCAACTACTATTTTAGTTTCTAAAAAATTCTTAAAAGAAAAAAAAATGATTTGACACTCAAAAAATATTTTAGAATAATAATATATTATTTTTTTATAAATGATAAATAATTCATGCACTAGATCTATCTAATTTTTTTTAAAACCATTGGCATAATTTTATAAGGTGCATACAAAGAAGACAAAATTCAATAATGCATAAATTTTTTTATTTTATTTTTTAATTTTTTATCATTCAAATAAAAGAATTGTCAAAAAAAATCTACTTAACGTAATTACCAAATTTAAAATATAAAAAAAATCTTATTTTTCTTAACAAATTTATAAAATATTATACTAAAAATTAATCTTTAAATATATTTTTAAAATATAATTTTTGGATATAATTTTTGTTGAGTTTGGACTACTTTAATTCAACTTAGTTAAAAGAAAAAACGCTTGTGTATGTTGTAGTAGGATTTTTTTAAATAAATAAAATAAATATTTTATTTACAGAAATAGGTAATTTGAAACATTTTTATCGATTTACATTACATTACTTATTTCGTTTACAGTGTAAACGAAATAAGTGTGTGTATATCTCGTCTACATCATAAACGAGATAAGACATGTTTGCTGTGTTATAACACATAGTTTATCTTATTTATAGTATAAACGAGATATATACACACTTATTTCGTTTACATTGTAATCGAGATAAAACTTAGACACGTCTACATAAATAACTCGTTCACGACGCCTCAAGTGTCACTCTCATTGCCCATTACCTTCATTTCTCCTTTTTTCGAACGTTTTTCTTGATATTTTTGAGATACTCGAACTATATGGCGCGTACGGATGCACAAAATGGAGACATCAATCGCTTGAATGCAACTTGACACATTGCAGGAGCAATCGACTTCCAAATTAGTGTTGTTATTTTTCACTTCTAAGTAAATGAGCATGTAATTATAGTTAATAGTTAGAGTACTTTTATCGATTAAGTATTGTTAGACATGTAGAATAGGTTGGCATGTTATTAGAATTTGTTAGGTTGTGAAATGTAGAAATTAATAAATATTAATTAATTAATTTAACAAAAATTATTAGTTAAGTTAATTTGTTTATTAAATGTTTATTCCATTTTTGTATTTCTTTAAATCAAATTTTATATTTTTAATCTTAATTTTGGATATGTTGCAATGACGCTGGATAAATTTTTTAAACGTTTGATTTTTAAAGTTAATTAGGGGATGGATCCTCTTAATTATTAAAAAAAATTGAGAGTAAAGTGTGATCTTTAACCCTTCATTGTTCTCTTTCTCATGTTTTTTTCCCACTTATAAAATTAATGGTAAGAGATCACACTTTTCTCCCTTAATTGTTAAAAATAATTGAGAGGATCTATTTCCTTTTATTCTGAAACATTAAATAATTGTTTATTATTATTATTATCATTTTATCTCGAAATAAAAATCTTTACAATTGAAATAGATCTTTTATTGAAATATTTTATTTTTAACAGAGGCCTCGCCTACTACTCCCTAGGCGAGTGAGTCACACTCTTGCATCACCGGATGCCATTCTCTCGTACTTGAGAGAGGCTGGGTTTGGCGACATGGTGCGGCTCAGGAACTTTATATTTGACAACTCCTTGATTACTGTATTCGTGGAGCGCTGGTGTCTGGAGACCCACACTTTTCACCTGCTTTGGGGTGAGTGCACTATCACCCTACAGAACGTTGTGTACCACCTTGGGTTACGCACTCACAGAGAGCTAGTGGGTGGGTGCTTGCGTGATTTTCACACATGGTACCATCACCCAACCTAAGAGTGGGTAGAGGAGTTCCTCAATGCCAGATCTCCTCATGCTCAACAGTAGGGTGCACAAAGGAATGAGTCATTCTCCATCAAGCTTACATGGCTTCAGGACCGAGTATGTTATATGCCAGTTACTACAGATGCATCCACCCTCTGACAATACACGAGGTGTTATATCCTATTGCTGATCGGGGGTTACCTGATGATCGACAAATCAAACAATTAGGTACATATCAGGTGGCTACTATTATTGGATGACTTCGAGAGGTGCCGCGATCTGTCGTGGGGATCTGCTGTGTTTGCATAGGCATACCACACCCTATGCTCTGCAACACATCGATATACCATTGACATTGATGGATGCACCCCGCTTCTCATCTTGTGGATCTACCACAGATTTTCTCAGTGGTGTCCACTCGAGAGACAGGTCCTGAGGTTTCCACTGGCCGTGAGGTAACTATTTTCATGTCGGGCATTTCTTATTTCTACATATTTAATTCAAAAGTTTGTTACATAAATTGAGAGATTGTTATTGTTGCATATGTCCACAGCTTGATAGGAATGGTCCAGCGGAGTAGGGATCAGTTTGATCAGCAAGTCCTTTGATGGTGTCTTACGTTGGACCGGTTACAATTGGATGAGGTACGTAAAGGTGGTTTAGTTAGTTGTCTCTAAACCATTATCAACTTCCAACATAATGAATTGAGAATGAGAGTTATGTCAACCATTATTTTACAGTTTCTATGGACGCCATACAATGATCCAGCTCTGCAGGCCATCAGTCTCGACTGGTTGAGAGAAGAGGCGGAATGGGGGATATGGAGGAGTGTTGTTCCCCTTGTTTGCTTCAATATCGTTAAGTTTCACCATGTTGACTGGGTGGAACGCCAGTTTAGTGGCGAGCAGTTGGTGCCTGAAAACCCGGTCAATGTTGACTAGTTCTTGACCACCACAGGATGGGGCAAGGACGTGTGATGGCCCACTCGTCATTAGTAGTAGTATGATGCATGGAGGACTCAATTTCAAGAAGGCCACAAGATCTCTATTCAGTCATTCACTGACTACCAACCTTCGTAGGAGTATTGGGACTGGTTCCAACATACTTGCCACGTCAGACACCTGTCAGGCCAGGACTGTAACACCCTACCACACTGAGCTTTACGCTTAAGCCGTAAAACAGAGTTGGTGTGGTATTACGACCTCTATAATATAATGTATACATATAATAGCAGAAAGATTATAATATACTAGAAGCCTTGAAGAATAGATGAAATAAAAACCTCGAAATAAAAACGCAACGCTCATGAAACGAGTTAACTTGCGTGCTAAGAAAACTATAACTATCAAGCATAAGATAACATAAGTAGAAATAGAGGGCCAAAGGTACAAAATATCAAGCTCCTAACTTAGTCCGCGAAGTCAAAACTGGCCGGAGAATATTTACACATATATATGCATATCCAAAACCCAAATATACATAAACGAAATCATGTCTCTCCATAAGCCTCTAAGAGGATCAAAAGGAACAAGTTATGCGAAGAGAAAACTAAATACATACATACATACATACATACATACATACATACATACATACATACATACATACATATCGCTATACAACAAAATAACCCGATAACCACTTCGCTTCAGAAGTCCAGATGCTTAACGATGTGCTTCTCGACCTGCATCTAAAAAACAACAACATAGTATGGGTGAGAACCAGAGGTTCTTAGTATGGTAAAGGTGTCACACACATAAGATATAATGTCTTGGGAATGCCAGAGGCAATCCTAGAACACCGACACTCAGATTATAGAGTTTAAAGTATTAAACAGAAGCCACATAAAAGGTGGTTTACTAAGAGTATCTAAACCTAACTTAACTTAATCTTGAATCTAAGTCCTATTCCCTTTTCTCCATACCTCCATCTTCGACAACATTACACAGATAAATAAGCAGATAAAATCAAACACAAGAAGGTTACAAGTACTGCAGGTAGCAAATATACATTTAACATAACAAGTACACTTAGGTACACCCAGTTAATGCACAAACAAGTAATTCAAGTAGTATGCACATGATGCATGCCTGTCCTATGGCTGATGAGTCTCATTTGTCGGTTATCAAGTCAATCCGACAAGTCCAGTTTGCTAAACCATTGGATTGTCCCCCGACGCGCATCCCCATGAGTCTATGCATAGCTTTTACTCATATGTATATCAAATCGCTCAATGGGGGTACAATTCCCAGGAATTTATAAGTATCCAGTCACCCTTACGTCGTAGGGTCAACAAAGTATCGAATTTTCAATCTGATACACGTGGTGAAAAGCCACAGTACTTTACCCAGGGAATCTCGTATCTCAGATCATTTAATTAATCAAGCTAAGTATCATACATGATCATTCATTCGATTATTCAAGCCAAGTATCATACATGATCATACGTACATTTCATAATCGATTCATCACTTTTCAACTTTACTTTATCTCCAAGTTATCCCCATTTCCTAACTTCATCTGATCATCAGCTTTAATACTATTATTTATGACTAAATGAATGAAAATAGAGGTTTAGAAGTTTGAAATAGGGTTTAAAACTCAAAAATCATGTTTGCTGGAATAGGGGCCACGCGTACGCGTGGGAGTGTGAAAATGCAGTGTGCGCGCGCGTCCCCTTGTCATGCGTACGCATAGGTGAATACTTCATGTCACGCGTACGCGTGGGCCACGCATACGCGTGGACATGCATGCTGGCTCACTACGCGTACGCATAGGACCACTTGCGTACGCACAATCAAAACGCCCATGCCACGCGTACGCGTGGACGTACATTTTCCAAAAAAAAAAATCAGATCACCAGAAAGCTGCATAATCACCTGCATAATGACATAATTCACACCACAACTTCCGATATGCATAACTTAATCGTTTTAAGTCGTTTTCATCCATTCTTTGAATGGCACAAACTTTGCGAAACAAATTTTCATTTAAAACAAGTTGAAATCAATTTTGGGTTCCGAAGGCCAAATTATAGCTCGCCGAAGTTCGGCCCAAAACCAAGTTTTACAATTTTTCTCAAACCTCATTTTCATTCAAAAGATCCATTCGATTCACTTCCAAACCTACCAATTCAACACAACATACCCTTTCTCATCACCATAACAATCATCACAATAATCATATTTCAAATCATCAACAAATTCATCAAATCACCACTAACCATCAAGCATCATCAACCATAAATTTACATCCTCAAATTATTCAATTCACTAGTTAGTTAACAAACACTAAACTAACATCAACTAATTAACAAGATACTAAGCAATAATTATATACACATACATTCCAACCTATCCTATGGTCATCTAGCCTATGTTTTCACAGAAGATTATATATTAAATGCAAGAAACATAAACCATACCTTGACCGATTTTCTGCGTAGTGATTAAGGTAACTCACTAAACAAAAACAGCTCCCCAAAAAGGTCAATAAACACTAGGCTAAGCTTCCTCCAAGTTCCAATATCCACAATTTCAAACTCCAATTATTTATTCACAACCTAATACACATTCAGAACATATATATACCTAATTTAATACCCAAAACTCAAATTCAGTAAAATTAAAATAGAATCATGGTATCCTCACCTTATCCAAGCTTCGTATAAGCAAGAGTGAACATTTTTCTCAAGTTAATTGGATCCTAAAACATCAAAGAGTAAAGAAATTCAACATCTCTATTCAATTTTCGAAAATTTGGGGGAAGAGGAGGTTGAGAGTGAATAAGCAATTTACCAATAAAATTTTTCTAGTAGAAACGTAGAGACCGACACGGTGGTCGCGTGGCCACAAACGGTACGACGATCGGAACTCAAACGGAGGAGTTACGAGAGTTTGAATTTAGGAACGAGGGTTCGGGAGTGTTTTTTCGTTCTCCCCCTTCCTCTGCTTGGTGTAACATAACGATGGAAGGAAGGGGAAAAAAGTGGGGTTCATTTAATTTCCTTTTGGGCTGGTTTGAGCCCACGGGCCTAGTTCAATCGGTTAGGCCTGTTCGGTCCAATCTTGGACCGAATTTCTTGAAATTAGTGTCAAAATTCTCGTTTTGATGAGCTCTATCCTAATTTAATATAATATTCATATTTCTAATTTTTTTATTAGAAACTAATTTATTGGCTAATTACTTACTAATTTAACGAAGTTTACAAGGACGTGTTAGATGATCCCAGACTTTTTACTCTTCCAGATGACGTGCAGCCTCTCCGCCAGTCAGCCTAAGGACGTGCTTCACCTTCCCCAGGATGTCCCTAAAGGACGTAGGTGTGCCAGGGAGGTACGAGCTGATACCCATAGGCCGACTAGGAGAAAGAGAGGTGCTAGGGATCGCAGAGGAGCTGCGGGGCCCTGCATAGAGCAGGTCAAGCCTCGGAGGGAGCAGTTAGATGTGGAGTCTAAGGAGGAGGAAGAGTATGACCGACAGGAGAAGCATGGTGACATACCAGCCAGCGAGGATTACTCCCCACCACCACCACCACTAGGGTCACAAACATAGTATGTTCAAGACGATCCATTTTTGGCCCCACCTGGCTGGGTGGATCTTGGAGCATCGAGCATTCGTCATGAGGCCTCGATGGTTCATGAGATTCAATTCGATGAGACATTTCAAATCCATACCACTAACCAGCATACCATGCAGCGTATTGCGGATCAGTTTCGCATAGGTAACGAGCAAGTCTCGAACATGGTCTTCGTCATTCATCTTCTCTTACATCTACCTCAGTGTGGGTTTCATACTCGTCACCGGGGCCTAGCACCTCATATGGCACAGATGTCCACCCCGATGCTCAATATGCGACACCTCCATCGGTCGACTATAGGTGATTGATGATTGCATCCCAGCCACCTCTACCACTACTACTGTATCCACTTGTACAGCCTCACACCAGACACAACCATATCCATATGTGTAGTACTATGACCAGCATGTGTCACCACATCCTTCACCCCTTGTACCAGTTCCACTATTGCACACACAGGCTCCTCCGGCTCCACTACCTGGCAGACCATCTCGGATGATCCAACCTCTATTTTGTGGCACGGGGCACCGCTTGCATTACCTGCCTGATCAGCACCATTGATGTACTTTACATGTCTTTTGTACTATTCAGTTTGTATCATGTACTTTATTTATTTTATGTAAGATACATTATGTAGTTTGTGTTTTAAAATTTATTTAGTTTGTTTATCGACTTTTTAAATAGCTTGCTCATAGTTAAACTTTATCATTGTTGCATATTATCCAAGAGAAGTTACTTTATTAAATATGATATAACTTAAACTGAATAAAGTACGTCAATGACACTTTAGATTTTGCATTCAATTTCTAATAAATGAGATAAACATAACAAACAAGATAACGAAGCCATAGAAATACACGATGGCTCTACAACACACTGAATACAACAACGAACATGATGTAGCTAAGTGTCTTCTGTGGGTTCATTGGGACAGCCTCTTCGAATATGGTCAGTTTGCCTGCATAGCCCACACTGTTTCTCTTGGCGCTCAACCTCATCCATCTCGTTACGAAACCTTGTGACAACTGGTCTCCCGGTGGCTTTCCTATGCATGGCGGGATTATGATCAAACGTGTGCTGTACCACTATGGTCATAGCTTCTAGTCGGGTAACGCGGGAAACTTAACCTTGTACACTTTGAACACAACCTCTTGTATGCACATTGGATCAATATATGATCCCCACTCAACTCTTGCTGTGGCACAAGCAGCAAGTGCATGTCAACATGGGAAATAAAGTGACTGAAAAAGGTCACAATCACATGTGCCCACACTCAACCAAACACAAAATGAACCTTGAGACCAACCCTCAAAGGGCACTAACTCCTCTACCACAAACACCGAGGCCTTCCTGTCATCGTGTGTAACATGCATCTTGGGAATTTCTTCCCTGTTCTTCTCAATAGTAGCTAGCAACCACTAAGAAAACCGATTACTAGCTATCATTTTTGCATGTGCCTCCCTACCCTTCCTGACGAACAACTGATGTAGCCTCTAGTAAGTGCATCTAACGATGGATGAAATCGGTAAATACCGCATACCCTTCAGAATAACATTCATGCACTCAGAGGTTAGTAGTCATGTGGCCAAACCTACGATCGCTATCACAATATTGTAACCATATTTTCTTGTTGAATCTATCGGCCCAGTCTGCCATCTGCTCGGATAAACCTCTCAAAGCATCCATGTACCACTTGTACCCAGTATTGCTTGGACTATAAGCAGCATTCCTGAGATATCACTTCTCCTTGACAGATTTAAAACGAGACATGAAGTTCGTGACCACGTGTGTGACACAATAAGCGTGGTACACGTTAGGAGGCTTCCAACCATTATCATCAACTCTAAGTGCGGCCTTGATCGTCTAGGATCTATCAGATATAATCAAAAGACCTTCTTGTGGTGTCACATGTTGTCGCAAGTTGGTAACGAATAACGACCATGACTCCTTAGTCTCAAAATCGACAATTATAAATGCCACAGGAAAGATGTTACTGTTATCATCTTGTACTACTGCAATTAGCAAGACACCACCATATTTGTCATATAGATGCGTGTCATCAACGGAGAAGAATGACTTGCAATACTTGAAAGCCTCCACATAGGGAGGAAAAGTCCATAATACCTTATCAAATTGGTTGTAGCCACGTACCACCAAGTGCCCATCATAATACGGTGCCGCCCTGAAATCACATATTGTTTCGGGACAACAAATCTGCAACACTTACAGAAACCTTGGCACCTTATTATATGACTGCTACCAGTCACTGTATATTCGCGCAATTGACTTTTGCGTCGCCATCTAGACCATTCTGTACGAGGGTTTGAAGTGATAGCTTTGCCCAACTACACCTTGTAGAACAGGGATAGTGACTGATAGACTAGACTATATGAAGGGCAGGATGACACTACAAATGAGGTTGCTATCCAACTATCGATGGTCCTAAGATATGGCGAGTGCTAAATAGGTATGTGTACCGCCAAATTTTCACACCTCCCTAACGAAATAAAGTATAATCGGTAGGCAATTATAACCAAAATAGTCATAATAAATAAAAATATATACTACAACTAAACTTGAGTTACCAATATCCAAGATTTTGTCGCAGGACAACACAGAGACTTTAAGCACATCCTGCTACAAATTGCTCGCAATGCACATGGTACTTTGATTGGTCCGACTCCACGGCTCAGTACTCGGCACTTCTTTGAATGATGTAATTCTTCACACCTTGCATGACTGCCTCTCTGCTTTTGAATCTGTGTCCAATGTGAAACTCTACACTACCATCTATATGTTGTAATCGCCCACACCCATGTTGGAAAATGGAATTTCCTTGTGCATCGTATCCAAATCCAATGTATGATAGTGACTAGGAACAGCTAATAAGGCCGAAATTGGTTGTGGGATAGGCAGAAGATACCGCACCGAAGAACCAACTGGAGTCTCTAGTACAAACTTCTTCTCCTCTTCCTCCTCCTCCTCCTCATCATCATCAGAACCGCTGTCGTTGCTATCGGCAACATACTTGTCCTCATCGTCCATGTCCATGTCTACTATTGGACTAGCGCAGTAAAGCGGTGGTGGCGCAAGAGGTGAGTCATCTTAGACAAAATTCGAGTGGCTAGATCCACCACCACCAACATTCGTAAAAATTTCCATGACTTGTTTAGCATGATTCTCCCGATATCAAACATGAGGCGCACATGCTCGTTGCTATGGAGTCAAAATAGACGAAACCGAAAAACTCCATTTCCCATATGTGCTAGCAACCTATACCCAACTCTCCCAACCTCTTTTGTGTCGTTAACACCGACGTGAGTCAATATTAGACTCTTCAACTCATAGCCTCGTACAAAGAATTTACTCTTTGAGTGTATACCATAATAGGATTATTACACTCAAATATAACTCTAGTGTCATTGTTTCTCATGTGACAGCTGATATACACACTTACAACCACATATCTACTACCATTAGACATTTTTGCTTAATGTTTGGAAGAAAAAGAAAGGGAAGGAGAAGTGAAATGCTTGTGGAGAATACAAATGGTTGCAGATTCTTTTATAGCTGCTCGAAATTTGTCGTATTTTATCTCGTTTACAGTGCAAACATTATAACTTTTTCCATATTTCTTGTTTACAGTGTAAATAAAATAAGTGTGTGTATATCTCTGTGTTGATCGTTCTCTCTCTCATATCACGTGTACAAACGTGATACGTGCAATAACAAACGTATCTTATCTCGTTTACAGTATAAACGAGATATAGACACATTTATTTCATTTACACTATAAACGAGATAAATAATGCAATATAAATCGATAAAAACATTTTAAATTATCTATTTTCATAAATAAAATATTTATTTTATTTATTTAAAAAATATAATATTTGTAAATCCTCAACAGCTATTTCCTTTTTTTTTTTAATTCTTCCTTAACAAATGCTCTTCCTCCCGCAATATTTAAATATACATAACAACCAGAACCACTTTATAATAATAGAGCGCGCTCTATATATTTCCACTTGGTAGTGAATTGCTGATTAAAACATGAATACATGATTCCACCTTTGATTTCCTATTTTCCGAAACTCAAATTTCAAGCGATCTCAACGCTTTGAAGTGCCTGTAGGAATGCCTCTGTAGCCTTTCTCTTTTCACATCTCCTTTAGTCTTTTATAAAGCCTTCTGTTATATTCATATCAAAAAGAAAAAAGAAAAAAAAAATACCTTCTTTTGGAACAGACGATCAGGACTTCTATGGTTGGCTGTTGTCTTCGGCTTGGTTAAGGATTAATTACAACATGTGATACATCCTGGTTGAAGTGGAGGTTTGTCTCATTCTTAGCCTATTAACTTTCTAATATTTTTTTGGTGTCTAGTAACTTTCTAATATAATAGTAAACTATTATTTTGACTCCTTACATTTTTTTTAAAAATAAAATAATCTAAACTGGAAAAAAAAATATTTTAATAACCATCCAATAATTATCTTTATCTGATAAATTATATTAAATACAGGCAGATATATATCTTTTAAAAGATTCTAGAAATTAAATTTTGATGTAATTCTTTTATGACTGTGTTGTCTGTGTGTTTATTTTCAAGAATTCTAATTTATTCCTTGAAAATATCGTATTCTAATACTATTTTTTAAAATTTAACTCCTAGAAATATTTTATTTCAAGGAAAAATTTATGGCCATAAATTTAAAATGTATTTGATATTCTCATGTCAAAAGAACAAAAGTTAATTAACATATAAAATTAAATTACTATTGTATCTTTCAATTAGAAAAATAATAATAATGTAATTTTTATTTTTTATAGTGTTACTACTCTACACGTGATATTTTTATATTGTATGTTGGTATGAATTTAAAAAAAATATATATTATTAAAATAAGAGTATTAATTCCCATTCTCCTCGAGTATTATATTTTTGTCAAGGAGATTCTCTTTCTATTGATTAGAGTATTTTGGAGAGGATTTTTTTTAAAGATATTTTTTAAAAAATTAAAATTTAACATATATAATTAATTAAACTATGTTATTTTTATTAAAATTAGACTAGACAAATCAATTTAACCAAAAAATTAATAAATTAAATTTTAAATCGATCTAAATTAATATTTTTTTATAAAAAATGACTATAATATCCCTAATTAAAATATTCCTATATATATATATATATATATTAAAAACTCTAAATCCTAATCCTATAACGACGGAAGAAAAAAAAGAGATAGAATTTAGAATTTTTAAAATTAATATATATAATAAGAATATTTTAGTCATTTTCTATAATAGGGGTATTGTAATCATTTTTTATGAAAAATAATATTAATTTAGATAGATTCAAAATTTGATTAACCATTTTTTGGTCAAATTAATTTATCTACCTAATTTTAACAAAAAGTAACACGATTTAATTGATTATATGTGTTAAATTTTAATTATTAAAAAATATCTTTAAAAAAAGATGTTTTAGACGTCTTTATTGAAGCGTCCCTTTTAGAAATTAAGAATCAATTTCCGGTATAATAAAACAAAC
This sequence comes from Arachis ipaensis, assembly GCF_059453495.1. Taxonomy (NCBI): domain Eukaryota; kingdom Viridiplantae; phylum Streptophyta; class Magnoliopsida; order Fabales; family Fabaceae; genus Arachis; species Arachis ipaensis. Next base: position 11,159,915 of record NC_142437.1, on the reverse strand, counting down.
ATATTGATAATCTATTTTTGAAAATATTAAAATGAATCTGCAATAATTTATAATACTAAACAAACAAGAATTTTATAGTACTCGAATATAATATTTCTAAGTATAATGCTTTTGAGAATATAATTTCTTGGAATATATTTTTAAAACTTGAAAAAAAAAATACTTACTATGTGATCTTTCAATTTTCCAAATTTGATCATTTTATCCTAATTAAGTGGACATTTGTTTTAAGAAATTCTTTTTTTTTTTTTTTTTACCGAAAATAAGGAAACTCGAATCCATGACCTCTTAAGTAAATATGGGAGACTATGTCATTCGAGCTATATCTTGTTGGCTTAAGAAATTCTTTTTTTTTTTTTTTGAAAGAAAGAGCTCTACATTCGAAGTGGAGCATACAAGGACTAAGGTAAAAATACAAGACTAACTAACTCTTATGTCATCTCCGGCATAGCCATCAACAATATAAGCTAGTTACCACACCATTCCGTAGCACAAAGAAACGATTGTGTCACACACTCTACAACGCCTGTTGTCTTGTTCTGGAAGATTACATCATTTCTCCATAACCAAACATTCCATATAACTGAAAAGAACACAACTAGCCAAAACTTGAGTACCTCCTGTCTCATAAGCATGGATCTCCAACTCTCAAAGTGATCTTTCAAGGTGCCGGGAGCTGTCCACTCCTGACCAAATTTCGAGATCCATCCACACCACACCTGCCAAGAAAACTCACAAGCAACCAACAGGTGATGAACACTTTCAACGGCTTTCTTACACAACACACACAGATTATAATGTGGTCCCAGAATACCTAACCTACTAAGCCGGTCATTTGTGTTGACCCGTCCAATCAGAGCAAACCAAGTGAATAATTCAACTCTAGGCAGAACTAATCCTCTCCAAATCTCTTTTGTGAATCTGTACCTCAGAATCTCCTCATCCAGAGTCGCTTCCTACAAAACCTGCACAAATGAGTTAGTCGTACAAACACCTTCCTTTTCGAATTTCCACACCACTCTATCTTGTACTTCTGCTATCAGTCTAACAAATTGCAAGGCATGCAGCAGCTGATCTAAAGTTTCTGATTCCCACTGGCAGAGCTTCCGCCTCCACTGAAAATGCCATACCCACTCTATCCCATCTCAAAACTTATAATCCCCAATTGGTGATCCTTTTTGGCTTGAAATCAAGAAGAGTCTCGGATAAGAGTCTTTCAACTTTCCTATTTGCAGCTACGTATCCTCCCAAAATCTGGTAGTCTTGCCATCCCCTACCTCAATAGCGAGGCCATCAATCATCTTCTGCCTTACTTGTTGCTCCTTTATTTGTAGTTGACATATATTTCTCCATGGATCCCCTCTCACTGGTAAAGTCTGAGTAGACATCAACTGATTTGGGTTCAATCTATTGCAAAAACACACAATCTTCTTCCACAACGGACAGTCCTCCTTTGAGAAACGCCACCACCATTTAAACAGTAAAGCAGTGTTACGAACCACTACATCACCCACTCCCAATCCTCCTAACTTCTTTGGTGCTTAGATCATCTCCCACTTCACAAGAGCCATGCCAGGTCGTCCGTCATCCTTCCCCCAGAAGAACCTTCGCTGCAGAGAAATGATTCTTCGAGCAACCGCATTTGGCATCTTATACAGGCTCAGATAATAAACTAGTAGACTGTTTATGACAGACTTAATGAGTACCAGCTTTCCAGCCTTACTTAGAACCTTCGCTTTCCATAGGCTGAGCTTGTCTTCCACCTTCTCTATAACCGGCTTCCAAGTTTTTACTAACCGTGGATTTGCTCCTAGACTAATACCAAAATACCTCACCGGCAGGGTTGCTTCCTGGCAGCCAAGCAACTGACACATCCGACTAGTTCACTCCTGATTGCAATTCACTGGTATCAAACTAGACTTCTCAAAGTTAATGCTCAGTCCCGACATAACCTCGAAACACCTCAAAAGTCTCTTATAACTTCTCAATGTCCCCTCCTCTGGCGGGCAGAATAATATTGTGTCATTCGCAAATTGTAAGTGTGATAACTCAATATCATCCCTACCGACCAACAGTGAAAAAATGTGACCGTTCCTCACTGCCTCGCCGATCATTCTGTTGAGCACATCCACCACCAAGACAAACGAAAACGGCGATAATAGGTCGCCTTGACGAAGTCCCCTCTCCATTTTGAATGCTTTTGAAGGGGATCCATTAACCAGAATAGAGATGGATGCCGACCTTATACACTCCTTAACCCATGCCCTCTATGTACTACCGAAATCCATCTTCTCTAACACGGTATCAACAAAGCACCATTTAACTCTATCATAGGCTTTGTGGAAGTCCAGTTTGATAATCGCTGATGCCTTTCTTTGTCGTTTTAGCCAATATACTGTTTCGCATGCAATTAGAGCTCCATTGTATATCTTCCTTCCTTTCACAAAGGCAGTCTGGGATTCTCCCACTAATTCTGGCATTACACTCCTCATTCTTCGTATCAACAATTTAAAGATAGCTTTATACACACAACCAACCATGCTGATTGGTAACCAAAATATTTACGAAAAAATATTTGATAACCAAAGAAAATTAGCCAAAAACAGTCATAACTTACTTTATTTAATATTTATTAATTGTTACAATAATTAATAAATATTAAATATGATAAGTTTTAACTATTTTTTTTTTATCTTCCTAATATTACCGTTCTTATTCACTTGTTTGAAGTTTTAAAACCTAATTCATAAGAATAACTTATGAATTTAATTTTCAAGCATCCACGATATAGAAAGTTTTACACTAACTAGTCGTGTGTAGTCACACAAGCAAAAATAATTAATTTTTAAATTTATTACTTAAAAAATTATTTTAATATATAAATATAATTAAGTAATCATATCAAATTTCTTACATTATTAATAGGATAATTCACGTTAATAAGAAGTGTGAGATTTAAAATTATATAGATATCTTAAATACGATTTAGTTATACATCTGTTTTATTTATATATCAATGTAAATCAAATTAATTTGATTCGATTTACTATTAGTACATTAAATATATGTAAATCAAATTAATTGAATTCAATTTAGCTAAAATAACAGTAAATTAATTTGATTTACTAATTCTAGTTGATTTATATATATATATATAAAATTAAATCTGATTTATTCAATTTACTAATTATATAACTTATTGAGATATTTTACTTTTAAATTAATTTTATTTTATATTAATTTTAAAACATAAATATCAGTATTAAAATAATGATAATTAGTTGAGAGTTAATAATTATATATATCTTAGCATATTTATTCGATCAAAGCAGTAACTACTCCATTCTCTTTCAAACATCACCTTTATCATTGAGCTTCACCAAGCAACTTCCACTACAAAATGACCCTTTTTCTTTCTTTTTCTTTCTCTGACCAAACAAAATCCACAAAACCATATCTCTCTCCCTACTTTCTTGTTCGTCACTAGCAATTCCAACGCCGTCGGGACTACTTTCTCTCCCTTTCTTCTTCTCCTCACAATCTCTCTCTAGCTCGCCTTCATCTGCCACCAGACGCCGGTCAAAGTCCACCTACATCTATCATCTTCGTCACCTTTCCAAATTCAATCTTCAGCAGTTTGTTCGGCCTCCTCGAGTTTTTCATGTCGTCACCATGCCACACGCGTCCTCCTTATGTCACCGCACTGCATGTGTCATGTTCCTCTACGTTTTGAATCACCGCACCACATGCGTTCTCTTCTACGTTTTGAAATGTCATCTCTCTTTCAGTTTGTCACTCTTCTAGCAGTTCTATATATTTCTATGTTTTTCTTCCAGCAATTCTATCCGAGCTTTAAATTTAAGAAAATTTACATTTTTTAAAATTTATAAATTTAAAATAGAATAATAAATAATTTTTAAAAATTTATTAAAAATCATCATTTGACTCATTAGCATATCTAAAGAATTATTATCGAAAATTTTTATGTTAAAAAAAGTAATATATAATATAACCCTCCAAAGTAGTATATGAGTTAAAATTTGAATTTTATTAAAATCAGAAGTGCCAGATAATTATAAAAATATAAAATGACTACTATATTTATATAATATATAATTTAAAAAATAATTAAAATATTATATAAATTAAATTATCATTTAATTAATTTATGAAATTAAGTATAAAACTTATAGTTTGATGATGTTATGCTCTGAAAATCAAAGCATAAGTTTTATAGTGGTTAGCTATTTGTCCCAAAGGTCTCACACTAGGCTAAATTCTGAGCTGGGATGATTAAAGAGCCATATATTGAATCAAGTTGGGTTGATTTAGTGGTTAGTTTACTAGTGTGCTTAAGTAATTGTTGGGTTTGAATCCTGCCTTTTACATACAGCAATTTATTGGCCAATAACAAACTTTTAAATGGGATCCAGCACCGCAACAAATTAGTTCTTGGCAGGTTGGGAGATATCATAAAAAAAAAAAAAAGCCATATATTGTGTGTGTGAGTGATTGAATAATATAACCCTTATTGGATAAAAAAAAGAAGGTTGTATTATTAATTCGATAGCTAATACAAAGTTCTGTCGAATTTTATAGTATCTATGAATAATATAACTTTTACAAAAAAATTTTGAATGATGTTAACATGACTTTCTTATTCTAAATATATTTTGTTTATTTTATCTTTGTATCTGTATATTCGACTTCATCTTGTTATATGTTAGGTTAAATTAATTTTACATTTCATCATATATGTATTCTCAATATCTCATTGAATCTTGCATCATATGTAGCATAAAGATGTAGCAAACCAAGATCATCAAGATAAAGGATGAAATAGAAGCATGTCGATCCCCTTTGTACCTGACTTTTTGCAAGAACGTGCATTCGATGCAGTATCTACTTTCTTAACAACGCAACTAGGCTACGTGTGGGATTACGAGAAAAGATTCGTCGATGTAAGCAAAGCTGTAGAGGCTCTCAAGAATGATAGAGATGGAGTGCGTGATAAAGCCGAAGAAGATGAAGGACGGTATGGGAGAGCAATATATGATAATGTTGTAGAATGGCTGGCTCGTGTGGATGCAATTGTTGCTGAATATGAAAAATTCAAACAAGAACATGATAAGAATGGAGAGTATGCACTTGCTTTTCCATTTCAAAATCTAGACATAAGATATCATCGCAGCAAAAAAGCAAAAGATATCAAAGAAAGGGTTGAAGAATTGCAAAATGAGAAGCATGATAGTATATCTCGTTGGCAGGGCCCGCCTTCTTCAATGGGTTATGCGCTTCCTTCTGTTGAATATGAAGAGCTTGATTCAAGAAAACAAAATATGGAAGATGTTAAAAAAGCCTTGGAAGATTCGAGTGCTACAATGGTTGGTGTTCATGGCCTAGCTGGTATGGGAAAGACTACTTTGGTCATAAAAGCTATTAACACACTTCAAAATCGAGAACCTAAGTTATTTGATATGGTGATTATGGCAAATGTGGGCAAAAATCCAGACATCAGAAAAATTCAAGGGCAGATTGCTGACATGCTCGGGATGACATTGCAAGAGGAGAGTGAGTGTCTATCTATCTATACTCTATACCTATATAATAAATAATGGGAAGTGCTAGGTAAACAATGACTATCTTGAACAACATGAACAACCACCAATCAAATAAAAATACACTACATCCTAATTTAATGCTATTAATTAAATTTAATATTAATTTACTCTTTTAACCCTATTAATTCACATTGTTCAAAAATATTGTTAGTTACATATACTTTTTCATAAATAATAGTTGTTTAAATAGCATTTTGTAATTGTTTTTTGGTACTTTTCTCTCAATTTAATAAATATTTTGGACTTATTTAAAATTTATTTTAAATCGTATCTCTTTTAAAAAAAAACATATTTTTCCCAATTTTTATTTCGTTAATATATCATAGATGATAAGGCTTAATAATAGCATAGTCTGATTCATATAATTGATTCCACTTAGTTGAATAAAGTTTTGTTCTTATTGTTATTTTTTATTTTTTATTTTTTATTTTCTAATTTACTTAAATAATTATGAATTAAAACAAAAAAAATTGAATATAAACATATATATTTGGTGCATGTTATGGTACATATAATTATAGTGGCTGCAATGGCTATATAATTTTAGAAATTCTTAATAAATATTACTAAAATTAAAATAATATTTTTTACTATTCAATAACTCTTTTTAATTTTAAAGATAAAAATTAAAAGTGTTACCAAAATATAAGTGACTTTAATTTTAATCATATTTTTTAAGTATTACAAAAAGTATTGTAAATATACTATGTTAGTTCCTCAATTTTTTTATCCCCTAATTCATTATATTATTAGGGATTAATGTAGTATATTTTTGTTAATTTCAAAATTTAGTCATGGATTATATTCCTTTTACTATACTATATCAGAAGAAAAAAGATATAAATAGTTGTATACATAGACACTGTAATTGAGCAACCCACTCTTTAGCTAGTTCTGTAAAAAATATTGAAATAGGAATTCGGCACAAATATACAAATATGGATATCTAGAATATTGTTGTTCTTAATAATAATTCTTTAGATTAATATTGTTCGTCTTCTCGCCCAAGTCTTTGTTCGTGACGGCTTTGTCCTAAGAAAAGAGGCGGGGTCCTAAATAGGCCTTGAAGGCATTGTTGAGTTGATATCTTTTTTTTTTTTCTAAGAAAAACATCCTTTTTTGTATTGTATTTGTATTTCACATCTATGAATACTTGTACAATGTAGGTGAGTATGCGAGGGCTATTCGCATAAGAGAGAAATTGAAGAAAGGAAAAAACACCCTTATTATTCTAGATGATTTGTATGCAAAAGTGGACTTGGATATGTTGGGAATTTTATCAGAGAGTGGCGATGAGAAAAAGAAGAATCTCATTCTCAAAGAAGGAATAAAATCTTCCAATCCTTCTGGGGCAGCTCAAACTAAGACAGAAACAAAGAATGTTGCTGGTGCTGGACAAAATTTGACAAGAAAAAATTCAGGAATAGATGGTGCTGGACAAAATTTGACAAGACAAAAATCAGGAATAGATGGTAGTAAACTATAATGCACAAATATTTTAATTTTTATTTGCATACACATCTCATATACATATTTATATCAGATAATACCTTAAATTTCTTAAATTTGTAAGCAACTTTTTTGTGATTATATTTATATATTATACGTACAATATATCGTATTGTATTCAATACTTATATATATCCATATTTTTGTATAGCTAACAGGACGAGAACAGAGAAAAAAGTTGACGATACCTCTAGTGGTTCTAGTAAAGTAGGAAAAGCAGTACAGGAGCATCACAAAGGGTGCAAGGTTTTGCTAATTTCTGAGGCAAAACGAGTGTTGAGCCAAATGGATGTGAAGGCAAATTTAATTATCTCTATGGATATCATAAACTCTGATGACGCCAAAAAATTGTTCAAAAAAAAGGTTAGAATGTATTATTAGCCAACTATCCATTACTTATATATATCTAAATATTGTGGCACAAATTTTATGATATTTTTAGCCACCTATCCGTTACGATATTATTTTACCTTGAGAATCAATTTTAACGGCACAAATTTAATGAAAATGTTTTTGTAAATAGTGCTGTATAAAATAATGTACATGTATAAATATAATATCAAATATCATATATACTATCAGTTTATATACATAAAGGTAAATAATAGGAATAAAGTTTGGGACCAAAATAATGTTTTACCCTAAATAATAGTGTATATAAGAATTATTACAGGAATAATATCTTGCACTAATATTTAATATAAAAAAAATTCTAAAACCGTATAAAAATCATGACCTAAAATAATTCTCATAGTAATATCTATTAATTTTTTAGAATAATTCTTATACTAAAAATTAATACATATGTTATTCTCAAATGCATACTCATTATTTTGAACATAGTCATCCCTCTTTCATAGAAGAAAAACCTGTATCTCTATGTAATTTAACCACTACATCTCTATGTGTAATCCTCCAAATAGTTGTTGTACATTTGAAATTACAACAATTTAAATTATACTTTGTATAATGCATAAGATAAATGTTAAAGGACTAATAAAATTTATTATTTTTAGCTATCAATTAGTCATTAATGTTTAAAAATGTGGCCTAAAAATATATCAAATGAATTACTAAACTAAAGAAATTAGATTGATGATAAAAAATAATAAATTCTGCTAGCTCTTAAATGTTTTTCAGTGCAAAATAACCTTAAAAAACACATTATTTCTTTACTCCTTTGATTTCAAATATTTTCAGCCACTATTTACAAAGTGATTAAACCCCATATGTATTAACAGATTATAGTATACATCAGAATCCAAATATTGTTACTTTAAACATGTTAAAGTTTTATGACAATTTTCTTTTCTCATAAAATTGTTGTGATTATATATCATATCATATTGTATTCAATACTTGTATTTTTCTTGTACAAAATAGGTGGGAATAACAGACGACAAAAACTCTGATCTTGAACCGTTAGCCATTGACATTGCCAAGAAGTGTCATGGATTGCCCATGTCAATAGTTACAACCGCTAAGGCATTGAAAAATCAAAGTCGCTCAGTTTGGGAGGAGACCCTTAAAACGCTTGAAAGGCAAAAACTTACAGGAACACCGGAGTATTCTACAAAGTTGAGTTATCAACTTTTAGAAAATGAGGAGCTAAAGCTTATCTTCTTGCTTTGTGCTTGTATGGGTCAAGATGCATTTGTTTCAGACTTAGTGAGACTATGCATTGGTTTGGGTTTTCTTGAAGGCATCTACACAGTAAGAGAAGCCAGAGATAAAGTGCAAATGTTGCTTATGCATTTAAAAGAGTCAGGTTTATTGTCTAACAGTTATTCAAACGATCGTTTTACCATGCAAAACCTTGTTCGCAATGCAGCTTTGTTAATAGCATCGGAGGAAAAAGATGTGTTTGTATTGACGAAAAGAAAGCTAGATGAATGGCCTGACGATGATAAACTTAAAAGGTACACTGCTATCTTCTTGCATCATTGTGATGTCAATACCGAGGAGTTTCCTCAAAGTGTAAAATGTCCTAAACTCAAAGTCTTTCATTTCCACAATAACCATCAACACTTCAAAATACCAAAAGACTTCTTCCAAGAAATGAAAGAACTTAGAGTGTTGGTTCTGATTGGCATTGATCTCTCTGCACTGTCTTCATCAATGAAATGCCTAACAAAACTCAGAAAGCTTTGTTTGGAGCAATGCATTAACCTAGATGAGGAATTATGCATCAATATTGGCAAGTTGATGAAGAATCTAAGAATTCTAAGCTTTTCTGGATCTGATATTAAAAGCTTGCCTATTGAATTGAAGCATTTATCAAAGCTACAAATTCTTGACTTAAGTAATTGCTCCGAGTTAAAAAAAATTCCTCCACTTCTAATATCAAGCCTCACTGGTTTGGAGGAGCTGTACATGAGAAACACTTCGGTTGAATGGAGAATTGATAACAGACAGAACAACAAAAACAAAAATGCCAGTCTTTCAGAGTTGGGACATCTAAATCAAATAACAAATGTTGACTTACAAATCCCAAGTGTTGCCCATTTGCCAAAAAACTTGTTCTTTGATAAGCTGTACAGCTACAAAATTGTGATCGGCTCGTCAAGCACACATTTGGAGCCAGATTTCAAGATGCCGGAGAAGTATGAACTGCTGAGGTATTTGGCAATACAGGAGAAAGGCGGTGCCTTTGACATTCATTCTCAGAAAGGGATCAAAATGTTGTTTGAAAGAGTTGAGAATTTGTTGCTTGAAGAACTCAATGGTGTCCAAGACATCTTTTATGCACTGAATTTGAAAGGATTTCCATGTCTGAAGACTTTGTCCATTGCAAGTAGTTCTGGCATTCGATCTCTGATTAAGCCGCAGGAGAGGAAGCATCCAGAGAATGCTTTTCCAAAACTGGAGACGTTGCACCTCTATAAGCTTAATAACATGGAGCAACTATGCTTTTGTGAGTTACTTTCACCATCCTCATTTCGTAAACTAAAAGTGGTCAAGATTAAGCTCTGTGGTCTCTTAAAGAACGTCTTCCTAATTTCTATGGTCAAGCTTCTGGTTGTTCTTGAAACAATTGAAGTTTCAGAGTGTAACTCTCTAAAGGAGATTGTCTGTGTGGAAAAGAACGCATCTGAGAACCTTGTGTTTCAAGAATTGCGCACTTTGACTTTAAAATCATTACCTGAGTTCCATGGATTCTATCGGATTTCATCTACAGAGCAACACAAGATATTATTCGACCAACAAGTGAGTTCCATTTGCAAAATTTAATTTTTTTTTTGGTAAAGTATATTTTTTGTTCCTTAAGTTTGATAAAAATTTTAAAAATATTCATAAATTTTATTTTGTTTTAATTTTATCTCAAAAATTTTTTATTTGCATCAAATATATCCTTGACGGCTAATTTTTTAAAAAATTTAAGACCAATTTAACAATAATTTCATAAAAACAACTCTCAACACTAATAAATTAAACATAATTTTCATACATTATTGTTAGATTAATCGTAAATTTTTTGAAAATTTAGCCGTATAGTATATTTGATGCAAATAAAAAATTGTTGAGACAAAATTTAAACAAAATAAAACTTAGAAATATTTTTAAATTTTTGCCAAACTTTCAAAACAAAAAGCATACTTTATCTTTTTGCTTTTTATACATTTTGAATTTATATTATATATGTACTTATATTATTAGTTAAGGTGGCTATTTAAGCCAATATATGCTAGGTAGGAAAAAAAAAAAGCCAAAACTTACTTTTTTTAACATTAACTAATTGAAGTAATAATTAATGAATATTAAATAAGGCAAGTTATGGCTATTTTTGGCTAATTTTTTTTTATTACCAAATATTTCCGTTTATATTAATATTTATGAACCGATTAATTAAATGCGTTAAACTATCTAATAATTTTTAATTATTATTTTTATATAATTTTTTTAAATAAAAATATATTTATTTGAGTAGTTATTATCAATTAATAAAAAATAAATTTATTTTTAAAATAATAAAAAATTCAAAGATAATTTTTTTATTTATAATTATCTATTTTCTTAATAGGTTGGATTCTCAAAATTAGAGAGATTGGAGTTGTCGTCCATCCAAATCCACCAAATATGGAACGGTCAAAATCCTCCTTTTGCAAAATTGGTACACTTGGAGGTGAATGGATGTGGTAACTTAGAAAATTTGTTGTCATTATCTATGGCAAGAAATATGCTGAATCTCCAAAGCATTTCTGTCAGCGAATGTGACAAGATGAGATATATATTTTTCAAAGAGCAAGGCAGCAGTGATACTAGAAAAAAGGTATGTATAATTTGGTCCGAGCATAATAGATTTCCATTTTTTCATTATGTGAGGCGCAGCCACGATATTTTCTTAAATTCAAAAGAAAATAGTTTTTTTTTTTGTGTCTAAAAAAATAGTTTATTCCTGAAAAAACTACCATTTTATTCTCTAAAAAATTCAATTTCAAATTGATGAATTTAAATATTATGAGTAATGTTACATTTACACTAAAATCAGCCACTAATATAAAATACATGTTAGAATATAAATACACATTAAAAATAAATTAAACCATACATATATTTATATACAAATACATTAATGACTAATTTTAGTGACTAATTTTAATATACAAATAATATTTTTGAAATATTAGCCGTCTTCAACTACTATACAAAAGACTAATGCTTAGTTTAGTGATTTATTTAAATAAAAATATATTTTTTAAAACATAAAATAATTTTATTAAATTTAAATATTTTTGTGAACAACTAACAAAGTTTCTTCTTTTATATATATATATATATATACACGAAGTTAAAAGAAAAAAATGTTTGAACAGGTAGGATACATAGAGTTAAATAGAATTAGACAACATTTTCATGTAAAAGATCCGCGAGTTTGAAATCAGAAAAAGTACCAATATTTGGAGAGTGAATCCTTCATTATTTTTGTGAATAATTTATTAGATGTCTCGAAAAAAGAATTATTTAATATGTTTAAGTGAATAAGACGGATAAACGACATATATCTGTCTCGCAAAGAGATGTATGAGAAGATTCATTTGTTTGCGGTATATTACGAAAGGAGGTTAATTGAAAACAATAAATGAAATGAACCGAATGCGATTGCGGACTAAAAAGATATATCCGAGAGAGGCTAAGTATAGGAGGAATGTCGATGTTAAGGCGAAGCAAGATAAGAAGGATACAGATAACAATAGTTTTTTTGCGAAAAGGCTCTTTGATCGTAGAAAAAATCATGTACCTAGGGATTGTTTGAAAATCGTGCAGACCAATAACAAAAGGATCTCTATTGTTGAACACGACTACACCAAGAATTTTGAAGCACGTAATGAACCGATGAAAGTGCACTGGGACATGGCGGAGGAAATGATGACACAAGGTTCACGGGAAGAGGATCAAGATGACTGCAGAATGGTCATTTCCATTGCGGATTTGGATGAATGGTAGCACGTGTTTTCGAAACAGAAAACGGATAATCCTATAATTCGAATGGCAGTTATGGTTTGTGCAGATTCTATGGGATCTCATTCAAGTAGTGATGAAGGAGTAAGCTTACCCAGACGACACCAAGAGAAACTTGACACGGGTAGGGGAGGATCACTATTTTTGTGGGAGAGGGGCATGGTTTCAAACGCAATGATTATGCTATTGCAGTGACATGCGATGGCAAGTACTTAGTCCTGCGTCTCCATAAGGCTATGTTGGTGTTGCGAGGGCATGTGACGGAGATACTACGCCATCGAAGGGGAGAAAGGTCGAAGGGTTTGGCCTTTGTGTAGAGGATGTGGAGGGCGCGACTTAATGTAGGACCAATGGGACTGGTGGGGGAGAGGCAATGAAGGAGGCAAGAAGACTGGCAAGTGGTGATGGTGACTGTGTGGAGTTCCGAACAGAATACGTTGGTGTGGTGTGTAGTGGAGAGCGAAAACCTCATGGAGTCACTGCTGAACCAGTCTGCACTGGGTTGGGGTCTGTCGGAGGTGCGGGGAACAATATAGCAACAAAAGAAACTGCGTTAAAAATGCGGGCACATTCTAATGAGAAGATGACCATGATATTTGTTAAAGCTGGTACAGATGCTTATACAAATAGTGACGATGCGACAGGCGACAGTGATTAAAAATGAGATAAGGAGTTTAAATGGTATATGTACCACTACAAATAGGCGGGAGTGTGAAGATAAACACTGCTCCAAGCAAGATGAGGAATGTTGAAGCAGAAGAATCATCATTGATGAATGAAAATTGCTTTGAATAGGAAGGAGATTTAAGGAACTTGGAGAACTCTGGAGGTTCTGGAAAGGATGTAGGCAGTGAATCAAATCTAGAAAAGCAAAAAGGAAGTTGGAAAGAAAATGAAGCGAATACACAGAAAAGGAGGCAAACAAAACAAAAAGAGAAAGCAAGAAGGAGTCGTCCTAAAAATCGAAATAAGGTGTGTAATACAGTTGTTGGAATATGAGGGATTTAGAGGGTGTCAGAATGTTGGGAATAGTGAAAACTTTTAAGAGGAAAAATAAGGTAAAAATGTTAGGAATGATACAAATGAAGAAACAGGTGGTGACTAAATTTGATGTAGTGCAAATTTAGGGGAATGATATGGGTGAAAATTTGTGGAATGCTTCTGGGTGTTTATTGTGATTTGTGGGATGACATGATGTTTAAGTGGAATAATTGTTATAAAAAGGAGAGATGGTTGTATGTAGAAGGGATATTGACGAATAATAGTTTTAATTATGCATTTTGCTTGATGTACGATGGATGAGGTTGTAACGGTAGATGAGAAGAAAGGAGCCATTACATAAAGAGCAGCAATAGAAGATTTTAGAAGCTAGAGAGCTGGTGAATTTAGAGCTGAATGACCGTAAGTTTACTTGGTTTAGGGCCAATTGTGCAGTCGTATTGATCAGGTGTTAGTTAGCGTGAAATGAGTTGAGAGAGGTTTTTATTATCTGTTGATGGATTTTGTGTTATTCATATGGAATACTTGGATAAAAAGAAATGTCAAGATATTCAGGAATTAAGAAGCAGGTGTTATGAAAATTATCAATAAGTCCATTAGAAGCTACAAAAAAGTAGACTAATTTTAATTCTTCTAATAGTTGATTGCAATGTCAGACAAACGTTTAATTTTTTGTTTTGTTACGTAGTAATTTGTAACTACTTCACTTTATTGCGTTGAACTTTTTGTTTCAAAAAAAAATAAACATTACTCATAAAAAATAAGTTTTGTTCGAGAAAATATAAAAATTCGAATTTTTAGTTGACTCTGAAAAAAAAAACCCCTAAAATTCCCATGGTACCCTCGTTATCTACACTGTCATCCCGCTCTCTTCTTTCACCAGCAATCTACTTCACCACCGTCTCCATCATCAACATCGTTAACTTCGTTATAAATCAACACCATTCCTCCCCACCCCACCACCGCCACTCCTCACCACCACTGCCTCTTCCACCCTCCTAACCCTTCCCATTCTGCCAGCCACGGCTCCAACCCCCAGCCTCATCCTTCTCCTTCCTCCTTTAACTTTCACATCGATTCGGTTATTCTGAGTCTGTGCCTCGCAATGCCGCGTCCGGAGAAATCAATGAGGCCGTCGCACGAACGAGGCGGCGCCTCCAGGGATTCGGACGAGCCCTCTAACAATCTCTGGGTTGGGAATCTAGCGCCGGACGTAACCGACGCCGATCTGATGATCTGTTCGCGCAATAGGGCGCCATGGACAGTGTTACCTCTTACTCGGCGCGTAGCTACGCGTTCGTGTACTTCAACAAGGCTGCGAAGAACGCTCTCCAAGGGTTTTCCCTGCGCGGCAATTCCTTGAAGATCGAGTTTGGCAGTCCGGTTTCTTCTCATATTCTTTGTGCTCTGTTAGGGTTCATGTATTCTTATTCTTATTGTTTTTATTGTTGCAATATGAACCGTTTTATTATTGTTAAATTCCTATTTTCGACGAGGAAGTATAGGTAGCCAATCGAATAATTGTACAATGTGTACAATGGAGGTTTAGGGATGTTCGATTCAGCATTAGAGATATAACTATTAGTGTTACCTTTTTCATCAGCTTAAGCTTTTGGGATTTCATGACATGGCATCAGAGCTCTAGATCCGAAAAGTTAAGAGTTCGATCTTTGGTGAATCCCAAAATCAGTTTAAGGTTTTGGGATGAGTGGTTTCATGACATGAGATGTTTATTATCTCTACTACCGGATAGTTATTTTGGATAGTACGGGTGATGTTATTTTTTAACTCATATTGGGCAAAATAAATAGCCTATTGTATACATTGTACAAATATTCCATTGGCTCCCAAGCAAAACTCATTTTCGACTCTTCAAATTGCTCGATTAATGTTTTTGTTCTATTTTTTGGCTTGCATTTAATGATGTCTCAAATGGAATCACTATCTTTTAACAATGATCCTATTTTACCTGCATGACTAGAAGTCAAATCTGCGTTGAGGCAAATCGCCATTGCAATAGATTCAATTGCGTTAGGCTATGGATGAGTTGTAATTATTATAATACCAATTTGTTCATTTCTCATTTCCTCCTCCTCCTCCTCCTCACCCTCCTCCTCCTCGTTGTTGTTGTTGTTGTTGTTGCTAATCTGCATTTGAATTGGGGATGGAGAAGGATGAGGCTGGGGGTTGGGAGCGTGGGTGGTAGAATGGAAAGGGTTAGGAGGGTGGCAGCTGCAGGGGTGACGTGGGGAGGAATGCTGTTGATTGATAATGAAGATAATGATGTTGATGATGGAGATGGTGAAGTGGATTGGTGAGAGAAGAGGGTGGGATAGCATTGGAGAGGGTACTATGGGAATTTTATGGTATTTTAAACGGTGTCAACCAAAATTTTGGGTTTTGGTACTTTTGTCAAATGACACCCATCTTTTATGGGTACATTGTTAGTTTTGTTTTTTTGTAAGAACATTCATGAGTATAAATGGTTGTTTTTCCTTTTGAGAAACATAAGTTAACTTTGAAATGCACGCCTAACTTTTAAAAAGTGCAAATACAAAACAAGTCCAAAAACTTTACTAAACCAAGCCAAAGTCTCTTGGATAACAACCAATTTAGCGACGAAATTACATTTTTACATCTTGATGTAGTTACTTCTATTAATTTACTATTTGTTATCTCTCTTTGTTGGTTTGATTTGTATGACATTTGGTTTAATTTGAGTTTGTTGTTATTGCATTGTGAACACACAGCAGGTTACCATCTTTCCAAATTTGAAGAATATTAAAGTTAGTAGCATGAAGACTTTGAGTGGGATATGTAATGGTTTTGAATTCCCAATAGATTCCTTTGTCAAGTTGGAGACCCTCGTCATTGATGATTGTGATAAATTGGGCTATGTTTTCACTTCTCATGTGGGAATATTTCAGCACGTGAGCAACTTAAGGGTTACTAATTGCAAGTCAATCAAAGCTATATTTGACCCAGCTTGGGAAAATAAGCCAGCATCTTCTAAGGATGCAACAACCAACTTGCAAGATGTTCATTTAGAGTCACTTCCAAAATTAGAGCATGTGTTCAAGTTCAACAGGAAGAAAAACCAGCTGGATGGGATTCTTAGCTTAAACAATTTGCATAAGATATGGGTTCAGGATTGTGAAAGGTTGGAAAACATATTTTCAGTTCCTGTCGCCAAAACACTTGAAAATAATCTTGAAGACCTTATGGTGTCGGATTGCTCTCAATTGAGGGAAATTGTTTTCAAGGAAGAAGACGTCGACAGGAAAATAAGTAGTCTTACTGCATTTAACTTTCTAAAACTGGCAACCATCAAATTTTTGAGACTACCAAAATTCAAGAGTTTCTATCCAGGAACTGAAGAAATAAAATTTCCAGCACTGAACAACTTGTCTATTGAAGAATGTGAAAAATTGGAACCATTCAGAGAAGAAATTATAGATGCACAAACAAAGCCTATCCTCTTTCCTGAAATGGTAATAACAATGCCTTTAAAGTTTAAACTCTTGAGTATTTCTATTAGTATTTCATAATAGCAAAAGAAAAATAACTTAGAATAAAATAAAGTTAATTAGATTACCTGTTTGCATTATCATCAAATAAAAATATATGTCAGGTTTGATGGTTATTGCAATGATGGTCGTAACAGTGTGCTATTATTATAGGCATCTTTTGTTAGAAATTAGAGAATGTGTAATTTTTTGTTTTATGCTCTGTGTTTCTACCAGGGAACTTTTTTGGTCATCATCTCTGTCGGGATTTAGGGTCAGTTTGAATTAGCTTTTGAAAAAAGTACTTATTTTTTTCATCTTTTTAAAAAAGATATTTTTTTCTTAACACACAAAAGTTATTTCACATTTGAATAGGCTTTTTAAAAAGGGTTTTCAAGTATTAAAAACGTCAAAAGTAAGGTATTGTTAGCTTTTAGAAAAAACAAATAATTTATTTTTTTAATAAAAATATATTTTTTAAAAGACATCTAAATAAGTTTCAAATTGAATAAAAGTCCTTTATTTAAAAAAATCTTTTTTTTTTTCACTCAAAAGCCAATTCAAACGAACACTTAACCTTCAAACCTGTAAAAGAATCAAATAAAAATGTTTTCATGAGCCAATTGAAATGGCATAGAGAATATATATGCATTTTGATATGTTTAACTTTATGCATGCTACATTAATTTTTCTGTTCATGATTTATTAAATATGTAGGTAATCAACAATTTGAAGTCAATTCAAATTGAGTCGAGACATGCAACGTCATCGACTAACTATGATTATCGAAGGGACAATCTAGAAGAGCTTCACTTATCTAAATTGAAGGATACTAAAATTCTATATTCTTTCCTTCATAGCAATCCTAATATGAAGAATCTATGGTTGAATGATTGTTCTTTTGAAGAACTGGTGCCACTTGAAAGGCTTGCAAAGATTGAAAGCTTAGGAGTCGTTCCACAGTTAAAAAGCTTGAAGTTAACAGATCTACCAAATCTTCGAAGGATTGGCTTTGAGCGAGACCCAATTCTTCAAAGGATAGAGTCATTGGTTTTTCAAAATTGTTCAATATTGAAAACCATAGCACCTTGTAATGTATTTCTCTCACACTTGACAAAGCTTGAAGTGGTTGACTGTGAAAGATTAGAATATTTAATGTCACCATCAACTGCTAGAAGTTTGGGTCAACTCAACACCATGAAGGTAATTAATTGTGGATCTCTTAAGGAAATTGTGTCGGAGAAAGGACAAGGAAGAAAAGAAGATAATAAAGACAACGGTGACATTATTTTCAAACAACTGGGAACAATTGAGCTCGTGTCTCTGAAGCACCTCAAAAGCTTTTGCAGCTCCAAGAATTGTGCCTTTCAGTTCCCAACATTAGAGAAATTTGTGGTGAGTGCTGTCCCAAATTGAAAAGTTTCTCCCAGCAAGAAGGCATGGACACGCCAATGTTGCAAAAGATCTATGTTGTACATGAAAAAGAGAAGATGAGATCGTACTGGACTAACAATTTACAACAAACGATACAATATCTGTTCAAGAACAAGGTACACAAAAATAGATGTGTAGCCCATTGTCTGAATTTCATTCTTTTCTTTTGGTAGTTCTCAAAGAATTAAGATTTGGAATACATGATATATATAATTTTTAATTTAATATATTCAAACAAATTCACAGATGTTTTTTGAAGGCATGGAGGAAGTAAGTGTTTCTGATCATCTTGCTCATCTACAACAACTAATGCAAAGCAAAGGAGTTGGCCAACAAGAAAATGTGTTCAAAAAAGGGCTACGGGAAGAATTGTTTAACAATTTGAAAACTTTGAAGCTGAGTGGTTGTGAGTTTGAACCATACGCAATTCCATCAAATGTTCTTTTTACTTTCAAGAACTTAAAAGAATTGGAAGTGGATAACTGCGAAAAAATAAAAGGCATTTTTGAAATGAATGATACTAAGATGATGGGAACATCGTTCCAACTGAAGAAGCTAACTTTGGAAGCGCTACCGAATGTGAAACATGTGTGGCAACCCAAAAAACAAGGAATTCTCAGCTTCAAAAATCTGCAAATAGTTACCGTCAATGAGTGTAAGGATTTGAGAACTCTATTTCCTATAGCCTTGGCCAGAGATCTTAAGAAGCTTGAGGAACTTGATGTTAGAGATTGTGATGAGTTATCCAATATCATTGAAGCAGAAGAAGCTGGAACTGTTGATGAACATCTTGTGTTTCCTTGTTTAACTACATTGGCATTGTGCTATTTGCCAAGTCTTACTGACTTCTGCTCTCAGAAGTTCACTCTGGAATGCCCTGAGTTAAATTGCTTTGACGTATATGATTGCAATGATCAACTGGAGCTATTTCAGAGTCATCTAGAAGAAAATCAAAACAACACTTCAACTACTAAGCAACCACTTTTCATGAATACAAAGGTAAGTAATTTATATTGTAATTTGTTATGAGTTGCTAGGGAGAGACAATCACTCAAAATTACTTTATTTAACTTAACATTTATAATTTTATGTATGTAATATTTATAATTACACACTTATTATATCTAATATTATTCAATTATTCTGATGGTAATAAAGGAATTCAAAATAAAGTAATTGAATGCAAAATAAAATAACTTTAGACTGTTTTAAGCTTGGTTTGATAAAGCTTTTTGAAGAGGTACACAAGCTTTTCATTTTGTGTTTTGTAAATCAAAATGATCATTTACTTGTACTTATAATTTTTAAAAGATAGAGCCATAGAGGTGCTTGCTTTTGAAAGTACCTAAGGTGGAGTTTTTTAAAATTGACTTGTATTTATTAAAA